>NW_028136378.1:0-600000 GCF_964662115.1 Mustela nivalis
AGAGCCTTAAGGAAAAAGACACCTCTGTCACTGCAGAGCGACGGAAGCCTGGCTGCTAAGGAGACACGAGGGGAAGATTAGGGCAGGGGAATGGGCTCCACTCTGAGGAAGGAGTCTGGGCAGAAAGCATGCCTGTCCTGTACCTATGGTCCCAAGGGGACCGCATCACCTTGGCCACCTGTCCCGTCGGCAGTCGGGCTTGCTCCCATGTGCCATACCCGGAACTCGCAGAAACAACCCCACGAGAAACGGGCAGTCGGATGCCGTCTTCCAACAAGATGGAGTGGAGACAGTCCCCCACAGTTACCCATCCAGAGCACGGGCCGTGTGCAGGGATCCTGTCGCCTCCTGTCTCCTGTGGTGAAGGCACTGGCCTAGACCCCGAGTCTGCCTGAGCGCTGGAGCAAAAGGCAAAGCCTTACCTACGCCAAGAGATGGTAATAAACATAGAGTGCCATGCTAGGCCATGCACGCTGCTGCAGGGTTCTGACTGTGTCTGCTTTGTTCGGCATAGCAAGGTGAACCCCGGGCGCGAAATAGGAGCACGGGAATGCAAGGCACAAGAGGCACCAGCTCTCCCGCGGCTCTTCATCCCTGCCGCGACAGAGCGAACGACCAAAGCCTTGCTGAGGAAGCAGCAGCGAAGTGCGGTTCGCACCAAGCTGAAAACTTCTGCAAAAGCATAGCAGTCGCTGGGAAATCAGAGTTGGTTCTGTGGGCTGTTTTTTTGCTTGCCTTAGGCTAGTGTTCGCAGCACGATGGGAGAAACCCGCATAGAGCGAAGGCCTCATTGCCGGGGCATCCCCTCTGGGAAAGCACAGCATTCTATTGGAAATCAGAGTCGGGTCTGTGGGATGCTGCCTGCTGCTTGCCGGAGCTAGTTTCCACAGCATGGTGTAATAAACCCGCATGGAGCGAAATCCTCTTTGCCTGGGCATCCCCTCTGCCTGAGAGAGAGGCGCGGTGGCGCCTGTGGAAAGAGCCTTAAGGAAAGGGACACGTCTGTCACGGCAGAGCGAGGAAAGCCTGGCTGCTAAGGAGACACGAGGGGAAGATTAGGGCAGGGGAAAGGGCTCCACTCTGAGGAAGGAGTCTGGGCAGAAAGCATGCCTGTCCTGAGCCTTTGGGCTCAAGGAGACAGCAGGTCCTTGGCCACCTATCCGTGGTGGAGACATGGGCTTGCCACCAGGCGCCTACCCTGAACTCGAGAAACAACTCCCAGAAAGAACTGGCCATCAGATGCCGGCTTCCTCCAGGATGTGGAAGCTTGGAGGAGGCACGGGGTTTAAGGGGTAGGAGTGGGGACAGTCCCCCAAAGCTCCCTATTCAGTGCACGGACGGTGTGCAGGGATCCTGTCACCTCTCCTTTCCTGTGGGGAAAGCACTGCTAAGTCCGCGAGTCCTCCTGAGCGCCAGAGTAAAAGGCCAAGCGATGCCTTCCCGGGAGATGTTTGTGTGCATAGAGTGCCATCCTAGGCTACGCACGCTACTGCACTTTTGTGGCTCTGTCTGCTTAGTTCGGCCTGGCAGGGTGAACCCAGGACGTGAACATGGAGCCCGGGAAAGGAAGACAGAAGAGGTACCAGCTCTACCACAGCTCTTCTTCCCTGACGAAACGGAAGCCTTGCTGAGGAAGCAGCGGCGAAGTGCTGTTCGCTCCAAGGCAAAGCCTCTGCGAATGCACAGCATTCGCTGAGAAATGTTTGGCGGGCTTCTGCTGCTTGCCTGAGCTCAGTCTCCCAGTGGGAGAAATGGCAGTGGGAGAAACCCGCATAGAGCGAAAGCCTCTTTGCCGTAGCAGTCCCTCTGGGAAAGCACAGCATTCTTTGGGAAATCAGAGTCGGGTCTGTGGGATGCGGCCTGCTGCTTGCCAGAGCTGGTCTCCACAGCACGGTGTAATAAACCCGCATGGAGCGAAATCCTCTTTGCCTGGGCATCCCCTCTGCCTGAGAGAGAAGCGCGGTGGCGCCTGTGGAAAGAGCCTTAAGGTAAGGGACACGTCTGTCACGGCAGAGCGACGGAAGCCTGGCTGTTAAGGAGACACGAGGGGAAGATTAAGGCAGCGGAAAGGGCTCCACTCTGTTGAAGGATCTGGGCAGAAGGCAGGCCTGTCCTTTCCCTTGGTCCCAAGGGGACCGCATCACCTTGGCCACCTGTCCCGTCGGCAGTCGGGCTTGCTCCCAGGTGCCATACCCGGAATTCGCAGAAACAACCCCATGGAGAAACGGGAAGTCAGATGCCGTCTTCCAACAAGATGTGGCAGTGTTGTGGGTGGCAGGGTTTGTGCCTGGTAAGAAGTGGAGACAGTGCCCCACAGTTCCCCATCCCAGTGCACGGGCCATGTGCAGGGATCCTGTCGCCTCCTGTCTCCTGTGGTGAAGGCACTGGCCTAGACCCCGAGTCTGCCTGAGCGCCGGAGCAAAAGGCAAAGCCTTACCTACGCCAAGAGATGGGAATAGGCATAGAGTGCCATGCTAGGTCACGCACGCTGCTGCAGGGTTGTGACTGTGTCTGCTTTGTTCGGCATAGCAAGGTGAACCCCGGGCGCGAAATAGGAGCCCGGGAATGCAAGGCCCAAGAGGCACCAGCTCTCCCGCGGCTCTTCATCCCTGCCGCGACAGAGCGAATGACCAAAGCCTTGCTGAGGAAGCAGCAGCGAAGTGCGGTTCGCACCAAGCTGAAAACTTCTGCAAAAGCATAGCAGTCGCTGGGAAATCAGAGTTGGTTCTGTGGGCTGCTTTTGTTGCTTGCCTTAGGCTATTGTTCGCAGCACGATGGGAGAAACCCGCATAGAGAGAAAGCCTCATTGCCCGGGCATACCCTCTGGGAGAGCACAGCATTCTATTGGAAATCAGAGTCGAGTCTGTGGGATGCTGCCTGCTGCTTGCCGGAGCTAGTCTCCACAGCACGGTGTAATAAACCCGCATGGAAAGAAATCCTCTTTGCCTGGGCATCCCCTCTGGGAGAGCACAGCATTCTATTGGAAATCAGAGTCGGGTCTGTGGGATGCTGCCTGCTGCTTGCCGGAGCTAGTTTCCACAGCATGGTGTAATAAACCCGCATGGAGCGAAATCCTCTTTGCCTGGGCATCCCCTCTGCCTGAGAGAGAAGCGCGGTGGCGCCTGTGGAAAGAGCCTTAAGGAAAGGGACACTTCTGTCACGGCAGAGCGAGGAAAGATGGCTGCTAAGGAGACACGAGGGGAAGATTAGGGCAGGGGAAAGGGCTCCACTCTGAGGAAGGAGTCTGGGCAGAAAGCATGCCTGTCCTGAGCCTTTGGGCTCTAGGACACAGCAGCTCCTTGGCCACATGTCCGTGTTGGAGACATGGGCTTGCCAAAATGCGCCTACCCTGAACTCGAGAAACAACTCCCAGAAAGAAGTGGCCATCAAGTACCTGCTTCCTCCAGGATGTGGAAGCTTGGAGGAGGCACGGGGTTTAAGGGGAAGGAGTGGGGACAGTCCCCCAAAGCTCCCTATTCAGTGCACGGGCGGTGTGCAGAGATCCTGTCACCTCTCCTTTCCTGTGGGGAAAGCACTGGCTAAGTCCGCGAGTCCTCCTGAGCGCCAGAGTAAAAGGCCAAGCGATGCCTACCCAGGAGATGTTAGTGTGCATAGAGTGCCATCCTAGGAAACGCACGCTGCTGCACTTTTGTGGCTCTGTCCGCTTAGTTCGGCCTGGCAGGGTGAACCCAGGACGCGAACATGGAGCCGAGGAAAGCAAGGCCCAAGAGGCACCAGCTCTCCCGCAGCTCTTCTTCCCTGACGCGACTGAAGCCTTGCTGAGGAAGCGGCGGCGAAGTGCTGTTCGCTCCAAGGCAAAGCCTCTGCGAAAGCACAGCATTCGCTGAGAAATGATCGGCGGGCTGCTGCTGCTTGCCTGAGCCCAGTCTCCCAGTGGGAGAAATCGCGGTGGGAGAAACCCGCATACAGTGAAAGCCTCTTTGCCTGGGCATCTCCCCTGGGAAAGCACAGCATTCTTTGGGAAATCAGAGTTGGGTTCGGGATGCTGCTGCTGCTTGCCTGAGCTAGTCTCCGCAGCACGGTGGAAGATACCCGCATGGAGAGAAATACCCTTTGCCCTAGCATCCCCTCTGCCTGAGAGAGAAGCATGGTCGCACAGGTCTATCACCGCGCTCACCAGGAGCAAGTGTGGGGAAGGCGCAGCACGCCGCCGCTTGGGATGAGAAGGAGCCCTTGGCCTTGGGGTCGGGAAATGCTCCGGAAGCAGAATAGCCTGCCATTGCACAAACAGCAGGCCAGTGGCAAGACAAGTGTCACCCACTCCCTGTGCGGAGAGATCGAAGCCTGGCTGCTATGGAGACACGAGGGGACGACTAGGGCAGGGGCACGGGCTCCACTCTGAGGAAGGAGTCTGGGCAGATGGCAGGCCTGTCCTGTGCCTCTGGTCCCAAGGGGAGAACATCTCCTAGGCCACCTGTCCCAAGGGCAGTCGGGCTTGCCCCCAGGTGCCATACCCGGAACTCGCAGAAACAACCCCATGGAGAAACGGGCAGTCAGATGCCGTCTTCCACCAAGATGTGGCAGTGTTGTGGGTGGCAGGGGGTGTGCCTGGTAAGGAGTGGAGACAGTCCCCCACAGTTCCCCATCCCAGAGCACGGGCCCTGTGCAGGGATCCTGTCGCCTCCTCTCTCCTGTGGTGAAGGCACTGGCCTAGACCCTGAGTCTGCCTGAGAGTCGGAGGAAAAGGCAAAGCCTTACCTACGCCAGGAGTTGGTAATGGGCAAAGAGTACCATGCTAGGCCACGCACGCTGCTGCAGGGTTGTGACTGTGTCTGCTTAGTTTGGCTTAGCAAGGTGAACCCCGGGCGCGAACTGGGAGCCCGGGAATACAAGGCCCAAGAGGCACCAGCTCTCCTGCGGCTCTTCATCCCTGCCGCGACATAGCGAACGACGAAAGTCTTGCTGAGGAAGCAGCAGCGAAGTGCGGTTCGCGCCAAGCTGGCAACCTCTGCGAAAGCATAGCATTCGCTGGGAAATCAGAGATTGTTCTGTGGGCTGCTTTTGCTACTTGCCTTAGCCTAGTATTCGCAGCACGATGGGAGAAACCCGCATAGAGCGAAAGCCTCTTTGCCGGGGCATCCCCTATGGGAAAGCACAGCATCCTTGGGAAATCAGAGACTGTTCTGTGGGATGCTGCCTGCTGCTTGCCAGAGCTGGTCTCCACAGCACGGTGTAATAAACCCGCATGGAAAGAAATCCTCTTTGCCTGGGCATCCCCTCTGGGAGAGCACAGCATTCTATTGGAAATCAGAGTCGGGTCTGTGGGATGCTGCCTGCTGCTTGCCGGAGCTAGTTTCCACAGCATGGTGTAATAAACCCGCATGGAGCGAAATCCTCTTTGCCTGGGCATCCCCTCTGCCTGAGAGAGAAGCGCGGTGGCGCCTGTGAAAAGAGCCTTAAGGAAAAAGACACCTCTGTCACTGCAGAGCGACGGAAGCCTGGCTGCTAAGGAGACACGAGGGGAAGATTAGGGCAGGGGAATGGGCTCCACTCTGAGGAAGGAGTCTGGGCAGAAAGCATGCCTGTCCTGTACCTATGGTCCCAAGGGGACCGCATCACCTTGGCCACCTGTCCCGTCGGCAGTCGGGCTTGCTCCCATGTGCCATACCCGGAACTCGCAGAAACAACCCCACGAGAAACGGGCAGTCGGATGCCGTCTTCCAACAAGATGGAGTGGAGACAGTCCCCCACAGTTACCCATCCAGAGCACGGGCCGTGTGCAGGGATCCTGTCGCCTCCTGTCTCCTGTGGTGAAGGCACTGGCCTAGACCCCGAGTCTGCCTGAGCGCTGGAGCAAAAGGCAAAGCCTTACCTACGCCAAGAGATGGTAATAAACATAGAGTGCCATGCTAGGCCATGCACGCTGCTGCAGGGTTCTGACTGTGTCTGCTTTGTTCGGCATAGCAAGGTGAACCCCGGGCGCGAAATAGGAGCACGGGAATGCAAGGCACAAGAGGCACCAGCTCTCCCGCGGCTCTTCATCCCTGCCGCGACAGAGCGAACGACCAAAGCCTTGCTGAGGAAGCAGCAGCGAAGTGCGGTTCGCACCAAGCTGAAAACTTCTGCAAAAGCATAGCAGTCGCTGGGAAATCAGAGTTGGTTCTGTGGGCTGTTTTTTTGCTTGCCTTAGGCTAGTGTTCGCAGCACGATGGGAGAAACCCGCATAGAGCGAAGGCCTCATTGCCGGGGCATCCCCTCTGGGAAAGCACAGCATTCTATTGGAAATCAGAGTCGGGTCTGTGGGATGCTGCCTGCTGCTTGCCGGAGCTAGTTTCCACAGCATGGTGTAATAAACCCGCATGGAGCGAAATCCTCTTTGCCTGGGCATCCCCTCTGCCTGAGAGAGAGGCGCGGTGGCGCCTGTGGAAAGAGCCTTAAGGAAAGGGACACGTCTGTCACGGCAGAGCGAGGAAAGCCTGGCTGCTAAGGAGACACGAGGGGAAGATTAGGGCAGGGGAAAGGGCTCCACTCTGAGGAAGGAGTCTGGGCAGAAAGCATGCCTGTCCTGAGCCTTTGGGCTCAAGGAGACAGCAGGTCCTTGGCCACCTATCCGTGGTGGAGACATGGGCTTGCCACCAGGCGCCTACCCTGAACTCGAGAAACAACTCCCAGAAAGAACTGGCCATCAGATGCCGGCTTCCTCCAGGATGTGGAAGCTTGGAGGAGGCACGGGGTTTAAGGGGTAGGAGTGGGGACAGTCCCCCAAAGCTCCCTATTCAGTGCACGGACGGTGTGCAGGGATCCTGTCACCTCTCCTTTCCTGTGGGGAAAGCACTGCTAAGTCCGCGAGTCCTCCTGAGCGCCAGAGTAAAAGGCCAAGCGATGCCTTCCCGGGAGATGTTTGTGTGCATAGAGTGCCATCCTAGGCTACGCACGCTACTGCACTTTTGTGGCTCTGTCTGCTTAGTTCGGCCTGGCAGGGTGAACCCAGGACGTGAACATGGAGCCCGGGAAAGGAAGACAGAAGAGGTACCAGCTCTACCACAGCTCTTCTTCCCTGACGAAACGGAAGCCTTGCTGAGGAAGCAGCGGCGAAGTGCTGTTCGCTCCAAGGCAAAGCCTCTGCGAATGCACAGCATTCGCTGAGAAATGTTTGGCGGGCTTCTGCTGCTTGCCTGAGCTCAGTCTCCCAGTGGGAGAAATGGCAGTGGGAGAAACCCGCATAGAGCGAAAGCCTCTTTGCCGTAGCAGTCCCTCTGGGAAAGCACAGCATTCTTTGGGAAATCAGAGTCGGGTCTGTGGGATGCGGCCTGCTGCTTGCCAGAGCTGGTCTCCACAGCACGGTGTAATAAACCCGCATGGAGCGAAATCCTCTTTGCCTGGGCATCCCCTCTGCCTGAGAGAGAAGCGCGGTGGCGCCTGTGGAAAGAGCCTTAAGGTAAGGGACACGTCTGTCACGGCAGAGCGACGGAAGCCTGGCTGTTAAGGAGACACGAGGGGAAGATTAAGGCAGCGGAAAGGGCTCCACTCTGTTGAAGGATCTGGGCAGAAGGCAGGCCTGTCCTTTCCCTTGGTCCCAAGGGGACCGCATCACCTTGGCCACCTGTCCCGTCGGCAGTCGGGCTTGCTCCCAGGTGCCATACCCGGAATTCGCAGAAACAACCCCATGGAGAAACGGGAAGTCAGATGCCGTCTTCCAACAAGATGTGGCAGTGTTGTGGGTGGCAGGGTTTGTGCCTGGTAAGAAGTGGAGACAGTGCCCCACAGTTCCCCATCCCAGTGCACGGGCCATGTGCAGGGATCCTGTCGCCTCCTGTCTCCTGTGGTGAAGGCACTGGCCTAGACCCCGAGTCTGCCTGAGCGCCGGAGCAAAAGGCAAAGCCTTACCTACGCCAAGAGATGGGAATAGGCATAGAGTGCCATGCTAGGTCACGCACGCTGCTGCAGGGTTGTGACTGTGTCTGCTTTGTTCGGCATAGCAAGGTGAACCCCGGGCGCGAAATAGGAGCCCGGGAATGCAAGGCCCAAGAGGCACCAGCTCTCCCGCGGCTCTTCATCCCTGCCGCGACAGAGCGAATGACCAAAGCCTTGCTGAGGAAGCAGCAGCGAAGTGCGGTTCGCACCAAGCTGAAAACTTCTGCAAAAGCATAGCAGTCGCTGGGAAATCAGAGTTGGTTCTGTGGGCTGCTTTTGTTGCTTGCCTTAGGCTATTGTTCGCAGCACGATGGGAGAAACCCGCATAGAGAGAAAGCCTCATTGCCCGGGCATACCCTCTGGGAGAGCACAGCATTCTATTGGAAATCAGAGTCGAGTCTGTGGGATGCTGCCTGCTGCTTGCCGGAGCTAGTCTCCACAGCACGGTGTAATAAACCCGCATGGAAAGAAATCCTCTTTGCCTGGGCATCCCCTCTGGGAGAGCACAGCATTCTATTGGAAATCAGAGTCGGGTCTGTGGGATGCTGCCTGCTGCTTGCCGGAGCTAGTTTCCACAGCATGGTGTAATAAACCCGCATGGAGCGAAATCCTCTTTGCCTGGGCATCCCCTCTGCCTGAGAGAGAAGCGCGGTGGCGCCTGTGGAAAGAGCCTTAAGGAAAGGGACACTTCTGTCACGGCAGAGCGAGGAAAGATGGCTGCTAAGGAGACACGAGGGGAAGATTAGGGCAGGGGAAAGGGCTCCACTCTGAGGAAGGAGTCTGGGCAGAAAGCATGCCTGTCCTGAGCCTTTGGGCTCTAGGACACAGCAGCTCCTTGGCCACATGTCCGTGTTGGAGACATGGGCTTGCCAAAATGCGCCTACCCTGAACTCGAGAAACAACTCCCAGAAAGAAGTGGCCATCAAGTACCTGCTTCCTCCAGGATGTGGAAGCTTGGAGGAGGCACGGGGTTTAAGGGGAAGGAGTGGGGACAGTCCCCCAAAGCTCCCTATTCAGTGCACGGGCGGTGTGCAGAGATCCTGTCACCTCTCCTTTCCTGTGGGGAAAGCACTGGCTAAGTCCGCGAGTCCTCCTGAGCGCCAGAGTAAAAGGCCAAGCGATGCCTACCCAGGAGATGTTAGTGTGCATAGAGTGCCATCCTAGGAAACGCACGCTGCTGCACTTTTGTGGCTCTGTCCGCTTAGTTCGGCCTGGCAGGGTGAACCCAGGACGCGAACATGGAGCCGAGGAAAGCAAGGCCCAAGAGGCACCAGCTCTCCCGCAGCTCTTCTTCCCTGACGCGACTGAAGCCTTGCTGAGGAAGCGGCGGCGAAGTGCTGTTCGCTCCAAGGCAAAGCCTCTGCGAAAGCACAGCATTCGCTGAGAAATGATCGGCGGGCTGCTGCTGCTTGCCTGAGCCCAGTCTCCCAGTGGGAGAAATCGCGGTGGGAGAAACCCGCATACAGTGAAAGCCTCTTTGCCTGGGCATCTCCCCTGGGAAAGCACAGCATTCTTTGGGAAATCAGAGTTGGGTTCGGGATGCTGCTGCTGCTTGCCTGAGCTAGTCTCCGCAGCACGGTGGAAGATACCCGCATGGAGAGAAATACCCTTTGCCCTAGCATCCCCTCTGCCTGAGAGAGAAGCATGGTCGCACAGGTCTATCACCGCGCTCACCAGGAGCAAGTGTGGGGAAGGCGCAGCACGCCGCCGCTTGGGATGAGAAGGAGCCCTTGGCCTTGGGGTCGGGAAATGCTCCGGAAGCAGAATAGCCTGCCATTGCACAAACAGCAGGCCAGTGGCAAGACAAGTGTCACCCACTCCCTGTGCGGAGAGATCGAAGCCTGGCTGCTATGGAGACACGAGGGGACGACTAGGGCAGGGGCACGGGCTCCACTCTGAGGAAGGAGTCTGGGCAGATGGCAGGCCTGTCCTGTGCCTCTGGTCCCAAGGGGAGAACATCTCCTAGGCCACCTGTCCCAAGGGCAGTCGGGCTTGCCCCCAGGTGCCATACCCGGAACTCGCAGAAACAACCCCATGGAGAAACGGGCAGTCAGATGCCGTCTTCCACCAAGATGTGGCAGTGTTGTGGGTGGCAGGGGGTGTGCCTGGTAAGGAGTGGAGACAGTCCCCCACAGTTCCCCATCCCAGAGCACGGGCCCTGTGCAGGGATCCTGTCGCCTCCTCTCTCCTGTGGTGAAGGCACTGGCCTAGACCCTGAGTCTGCCTGAGAGTCGGAGGAAAAGGCAAAGCCTTACCTACGCCAGGAGTTGGTAATGGGCAAAGAGTACCATGCTAGGCCACGCACGCTGCTGCAGGGTTGTGACTGTGTCTGCTTAGTTTGGCTTAGCAAGGTGAACCCCGGGCGCGAACTGGGAGCCCGGGAATACAAGGCCCAAGAGGCACCAGCTCTCCTGCGGCTCTTCATCCCTGCCGCGACATAGCGAACGACGAAAGTCTTGCTGAGGAAGCAGCAGCGAAGTGCGGTTCGCGCCAAGCTGGCAACCTCTGCGAAAGCATAGCATTCGCTGGGAAATCAGAGATTGTTCTGTGGGCTGCTTTTGCTACTTGCCTTAGCCTAGTATTCGCAGCACGATGGGAGAAACCCGCATAGAGCGAAAGCCTCTTTGCCGGGGCATCCCCTATGGGAAAGCACAGCATCCTTGGGAAATCAGAGACTGTTCTGTGGGATGCTGCCTGCTGCTTGCCAGAGCTGGTCTCCACAGCACGGTGTAATAAACCCGCATGGAAAGAAATCCTCTTTGCCTGGGCATCCCCTCTGGGAGAGCACAGCATTCTATTGGAAATCAGAGTCGGGTCTGTGGGATGCTGCCTGCTGCTTGCCGGAGCTAGTTTCCACAGCATGGTGTAATAAACCCGCATGGAGCGAAATCCTCTTTGCCTGGGCATCCCCTCTGCCTGAGAGAGAAGCGCGGTGGCGCCTGTGAAAAGAGCCTTAAGGAAAAAGACACCTCTGTCACTGCAGAGCGACGGAAGCCTGGCTGCTAAGGAGACACGAGGGGAAGATTAGGGCAGGGGAATGGGCTCCACTCTGAGGAAGGAGTCTGGGCAGGAAGCATGCCTGTCCTGTACCTATGGTCCCAAGGGGACCGCATCACCTTGGCCACCTGTCCCGTCGGCAGTCGGGCTTGCTCCCATGTGCCATACCCGGAACTCGCAGAAACAACCCCACGAGAAACGGGCAGTCGGATGCCGTCTTCCAACAAGATGGAGTGGAGACAGTCCCCCACAGTTACCCATCCAGAGCACGGGCCGTGTGCAGGGATCCTGTCGCCTCCTGTCTCCTGTGGTGAAGGCACTGGCCTAGACCCCGAGTCTGCCTGAGCGCTGGAGCAAAAGGCAAAGCCTTACCTACGCCAAGAGATGGTAATAAACATAGAGTGCCATGCTAGGCCATGCACGCTGCTGCAGGGTTCTGACTGTGTCTGCTTTGTTCGGCATAGCAAGGTGAACCCCGGGCGCGAAATAGGAGCACGGGAATGCAAGGCACAAGAGGCACCAGCTCTCCCGCGGCTCTTCATCCCTGCCGCGACAGAGCGAACGACCAAAGCCTTGCTGAGGAAGCAGCAGCGAAGTGCGGTTCGCACCAAGCTGAAAACTTCTGCAAAAGCATAGCAGTCGCTGGGAAATCAGAGTTGGTTCTGTGGGCTGTTTTTTTGCTTGCCTTAGGCTAGTGTTCGCAGCACGATGGGAGAAACCCGCATAGAGCGAAGGCCTCATTGCCGGGGCATCCCCTCTGGGAAAGCACAGCATTCTATTGGAAATCAGAGTCGGGTCTGTGGGATGCTGCCTGCTGCTTGCCGGAGCTAGTTTCCACAGCATGGTGTAATAAACCCGCATGGAGCGAAATCCTCTTTGCCTGGGCATCCCCTCTGCCTGAGAGAGGGGCGCGGTGGCGCCTGTGGAAAGAGCCTTAAGGAAAGGGACACGTCTGTCACGGCAGAGCGAGGAAAGCCTGGCTGCTAAGGAGACACGAGGGGAAGATTAGGGCAGGGGAAAGGGCTCCACTCTGAGGAAGGAGTCTGGGCAGAAAGCATGCCTGTCCTGAGCCTTTGGGCTCAAGGAGACAGCAGGTCCTTGGCCACCTATCCGTGGTGGAGACATGGGCTTGCCACCAGGCGCCTACCCTGAACTCGAGAAACAACTCCCAGAAAGAACTGGCCATCAGATGCCGGCTTCCTCCAGGATGTGGAAGCTTGGAGGAGGCACGGGGTTTAAGGGGTAGGAGTGGGGACAGTCCCCCAAAGCTCCCTATTCAGTGCACGGACGGTGTGCAGGGATCCTGTCACCTCTCCTTTCCTGTGGGGAAAGCACTGCTAAGTCCGCGAGTCCTCCTGAGCGCCAGAGTAAAAGGCCAAGCGATGCCTTCCCGGGAGATGTTTGTGTGCATAGAGTGCCATCCTAGGCTACGCACGCTACTGCACTTTTGTGGCTCTGTCTGCTTAGTTCGGCCTGGCAGGGTGAACCCAGGACGTGAACATGGAGCCCGGGAAAGGAAGACAGAAGAGGTACCAGCTCTACCACAGCTCTTCTTCCCTGACGAAACGGAAGCCTTGCTGAGGAAGCAGCGGCGAAGTGCTGTTCGCTCCAAGGCAAAGCCTCTGCGAATGCACAGCATTCGCTGAGAAATGTTTGGCGGGCTTCTGCTGCTTGCCTGAGCTCAGTCTCCCAGTGGGAGAAATGGCAGTGGGAGAAACCCGCATAGAGCGAAAGCCTCTTTGCCGTAGCAGTCCCTCTGGGAAAGCACAGCATTCTTTGGGAAATCAGAGTCGGGTCTGTGGGATGCGGCCTGCTGCTTGCCAGAGCTGGTCTCCACAGCACGGTGTAATAAACCCGCATGGAGCGAAATCCTCTTTGCCTGGGCATCCCCTCTGCCTGAGAGAGAAGCGCGGTGGCGCCTGTGGAAAGAGCCTTAAGGTAAGGGACACGTCTGTCACGGCAGAGCGACGGAAGCCTGGCTGTTAAGGAGACACGAGGGGAAGATTAAGGCAGCGGAAAGGGCTCCACTCTGTTGAAGGATCTGGGCAGAAGGCAGGCCTGTCCTTTCCCTTGGTCCCAAGGGGACCGCATCACCTTGGCCACCTGTCCCGTCGGCAGTCGGGCTTGCTCCCAGGTGCCATACCCGGAATTCGCAGAAACAACCCCATGGAGAAACGGGAAGTCAGATGCCGTCTTCCAACAAGATGTGGCAGTGTTGTGGGTGGCAGGGTTTGTGCCTGGTAAGAAGTGGAGACAGTGCCCCACAGTTCCCCATCCCAGTGCACGGGCCATGTGCAGGGATCCTGTCGCCTCCTGTCTCCTGTGGTGAAGGCACTGGCCTAGACCCCGAGTCTGCCTGAGCGCCGGAGCAAAAGGCAAAGCCTTACCTACGCCAAGAGATGGGAATAGGCATAGAGTGCCATGCTAGGTCACGCACGCTGCTGCAGGGTTGTGACTGTGTCTGCTTTGTTCGGCATAGCAAGGTGAACCCCGGGCGCGAAATAGGAGCCCGGGAATGCAAGGCCCAAGAGGCACCAGCTCTCCCGCGGCTCTTCATCCCTGCCGCGACAGAGCGAATGACCAAAGCCTTGCTGAGGAAGCAGCAGCGAAGTGCGGTTCGCACCAAGCTGAAAACTTCTGCAAAAGCATAGCAGTCGCTGGGAAATCAGAGTTGGTTCTGTGGGCTGCTTTTGTTGCTTGCCTTAGGCTATTGTTCGCAGCACGATGGGAGAAACCCGCATAGAGAGAAAGCCTCATTGCCCGGGCATACCCTCTGGGAGAGCACAGCATTCTATTGGAAATCAGAGTCGAGTCTGTGGGATGCTGCCTGCTGCTTGCCGGAGCTAGTCTCCACAGCACGGTGTAATAAACCCGCATGGAAAGAAATCCTCTTTGCCTGGGCATCCCCTCTGGGAGAGCACAGCATTCTATTGGAAATCAGAGTCGGGTCTGTGGGATGCTGCCTGCTGCTTGCCGGAGCTAGTTTCCACAGCATGGTGTAATAAACCCGCATGGAGCGAAATCCTCTTTGCCTGGGCATCCCCTCTGCCTGAGAGAGAAGCGCGGTGGCGCCTGTGGAAAGAGCCTTAAGGAAAGGGACACTTCTGTCACGGCAGAGCGAGGAAAGATGGCTGCTAAGGAGACACGAGGGGAAGATTAGGGCAGGGGAAAGGGCTCCACTCTGAGGAAGGAGTCTGGGCAGAAAGCATGCCTGTCCTGAGCCTTTGGGCTCTAGGACACAGCAGCTCCTTGGCCACATGTCCGTGTTGGAGACATGGGCTTGCCAAAATGCGCCTACCCTGAACTCGAGAAACAACTCCCAGAAAGAAGTGGCCATCAAGTACCTGCTTCCTCCAGGATGTGGAAGCTTGGAGGAGGCACGGGGTTTAAGGGGAAGGAGTGGGGACAGTCCCCCAAAGCTCCCTATTCAGTGCACGGGCGGTGTGCAGAGATCCTGTCACCTCTCCTTTCCTGTGGGGAAAGCACTGGCTAAGTCCGCGAGTCCTCCTGAGCGCCAGAGTAAAAGGCCAAGCGATGCCTACCCAGGAGATGTTAGTGTGCATAGAGTGCCATCCTAGGAAACGCACGCTGCTGCACTTTTGTGGCTCTGTCCGCTTAGTTCGGCCTGGCAGGGTGAACCCAGGACGCGAACATGGAGCCGAGGAAAGCAAGGCCCAAGAGGCACCAGCTCTCCCGCAGCTCTTCTTCCCTGACGCGACTGAAGCCTTGCTGAGGAAGCGGCGGCGAAGTGCTGTTCGCTCCAAGGCAAAGCCTCTGCGAAAGCACAGCATTCGCTGAGAAATGATCGGCGGGCTGCTGCTGCTTGCCTGAGCCCAGTCTCCCAGTGGGAGAAATCGCGGTGGGAGAAACCCGCATACAGTGAAAGCCTCTTTGCCTGGGCATCTCCCCTGGGAAAGCACAGCATTCTTTGGGAAATCAGAGTTGGGTTCGGGATGCTGCTGCTGCTTGCCTGAGCTAGTCTCCGCAGCACGGTGGAAGATACCCGCATGGAGAGAAATACCCTTTGCCCTAGCATCCCCTCTGCCTGAGAGAGAAGCATGGTCGCACAGGTCTATCACCGCGCTCACCAGGAGCAAGTGTGGGGAAGGCGCAGCACGCCGCCGCTTGGGATGAGAAGGAGCCCTTGGCCTTGGGGTCGGGAAATGCTCCGGAAGCAGAATAGCCTGCCATTGCACAAACAGCAGGCCAGTGGCAAGACAAGTGTCACCCACTCCCTGTGCGGAGAGATCGAAGCCTGGCTGCTATGGAGACACGAGGGGACGACTAGGGCAGGGGCACGGGCTCCACTCTGAGGAAGGAGTCTGGGCAGATGGCAGGCCTGTCCTGTGCCTCTGGTCCCAAGGGGAGAACATCTCCTAGGCCACCTGTCCCAAGGGCAGTCGGGCTTGCCCCCAGGTGCCATACCCGGAACTCGCAGAAACAACCCCATGGAGAAACGGGCAGTCAGATGCCGTCTTCCACCAAGATGTGGCAGTGTTGTGGGTGGCAGGGGGTGTGCCTGGTAAGGAGTGGAGACAGTCCCCCACAGTTCCCCATCCCAGAGCACGGGCCCTGTGCAGGGATCCTGTCGCCTCCTCTCTCCTGTGGTGAAGGCACTGGCCTAGACCCTGAGTCTGCCTGAGAGTCGGAGGAAAAGGCAAAGCCTTACCTACGCCAGGAGTTGGTAATGGGCAAAGAGTACCATGCTAGGCCACGCACGCTGCTGCAGGGTTGTGACTGTGTCTGCTTAGTTTGGCTTAGCAAGGTGAACCCCGGGCGCGAACTGGGAGCCCGGGAATACAAGGCCCAAGAGGCACCAGCTCTCCTGCGGCTCTTCATCCCTGCCGCGACATAGCGAACGACGAAAGTCTTGCTGAGGAAGCAGCAGCGAAGTGCGGTTCGCGCCAAGCTGGCAACCTCTGCGAAAGCATAGCATTCGCTGGGAAATCAGAGATTGTTCTGTGGGCTGCTTTTGCTACTTGCCTTAGCCTAGTATTCGCAGCACGATGGGAGAAACCCGCATAGAGCGAAAGCCTCTTTGCCGGGGCATCCCCTATGGGAAAGCACAGCATCCTTGGGAAATCAGAGACTGTTCTGTGGGATGCTGCCTGCTGCTTGCCAGAGCTGGTCTCCACAGCACGGTGTAATAAACCCGCATGGAAAGAAATCCTCTTTGCCTGGGCATCCCCTCTGGGAGAGCACAGCATTCTATTGGAAATCAGAGTCGGGTCTGTGGGATGCTGCCTGCTGCTTGCCGGAGCTAGTTTCCACAGCATGGTGTAATAAACCCGCATGGAGCGAAATCCTCTTTGCCTGGGCATCCCCTCTGCCTGAGAGAGAAGCGCGGTGGCGCCTGTGAAAAGAGCCTTAAGGAAAAAGACACATCTGTCACTGCAGAGCGACGGAAGCCTGGCTGCTAAGGAGACACGAGGGGAAGATTAGGGCAGGGGAATGGGCTCCACTCTGAGGAAGGAGTCTGGGCAGAAAGCATGCCTGTCCTGTACCTATGGTCCCAAGGGGACCGCATCACCTTGGCCACCTGTCCCGTCGGCAGTCGGGCTTGCTCCCATGTGCCATACCCGGAACTCGCAGAAACAACCCCACGAGAAACGGGCAGTCGGATGCCGTCTTCCAACAAGATGGAGTGGAGACAGTCCCCCACAGTTACCCATCCAGAGCACGGGCCGTGTGCAGGGATCCTGTCGCCTCCTGTCTCCTGTGGTGAAGGCACTGGCCTAGACCCCGAGTCTGCCTGAGCGCTGGAGCAAAAGGCAAAGCCTTACCTACGCCAAGAGATGGTAATAAACATAGAGTGCCATGCTAGGCCATGCACGCTGCTGCAGGGTTCTGACTGTGTCTGCTTTGTTCGGCATAGCAAGGTGAACCCCGGGCGCGAAATAGGAGCACGGGAATGCAAGGCACAAGAGGCACCAGCTCTCCCGCGGCTCTTCATCCCTGCCGCGACAGAGCGAACGACCAAAGCCTTGCTGAGGAAGCAGCAGCGAAGTGCGGTTCGCACCAAGCTGAAAACTTCTGCAAAAGCATAGCAGTCGCTGGGAAATCAGAGTTGGTTCTGTGGGCTGTTTTTTTGCTTCCCTTAGGCTAGTGTTCGCAGCACGATGGGAGAAACCCGCATAGAGCGAAGGCCTCATTGCCGGGGCATCCCCTCTGGGAAAGCACAGCATTCTATTGGAAATCAGAGTCGGGTCTGTGGGATGCTGCCTGCTGCTTGCCGGAGCTAGTTTCCACAGCATGGTGTAATAAACCCGCATGGAGCGAAATCCTCTTTGCCTGAGCATCCCCTCTGCCTGAGAGAGGGGCGCGGTGGCGCCTGTGGAAAGAGCCTTAAGGAAAGGGACACGTCTGTCACGGCAGAGCGAGGAAAGCCTGGCTGCTAAGGAGACACGAGGGGAAGATTAGGGCAGGGGAAAGGGCTCCACTCTGAGGAAGGAGTCTGGGCAGAAAGCATGCCTGTCCTGAGCCTTTGGGCTCAAGGAGACAGCAGGTCCTTGGCCACCTATCCGTGGTGGAGACATGGGCTTGCCACCAGGCGCCTACCCTGAACTCGAGAAACAACTCCCAGAAAGAACTGGCCATCAGATGCCGGCTTCCTCCAGGATGTGGAAGCTTGGAGGAGGCACGGGGTTTAAGGGGTAGGAGTGGGGACAGTCCCCCAAAGCTCCCTATTCAGTGCACGGACGGTGTGCAGGGATCCTGTCACCTCTCCTTTCCTGTGGGGAAAGCACTGCTAAGTCCGCGAGTCCTCCTGAGCGCCAGAGTAAAAGGCCAAGCGATGCCTTCCCGGGAGATGTTTGTGTGCATAGAGTGCCATCCTAGGCTACGCACGCTACTGCACTTTTGTGGCTCTGTCTGCTTAGTTCGGCCTGGCAGGGTGAACCCAGGACGTGAACATGGAGCCCGGGAAAGGAAGACAGAAGAGGTACCAGCTCTACCACAGCTCTTCTTCCCTGACGAAACGGAAGCCTTGCTGAGGAAGCAGCGGCGAAGTGCTGATCGCTCCAAGGCAAAGCCTCTGCGAATGCACAGCATTCGCTGAGAAATGTTTGGCGGGCTTCTGCTGCTTGCCTGAGCTCAGTCTCCCAGTGGGAGAAATGGCAGTGGGAGAAACCCGCATAGAGCGAAAGCCTCTTTGCCGTAGCAGTCCCTCTGGGAAAGCACAGCATTCTTTGGGAAATCAGAGTCGGGTCTGTGGGATGCGGCCTGCTGCTTGCCAGAGCTGGTCTCCACAGAACGGTGTAATAAACCCGCATGGAGCGAAATCCTCTTTGCCTGGGCATCCCCTCTGCCTGAGAGAGAAGCGCGGTGGCGCCTGTGGAAAGAGCCTTAAGGTAAGGGACACGTCTGTCACGGCAGAGCGACGGAAGCCTGGCTGTTAAGGAGACACGAGGGGAAGATTAAGGCAGCGGAAAGGGCTCCACTCTGTTGAAGGATCTGGGCAGAAGGCAGGCCTGTCCTTTCCCTTGGTCCCAAGGGGACCGCATCACCTTGGCCACCTGTCCCGTCGGCAGTCGGGCTTGCTCCCAGGTGCCATACCCGGAATTCGCAGAAACAACCCCATGGAGAAACGGGAAGTCAGATGCCGTCTTCCAACAAGATGTGGCAGTGTTGTGGGTGGCAGGGTTTGTGCCTGGTAAGAAGTGGAGACAGTGCCCCACAGTTCCCCATCCCAGTGCACGGGCCATGTGCAGGGATCCTGTCGCCTCCTGTCTCCTGTGGTGAAGGCACTGGCCTAGACCCCGAGTCTGCCTGAGCGCCGGAGCAAAAGGCAAAGCCTTACCTACGCCAAGAGATGGGAATAGGCATAGAGTGCCATGCTAGGTCACGCACGCTGCTGCAGGGTTGTGACTGTGTCTGCTTTGTTCGGCATAGCAAGGTGAACCCCGGGCGCGAAATAGGAGCCCGGGAATGCAAGGCCCAAGAGGCACCAGCTCTCCCGCGGCTCTTCATCCCTGCCGCGACAGAGCGAATGACCAAAGCCTTGCTGAGGAAGCAGCAGCGAAGTGCGGTTCGCACCAAGCTGAAAACTTCTGCAAAAGCATAGCAGTCGCTGGGAAATCAGAGTTGGTTCTGTGGGCTGCTTTTGTTGCTTGCCTTAGGCTATTGTTCGCAGCACGATGGGAGAAACCCGCATAGAGAGAAAGCCTCATTGCCCGGGCATACCCTCTGGGAGAGCACAGCATTCTATTGGAAATCAGAGTCGAGTCTGTGGGATGCTGCCTGCTGCTTGCCGGAGCTAGTCTCCACAGCACGGTGTAATAAACCCGCATGGAAAGAAATCCTCTTTGCCTGGGCATCCCCTCTGGGAGAGCACAGCATTCTATTGGAAATCAGAGTCGGGTCTGTGGGATGCTGCCTGCTGCTTGCCGGAGCTAGTTTCCACAGCATGGTGTAATAAACCCGCATGGAGCGAAATCCTCTTTGCCTGGGCATCCCCTCTGCCTGAGAGAGAAGCGCGGTGGAGCCTGTGGAAAGAGCCTTAAGGAAAGGGACACTTCTGTCACGGCAGAGCGAGGAAAGATGGCTGCTAAGGAGACACGAGGGGAAGATTAGGGCAGGGGAAAGGGCTCCACTCTGAGGAAGGAGTCTGGGCAGAAAGCATGCCTGTCCTGAGCCTTTGGGCTCTAGGACACAGCAGCTCCTTGGCCACATGTCCATGTTGGAGACATGGGCTTGCCAAAATTCGCCTACCCTGAACTCGAGAAACAACTCCCAGAAAGAAGTGGCCATCAAGTACCTGCTTCCTCCAGGATGTGGAAGCTTGGAGGAGGCACGGGGTTTAAGGGGAAGGAGTGGGGACAGTCCCCCAAAGCTCCCTATTCAGTGCACGGGCGGTGTGCAGAGATCCTGTCACCTCTCCTTTCCTGTGGGGAAAGCACTGGCTAAGTCCGCGAGTCCTCCTGAGCGCCAGAGTAAAAGGCCAAGCGATGCCTACCCAGGAGATGTTAGTGTGCATAGAGTGCCATCCTAGGAAACGCACGCTGCTGCACTTTTGTGGCTCTGTCCGCTTAGTTCGGCCTGGCAGGGTGAACCCAGGACGCGAACATGGAGCCGAGGAAAGCAAGGCCCAAGAGGCACCAGCTCTCCCGCAGCTCTTCTTCCCTGACGCGACTGAAGCCTTGCTGAGGAAGCGGCGGCGAAGTGCTGTTCGCTCCAAGGCAAAGCCTCTGCGAAAGCACAGCATTCGCTGAGAAATGATCGGCGGGCTGCTGCTGCTTGCCTGAGCCCAGTCTCCCAGTGGGAGAAATCGCGGTGGGAGAAACCCGCATACAGTGAAAGCCTCTTTGCCTGGGCATCTCCCCTGGGAAAGCACAGCATTCTTTGGGAAATCAGAGTTGGGTTCGGGATGCTGCTGCTGCTTGCCTGAGCTAGTCTCCGCAGCACGGTGGAAGATACCCGCATGGAGAGAAATACCCTTTGCCCTAGCATCCCCTCTGCCTGAGAGAGAAGCATGGTCGCACAGGTCTATCACCGCGCTCACCAGGAGCAAGTGTGGGGAAGGCGCAGCACGCCGCCGCTTGGGATGAGAAGGAGCCCTTGGCCTTGGGGTCGGGAAATGCTCCGGAAGCAGAATAGCCTGCCATTGCACAAACAGCAGGCCAGTGGCAAGACAAGTGTCACCCACTCCCTGTGCGGAGAGATCGAAGCCTGGCTGCTATGGAGACACGAGGGGACGACTAGGGCAGGGGCACGGGCTCCACTCTGAGGAAGGAGTCTGGGCAGACGGTAGGCCTGTCCTGTGCCTCTGGTCCCAAGGGGAGAACATCTCCTAGGCCACCTGTCCCAAGGGCAGTCGGGCTTGCCCCCAGGTGCCATACCCGGAACTCGCAGAAACAACCCCATGGAGAAACGGGCAGTCAGATGCCGTCTTCCACCAAGATGTGGCAGTGTTGTGGGTGGCAGGGGGTGTGCCTGGTAAGGAGTGGAGACAGTCCCCCACAGTTCCCCATCCCAGAGCACGGGCCCTGTGCAGGGATCCTGTCGCCTCCTCTCTCCTGTGGTGAAGGCACTGGCCTAGACCCTGAGTCTGCCTGAGAGTCGGAGGAAAAGGCAAAGCCTTACCTACGCCAGGAGTTGGTAATGGGCAAAGAGTACCATGCTAGGCCACGCACGCTGCTGCAGGGTTGTGACTGTGTCTGCTTAGTTTGGCTTAGCAAGGTGAACCCCGGGCGCGAACTGGGAGCCCGGGAATACAAGGCCCAAGAGGCACCAGCTCTCCTGCGGCTCTTCATCCCTGCCGCGACATAGCGAACGACGAAAGTCTTGCTGAGGAAGCAGCAGCGAAGTGCGGTTCGCGCCAAGCTGGCAACCTCTGCGAAAGCATAGCATTCGCTGGGAAATCAGAGATTGTTCTGTGGGCTGCTTTTGCTACTTGCCTTAGCCTAGTATTCGCAGCACGATGGGAGAAACCCGCATAGAGCGAAAGCCTCTTTGCCGGGGCATCCCCTATGGGAAAGCACAGCATCCTTGGGAAATCAGAGACTGTTCTGTGGGATGCTGCCTGCTGCTTGCCAGAGCTGGTCTCCACAGCACGGTGTAATAAACCCGCATGGAAAGAAATCCTCTTTGCCTGGGCATCCCCTCTGGGAGAGCACAGCATTCTATTGGAAATCAGAGTCGGGTCTGTGGGATGCTGCCTGCTGCTTGCCGGAGCTAGTTTCCACAGCATGGTGTAATAAACCCGCATGGAGCGAAATCCTCTTTGCCTGGGCATCCCCTCTGCCTGAGAGAGAAGCGTGGTGGCGCCTGTGAAAAGAGCCTTAAGGAAAAAGACACCTCTGTCACTGCAGAGCGACGGAAGCCTGGCTGCTAAGGAGACACGAGGGGAAGATTAGGGCAGGGGAATGGGCTCCACTCTGAGGAAGGAGTCTGGGCAGAAAGCATGCCTGTCCTGTACCTATGGTCCCAAGGGGACCGCATCACCTTGGCCACCTGTCCCGTCGGCAGTCGGGCTTGCTCCCATGTGCCATACCCGGAACTCGCAGAAACAACCCCACGAGAAACGGGCAGTCGGATGCCGTCTTCCAACAAGATGGAGTGGAGACAGTCCCCCACAGTTACCCATCCAGAGCACGGGCCGTGTGCAGGGATCCTGTCGCCTCCTGTCTCCTGTGGTGAAGGCACTGGCCTAGACCCCGAGTCTGCCTGAGCGCTGGAGCAAAAGGCAAAGCCTTACCTACGCCAAGAGATGGTAATAAACATAGAGTGCCATGCTAGGCCATGCACGCTGCTGCAGGGTTCTGACTGTGTCTGCTTTGTTCGGCATAGCAAGGTGAACCCCGGGCGCGAAATAGGAGCACGGGAATGCAAGGCCCAAGAGGCACCAGCTCTCCCGCGGCTCTTCATCCCTGCCGCGACAGAGCGAACGACCAAAGCCTTGCTGAGGAAGCAGCAGCGAAGTGCGGTTCGCACCAAGCTGAAAACTTCTGCAAAAGCATAGCAGTCGCTGGGAAATCAGAGTTGGTTCTGTGGGCTGTTTTTTTGCTTGCCTTAGGCTAGTGTTCGCAGCACGATGGGAGAAACCCGCATAGAGCGAAGGCCTCATTGCCGGGGCATCCCCTCTGGGAAAGCACAGCATTCTATTGGAAATCAGAGTCGGGTCTGTGGGATGCTGCCTGCTGCTTGCCGGAGCTAGTTTCCACAGCATGGTGTAATAAACCCGCATGGAGCGAAATCCTCTTTGCCTGGGCATCCCCTCTGCCTGAGAGAGGGGCGCGGTGGCGCCTGTGGAAAGAGCCTTAAGGAAAGGGACACGTCTGTCACGGCAGAGCGAGGAAAGCCTGGCTGCTAAGGAGACACGAGGGGAAGATTAGGGCAGGGGAAAGGGCTCCACTCTGAGGAAGGAGTCTGGGCAGAAAGCATGCCTGTCCTGAGCCTTTGGGCTCAAGGAGACAGCAGGTCCTTGGCCACCTATCCGTGGTGGAGACATGGGCTTGCCACCAGGCGCCTACCCTGAACTCGAGAAACAACTCCCAGAAAGAACTGGCCATCAGATGCCGGCTTCCTCCAGGATGTGGAAGCTTGGAGGAGGCACGGGGTTTAAGGGGTAGGAGTGGGGACAGTCCCCCAAAGCTCCCTATTCAGTGCACGGACGGTGTGCAGGGATCCTGTCACCTCTCCTTTCCTGTGGGGAAAGCACTGCTAAGTCCGCGAGTCCTCCTGAGCGCCAGAGTAAAAGGCCAAGCGATGCCTTCCCGGGAGATGTTTGTGTGCATAGAGTGCCATCCTAGGCTACGCACGCTACTGCACTTTTGTGGCTCTGTCTGCTTAGTTCGGCCTGGCAGGGTGAACCCAGGACGTGAACATGGAGCCCGGGAAAGGAAGACAGAAGAGGTACCAGCTCTACCACAGCTCTTCTTCCCTGACGAAACGGAAGCCTTGCTGAGGAAGCAGCGGCGAAGTGCTGTTCGCTCCAAGGCAAAGCCTCTGCGAATGCACAGCATTCGCTGAGAAATGTTTGGCGGGCTTCTGCTGCTTGCCTGAGCTCAGTCTCCCAGTGGGAGAAATGGCAGTGGGAGAAACCCGCATAGAGCGAAAGCCTCTTTGCCGTAGCAGTCCCTCTGGGAAAGCACAGCATTCTTTGGGAAATCAGAGTCGGGTCTGTGGGATGCGGCCTGCTGCTTGCCAGAGCTGGTCTCCACAGCACGGTGTAATAAACCCGCATGGAGCGAAATCCTCTTTGCCTGGGCATCCCCTCTGCCTGAGAGAGAAGCGCGGTGGCGCCTGTGGAAAGAGCCTTAAGGAAAGGGACACGTCTGTCACGGCAGAGCGACGGAAGCCTGGCTGTTAAGGAGACACGAGGGGAAGATTAAGGCAGCGGAAAGGGCTCCACTCTGTTGAAGGATCTGGGCAGAAGGCAGGCCTGTCCTTTCCCTTGGTCCCAAGGGGACCGCATCACCTTGGCCACCTGTCCCGTCGGCAGTCGGGCTTGCTCCCAGGTGCCATACCCGGAATTCGCAGAAACAACCCCATGGAGAAACGGGAAGTCAGATGCCGTCTTCCAACAAGATGTGGCAGTGTTGTGGGTGGCAGGGTTTGTGCCTGGTAAGAAGTGGAGACAGTGCCCCACAGTTCCCCATCCCAGTGCACGGGCCATGTGCAGGGATCCTGTCGCCTCCTGTCTCCTGTGGTGAAGGCACTGGCCTAGACCCCGAGTCTGCCTGAGCGCCGGAGCAAAAGGCAAAGCCTTACCTACGCCAAGAGATGGGAATAGGCATAGAGTGCCATGCTAGGTCACGCACGCTGCTGCAGGGTTGTGACTGTGTCTGCTTTGTTCGGCATAGCAAGGTGAACCCCGGGCGCGAAATAGGAGCCCGGGAATGCAAGGCCCAAGAGGCACCAGCTCTCCCGCGGCTCTTCATCCCTGCCGCGACAGAGCGAATGACCAAAGCCTTGCTGAGGAAGCAGCAGCGAAGTGCGGTTCGCACCAAGCTGAAAACTTCTGCAAAAGCATAGCAGTCGCTGGGAAATCAGAGTTGGTTCTGTGGGCTGCTTTTGTTGCTTGCCTTAGGCTATTGTTCGCAGCACGATGGGAGAAACCCGCATAGAGAGAAAGCCTCATTGCCCGGGCATACCCTCTGGGAGAGCACAGCATTCTATTGGAAATCAGAGTCGAGTCTGTGGGATGCTGCCTGCTGCTTGCCGGAGCTAGTCTCCACAGCACGGTGTAATAAACCCGCATGGAAAGAAATCCTCTTTGCCTGGGCATCCCCTCTGGGAGAGCACAGCATTCTATTGGAAATCAGAGTCGGGTCTGTGGGATGCTGCCTGCTGCTTGCCGGAGCTAGTTTCCACAGCATGGTGTAATAAACCCGCATGGAGCGAAATCCTCTTTGCCTGGGCATCCCCTCTGCCTGAGAGAGAAGCGCGGTGGCGCCTGTGGAAAGAGCCTTAAGGAAAGGGACACTTCTGTCACGGCAGAGCGAGGAAAGATGGCTGCTAAGGAGACACGAGGGGAAGATTAGGGCAGGGGAAAGGGCTCCACTCTGAGGAAGGAGTCTGGGCAGAAAGCATGCCTGTCCTGAGCCTTTGGGCTCTAGGACACAGCAGCTCCTTGGCCACATGTCCGTGTTGGAGACATGGGCTTGCCAAAATGCGCCTACCCTGAACTCGAGAAACAACTCCCAGAAAGAAGTGGCCATCAAGTACCTGCTTCCTCCAGGATGTGGAAGCTTGGAGGAGGCACGGGGTTTAAGGGGAAGGAGTGGGGACAGTCCCCCAAAGCTCCCTATTCAGTGCACGGGCGGTGTGCAGAGATCCTGTCACCTCTCCTTTCCTGTGGGGAAAGCACTGGCTAAGTCCGCGAGTCCTCCTGAGCGCCAGAGTAAAAGGCCAAGCGATGCCTACCCAGGAGATGTTAGTGTGCATAGAGTGCCATCCTAGGAAACGCACGCTGCTGCACTTTTGTGGCTCTGTCCGCTTAGTTCGGCCTGGCAGGGTGAACCCAGGACGCGAACATGGAGCCGAGGAAAGCAAGGCCCAAGAGGCACCAGCTCTCCCGCAGCTCTTCTTCCCTGACGCGACTGAAGCCTTGCTGAGGAAGCGGCGGCGAAGTGCTGTTCGCTCCAAGGCAAAGCCTCTGCGAAAGCACAGCATTCGCTGAGAAATGATCGGCGGGCTGCTGCTGCTTGCCTGAGCCCAGTCTCCCAGTGGGAGAAATCGCGGTGGGAGAAACCCGCATACAGTGAAAGCCTCTTTGCCTGGGCATCTCCCCTGGGAAAGCACAGCATTCTTTGGGAAATCAGAGTTGGGTTCGGGATGCTGCTGCTGCTTGCCTGAGCTAGTCTCCGCAGCACGGTGGAAGATACCCGCATGGAGAGAAATACCCTTTGCCCTAGCATCCCCTCTGCCTGAGAGAGAAGCATGGTCGCACAGGTCTATCACCGCGCTCACCAGGAGCAAGTGTGGGGAAGGCGCAGCACGCCGCCGCTTGGGATGAGAAGGAGCCCTTGGCCTTGGGGTCGGGAAATGCTCCGGAAGCAGAATAGCCTGCCATTGCACAAACAGCAGGCCAGTGGCAAGACAAGTGTCACCCACTCCCTGTGCGGAGAGATCGAAGCCTGGCTGCTATGGAGACACGAGGGGACGACTAGGGCAGGGGCACGGGCTCCACTCTGAGGAAGGAGTCTGGGCAGATGGCAGGCCTGTCCTGTGCCTCTGGTCCCAAGGGGAGAACATCTCCTAGGCCACCTGTCCCAAGGGCAGTCGGGCTTGCCCCCAGGTGCCATACCCGGAACTCGCAGAAACAACCCCATGGAGAAACGGGCAGTCAGATGCCGTCTTCCACCAAGATGTGGCAGTGTTGTGGGTGGCAGGGGGTGTGCCTGGTAAGGAGTGGAGACAGTCCCCCACAGTTCCCCATCCCAGAGCACGGGCCCTGTGCAGGGATCCTGTCGCCTCCTCTCTCCTGTGGTGAAGGCACTGGCCTAGACCCTGAGTCTGCCTGAGAGTCGGAGGAAAAGGCAAAGCCTTACCTACGCCAGGAGTTGGTAATGGGCAAAGAGTACCATGCTAGGCCACGCACGCTGCTGCAGGGTTGTGACTGTGTCTGCTTAGTTTGGCTTAGCAAGGTGAACCCCGGGCGCGAACTGGGAGCCCGGGAATACAAGGCCCAAGAGGCACCAGCTCTCCTGCGGCTCTTCATCCCTGCCGCGACAGAGCGAACGACGAAAGTCTTGCTGAGGAAGCAGCAGCGAAGTGCGGTTCGCGCCAAGCTGGCAACCTCTGCGAAAGCATAGCATTCGCTGGGAAATCAGAGATTGTTCTGTGGGCTGCTTTTGCTACTTGCCTTAGCCTAGTATTCGCAGCACGATGGGAGAAACCCGCATAGAGCGAAAGCCTCTTTGCCGGGGCATCCCCTATGGGAAAGCACAGCATCCTTGGGAAATCAGAGACTGTTCTGTGGGATGCTGCCTGCTGCTTGCCAGAGCTGGTCTCCACAGCACGGTGTAATAAACCCGCATGGAAAGAAATCCTCTTTGCCTGGGCATCCCCTCTGGGAGAGCACAGCATTCTATTGGAAATCAGAGTCGGGTCTGTGGGATGCTGCCTGCTGCTTGCCGGAGCTAGTTTCCACAGCATGGTGTAATAAACCCGCATGGAGCGAAATCCTCTTTGCCTGGGCATCCCCTCTGCCTGAGAGAGAAGCGCGGTGGCGCCTGTGAAAAGAGCCTTAAGGAAAAAGACACCTCTGTCACTGCAGAGCGACGGAAGCCTGGCTGCTAAGGAGACACGAGGGGAAGATTAGGGCAGGGGAATGGGCTCCACTCTGAGGAAGGAGTCTGGGCAGAAAGCATGCCTGTCCTGTACCTATGGTCCCAAGGGGACCGCATCACCTTGGCCACCTGTCCCGTCGGCAGTCGGGCTTGCTCCCATGTGCCATACCCGGAACTCGCAGAAACAACCCCACGAGAAACGGGCAGTCGGATGCCGTCTTCCAACAAGATGGAGTGGAGACAGTCCCCCACAGTTACCCATCCAGAGCACGGGCCGTGTGCAGGGATCCTGTCGCCTCCTGTCTCCTGTGGTGAAGGCACTGGCCTAGACCCCGAGTCTGCCTGAGCGCTGGAGCAAAAGGCAAAGCCTTACCTACGCCAAGAGATGGTAATAAACATAGAGTGCCATGCTAGGCCATGCACGCTGCTGCAGGGTTCTGACTGTGTCTGCTTTGTTCGGCATAGCAAGGTGAACCCCGGGCGCGAAATAGGAGCACGGGAATGCAAGGCCCAAGAGGCACCAGCTCTCCCGCGGCTCTTCATCCCTGCCGCGACAGAGCGAACGACCAAAGCCTTGCTGAGGAAGCAGCAGCGAAGTGCGGTTCGCACCAAGCTGAAAACTTCTGCAAAAGCATAGCAGTCGCTGGGAAATCAGAGTTGGTTCTGTGGGCTGTTTTTTTGCTTGCCTTAGGCTAGTGTTCGCAGCACGATGGGAGAAACCCGCATAGAGCGAAGGCCTCATTGCCGGGGCATCCCCTCTGGGAAAGCACAGCATTCTATTGGAAATCAGAGTCGGGTCTGTGGGATGCTGCCTGCTGCTTGCCGGAGCTAGTTTCCACAGCATGGTGTAATAAACCCGCATGGAGCGAAATCCTCTTTGCCTGGGCATCCCCTCTGCCTGAGAGAGAGGCGCGGTGGCGCCTGTGGAAAGAGCCTTAAGGAAAGGGACACGTCTGTCACGGCAGAGCGAGGAAAGCCTGGCTGCTAAGGAGACACGAGGGGAAGATTAGGGCAGGGGAAAGGGCTCCACTCTGAGGAAGGAGTCTGGGCAGAAAGCATGCCTGTCCTGAGCCTTTGGGCTCAAGGAGACAGCAGGTCCTTGGCCACCTATCCGTGGTGGAGACATGGGCTTGCCACCAGGCGCCTACCCTGAACTCGAGAAACAACTCCCAGAAAGAACTGGCCATCAGATGCCGGCTTCCTCCAGGATGTGGAAGCTTGGAGGAGGCACGGGGTTTAAGGGGTAGGAGTGGGGACAGTCCCCCAAAGCTCCCTATTCAGTGCACGGACGGTGTGCAGGGATCCTGTCACCTCTCCTTTCCTGTGGGGAAAGCACTGCTAAGTCCGCGAGTCCTCCTGAGCGCCAGAGTAAAAGGCCAAGCGATGCCTTCCCGGGAGATGTTTGTGTGCATAGAGTGCCATCCTAGGCTACGCACGCTACTGCACTTTTGTGGCTCTGTCTGCTTAGTTCGGCCTGGCAGGGTGAACCCAGGACGTGAACATGGAGCCCGGGAAAGGAAGACAGAAGAGGTACCAGCTCTACCACAGCTCTTCTTCCCTGACGAAACGGAAGCCTTGCTGAGGAAGCAGCGGCGAAGTGCTGTTCGCTCAAAGGCAAAGCCTTTGCGAATGCACAGCATTCGCTGAGAAATGTTTGGCGGGCTTCTGCTGCTTGCCTGAGCTCAGTCTCCCAGTGGGAGAAATGGCAGTGGGAGAAACCCGCATAGAGCGAAAGCCTCTTTGCCGTAGCAGTCCCTCTGGGAAAGCACAGCATTCTTTGGGAAATCAGAGTCGGGTCTGTGGGATGCGGCCTGCTGCTTGCCAGAGCTGGTCTCCACAGCACGGTGTAATAAACCCGCATGGAGCGAAATCCTCTTTGCCTGGGCATCCCCTCTGCCTGAGAGAGAAGCGCGGTGGCGCCTGTGGAAAGAGCCTTAAGGAAAGGGACACGTCTGTCACGGCAGAGCGACGGAAGCCTGGCTGTTAAGGAGACACGAGGGGAAGATTAAGGCAGCGGAAAGGGCTCCACTCTGTTGAAGGATCTGGGCAGAAGGCAGGCCTGTCCTTTCCCTTGGTCCCAAGGGGACCGCATCACCTTGGCCACCTGTCCCGTCGGCAGTCGGGCTTGCTCCCAGGTGCCATACCCGGAATTCGCAGAAACAACCCCATGGAGAAACGGGAAGTCAGATGCCGTCTTCCAACAAGATGTGGCAGTGTTGTGGGTGGCAGGGTTTGTGCCTGGTAGGAAGTGGAGACAGTGCCCCACAGTTCCCCATCCCAGTGCACGGGCCATGTGCAGGGATCCTGTCGCCTCCTGTCTCCTGTGGTGAAGGCACTGGCCTAGACCCCGAGTCTGCCTGAGCGCCGGAGCAAAAGGCAAAGCCTTACCTACGCCAAGAGATGGGAATAGGCATAGAGTGCCATGCTAGGTCACGCACGCTGCTGCAGGGTTGTGACTGTGTCTGCTTTGTTCGGCATAGCAAGGTGAACCCCGGGCGCGAAATAGGAGCCCGGGAATGCAAGGCCCAAGAGGCACCAGCTCTCCCGCGGCTCTTCATCCCTGCCGCGACAGAGCGAATGACCAAAGCCTTGCTGAGGAAGCAGCAGCGAAGTGCGGTTCGCACCAAGCTGAAAACTTCTGCAAAAGCATAGCAGTCGCTGGGAAATCAGAGTTGGTTCTGTGGGCTGCTTTTGTTGCTTGCCTTAGGCTATTGTTCGCAGCACGATGGGAGAAACCCGCATAGAGAGAAAGCCTCATTGCCCGGGCATACCCTCTGGGAGAGCACAGCATTCTATTGGAAATCAGAGTCGAGTCTGTGGGATGCTGCCTGCTGCTTGCCGGAGCTAGTCTCCACAGCACGGTGTAATAAACCCGCATGGAGCGAAATCCTCTTTGCCTGGGCATCCCCTCTGGGAGAGCACAGCATTCTATTGGAAATCAGAGTCGGGTCTGTGGGATGCTGCCTGCTGCTTGCCGGAGCTAGTTTCCACAGCATGGTGTAATAAACCCGCATGGAGCGAAATCCTCTTTGCCTGGGCATCCCCTCTGCCTGAGAGAGAAGCGCGGTGGCGCCTGTGGAAAGAGCCTTAAGGAAAGGGACACTTCTGTCACGGCAGAGCGAGGAAAGATGGCTGCTAAGGAGACACGAGGGGAAGATTAGGGCAGGGGAAAGGGCTCCACTCTGAGGAAGGAGTCTGGGCAGAAAGCATGCCTGTCCTGAGCCTTTGGGCTCTAGGACACAGCAGCTCCTTGGCCACATGTCCGTGTTGGAGACATGGGCTTGCCAAAATGCGCCTACCCTGAACTCGAGAAACAACTCCCAGAAAGAAGTGGCCATCAAGTACCTGCTTCCTCCAGGATGTGGAAGCTTGGAGGAGGCACGGGGTTTAAGGGGAAGGAGTGGGGACAGTCCCCCAAAGCTCCCTATTCAGTGCACGGGCGGTGTGCAGAGATCCTGTCACCTCTCCTTTCCTGTGGGGAAAGCACTGGCTAAGTCCGCGAGTCCTCCTGAGCGCCAGAGTAAAAGGCCAAGCGATGCCTACCCAGGAGATGTTAGTGTGCATAGAGTGCCATCCTAGGAAACGCACGCTGCTGCACTTTTGTGGCTCTGTCCGCTTAGTTCGGCCTGGCAGGGTGAACCCAGGACGCGAACATGGAGCCGAGGAAAGCAAGGCCCAAGAGGCACCAGCTCTCCCGCAGCTCTTCTTCCCTGACGCGACTGAAGCCTTGCTGAGGAAGCGGCGGCGAAGTGCTGTTCGCTCCAAGGCAAAGCCTCTGCGAAAGCACAGCATTCGCTGAGAAATGATCGGCGGGCTGCTGCTGCTTGCCTGAGCCCAGTCTCCCAGTGGGAGAAATCGCGGTGGGAGAAACCCGCATACAGTGAAAGCCTCTTTGCCTGGGCATCTCCCCTGGGAAAGCACAGCATTCTTTGGGAAATCAGAGTTGGGTTCGGGATGCTGCTGCTGCTTGCCTGAGCTAGTCTCCGCAGCACGGTGGAAGATACCCGCATGGAGAGAAATACCCTTTGCCCTAGCATCCCCTCTGCCTGAGAGAGAAGCATGGTCGCACAGGTCTATCACCGCGCTCACCAGGAGCAAGTGTGGGGAAGGCGCAGCACGCCGCCGCTTGGGATGAGAAGGAGCCCTTGGCCTTGGGGTCGGGAAATGCTCCGGAAGCAGAATAGCCTGCCATTGCACAAACAGCAGGCCAGTGGCAAGACAAGTGTCACCCACTCCCTGTGCGGAGAGATCGAAGCCTGGCTGCTATGGAGACACGAGGGGACGACTAGGGCAGGGGCACGGGCTCCACTCTGAGGAAGGAGTCTGGGCAGATGGCAGGCCTGTCCTGTGCCTCTGGTCCCAAGGGGAGAACATCTCCTAGGCCACCTGTCCCAAGGGCAGTCGGGCTTGCCCCCAGGTGCCATACCCGGAACTCGCAGAAACAACCCCATGGAGAAACGGGCAGTCAGATGCCGTCTTCCACCAAGATGTGGCAGTGTTGTGGGTGGCAGGGGGTGTGCCTGGTAAGGAGTGGAGACAGTCCCCCACAGTTCCCCATCCCAGAGCACGGGCCCTGTGCAGGGATCCTGTCGCCTCCTCTCTCCTGTGGTGAAGGCACTGGCCTAGACCCTGAGTCTGCCTGAGAGTCGGAGGAAAAGGCAAAGCCTTACCTACGCCAGGAGTTGGTAATGGGCAAAGAGTACCATGCTAGGCCACGCACGCTGCTGCAGGGTTGTGACTGTGTCTGCTTAGTTTGGCTTAGCAAGGTGAACCCCGGGCGCGAACTGGGAGCCCGGGAATACAAGGCCCAAGAGGCACCAGCTCTCCTGCGGCTCTTCATCCCTGCCGCGACAGAGCGAACGACGAAAGTCTTGCTGAGGAAGCAGCAGCGAAGTGCGGTTCGCGCCAAGCTGGCAACCTCTGCGAAAGCATAGCATTCGCTGGGAAATCAGAGATTGTTCTGTGGGCTGCTTTTGCTACTTGCCTTAGCCTAGTATTCGCAGCACGATGGGAGAAACCCGCATAGAGCGAAAGCCTCTTTGCCGGGGCATCCCCTATGGGAAAGCACAGCATCCTTGGGAAATCAGAGACTGTTCTGTGGGATGCTGCCTGCTGCTTGCCAGAGCTGGTCTCCACAGCACGGTGTAATAAACCCGCATGGAAAGAAATCCTCTTTGCCTGGGCATCCCCTCTGGGAGAGCACAGCATTCTATTGGAAATCAGAGTCGGGTCTGTGGGATGCTGCCTGCTGCTTGCCGGAGCTAGTTTCCACAGCATGGTGTAATAAACCCGCATGGAGCGAAATCCTCTTTGCCTGGGCATCCCCTCTGCCTGAGAGAGAAGCGCGGTGGCGCCTGTGAAAAGAGCCTTAAGGAAAAAGACACCTCTGTCACTGCAGAGCGACGGAAGCCTGGCTGCTAAGGAGACACGAGGGGAAGATTAGGGCAGGGGAATGGGCTCCACTCTGAGGAAGGAGTCTGGGCAGAAAGCATGCCTGTCCTGTACCTATGGTCCCAAGGGGACCGCATCACCTTGGCCACCTGTCCCGTCGGCAGTCGGGCTTGCTCCCATGTGCCATACCCGGAACTCGCAGAAACAACCCCACGAGAAACGGGCAGTCGGATGCCGTCTTCCAACAAGATGGAGTGGAGACAGTCCCCCACAGTTACCCATCCAGAGCACGGGCCGTGTGCAGGGATCCTGTCGCCTCCTGTCTCCTGTGGTGAAGGCACTGGCCTAGACCCCGAGTCTGCCTGAGCGCTGGAGCAAAAGGCAAAGCCTTACCTACGCCAAGAGATGGTAATAAACATAGAGTGCCATGCTAGGCCATGCACGCTGCTGCAGGGTTCTGACTGTGTCTGCTTTGTTCGGCATAGCAAGGTGAACCCCGGGCGCGAAATAGGAGCACGGGAATGCAAGGCCCAAGAGGCACCAGCTCTCCCGCGGCTCTTCATCCCTGCCGCGACAGAGCGAACGACCAAAGCCTTGCTGAGGAAGCAGCAGCGAAGTGCGGTTCGCACCAAGCTGAAAACTTCTGCAAAAGCATAGCAGTCGCTGGGAAATCAGAGTTGGTTCTGTGGGCTGTTTTTTTGCTTGCCTTAGGCTAGTGTTCGCAGCACGATGGGAGAAACCCGCATAGAGCGAAGGCCTCATTGCCGGGGCATCCCCTCTGGGAAAGCACAGCATTCTATTGGAAATCAGAGTCGGGTCTGTGGGATGCTGCCTGCTGCTTGCCGGAGCTAGTTTCCACAGCATGGTGTAATAAACCCGCATGGAGCGAAATCCTCTTTGCCTGGGCATCCCCTCTGCCTGAGAGAGAGGCGCGGTGGCGCCTGTGGAAAGAGCCTTAAGGAAAGGGACACATCTGTCACGGCAGAGCGAGGAAAGCCTGGCTGCTAAGGAGACACGAGGGGAAGATTAGGGCAGGGGAAAGGGCTCCACTCTGAGGAAGGAGTCTGGGCAGAAAGCATGCCTGTCCTGAGCCTTTGGGCTCAAGGAGACAGCAGGTCCTTGGCCACCTATCCGTGGTGGAGACATGGGCTTGCCACCAGGCGCCTACCCTGAACTCGAGAAACAACTCCCAGAAAGAACTGGCCATCAGATGCCGGCTTCCTCCAGGATGTGGAAGCTTGGAGGAGGCACGGGGTTTAAGGGGTAGGAGTGGGGACAGTCCCCCAAAGCTCCCTATTCAGTGCACGGACGGTGTGCAGGGATCCTGTCACCTCTCCTTTCCTGTGGGGAAAGCACTGCTAAGTCCGCGAGTCCTCCTGAGCGCCAGAGTAAAAGGCCAAGCGATGCCTTCCCGGGAGATGTTTGTGTGCATAGAGTGCCATCCTAGGCTACGCACGCTACTGCACTTTTGTGGCTCTGTCTGCTTAGTTCGGCCTGGCAGGGTGAACCCAGGACGTGAACATGGAGCCCGGGAAAGGAAGACAGAAGAGGTACCAGCTCTACCACAGCTCTTCTTCCCTGACGAAACGGAAGCCTTGCTGAGGAAGCAGCGGCGAAGTGCTGTTCGCTCAAAGGCAAAGCCTTTGCGAATGCACAGCATTCGCTGAGAAATGTTTGGCGGGCTTCTGCTGCTTGCCTGAGCTCAGTCTCCCAGTGGGAGAAATGGCAGTGGGAGAAACCCGCATAGAGCGAAAGCCTCTTTGCCGTAGCAGTCCCTCTGGGAAAGCACAGCATTCTTTGGGAAATCAGAGTCGGGTCTGTGGGATGCGGCCTGCTGCTTGCCAGAGCTGGTCTCCACAGCACGGTGTAATAAACCCGCATGGAGCGAAATCCTCTTTGCCTGGGCATCCCCTCTGCCTGAGAGAGAAGCGCGGTGGCGCCTGTGGAAAGAGCCTTAAGGAAAGGGACACGTCTGTCACGGCAGAGCGACGGAAGCCTGGCTGTTAAGGAGACACGAGGGGAAGATTAAGGCAGCGGAAAGGGCTCCACTCTGTTGAAGGATCTGGGCAGAAGGCAGGCCTGTCCTTTCCCTTGGTCCCAAGGGGACCGCATCACCTTGGCCACCTGTCCCGTCGGCAGTCGGGCTTGCTCCCAGGTGCCATACCCGGAATTCGCAGAAACAACCCCATGGAGAAACGGGAAGTCAGATGCCGTCTTCCAACAAGATGTGGCAGTGTTGTGGGTGGCAGGGTTTGTGCCTGGTAAGAAGTGGAGACAGTGCCCCACAGTTCCCCATCCCAGTGCACGGGCCATGTGCAGGGATCCTGTCGCCTCCTGTCTCCTGTGGTGAAGGCACTGGCCTAGACCCCGAGTCTGCCTGAGCGCCGGAGCAAAAGGCAAAGCCTTACCTACGCCAAGAGATGGGAATAGGCATAGAGTGCCATGCTAGGTCACGCACGCTGCTGCAGGGTTGTGACTGTGTCTGCTTTGTTCGGCATAGCAAGGTGAACCCCGGGCGCGAAATAGGAGCCCGGGAATGCAAGGCCCAAGAGGCACCAGCTCTCCCGCGGCTCTTCATCCCTGCCGCGACAGAGCGAATGACCAAAGCCTTGCTGAGGAAGCAGCAGCGAAGTGCGGTTCGCACCAAGCTGAAAACTTCTGCAAAAGCATAGCAGTCGCTGGGAAATCAGAGTTGGTTCTGTGGGCTGCTTTTGTTGCTTGCCTTAGGCTATTGTTCGCAGCACGATGGGAGAAACCCGCATAGAGAGAAAGCCTCATTGCCCGGGCATACCCTCTGGGAGAGCACAGCATTCTATTGGAAATCAGAGTCGAGTCTGTGGGATGCTGCCTGCTGCTTGCCGGAGCTAGTCTCCACAGCACGGTGTAATAAACCCGCATGGAAAGAAATCCTCTTTGCCTGGGCATCCCCTCTGGGAGAGCACAGCATTCTATTGGAAATCAGAGTCGGGTCTGTGGGATGCTGCCTGCTGCTTGCCGGAGCTAGTTTCCACAGCATGGTGTAATAAACCCGCATGGAGCGAAATCCTCTTTGCCTGGGCATCCCCTCTGCCTGAGAGAGAAGCGCGGTGGCGCCTGTGGAAAGAGCCTTAAGGAAAGGGACACTTCTGTCACGGCAGAGCGAGGAAAGATGGCTGCTAAGGAGACACGAGGGGAAGATTAGGGCAGGGGAAAGGGCTCCACTCTGAGGAAGGAGTCTGGGCAGAAAGCATGCCTGTCCTGAGCCTTTGGGCTCTAGGACACAGCAGCTCCTTGGCCACATGTCCGTGTTGGAGACATGGGCTTGCCAAAATGCGCCTACCCTGAACTCGAGAAACAACTCCCAGAAAGAAGTGGCCATCAAGTACCTGCTTCCTCCAGGATGTGGAAGCTTGGAGGAGGCACGGGGTTTAAGGGGAAGGAGTGGGGACAGTCCCCCAAAGCTCCCTATTCAGTGCACGGGCGGTGTGCAGAGATCCTGTCACCTCTCCTTTCCTGTGGGGAAAGCACTGGCTAAGTCCGCGAGTCCTCCTGAGCGCCAGAGTAAAAGGCCAAGCGATGCCTACCCAGGAGATGTTAGTGTGCATAGAGTGCCATCCTAGGAAACGCACGCTGCTGCACTTTTGTGGCTCTGTCCGCTTAGTTCGGCCTGGCAGGGTGAACCCAGGACGCGAACATGGAGCCGAGGAAAGCAAGGCCCAAGAGGCACCAGCTCTCCCGCAGCTCTTCTTCCCTGACGCGACTGAAGCCTTGCTGAGGAAGCGGCGGCGAAGTGCTGTTCGCTCCAAGGCAAAGCCTCTGCGAAAGCACAGCATTCGCTGAGAAATGATCGGCGGGCTGCTGCTGCTTGCCTGAGCCCAGTCTCCCAGTGGGAGAAATCGCGGTGGGAGAAACCCGCATACAGTGAAAGCCTCTTTGCCTGGGCATCTCCCCTGGGAAAGCACAGCATTCTTTGGGAAATCAGAGTTGGGTTCGGGATGCTGCTGCTGCTTGCCTGAGCTAGTCTCCGCAGCACGGTGGAAGATACCCGCATGGAGAGAAATACCCTTTGCCCTAGCATCCCCTCTGCCTGAGAGAGAAGCATGGTCGCACAGGTCTATCACCGCGCTCACCAGGAGCAAGTGTGGGGAAGGCGCAGCACGCCGCCGCTTGGGATGAGAAGGAGCCCTTGGCCTTGGGGTCGGGAAATGCTCCGGAAGCAGAATAGCCTGCCATTGCACAAACAGCAGGCCAGTGGCAAGACAAGTGTCACCCACTCCCTGTGCGGAGAGATCGAAGCCTGGCTGCTATGGAGACACGAGGGGACGACTAGGGCAGGGGCACGGGCTCCACTCTGAGGAAGGAGTCTGGGCAGATGGCAGGCCTGTCCTGTGCCTCTGGTCCCAAGGGGAGAACATCTCCTAGGCCACCTGTCCCAAGGGCAGTCGGGCTTGCCCCCAGGTGCCATACCCGGAACTCGCAGAAACAACCCCATGGAGAAACGGGCAGTCAGATGCCGTCTTCCACCAAGATGTGGCAGTGTTGTGGGTGGCAGGGGGTGTGCCTGGTAAGGAGTGGAGACAGTCCCCCACAGTTCCCCATCCCAGAGCACGGGCCCTGTGCAGGGATCCTGTCGCCTCCTCTCTCCTGTGGTGAAGGCACTGGCCTAGACCCTGAGTCTGCCTGAGAGTCGGAGGAAAAGGCAAAGCCTTACCTACGCCAGGAGTTGGTAATGGGCAAAGAGTACCATGCTAGGCCACGCACGCTGCTGCAGGGTTGTGACTGTGTCTGCTTAGTTTGGCTTAGCAAGGTGAACCCCGGGCGCGAACTGGGAGCCCGGGAATACAAGGCCCAAGAGGCACCAGCTCTCCTGCGGCTCTTCATCCCTGCCGCGACATAGCGAACGACGAAAGTCTTGCTGAGGAAGCAGCAGCGAAGTGCGGTTCGCGCCAAGCTGGCAACCTCTGCGAAAGCATAGCATTCGCTGGGAAATCAGAGATTGTTCTGTGGGCTGCTTTTGCTACTTGCCTTAGCCTAGTATTCGCAGCACGATGGGAGAAACCCGCATAGAGCGAAAGCCTCTTTGCCGGGGCATCCCCTATGGGAAAGCACAGCATCCTTGGGAAATCAGAGACTGTTCTGTGGGATGCTGCCTGCTGCTTGCCAGAGCTGGTCTCCACAGCACGGTGTAATAAACCCGCATGGAAAGAAATCCTCTTTGCCTGGGCATCCCCTCTGGGAGAGCACAGCATTCTATTGGAAATCAGAGTCGGGTCTGTGGGATGCTGCCTGCTGCTTGCCGGAGCTAGTTTCCACAGCATGGTGTAATAAACCCGCATGGAGCGAAATCCTCTTTGCCTGGGCATCCCCTCTGCCTGAGAGAGAAGCGCGGTGGCGCCTGTGAAAAGAGCCTTAAGGAAAAAGACACCTCTGTCACTGCAGAGCGACGGAAGCCTGGCTGCTAAGGAGACACGAGGGGAAGATTAGGGCAGGGGAATGGGCTCCACTCTGAGGAAGGAGTCTGGGCAGAAAGCATGCCTGTCCTGTACCTATGGTCCCAAGGGGACCGCATCACCTTGGCCACCTGTCCCGTCGGCAGTCGGGCTTGCTCCCATGTGCCATACCCGGAACTCGCAGAAACAACCCCACGAGAAACGGGCAGTCGGATGCCGTCTTCCAACAAGATGGAGTGGAGACAGTCCCCCACAGTTACCCATCCAGAGCACGGGCCGTGTGCAGGGATCCTGTCGCCTCCTGTCTCCTGTGGTGAAGGCACTGGCCTAGACCCCGAGTCTGCCTGAGCGCTGGAGCAAAAGGCAAAGCCTTACCTACGCCAAGAGATGGTAATAAACATAGAGTGCCATGCTAGGCCATGCACGCTGCTGCAGGGTTCTGACTGTGTCTGCTTTGTTCGGCATAGCAAGGTGAACCCCGGGCGCGAAATAGGAGCACGGGAATGCAAGGCACAAGAGGCACCAGCTCTCCCGCGGCTCTTCATCCCTGCCGCGACAGAGCGAACGACCAAAGCCTTGCTGAGGAAGCAGCAGCGAAGTGCGGTTCGCACCAAGCTGAAAACTTCTGCAAAAGCATAGCAGTCGCTGGGAAATCAGAGTTGGTTCTGTGGGCTGTTTTTTTGCTTGCCTTAGGCTAGTGTTCGCAGCACGATGGGAGAAACCCGCATAGAGCGAAGGCCTCATTGCCGGGGCATCCCCTCTGGGAAAGCACAGCATTCTATTGGAAATCAGAGTCGGGTCTGTGGGATGCTGCCTGCTGCTTGCCGGAGCTAGTTTCCACAGCATGGTGTAATAAACCCGCATGGAGCGAAATCCTCTTTGCCTGGGCATCCCCTCTGCCTGAGAGAGAGGCGCGGTGGCGCCTGTGGAAAGAGCCTTAAGGAAAGGGACACGTCTGTCACGGCAGAGCGAGGAAAGCCTGGCTGCTAAGGAGACACGAGGGGAAGATTAGGGCAGGGGAAAGGGCTCCACTCTGAGGAAGGAGTCTGGGCAGAAAGCATGCCTGTCCTGAGCCTTTGGGCTCAAGGAGACAGCAGGTCCTTGGCCACCTATCCGTGGTGGAGACATGGGCTTGCCACCAGGCGCCTACCCTGAACTCGAGAAACAACTCCCAGAAAGAACTGGCCATCAGATGCCGGCTTCCTCCAGGATGTGGAAGCTTGGAGGAGGCACGGGGTTTAAGGGGTAGGAGTGGGGACAGTCCCCCAAAGCTCCCTATTCAGTGCACGGACGGTGTGCAGGGATCCTGTCACCTCTCCTTTCCTGTGGGGAAAGCACTGCTAAGTCCGCGAGTCCTCCTGAGCGCCAGAGTAAAAGGCCAAGCGATGCCTTCCCGGGAGATGTTTGTGTGCATAGAGTGCCATCCTAGGCTACGCACGCTACTGCACTTTTGTGGCTCTGTCTGCTTAGTTCGGCCTGGCAGGGTGAACCCAGGACGTGAACATGGAGCCCGGGAAAGGAAGACAGAAGAGGTACCAGCTCTACCACAGCTCTTCTTCCCTGACGAAACGGAAGCCTTGCTGAGGAAGCAGCGGCGAAGTGCTGTTCGCTCCAAGGCAAAGCCTCTGCGAATGCACAGCATTCGCTGAGAAATGTTTGGCGGGCTTCTGCTGCTTGCCTGAGCTCAGTCTCCCAGTGGGAGAAATGGCAGTGGGAGAAACCCGCATAGAGCGAAAGCCTCTTTGCCGTAGCAGTCCCTCTGGGAAAGCACAGCATTCTTTGGGAAATCAGAGTCGGGTCTGTGGGATGCGGCCTGCTGCTTGCCAGAGCTGGTCTCCACAGCACGGTGTAATAAACCCGCATGGAGCGAAATCCTCTTTGCCTGGGCATCCCCTCTGCCTGAGAGAGAAGCGCGGTGGCGCCTGTGGAAAGAGCCTTAAGGAAAGGGACACGTCTGTCACGGCAGAGCGACGGAAGCCTGGCTGTTAAGGAGACACGAGGGGAAGATTAAGGCAGCGGAAAGGGCTCCACTCTGTTGAAGGATCTGGGCAGAAGGCAGGCCTGTCCTTTCCCTTGGTCCCAAGGGGACCGCATCACCTTGGCCACCTGTCCCGTCGGCAGTCGGGCTTGCTCCCAGGTGCCATACCCGGAATTCGCAGAAACAACCCCATGGAGAAACGGGAAGTCAGATGCCGTCTTCCAACAAGATGTGGCAGTGTTGTGGGTGGCAGGGTTTGTGCCTGGTAGGAAGTGGAGACAGTGCCCCACAGTTCCCCATCCCAGTGCACGGGCCATGTGCAGGGATCCTGTCGCCTCCTGTCTCCTGTGGTGAAGGCACTGGCCTAGACCCCGAGTCTGCCTGAGCGCCGGAGCAAAAGGCAAAGCCTTACCTACGCCAAGAGATGGGAATAGGCATAGAGTGCCATGCTAGGTCACGCACGCTGCTGCAGGGTTGTGACTGTGTCTGCTTTGTTCGGCATAGCAAGGTGAACCCCGGGCGCGAAATAGGAGCCCGGGAATGCAAGGCCCAAGAGGCACCAGCTCTCCCGCGGCTCTTCATCCCTGCCGCGACAGAGCGAATGACCAAAGCCTTGCTGAGGAAGCAGCAGCGAAGTGCGGTTCGCACCAAGCTGAAAACTTCTGCAAAAGCATAGCAGTCGCTGGGAAATCAGAGTTGGTTCTGTGGGCTGCTTTTGTTGCTTGCCTTAGGCTATTGTTCGCAGCACGATGGGAGAAACCCGCATAGAGAGAAAGCCTCATTGCCCGGGCATACCCTCTGGGAGAGCACAGCATTCTATTGGAAATCAGAGTCGAGTCTGTGGGATGCTGCCTGCTGCTTGCCGGAGCTAGTCTCCACAGCACGGTGTAATAAACCCGCATGGAAAGAAATCCTCTTTGCCTGGGCATCCCCTCTGGGAGAGCACAGCATTCTATTGGAAATCAGAGTCGGGTCTGTGGGATGCTGCCTGCTGCTTGCCGGAGCTAGTTTCCACAGCATGGTGTAATAAACCCGCATGGAGCGAAATCCTCTTTGCCTGGGCATCCCCTCTGCCTGAGAGAGAAGCGCGGTGGCGCCTGTGGAAAGAGCCTTAAGGAAAGGGACACTTCTGTCACGGCAGAGCGAGGAAAGATGGCTGCTAAGGAGACACGAGGGGAAGATTAGGGCAGGGGAAAGGGCTCCACTCTGAGGAAGGAGTCTGGGCAGAAAGCATGCCTGTCCTGAGCCTTTGGGCTCTAGGACACAGCAGCTCCTTGGCCACATGTCCGTGTTGGAGACATGGGCTTGCCAAAATGCGCCTACCCTGAACTCGAGAAACAACTCCCAGAAAGAAGTGGCCATCAAGTACCTGCTTCCTCCAGGATGTGGAAGCTTGGAGGAGGCACGGGGTTTAAGGGGAAGGAGTGGGGACAGTCCCCCAAAGCTCCCTATTCAGTGCACGGGCGGTGTGCAGAGATCCTGTCACCTCTCCTTTCCTGTGGGGAAAGCACTGGCTAAGTCCGCGAGTCCTCCTGAGCGCCAGAGTAAAAGGCCAAGCGATGCCTACCCAGGAGATGTTAGTGTGCATAGAGTGCCATCCTAGGAAACGCACGCTGCTGCACTTTTGTGGCTCTGTCCGCTTAGTTCGGCCTGGCAGGGTGAACCCAGGACGCGAACATGGAGCCGAGGAAAGCAAGGCCCAAGAGGCACCAGCTCTCCCGCAGCTCTTCTTCCCTGACGCGACTGAAGCCTTGCTGAGGAAGCGGCGGCGAAGTGCTGTTCGCTCCAAGGCAAAGCCTCTGCGAAAGCACAGCATTCGCTGAGAAATGATCGGCGGGCTGCTGCTGCTTGCCTGAGCCCAGTCTCCCAGTGGGAGAAATCGCGGTGGGAGAAACCCGCATACAGTGAAAGCCTCTTTGCCTGGGCATCTCCCCTGGGAAAGCACAGCATTCTTTGGGAAATCAGAGTTGGGTTCGGGATGCTGCTGCTGCTTGCCTGAGCTAGTCTCCGCAGCACGGTGGAAGATACCCGCATGGAGAGAAATACCCTTTGCCCTAGCATCCCCTCTGCCTGAGAGAGAAGCATGGTCGCACAGGTCTATCACCGCGCTCACCAGGAGCAAGTGTGGGGAAGGCGCAGCACGCCGCCGCTTGGGATGAGAAGGAGCCCTTGGCCTTGGGGTCGGGAAATGCTCCGGAAGCAGAATAGCCTGCCATTGCACAAACAGCAGGCCAGTGGCAAGACAAGTGTCACCCACTCCCTGTGCGGAGAGATCGAAGCCTGGCTGCTATGGAGACACGAGGGGACGACTAGGGCAGGGGCACGGGCTCCACTCTGAGGAAGGAGTCTGGGCAGATGGCAGGCCTGTCCTGTGCCTCTGGTCCCAAGGGGAGAACATCTCCTAGGCCACCTGTCCCAAGGGCAGTCGGGCTTGCCCCCAGGTGCCATACCCGGAACTCGCAGAAACAACCCCATGGAGAAACGGGCAGTCAGATGCCGTCTTCCACCAAGATGTGGCAGTGTTGTGGGTGGCAGGGGGTGTGCCTGGTAAGGAGTGGAGACAGTCCCCCACAGTTCCCCATCCCAGAGCACGGGCCCTGTGCAGGGATCCTGTCGCCTCCTCTCTCCTGTGGTGAAGGCACTGGCCTAGACCCTGAGTCTGCCTGAGAGTCGGAGGAAAAGGCAAAGCCTTACCTACGCCAGGAGTTGGTAATGGGCAAAGAGTACCATGCTAGGCCACGCACGCTGCTGCAGGGTTGTGACTGTGTCTGCTTAGTTTGGCTTAGCAAGGTGAACCCCGGGCGCGAACTGGGAGCCCGGGAATACAAGGCCCAAGAGGCACCAGCTCTCCTGCGGCTCTTCATCCCTGCCGCGACATAGCGAACGACGAAAGTCTTGCTGAGGAAGCAGCAGCGAAGTGCGGTTCGCGCCAAGCTGGCAACCTCTGCGAAAGCATAGCATTCGCTGGGAAATCAGAGATTGTTCTGTGGGCTGCTTTTGCTACTTGCCTTAGCCTAGTATTCGCAGCACGATGGGAGAAACCCGCATAGAGCGAAAGCCTCTTTGCCGGGGCATCCCCTATGGGAAAGCACAGCATCCTTGGGAAATCAGAGACTGTTCTGTGGGATGCTGCCTGCTGCTTGCCAGAGCTGGTCTCCACAGCACGGTGTAATAAACCCGCATGGAAAGAAATCCTCTTTGCCTGGGCATCCCCTCTGGGAGAGCACAGCATTCTATTGGAAATCAGAGTCGGGTCTGTGGGATGCTGCCTGCTGCTTGCCGGAGCTAGTTTCCACAGCATGGTGTAATAAACCCGCATGGAGCGAAATCCTCTTTGCCTGGGCATCCCCTCTGCCTGAGAGAGAAGCGCGGTGGCGCCTGTGAAAAGAGCCTTAAGGAAAAAGACACCTCTGTCACTGCAGAGCGACGGAAGCCTGGCTGCTAAGGAGACACGAGGGGAAGATTAGGGCAGGGGAATGGGCTCCACTCTGAGGAAGGAGTCTGGGCAGAAAGCATGCCTGTCCTGTACCTATGGTCCCAAGGGGACCGCATCACCTTGGCCACCTGTCCCGTCGGCAGTCGGGCTTGCTCCCATGTGCCATACCCGGAACTCGCAGAAACAACCCCACGAGAAACGGGCAGTCGGATGCCGTCTTCCAACAAGATGGAGTGGAGACAGTCCCCCACAGTTACCCATCCAGAGCACGGGCCGTGTGCAGGGATCCTGTCGCCTCCTGTCTCCTGTGGTGAAGGCACTGGCCTAGACCCCGAGTCTGCCTGAGCGCTGGAGCAAAAGGCAAAGCCTTACCTACGCCAAGAGATGGTAATAAACATAGAGTGCCATGCTAGGCCATGCACGCTGCTGCAGGGTTCTGACTGTGTCTGCTTTGTTCGGCATAGCAAGGTGAACCACGGGCGCGAAATAGGAGCACGGGAATGCAAGGCACAAGAGGCACCAGCTCTCCCGCGGCTCTTCATCCCTGCCGCGACAGAGCGAACGACCAAAGCCTTGCTGAGGAAGCAGCAGCGAAGTGCGGTTCGCACCAAGCTGAAAACTTCTGCAAAAGCATAGCAGTCGCTGGGAAATCAGAGTTGGTTCTGTGGGCTGTTTTTTTGCTTGCCTTAGGCTAGTGTTCGCAGCACGATGGGAGAAACCCGCATAGAGCGAAGGCCTCATTGCCGGGGCATCCCCTCTGGGAAAGCACAGCATTCTATTGGAAATCAGAGTCGGGTCTGTGGGATGCTGCCTGCTGCTTGCCGGAGCTAGTTTCCACAGCATGGTGTAATAAACCCGCATGGAGCGAAATCCTCTTTGCCTGGGCATCCCCTCTGCCTGAGAGAGAGGCGCGGTGGCGCCTGTGGAAAGAGCCTTAAGGAAAGGGACACGTCTGTCACGGCAGAGCGAGGAAAGCCTGGCTGCTAAGGAGACACGAGGGGAAGATTAGGGCAGGGGAAAGGGCTCCACTCTGAGGAAGGAGTCTGGGCAGAAAGCATGCCTGTCCTGAGCCTTTGGGCTCAAGGAGACAGCAGGTCCTTGGCCACCTATCCGTGGTGGAGACATGGGCTTGCCACCAGGCGCCTACCCTGAACTCGAGAAACAACTCCCAGAAAGAACTGGCCATCAGATGCCGGCTTCCTCCAGGATGTGGAAGCTTGGAGGAGGCACGGGGTTTAAGGGGTAGGAGTGGGGACAGTCCCCCAAAGCTCCCTATTCAGTGCACGGACGGTGTGCAGGGATCCTGTCACCTCTCCTTTCCTGTGGGGAAAGCACTGCTAAGTCCGCGAGTCCTCCTGAGCGCCAGAGTAAAAGGCCAAGCGATGCCTTCCCGGGAGATGTTTGTGTGCATAGAGTGCCATCCTAGGCTACGCACGCTACTGCACTTTTGTGGCTCTGTCTGCTTAGTTCGGCCTGGCAGGGTGAACCCAGGACGTGAACATGGAGCCCGGGAAAGGAAGACAGAAGAGGTACCAGCTCTACCACAGCTCTTCTTCCCTGACGAAACGGAAGCCTTGCTGAGGAAGCAGCGGCGAAGTGCTGTTCGCTCCAAGGCAAAGCCTCTGCGAATGCACAGCATTCGCTGAGAAATGTTTGGCGGGCTTCTGCTGCTTGCCTGAGCTCAGTCTCCCAGTGGGAGAAATGGCAGTGGGAGAAACCCGCATAGAGCGAAAGCCTCTTTGCCGTAGCAGTCCCTCTGGGAAAGCACAGCATTCTTTGGGAAATCAGAGTCGGGTCTGTGGGATGCGGCCTGCTGCTTGCCAGAGCTGGTCTCCACAGCACGGTGTAATAAACCCGCATGGAGCGAAATCCTCTTTGCCTGGGCATCCCCTCTGCCTGAGAGAGAAGCGCGGTGGCGCCTGTGGAAAGAGCCTTAAGGAAAGGGACACGTCTGTCACGGCAGAGCGACGGAAGCCTGGCTGTTAAGGAGACACGAGGGGAAGATTAAGGCAGCGGAAAGGGCTCCACTCTGTTGAAGGATCTGGGCAGAAGGCAGGCCTGTCCTTTCCCTTGGTCCCAAGGGGACCGCATCACCTTGGCCACCTGTCCCGTCGGCAGTCGGGCTTGCTCCCAGGTGCCATACCCGGAATTCGCAGAAACAACCCCATGGAGAAACGGGAAGTCAGATGCCGTCTTCCAACAAGATGTGGCAGTGTTGTGGGTGGCAGGGTTTGTGCCTGGTAGGAAGTGGAGACAGTGCCCCACAGTTCCCCATCCCAGTGCACGGGCCATGTGCAGGGATCCTGTCGCCTCCTGTCTCCTGTGGTGAAGGCACTGGCCTAGACCCCGAGTCTGCCTGAGCGCCGGAGCAAAAGGCAAAGCCTTACCTACGCCAAGAGATGGGAATAGGCATAGAGTGCCATGCTAGGTCACGCACGCTGCTGCAGGGTTGTGACTGTGTCTGCTTTGTTCGGCATAGCAAGGTGAACCCCGGGCGCGAAATAGGAGCCCGGGAATGCAAGGCCCAAGAGGCACCAGCTCTCCCGCGGCTCTTCATCCCTGCCGCGACAGAGCGAATGACCAAAGCCTTGCTGAGGAAGCAGCAGCGAAGTGCGGTTCGCACCAAGCTGAAAACTTCTGCAAAAGCATAGCAGTCGCTGGGAAATCAGAGTTGGTTCTGTGGGCTGCTTTTGTTGCTTGCCTTAGGCTATTGTTCGCAGCACGATGGGAGAAACCCGCATAGAGAGAAAGCCTCATTGCCCGGGCATACCCTCTGGGAGAGCACAGCATTCTATTGGAAATCAGAGTCGAGTCTGTGGGATGCTGCCTGCTGCTTGCCGGAGCTAGTCTCCACAGCACGGTGTAATAAACCCGCATGGAGCGAAATCCTCTTTGCCTGGGCATCCCCTCTGGGAGAGCACAGCATTCTATTGGAAATCAGAGTCGGGTCTGTGGGATGCTGCCTGCTGCTTGCCGGAGCTAGTTTCCACAGCATGGTGTAATAAACCCGCATGGAGCGAAATCCTCTTTGCCTGGGCATCCCCTCTGCCTGAGAGAGAAGCGCGGTGGCGCCTGTGGAAAGAGCCTTAAGGAAAGGGACACTTCTGTCACGGCAGAGCGAGGAAAGATGGCTGCTAAGGAGACACGAGGGGAAGATTAGGGCAGGGGAAAGGGCTCCACTCTGAGGAAGGAGTCTGGGCAGAAAGCATGCCTGTCCTGAGCCTTTGGGCTCTAGGACACAGCAGCTCCTTGGCCACATGTCCGTGTTGGAGACATGGGCTTGCCAAAATGCGCCTACCCTGAACTCGAGAAACAACTCCCAGAAAGAAGTGGCCATCAAGTACCTGCTTCCTCCAGGATGTGGAAGCTTGGAGGAGGCACGGGGTTTAAGGGGAAGGAGTGGGGACAGTCCCCCAAAGCTCCCTATTCAGTGCACGGGCGGTGTGCAGAGATCCTGTCACCTCTCCTTTCCTGTGGGGAAAGCACTGGCTAAGTCCGCGAGTCCTCCTGAGCGCCAGAGTAAAAGGCCAAGCGATGCCTACCCAGGAGATGTTAGTGTGCATAGAGTGCCATCCTAGGAAACGCACGCTGCTGCACTTTTGTGGCTCTGTCCGCTTAGTTCGGCCTGGCAGGGTGAACCCAGGACGCGAACATGGAGCCGAGGAAAGCAAGGCCCAAGAGGCACCAGCTCTCCCGCAGCTCTTCTTCCCTGACGCGACTGAAGCCTTGCTGAGGAAGCGGCGGCGAAGTGCTGTTCGCTCCAAGGCAAAGCCTCTGCGAAAGCACAGCATTCGCTGAGAAATGATCGGCGGGCTGCTGCTGCTTGCCTGAGCCCAGTCTCCCAGTGGGAGAAATCGCGGTGGGAGAAACCCGCATACAGTGAAAGCCTCTTTGCCTGGGCATCTCCCCTGGGAAAGCACAGCATTCTTTGGGAAATCAGAGTTGGGTTCGGGATGCTGCTGCTGCTTGCCTGAGCTAGTCTCCGCAGCACGGTGGAAGATACCCGCATGGAGAGAAATACCCTTTGCCCTAGCATCCCCTCTGCCTGAGAGAGAAGCATGGTCGCACAGGTCTATCACCGCGCTCACCAGGAGCAAGTGTGGGGAAGGCGCAGCACGCCGCCGCTTGGGATGAGAAGGAGCCCTTGGCCTTGGGGTCGGGAAATGCTCCGGAAGCAGAATAGCCTGCCATTGCACAAACAGCAGGCCAGTGGCAAGACAAGTGTCACCCACTCCCTGTGCGGAGAGATCGAAGCCTGGCTGCTATGGAGACACGAGGGGACGACTAGGGCAGGGGCACGGGCTCCACTCTGAGGAAGGAGTCTGGGCAGATGGCAGGCCTGTCCTGTGCCTCTGGTCCCAAGGGGAGAACATCTCCTAGGCCACCTGTCCCAAGGGCAGTCGGGCTTGCCCCCAGGTGCCATACCCGGAACTCGCAGAAACAACCCCATGGAGAAACGGGCAGTCAGATGCCGTCTTCCACCAAGATGTGGCAGTGTTGTGGGTGGCAGGGGGTGTGCCTGGTAAGGAGTGGAGACAGTCCCCCACAGTTCCCCATCCCAGAGCACGGGCCCTGTGCAGGGATCCTGTCGCCTCCTCTCTCCTGTGGTGAAGGCACTGGCCTAGACCCTGAGTCTGCCTGAGAGTCGGAGGAAAAGGCAAAGCCTTACCTACGCCAGGAGTTGGTAATGGGCAAAGAGTACCTTGCTAGGCCACGCACGCTGCTGCAGGGTTGTGACTGTGTCTGCTTAGTTTGGCTTAGCAAGGTGAACCCCGGGCGCGAACTGGGAGCCCGGGAATACAAGGCCCAAGAGGCACCAGCTCTCCTGCGGCTCTTCATCCCTGCCGCGACATAGCGAACGACGAAAGTCTTGCTGAGGAAGCAGCAGCGAAGTGCGGTTCGCGCCAAGCTGGCAACCTCTGCGAAAGCATAGCATTCGCTGGGAAATCAGAGATTGTTCTGTGGGCTGCTTTTGCTACTTGCCTTAGCCTAGTATTCGCAGCACGATGGGAGAAACCCGCATAGAGCGAAAGCCTCTTTGCCGGGGCATCCCCTATGGGAAAGCACAGCATCCTTGGGAAATCAGAGACTGTTCTGTGGGATGCTGCCTGCTGCTTGCCAGAGCTGGTCTCCACAGCACGGTGTAATAAACCCGCATGGAAAGAAATCCTCTTTGCCTGGGCATCCCCTCTGGGAGAGCACAGCATTCTATTGGAAATCAGAGTCGGGTCTGTGGGATGCTGCCTGCTGCTTGCCGGAGCTAGTTTCCACAGCATGGTGTAATAAACCCGCATGGAGCGAAATCCTCTTTGCCTGGGCATCCCCTCTGCCTGAGAGAGAAGCGCGGTGGCGCCTGTGAAAAGAGCCTTAAGGAAAAAGACACCTCTGTCACTGCAGAGCGACGGAAGCCTGGCTGCTAAGGAGACACGAGGGGAAGATTAGGGCAGGGGAATGGGCTCCACTCTGAGGAAGGAGTCTGGGCAGAAAGCATGCCTGTCCTGTACCTATGGTCCCAAGGGGACCGCATCACCTTGGCCACCTGTCCCGTCGGCAGTCGGGCTTGCTCCCATGTGCCATACCCGGAACTCGCAGAAACAACCCCACGAGAAACGGGCAGTCGGATGCCGTCTTCCAACAAGATGGAGTGGAGACAGTCCCCCACAGTTACCCATCCAGAGCACGGGCCGTGTGCAGGGATCCTGTCGCCTCCTGTCTCCTGTGGTGAAGGCACTGGCCTAGACCCCGAGTCTGCCTGAGCGCCGGAGCAAAAGGCAAAGCCTTACCTACGCCAAGAGTTGGTAATAAACATAGAGTGCCATGCTAGGCCATGCACGCTGCTGCAGGGTTCTGACTGTGTCTGCTTTGTTCGGCATAGCAAGGTGAACCCCGGGCGCGAAATAGGAGCACGGGAATGCAAGGCACAAGAGGCACCAGCTCTCCCGCGGCTCTTCATCCCTGCCGCGACAGAGCGAACGACCAAAGCCTTGCTGAGGAAGCAGCAGCGAAGTGCGGTTCGCACCAAGCTGAAAACTTCTGCAAAAGCATAGCAGTCGCTGGGAAATCAGAGTTGGTTCTGTGGGCTGTTTTTTTGCTTGCCTTAGGCTAGTGTTCGCAGCACGATGGGAGAAACCCGCATAGAGCGAAGGCCTCATTGCCGGGGCATCCCCTCTGGGAAAGCACAGCATTCTATTGGAAATCAGAGTCGGGTCTGTGGGATGCTGCCTGCTGCTTGCCGGAGCTAGTTTCCACAGCATGGTGTAATAAACCCACATGGAGCGAAATCCTCTTTGCCTGGGCATCCCCTCTGCCTGAGAGAGAGGCGCGGTGGCGCCTGTGGAAAGAGCCTTAAGGAAAGGGACACGTCTGTCACGGCAGAGCGAGGAAAGCCTGGCTGCTAAGGAGACACGAGGGGAAGATTAGGGCAGGGGAAAGGGCTCCACTCTGAGGAAGGAGTCTGGGCAGAAAGCATGCCTGTCCTGAGCCTTTGGGCTCAAGGAGACAGCAGGTCCTTGGCCACCTATCCGTGGTGGAGACATGGGCTTGCCACCAGGCGCCTACCCTGAACTCGAGAAACAACTCCCAGAAAGAACTGGCCATCAGATGCCGGCTTCCTCCAGGATGTGGAAGCTTGGAGGAGGCACGGGGTTTAAGGGGTAGGAGTGGGGACAGTCCCCCAAAGCTCCCTATTCAGTGCACGGACGGTGTGCAGGGATCCTGTCACCTCTCCTTTCCTGTGGGGAAAGCACTGCTAAGTCCGCGAGTCCTCCTGAGCGCCAGAGTAAAAGGCCAAGCGATGCCTTCCCGGGAGATGTTTGTGTGCATAGAGTGCCATCCTAGGCTACGCACGCTACTGCACTTTTGTGGCTCTGTCTGCTTAGTTCGGCCTGGCAGGGTGAACCCAGGACGTGAACATGGAGCCCGGGAAAGGAAGACAGAAGAGGTACCAGCTCTACCACAGCTCTTCTTCCCTGACGAAACGGAAGCCTTGCTGAGGAAGCAGCGGCGAAGTGCTGTTCGCTCCAAGGCAAAGCCTCTGCGAATGCACAGCATTCGCTGAGAAATGTTTGGCGGGCTTCTGCTGCTTGCCTGAGCTCAGTCTCCCAGTGGGAGAAATGGCAGTGGGAGAAACCCGCATAGAGCGAAAGCCTCTTTGCCGTAGCAGTCCCTCTGGGAAAGCACAGCATTCTTTGGGAAATCAGAGTCGGGTCTGTGGGATGCGGCCTGCTGCTTGCCAGAGCTGGTCTCCACAGCACGGTGTAATAAACCCGCATGGAGCGAAATCCTCTTTGCCTGGGCATCCCCTCTGCCTGAGAGAGAAGCGCGGTGGCGCCTGTGGAAAGAGCCTTAAGGAAAGGGACACGTCTGTCACGGCAGAGCGACGGAAGCCTGGCTGTTAAGGAGACACGAGGGGAAGATTAAGGCAGCGGAAAGGGCTCCACTCTGTTGAAGGATCTGGGCAGAAGGCAGGCCTGTCCTTTCCCTTGGTCCCAAGGGGACCGCATCACCTTGGCCACCTGTCCCGTCGGCAGTCGGGCTTGCTCCCAGGTGCCATACCCGGAATTCGCAGAAACAACCCCATGGAGAAACGGGAAGTCAGATGCCGTCTTCCAACAAGATGTGGCAGTGTTGTGGGTGGCAGGGTTTGTGCCTGGTAAGAAGTGGAGACAGTGCCCCACAGTTCCCCATTCCAGTGCACGGGCCATGTGCAGGGATCCTGTCGCCTCCTGTCTCCTGTGGTGAAGGCACTGGCCTAGACCCCGAGTCTGCCTGAGCGCCGGAGCAAAAGGCAAAGCCTTACCTACGCCAAGAGATGGGAATAGGCATAGAGTGCCATGCTAGGTCACGCACGCTGCTGCAGGGTTGTGACTGTGTCTGCTTTGTTCGGCATAGCAAGGTGAACCCCGGGCGCGAAATAGGAGCCCGGGAATGCAAGGCCCAAGAGGCACCAGCTCTCCCGCGGCTCTTCATCCCTGCCGCGACAGAGCGAATGACCAAAGCCTTGCTGAGGAAGCAGCAGCGAAGTGCGGTTCGCACCAAGCTGAAAACTTCTGCAAAAGCATAGCAGTCGCTGGGAAATCAGAGTTGGTTCTGTGGGCTGCTTTTGTTGCTTGCCTTAGGCTATTGTTCGCAGCACGATGGGAGAAACCCGCATAGAGAGAAAGCCTCATTGCCCGGGCATACCCTCTGGGAGAGCACAGCATTCTATTGGAAATCAGAGTCGAGTCTGTGGGATGCTGCCTGCTGCTTGCCGGAGCTAGTCTCCACAGCACGGTGTAATAAACCCGCATGGAAAGAAATCCTCTTTGCCTGGGCATCCCCTCTGGGAGAGCACAGCATTCTATTGGAAATCAGAGTCGGGTCTGTGGGATGCTGCCTGCTGCTTGCCGGAGCTAGTTTCCACAGCATGGTGTAATAAACCCGCATGGAGCGAAATCCTCTTTGCCTGGGCATCCCCTCTGCCTGAGAGAGAAGCGCGGTGGCGCCTGTGGAAAGAGCCTTAAGGAAAGGGACACTTCTGTCACGGCAGAGCGAGGAAAGATGGCTGCTAAGGAGACACGAGGGGAAGATTAGGGCAGGGGAAAGGGCTCCACTCTGAGGAAGGAGTCTGGGCAGAAAGCATGCCTGTCCTGAGCCTTTGGGCTCTAGGACACAGCAGCTCCTTGGCCACATGTCCGTGTTGGAGACATGGGCTTGCCAAAATGCGCCTACCCTGAACTCGAGAAACAACTCCCAGAAAGAAGTGGCCATCAAGTACCTGCTTCCTCCAGGATGTGGAAGCTTGGAGGAGGCACGGGGTTTAAGGGGAAGGAGTGGGGACAGTCCCCCAAAGCTCCCTATTCAGTGCACGGGCGGTGTGCAGAGATCCTGTCACCTCTCCTTTCCTGTGGGGAAAGCACTGGCTAAGTCCGCGAGTCCTCCTGAGCGCCAGAGTAAAAGGCCAAGCGATGCCTACCCAGGAGATGTTAGTGTGCATAGAGTGCCATCCTAGGAAACGCACGCTGCTGCACTTTTGTGGCTCTGTCCGCTTAGTTCGGCCTGGCAGGGTGAACCCAGGACGCGAACATGGAGCCGAGGAAAGCAAGGCCCAAGAGGCACCAGCTCTCCCGCAGCTCTTCTTCCCTGACGCGACTGAAGCCTTGCTGAGGAAGCGGCGGCGAAGTGCTGTTCGCTCCAAGGCAAAGCCTCTGCGAAAGCACAGCATTCGCTGAGAAATGATCGGCGGGCTGCTGCTGCTTGCCTGAGCCCAGTCTCCCAGTGGGAGAAATCGCGGTGGGAGAAACCCGCATACAGTGAAAGCCTCTTTGCCTGGGCATCTCCCCTGGGAAAGCACAGCATTCTTTGGGAAATCAGAGTTGGGTTCGGGATGCTGCTGCTGCTTGCCTGAGCTAGTCTCCACAGCACGGTGGAAGATACCCGCATGGAGAGAAATACCCTTTGCCCTAGCATCCCCTCTGCCTGAGAGAGAAGCATGGTCGCACAGGTCTATCACCGCGCTCACCAGGAGCAAGTGTGGGGAAGGCGCAGCACGCCGCCGCTTGGGATGAGAAGGAGCCCTTGGCCTTGGGGTCGGGAAATGCTCCGGAAGCAGAATAGCCTGCCATTGCACAAACAGCAGGCCAGTGGCAAGACAAGTGTCACCCACTCCCTGTGCGGAGAGATCGAAGCCTGGCTGCTATGGAGACACGAGGGGACGACTAGGGCAGGGGCACGGGCTCCACTCTGAGGAAGGAGTCTGGGCAGATGGCAGGCCTGTCCTGTGCCTCTGGTCCCAAGGGGAGAACATCTCCTAGGCCACCTGTCCCAAGGGCAGTCGGGCTTGCCCCCAGGTGCCATACCCGGAACTCGCAGAAACAACCCCATGGAGAAACGGGCAGTCAGATGCCGTCTTCCACCAAGATGTGGCAGTGTTGTGGGTGGCAGGGGGTGTGCCTGGTAAGGAGTGGAGACAGTCCCCCACAGTTCCCCATCCCAGAGCACGGGCCCTGTGCAGGGATCCTGTCGCCTCCTCTCTCCTGTGGTGAAGGCACTGGCCTAGACCCTGAGTCTGCCTGAGAGTCGGAGGAAAAGGCAAAGCCTTACCTACGCCAGGAGTTGGTAATGGGCAAAGAGTACCATGCTAGGCCACGCACGCTGCTGCAGGGTTGTGACTGTGTCTGCTTAGTTTGGCTTAGCAAGGTGAACCCCGGGCGCGAACTGGGAGCCCGGGAATACAAGGCCCAAGAGGCACCAGCTCTCCTGCGGCTCTTCATCCCTGCCGCGACATAGCGAACGACGAAAGTCTTGCTGAGGAAGCAGCAGCGAAGTGCGGTTCGCGCCAAGCTGGCAACCTCTGCGAAAGCATAGCATTCGCTGGGAAATCAGAGATTGTTCTGTGGGCTGCTTTTGCTACTTGCCTTAGCCTAGTATTCGCAGCACGATGGGAGAAACCCGCATAGAGCGAAAGCCTCTTTGCCGGGGCATCCCCTATGGGAAAGCACAGCATCCTTGGGAAATCAGAGACTGTTCTGTGGGATGCTGCCTGCTGCTTGCCAGAGCTGGTCTCCACAGCACGGTGTAATAAACCCGCATGGAAAGAAATCCTCTTTGCCTGGGCATCCCCTCTGGGAGAGCACAGCATTCTATTGGAAATCAGAGTCGGGTCTGTGGGATGCTGCCTGCTGCTTGCCGGAGCTAGTTTCCACAGCATGGTGTAATAAACCCGCATGGAGCGAAATCCTCTTTGCCTGGGCATCCCCTCTGCCTGAGAGAGAAGCGCGGTGGCGCCTGTGAAAAGAGCCTTAAGGAAAAAGACACCTCTGTCACTGCAGAGCGACGGAAGCCTGGCTGCTAAGGAGACACGAGGGGAAGATTAGGGCAGGGGAATGGGCTCCACTCTGAGGAAGGAGTCTGGGCAGAAAGCATGCCTGTCCTGTACCTATGGTCCCAAGGGGACCGCATCACCTTGGCCACCTGTCCCGTCGGCAGTCGGGCTTGCTCCCATGTGCCATACCCGGAACTCGCAGAAACAACCCCACGAGAAACGGGCAGTCGGATGCCGTCTTCCAACAAGATGGAGTGGAGACAGTCCCCCACAGTTACCCATCCAGAGCACGGGCCGTGTGCAGGGATCCTGTCGCCTCCTGTCTCCTGTGGTGAAGGCACTGGCCTAGACCCCGAGTCTGCCTGAGCGCTGGAGCAAAAGGCAAAGCCTTACCTACGCCAAGAGATGGTAATAAACATAGAGTGCCATGCTAGGCCATGCACGCTGCTGCAGGGTTCTGACTGTGTCTGCTTTGTTCGGCATAGCAAGGTGAACCCCGGGCGCGAAATAGGAGCACGGGAATGCAAGGCACAAGAGGCACCAGCTCTCCCGCGGCTCTTCATCCCTGCCGCGACAGAGCGAACGACCAAAGCCTTGCTGAGGAAGCAGCAGCGAAGTGCGGTTCGCACCAAGCTGAAAACTTCTGCAAAAGCATAGCAGTCGCTGGGAAATCAGAGTTGGTTCTGTGGGCTGTTTTTTTGCTTGCCTTAGGCTAGTGTTCGCAGCACGATGGGAGAAACCCGCATAGAGCGAAGGCCTCATTGCCGGGGCATCCCCTCTGGGAAAGCACAGCATTCTATTGGAAATCAGAGTCGGGTCTGTGGGATGCTGCCTGCTGCTTGCCGGAGCTAGTTTCCACAGCATGGTGTAATAAACCCGCATGGAGCGAAATCCTCTTTGCCTGGGCATCCCCTCTGCCTGAGAGAGAGGCGCGGTGGCGCCTGTGGAAAGAGCCTTAAGGAAAGGGACACGTCTGTCACGGCAGAGCGAGGAAAGCCTGGCTGCTAAGGAGACACGAGGGGAAGATTAGGGCAGGGGAAAGGGCTCCACTCTGAGGAAGGAGTCTGGGCAGAAAGCATGCCTGTCCTGAGCCTTTGGGCTCAAGGAGACAGCAGGTCCTTGGCCACCTATCCGTGGTGGAGACATGGGCTTGCCACCAGGCGTCTACCCTGAACTCGAGAAACAACTCCCAGAAAGAACTGGCCATCAGATGCCGGCTTCCTCCAGGATGTGGAAGCTTGGAGGAGGCACGGGGTTTAAGGGGTAGGAGTGGGGACAGTCCCCCAAAGCTCCCTATTCAGTGCACGGACGGTGTGCAGGGATCCTGTCACCTCTCCTTTCCTGTGGGGAAAGCACTGCTAAGTCCGCGAGTCCTCCTGAGCGCCAGAGTAAAAGGCCAAGCGATGCCTTCCCGGGAGATGTTTGTGTGCATAGAGTGCCATCCTAGGCTACGCACGCTACTGCACTTTTGTGGCTCTGTCTGCTTAGTTCGGCCTGGCAGGGTGAACCCAGGACGTGAACATGGAGCCCGGGAAAGGAAGACAGAAGAGGTACTAGCTCTACCTCAGCTCTTCTTCCCTGACGAAACGGAAGCCTTGCTGAGGAAGCAGCGGCGAAGTGCTGTTCGCTCCAAGGCAAAGCCTCTGCGAATGCACAGCATTCGCTGAGAAATGTTTGGCGGGCTTCTGCTGCTTGCCTGAGCTCAGACTCCCAGTGGGATAAATGGCAGTGGGAGAAACCCGCATAGAGCGAAAGCCTCTTTGCCGTAGCAGTCCCTCTGGGAAAGCACAGCATTCTTTGGGAAATCAGAGTCGGGTCTGTGGGATGCGGCCTGCTGCTTGCCAGAGCTGGTCTCCACAGCACGGTGTAATAAACCCGCATGGAGCGAAATCCTCTTTGCCTGGGCATCCCCTCTGCCTGAGAGAGAAGCGCGGTGGCGCCTGTGGAAAGAGCCTTAAGGTAAGGGACACGTCTGTCACGGCAGAGCGACGGAAGCCTGGCTGTTAAGGAGACACGAGGGGAAGATTAAGGCAGCGGAAAGGGCTCCACTCTGTTGAAGGATCTGGGCAGAAGGCAGGCCTGTCCTTTCCCTTGGTCCCAAGGGGACCGCATCACCTTGGCCACCTGTCCCGTCGGCAGTCGGGCTTGCTCCCAGGTGCCATACCCGGAATTCGCAGAAACAACCCCATGGAGAAACGGGAAGTCAGATGCCGTCTTCCAACAAGATGTGGCAGTGTTGTGGGTGGCAGGGTTTGTGCCTGGTAAGAAGTGGAGACAGTGCCCCACAGTTCCCCATCCCAGTGCACGGGCCATGTGCAGGGATCCTGTCGCCTCCTGTCTCCTGTGGTGAAGGCACTGGCCTAGACCCCGAGTCTGCCTGAGCGCCGGAGCAAAAGGCAAAGCATTACATACGCCAAGAGATGGGAATAGGCATAGAGTGCCATGCTAGGTCACGCACGCTGCTGCAGGGTTGTGACTGTGTCTGCTTTGTTCGGCATAGCAAGGTGAACCCCGGGCGCGAAATAGGAGCCCGGGAATGCAAGGCCCAAGAGGCACCAGCTCTCCCGCGGCTCTTCATCCCTGCCGCGACAGAGCGAATGACCAAAGCCTTGCTGAGGAAGCAGCAGCGAAGTGCGGTTCGCACCAAGCTGAAAACTTCTGCAAAAGCATAGCAGTCGCTGGGAAATCAGAGTTGGTTCTGTGGGCTGCTTTTGTTGCTTGCCTTAGGCTATTGTTCGCAGCACGATGGGAGAAACCCGCATAGAGAGAAAGCCTCATTGCCCGGGCATACCCTCTGGGAGAGCACAGCATTCTATTGGAAATCAGAGTCGAGTCTGTGGGATGCTGCCTGCTGCTTGCCGGAGCTAGTCTCCACAGCACGGTGTAATAAACCCGCATGGAAAGAAATCCTCTTTGCCTGGGCATCCCCTCTGGGAGAGCACAGCATTCTATTGGAAATCAGAGTCGGGTCTGTGGGATGCTGCCTGCTGCTTGCCGGAGCTAGTTTCCACAGCATGGTGTAATAAACCCGCATGGAGCGAAATCCTCTTTGCCTGGGCATCCCCTCTGCCTGAGAGAGAAGCGCGGTGGCGCCTGTGGAAAGAGCCTTAAGGAAAGGGACACTTCTGTCACGGCAGAGCGAGGAAAGATGGCTGCTAAGGAGACACGAGGGGAAGATTAGGGCAGGGGAAAGGGCTCCACTCTGAGGAAGGAGTCTGGGCAGAAAGCATGCCTGTCCTGAGCCTTTGGGCTCTAGGACACAGCAGCTCCTTGGCCACATGTCCGTGTTGGAGACATGGGCTTGCCAAAATGCGCCTACCCTGAACTCGAGAAACAACTCCCAGAAAGAAGTGGCCATCAAGTACCTGCTTCCTCCAGGATGTGGAAGCTTGGAGGAGGCACGGGGTTTAAGGGGAAGGAGTGGGGACAGTCCCCCAAAGCTCCCTATTCAGTGCACGGGCGGTGTGCAGAGATCCTGTCACCTCTCCTTTCCTGTGGGGAAAGCACTGGCTAAGTCCGCGAGTCCTCCTGAGCGCCAGAGTAAAAGGCCAAGCGATGCCTACCCAGGAGATGTTAGTGTGCATAGAGTGCCATCCTAGGAAACGCACGCTGCTGCACTTTTGTGGCTCTGTCCGCTTAGTTCGGCCTGGCAGGGTGAACCCAGGACGCGAACATGGAGCCGAGGAAAGCAAGGCCCAAGAGGCACCAGCTCTCCCGCAGCTCTTCTTCCCTGACGCGACTGAAGCCTTGCTGAGGAAGCGGCGGCGAAGTGCTGTTCGCTCCAAGGCAAAGCCTCTGCGAAAGCACAGCATTCGCTGAGAAATGATCGGCGGGCTGCTGCTGCTTGCCTGAGCCCAGTCTCCCAGTGGGAGAAATCGCGGTGGGAGAAACCCGCATACAGTGAAAGCCTCTTTGCCTGGGCATCTCCCCTGGGAAAGCACAGCATTCTTTGGGAAATCAGAGTTGGGTTCGGGATGCTGCTGCTGCTTGCCTGAGCTAGTCTCCGCAGCACGGTGGAAGATACCCGCATGGAGAGAAATACCCTTTGCCCTAGCATCCCCTCTGCCTGAGAGAGAAGCATGGTCGCACAGGTCTATCACCGCGCTCACCAGGAGCAAGTGTGGGGAAGGCGCAGCACGCCGCCGCTTGGGATGAGAAGGAGCCCTTGGCCTTGGGGTCGGGAAATGCTCCGGAAGCAGAATAGCCTGCCATTGCACAAACAGCAGGCCAGTGGCAAGACAAGTGTCACCCACTCCCTGTGCGGAGAGATCGAAGCCTGGCTGCTATGGAGACACGAGGGGACGACTAGGGCAGGGGCACGGGCTCCACTCTGAGGAAGGAGTCTGGGCAGATGGCAGGCCTGTCCTGTGCCTCTGGTCCCAAGGGGAGAACATCTCCTAGGCCACCTGTCCCAAGGGCAGTCGGGCTTGCCCCCAGGTGCCATACCCGGAACTCGCAGAAACAACCCCATGGAGAAACGGGCAGTCAGATGCCGTCTTCCACCAAGATGTGGCAGTGTTGTGGGTGGCAGGGGGTGTGCCTGGTAAGGAGTGGAGACAGTCCCCCACAGTTCCCCATCCCAGAGCACGGGCCCTGTGCAGGGATCCTGTCGCCTCCTCTCTCCTGTGGTGAAGGCACTGGCCTAGACCCTGAGTCTGCCTGAGAGTCGGAGGAAAAGGCAAAGCCTTACCTACGCCAGGAGTTGGTAATGGGCAAAGAGTACCATGCTAGGCCACGCACGCTGCTGCAGGGTTGTGACTGTGTCTGCTTAGTTTGGCTTAGCAAGGTGAACCCCGGGCGCGAACTGGGAGCCCGGGAATACAAGGCCCAAGAGGCACCAGCTCTCCTGCGGCTCTTCATCCCTGCCGCGACATAGCGAACGACGAAAGTCTTGCTGAGGAAGCAGCAGCGAAGTGCGGTTCGCGCCAAGCTGGCAACCTCTGCGAAAGCATAGCATTCGCTGGGAAATCAGAGATTGTTCTGTGGGCTGCTTTTGCTACTTGCCTTAGCCTAGTATTCGCAGCACGATGGGAGAAACCCGCATAGAGCGAAAGCCTCTTTGCCGGGGCATCCCCTATGGGAAAGCACAGCATCCTTGGGAAATCAGAGACTGTTCTGTGGGATGCTGCCTGCTGCTTGCCAGAGCTGGTCTCCACAGCACGGTGTAATAAACCCGCATGGAAAGAAATCCTCTTTGCCTGGGCATCCCCTCTGGGAGAGCACAGCATTCTATTGGAAATCAGAGTCGGGTCTGTGGGATGCTGCCTGCTGCTTGCCGGAGCTAGTTTCCACAGCATGGTGTAATAAACCCGCATGGAGCGAAATCCTCTTTGCCTGGGCATCCCCTCTGCCTGAGAGAGAAGCGCGGTGGCGCCTGTGAAAAGAGCCTTAAGGAAAAAGACACCTCTGTCACTGCAGAGCGACGGAAGCCTGGCTGCTAAGGAGACACGAGGGGAAGATTAGGGCAGGGGAATGGGCTCCACTCTGAGGAAGGAGTCTGGGCAGAAAGCATGCCTGTCCTGTACCTATGGTCCCAAGGGGACCGCATCACCTTGGCCACCTGTCCCGTCGGCAGTCGGGCTTGCTCCCATGTGCCATACCCGGAACTCGCAGAAACAACCCCACGAGAAACGGGCAGTCGGATGCCGTCTTCCAACAAGATGGAGTGGAGACAGTCCCCCACAGTTACCCATCCAGAGCACGGGCCGTGTGCAGGGATCCTGTCGCCTCCTGTCTCCTGTGGTGAAGGCACTGGCCTAGACCCCGAGTCTGCCTGAGCGCTGGAGCAAAAGGCAAAGCCTTACCTACGCCAAGAGATGGTAATAAACATAGAGTGCCATGCTAGGCCATGCACGCTGCTGCAGGGTTCTGACTGTGTCTGCTTTGTTCGGCATAGCAAGGTGAACCCCGGGCGCGAAATAGGAGCACGGGAATGCAAGGCACAAGAGGCACCAGCTCTCCCGCGGCTCTTCATCCCTGCCGCGACAGAGCGAACGACCAAAGCCTTGCTGAGGAAGCAGCAGCGAAGTGCGGTTCGCACCAAGCTGAAAACTTCTGCAAAAGCATAGCAGTCGCTGGGAAATCAGAGTTGGTTCTGTGGGCTGTTTTTTTGCTTGCCTTAGGCTAGTGTTCGCAGCACGATGGGAGAAACCCGCATAGAGCGAAGGCCTCATTGCCGGGGCATCCCCTCTGGGAAAGCACAGCATTCTATTGGAAATCAGAGTCGGGTCTGTGGGATGCTGCCTGCTGCTTGCCGGAGCTAGTTTCCACAGCATGGTGTAATAAACCCGCATGGAGCGAAATCCTCTTTGCCTGGGCATCCCCTCTGCCTGAGAGAGAGGCGCGGTGGCGCCTGTGGAAAGAGCCTTAAGGAAAGGGACACGTCTGTCACGGCAGAGCGAGGAAAGCCTGGCTGCTAAGGAGACACGAGGGGAAGATTAGGGCAGGGGAAAGGGCTCCACTCTGAGGAAGGAGTCTGGGCAGAAAGCATGCCTGTCCTGAGCCTTTGGGCTCAAGGAGACAGCAGGTCCTTGGCCACCTATCCGTGGTGGAGACATGGGCTTGCCACCAGGCGCCTACCCTGAACTCGAGAAACAACTCCCAGAAAGAACTGGCCATCAGATGCCGGCTTCCTCCAGGATGTGGAAGCTTGGAGGAGGCACGGGGTTTAAGGGGTAGGAGTGGGGACAGTCCCCCAAAGCTCCCTATTCAGTGCACGGACGGTGTGCAGGGATCCTGTCACCTCTCCTTTCCTGTGGGGAAAGCACTGCTAAGTCCGCGAGTCCTCCTGAGCGCCAGAGTAAAAGGCCAAGCGATGCCTTCCCGGGAGATGTTTGTGTGCATAGAGTGCCATCCTAGGCTACGCACGCTACTGCACTTTTGTGGCTCTGTCTGCTTAGTTCGGCCTGGCAGGGTGAACCCAGGACGTGAACATGGAGCCCGGGAAAGGAAGACAGAAGAGGTACCAGCTCTACCACAGCTCTTCTTCCCTGACGAAACGGAAGCCTTGCTGAGGAAGCAGCGGCGAAGTGCTGTTCGCTCCAAGGCAAAGCCTCTGCGAATGCACAGCATTCGCTGAGAAATGTTTGGCGGGCTTCTGCTGCTTGCCTGAGCTCAGTCTCCCAGTGGGAGAAATGGCAGTGGGAGAAACCCGCATAGAGCGAAAGCCTCTTTGCCGTAGCAGTCCCTCTGGGAAAGCACAGCATTCTTTGGGAAATCAGAGTCGGGTCTGTGGGATGCGGCCTGCTGCTTGCCAGAGCTGGTCTCCACAGCACGGTGTAATAAACCCGCATGGAGCGAAATCCTCTTTGCCTGGGCATCCCCTCTGCCTGAGAGAGAAGCGCGGTGGCGCCTGTGGAAAGAGCCTTAAGGAAAGGGACACGTCTGTCACGGCAGAGCGACGGAAGCCTGGCTGTTAAGGAGACACGAGGGGAAGATTAAGGCAGCGGAAAGGGCTCCACTCTGTTGAAGGATCTGGGCAGAAGGCAGGCCTGTCCTTTCCCTTGGTCCCAAGGGGACCGCATCACCTTGGCCACCTGTCCCGTCGGCAGTCGGGCTTGCTCCCAGGTGCCATACCCGGAATTCGCAGAAACAACCCCATGGAGAAACGGGAAGTCAGATGCCGTCTTCCAACAAGATGTGGCAGTGTTGTGGGTGGCAGGGTTTGTGCCTGGTAGGAAGTGGAGACAGTGCCCCACAGTTCCCCATCCCAGTGCACGGGCCATGTGCAGGGATCCTGTCGCCTCCTGTCTCCTGTGGTGAAGGCACTGGCCTAGACCCCGAGTCTGCCTGAGCGCCGGAGCAAAAGGCAAAGCCTTACCTACGCCAAGAGATGGGAATAGGCATAGAGTGCCATGCTAGGTCACGCACGCTGCTGCAGGGTTGTGACTGTGTCTGCTTTGTTCGGCATAGCAAGGTGAACCCCGGGCGCGAAATAGGAGCCCGGGAATGCAAGGCCCAAGAGGCACCAGCTCTCCCGCGGCTCTTCATCCCTGCCGCGACAGAGCGAATGACCAAAGCCTTGCTGAGGAAGCAGCAGCGAAGTGCGGTTCGCACCAAGCTGAAAACTTCTGCAAAAGCATAGCAGTCGCTGGGAAATCAGAGTTGGTTCTGTGGGCTGCTTTTGTTGCTTGCCTTAGGCTATTGTTCGCAGCACGATGGGAGAAACCCGCATAGAGAGAAAGCCTCATTGCCCGGGCATACCCTCTGGGAGAGCACAGCATTCTATTGGAAATCAGAGTCGAGTCTGTGGGATGCTGCCTGCTGCTTGCCGGAGCTAGTCTCCACAGCACGGTGTAATAAACCCGCATGGAAAGAAATCCTCTTTGCCTGGGCATCCCCTCTGGGAGAGCACAGCATTCTATTGGAAATCAGAGTCGGGTCTGTGGGATGCTGCCTGCTGCTTGCCGGAGCTAGTTTCCACAGCATGGTGTAATAAACCCGCATGGAGCGAAATCCTCTTTGCCTGGGCATCCCCTCTGCCTGAGAGAGAAGCGCGGTGGCGCCTGTGGAAAGAGCCTTAAGGAAAGGGACACTTCTGTCACGGCAGAGCGAGGAAAGATGGCTGCTAAGGAGACACGAGGGGAAGATTAGGGCAGGGGAAAGGGCTCCACTCTGAGGAAGGAGTCTGGGCAGAAAGCATGCCTGTCCTGAGCCTTTGGGCTCTAGGACACAGCAGCTCCTTGGCCACATGTCCGTGTTGGAGACATGGGCTTGCCAAAATGCGCCTACCCTGAACTCGAGAAACAACTCCCAGAAAGAAGTGGCCATCAAGTACCTGCTTCCTCCAGGATGTGGAAGCTTGGAGGAGGCACGGGGTTTAAGGGGAAGGAGTGGGGACAGTCCCCCAAAGCTCCCTATTCAGTGCACGGGCGGTGTGCAGAGATCCTGTCACCTCTCCTTTCCTGTGGGGAAAGCACTGGCTAAGTCCGCGAGTCCTCCTGAGCGCCAGAGTAAAAGGCCAAGCGATGCCTACCCAGGAGATGTTAGTGTGCATAGAGTGCCATCCTAGGAAACGCACGCTGCTGCACTTTTGTGGCTCTGTCCGCTTAGTTCGGCCTGGCAGGGTGAACCCAGGACGCGAACATGGAGCCGAGGAAAGCAAGGCCCAAGAGGCACCAGCTCTCCCGCAGCTCTTCTTCCCTGACGCGACTGAAGCCTTGCTGAGGAAGCGGCGGCGAAGTGCTGTTCGCTCCAAGGCAAAGCCTCTGCGAAAGCACAGCATTCGCTGAGAAATGATCGGCGGGCTGCTGCTGCTTGCCTGAGCCCAGTCTCCCAGTGGGAGAAATCGCGGTGGGAGAAACCCGCATACAGTGAAAGCCTCTTTGCCTGGGCATCTCCCCTGGGAAAGCACAGCATTCTTTGGGAAATCAGAGTTGGGTTCGGGATGCTGCTGCTGCTTGCCTGAGCTAGTCTCCGCAGCACGGTGGAAGATACCCGCATGGAGAGAAATACCCTTTGCCCTAGCATCCCCTCTGCCTGAGAGAGAAGCATGGTCGCACAGGTCTATCACCGCGCTCACCAGGAGCAAGTGTGGGGAAGGCGCAGCACGCCGCCGCTTGGGATGAGAAGGAGCCCTTGGCCTTGGGGTCGGGAAATGCTCCGGAAGCAGAATAGCCTGCCATTGCACAAACAGCAGGCCAGTGGCAAGACAAGTGTCACCCACTCCCTGTGCGGAGAGATCGAAGCCTGGCTGCTATGGAGACACGAGGGGACGACTAGGGCAGGGGCACGGGCTCCACTCTGAGGAAGGAGTCTGGGCAGATGGCAGGCCTGTCCTGTGCCTCTGGTCCCAAGGGGAGAACATCTCCTAGGCCACCTGTCCCAAGGGCAGTCGGGCTTGCCCCCAGGTGCCATACCCGGAACTCGCAGAAACAACCCCATGGAGAAACGGGCAGTCAGATGCCGTCTTCCACCAAGATGTGGCAGTGTTGTGGGTGGCAGGGGGTGTGCCTGGTAAGGAGTGGAGACAGTCCCCCACAGTTCCCCATCCCAGAGCACGGGCCCTGTGCAGGGATCCTGTCGCCTCCTCTCTCCTGTGGTGAAGGCACTGGCCTAGACCCTGAGTCTGCCTGAGAGTCGGAGGAAAAGGCAAAGCCTTACCTACGCCAGGAGTTGGTAATGGGCAAAGAGTACCATGCTAGGCCACGCACGCTGCTGCAGGGTTGTGACTGTGTCTGCTTAGTTTGGCTTAGCAAGGTGAACCCCGGGCGCGAACTGGGAGCCCGGGAATACAAGGCCCAAGAGGCACCAGCTCTCCTGCGGCTCTTCATCCCTGCCGCGACATAGCGAACGACGAAAGTCTTGCTGAGGAAGCAGCAGCGAAGTGCGGTTCGCGCCAAGCTGGCAACCTCTGCGAAAGCATAGCATTCGCTGGGAAATCAGAGATTGTTCTGTGGGCTGCTTTTGCTACTTGCCTTAGCCTAGTATTCGCAGCACGATGGGAGAAACCCGCATAGAGCGAAAGCCTCTTTGCCGGGGCATCCCCTATGGGAAAGCACAGCATCCTTGGGAAATCAGAGACTGTTCTGTGGGATGCTGCCTGCTGCTTGCCAGAGCTGGTCTCCACAGCACGGTGTAATAAACCCGCATGGAAAGAAATCCTCTTTGCCTGGGCATCCCCTCTGGGAGAGCACAGCATTCTATTGGAAATCAGAGTCGGGTCTGTGGGATGCTGCCTGCTGCTTGCCGGAGCTAGTTTCCACAGCATGGTGTAATAAACCCGCATGGAGCGAAATCCTCTTTGCCTGGGCATCCCCTCTGCCTGAGAGAGAAGCGCGGTGGCGCCTGTGAAAAGAGCCTTAAGGAAAAAGACACCTCTGTCACTGCAGAGCGACGGAAGCCTGGCTGCTAAGGAGACACGAGGGGAAGATTAGGGCAGGGGAATGGGCTCCACTCTGAGGAAGGAGTCTGGGCAGAAAGCATGCCTGTCCTGTACCTATGGTCCCAAGGGGACCGCATCACCTTGGCCACCTGTCCCGTCGGCAGTCGGGCTTGCTCCCATGTGCCATACCCGGAACTCGCAGAAACAACCCCACGAGAAACGGGCAGTCGGATGCCGTCTTCCAACAAGATGGAGTGGAGACAGTCCCCCACAGTTACCCATCCAGAGCACGGGCCGTGTGCAGGGATCCTGTCGCCTCCTGTCTCCTGTGGTGAAGGCACTGGCCTAGACCCCGAGTCTGCCTGAGCGCTGGAGCAAAAGGCAAAGCCTTACCTACGCCAAGAGATGGTAATAAACATAGAGTGCCATGCTAGGCCATGCACGCTGCTGCAGGGTTCTGACTGTGTCTGCTTTGTTCGGCATAGCAAGGTGAACCACGGGCGCGAAATAGGAGCACGGGAATGCAAGGCACAAGAGGCACCAGCTCTCCCGCGGCTCTTCATCCCTGCCGCGACAGAGCGAACGACCAAAGCCTTGCTGAGGAAGCAGCAGCGAAGTGCGGTTCGCACCAAGCTGAAAACTTCTGCAAAAGCATAGCAGTCGCTGGGAAATCAGAGTTGGTTCTGTGGGCTGTTTTTTTGCTTGCCTTAGGCTAGTGTTCGCAGCACGATGGGAGAAACCCGCATAGAGCGAAGGCCTCATTGCCGGGGCATCCCCTCTGGGAAAGCACAGCATTCTATTGGAAATCAGAGTCGGGTCTGTGGGATGCTGCCTGCTGCTTGCCGGAGCTAGTTTCCACAGCATGGTGTAATAAACCCGCATGGAGCGAAATCCTCTTTGCCTGGGCATCCCCTCTGCCTGAGAGAGAGGCGCGGTGGCGCCTGTGGAAAGAGCCTTAAGGAAAGGGACACGTCTGTCACGGCAGAGCGAGGAAAGCCTGGCTGCTAAGGAGACACGAGGGGAAGATTAGGGCAGGGGAAAGGGCTCCACTCTGAGGAAGGAGTCTGGGCAGAAAGCATGCCTGTCCTGAGCCTTTGGGCTCAAGGAGACAGCAGGTCCTTGGCCACCTATCCGTGGTGGAGACATGGGCTTGCCACCAGGCGCCTACCCTGAACTCGAGAAACAACTCCCAGAAAGAACTGGCCATCAGATGCCGGCTTCCTCCAGGATGTGGAAGCTTGGAGGAGGCACGGGGTTTAAGGGGTAGGAGTGGGGACAGTCCCCCAAAGCTCCCTATTCAGTGCACGGACGGTGTGCAGGGATCCTGTCACCTCTCCTTTCCTGTGGGGAAAGCACTGCTAAGTCCGCGAGTCCTCCTGAGCGCCAGAGTAAAAGGCCAAGCGATGCCTTCCCGGGAGATGTTTGTGTGCATAGAGTGCCATCCTAGGCTACGCACGCTACTGCACTTTTGTGGCTCTGTCTGCTTAGTTCGGCCTGGCAGGGTGAACCCAGGACGTGAACATGGAGCCCGGGAAAGGAAGACAGAAGAGGTACCAGCTCTACCACAGCTCTTCTTCCCTGACGAAACGGAAGCCTTGCTGAGGAAGCAGCGGCGAAGTGCTGTTCGCTCCAAGGCAAAGCCTCTGCGAATGCACAGCATTCGCTGAGAAATGTTTGGCGGGCTTCTGCTGCTTGCCTGAGCTCAGTCTCCCAGTGGGAGAAATGGCAGTGGGAGAAACCCGCATAGAGCGAAAGCCTCTTTGCCGTAGCAGTCCCTCTGGGAAAGCACAGCATTCTTTGGGAAATCAGAGTCGGGTCTGTGGGATGCGGCCTGCTGCTTGCCAGAGCTGGTCTCCACAGCACGGTGTAATAAACCCGCATGGAGCGAAATCCTCTTTGCCTGGGCATCCCCTCTGCCTGAGAGAGAAGCGCGGTGGCGCCTGTGGAAAGAGCCTTAAGGAAAGGGACACGTCTGTCACGGCAGAGCGACGGAAGCCTGGCTGTTAAGGAGACACGAGGGGAAGATTAAGGCAGCGGAAAGGGCTCCACTCTGTTGAAGGATCTGGGCAGAAGGCAGGCCTGTCCTTTCCCTTGGTCCCAAGGGGACCGCATCACCTTGGCCACCTGTCCCGTCGGCAGTCGGGCTTGCTCCCAGGTGCCATACCCGGAATTCGCAGAAACAACCCCATGGAGAAACGGGAAGTCAGATGCCGTCTTCCAACAAGATGTGGCAGTGTTGTGGGTGGCAGGGTTTGTGCCTGGTAGGAAGTGGAGACAGTGCCCCACAGTTCCCCATCCCAGTGCACGGGCCATGTGCAGGGATCCTGTCGCCTCCTGTCTCCTGTGGTGAAGGCACTGGCCTAGACCCCGAGTCTGCCTGAGCGCCGGAGCAAAAGGCAAAGCCTTACCTACGCCAAGAGATGGGAATAGGCATAGAGTGCCATGCTAGGTCACGCACGCTGCTGCAGGGTTGTGACTGTGTCTGCTTTGTTCGGCATAGCAAGGTGAACCCCGGGCGCGAAATAGGAGCCCGGGAATGCAAGGCCCAAGAGGCACCAGCTCTCCCGCGGCTCTTCATCCCTGCCGCGACAGAGCGAATGACCAAAGCCTTGCTGAGGAAGCAGCAGCGAAGTGCGGTTCGCACCAAGCTGAAAACTTCTGCAAAAGCATAGCAGTCGCTGGGAAATCAGAGTTGGTTCTGTGGGCTGCTTTTGTTGCTTGCCTTAGGCTATTGTTCGCAGCACGATGGGAGAAACCCGCATAGAGAGAAAGCCTCATTGCCCGGGCATACCCTCTGGGAGAGCACAGCATTCTATTGGAAATCAGAGTCGAGTCTGTGGGATGCTGCCTGCTGCTTGCCGGAGCTAGTCTCCACAGCACGGTGTAATAAACCCGCATGGAAAGAAATCCTCTTTGCCTGGGCATCCCCTCTGGGAGAGCACAGCATTCTATTGGAAATCAGAGTCGGGTCTGTGGGATGCTGCCTGCTGCTTGCCGGAGCTAGTTTCCACAGCATGGTGTAATAAACCCGCATGGAGCGAAATCCTCTTTGCCTGGGCATCCCCTCTGCCTGAGAGAGAAGCGCGGTGGCGCCTGTGGAAAGAGCCTTAAGGAAAGGGACACTTCTGTCACGGCAGAGCGAGGAAAGATGGCTGCTAAGGAGACACGAGGGGAAGATTAGGGCAGGGGAAAGGGCTCCACTCTGAGGAAGGAGTCTGGGCAGAAAGCATGCCTGTCCTGAGCCTTTGGGCTCTAGGACACAGCAGCTCCTTGGCCACATGTCCGTGTTGGAGACATGGGCTTGCCAAAATGCGCCTACCCTGAACTCGAGAAACAACTCCCAGAAAGAAGTGGCCATCAAGTACCTGCTTCCTCCAGGATGTGGAAGCTTGGAGGAGGCACGGGGTTTAAGGGGAAGGAGTGGGGACAGTCCCCCAAAGCTCCCTATTCAGTGCACGGGCGGTGTGCAGAGATCCTGTCACCTCTCCTTTCCTGTGGGGAAAGCACTGGCTAAGTCCGCGAGTCCTCCTGAGCGCCAGAGTAAAAGGCCAAGCGATGCCTACCCAGGAGATGTTAGTGTGCATAGAGTGCCATCCTAGGAAACGCACGCTGCTGCACTTTTGTGGCTCTGTCCGCTTAGTTCGGCCTGGCAGGGTGAACCCAGGACGCGAACATGGAGCCGAGGAAAGCAAGGCCCAAGAGGCACCAGCTCTCCCGCAGCTCTTCTTCCCTGACGCGACTGAAGCCTTGCTGAGGAAGCGGCGGCGAAGTGCTGTTCGCTCCAAGGCAAAGCCTCTGCGAAAGCACAGCATTCGCTGAGAAATGATCGGCGGGCTGCTGCTGCTTGCCTGAGCCCAGTCTCCCAGTGGGAGAAATCGCGGTGGGAGAAACCCGCATACAGTGAAAGCCTCTTTGCCTGGGCATCTCCCCTGGGAAAGCACAGCATTCTTTGGGAAATCAGAGTTGGGTTCGGGATGCTGCTGCTGCTTGCCTGAGCTAGTCTCCGCAGCACGGTGGAAGATACCCGCATGGAGAGAAATACCCTTTGCCCTAGCATCCCCTCTGCCTGAGAGAGAAGCATGGTCGCACAGGTCTATCACCGCGCTCACCAGGAGCAAGTGTGGGGAAGGCGCAGCACGCCGCCGCTTGGGATGAGAAGGAGCCCTTGGCCTTGGGGTCGGGAAATGCTCCGGAAGCAGAATAGCCTGCCATTGCACAAACAGCAGGCCAGTGGCAAGACAAGTGTCACCCACTCCCTGTGCGGAGAGATCGAAGCCTGGCTGCTATGGAGACACGAGGGGACGACTAGGGCAGGGGCACGGGCTCCACTCTGAGGAAGGAGTCTGGGCAGATGGCAGGCCTGTCCTGTGCCTCTGGTCCCAAGGGGAGAACATCTCCTAGGCCACCTGTCCCAAGGGCAGTCGGGCTTGCCCCCAGGTGCCATACCCGGAACTCGCAGAAACAACCCCATGGAGAAACGGGCAGTCAGATGCCGTCTTCCACCAAGATGTGGCAGTGTTGTGGGTGGCAGGGGGTGTGCCTGGTAAGGAGTGGAGACAGTCCCCCACAGTTCCCCATCCCAGAGCACGGGCCCTGTGCAGGGATCCTGTCGCCTCCTCTCTCCTGTGGTGAAGGCACTGGCCTAGACCCTGAGTCTGCCTGAGAGTCGGAGGAAAAGGCAAAGCCTTACCTACGCCAGGAGTTGGTAATGGGCAAAGAGTACCTTGCTAGGCCACGCACGCTGCTGCAGGGTTGTGACTGTGTCTGCTTAGTTTGGCTTAGCAAGGTGAACCCCGGGCGCGAACTGGGAGCCCGGGAATACAAGGCCCAAGAGGCACCAGCTCTCCTGCGGCTCTTCATCCCTGCCGCGACATAGCGAACGACGAAAGTCTTGCTGAGGAAGCAGCAGCGAAGTGCGGTTCGCGCCAAGCTGGCAACCTCTGCGAAAGCATAGCATTCGCTGGGAAATCAGAGATTGTTCTGTGGGCTGCTTTTGCTACTTGCCTTAGCCTAGTATTCGCAGCACGATGGGAGAAACCCGCATAGAGCGAAAGCCTCTTTGCCGGGGCATCCCCTATGGGAAAGCACAGCATCCTTGGGAAATCAGAGACTGTTCTGTGGGATGCTGCCTGCTGCTTGCCAGAGCTGGTCTCCACAGCACGGTGTAATAAACCCGCATGGAAAGAAATCCTCTTTGCCTGGGCATCCCCTCTGGGAGAGCACAGCATTCTATTGGAAATCAGAGTCGGGTCTGTGGGATGCTGCCTGCTGCTTGCCGGAGCTAGTTTCCACAGCATGGTGTAATAAACCCGCATGGAGCGAAATCCTCTTTGCCTGGGCATCCCCTCTGCCTGAGAGAGAAGCGCGGTGGCGCCTGTGAAAAGAGCCTTAAGGAAAAAGACACCTCTGTCACTGCAGAGCGACGGAAGCCTGGCTGCTAAGGAGACACGAGGGGAAGATTAGGGCAGGGGAATGGGCTCCACTCTGAGGAAGGAGTCTGGGCAGAAAGCATGCCTGTCCTGTACCTATGGTCCCAAGGGGACCGCATCACCTTGGCCACCTGTCCCGTCGGCAGTCGGGCTTGCTCCCATGTGCCATACCCGGAACTCGCAGAAACAACCCCACGAGAAACGGGCAGTCGGATGCCGTCTTCCAACAAGATGGAGTGGAGACAGTCCCCCACAGTTACCCATCCAGAGCACGGGCCGTGTGCAGGGATCCTGTCGCCTCCTGTCTCCTGTGGTGAAGGCACTGGCCTAGACCCCGAGTCTGCCTGAGCGCCGGAGCAAAAGGCAAAGCCTTACCTACGCCAAGAGATGGTAATAAACATAGAGTGCCATGCTAGGCCATGCACGCTGCTGCAGGGTTCTGACTGTGTCTGCTTTGTTCGGCATAGCAAGGTGAACCCCGGGCGCGAAATAGGAGCACGGGAATGCAAGGCACAAGAGGCACCAGCTCTCCCGCGGCTCTTCATCCCTGCCGCGACAGAGCGAACGACCAAAGCCTTGCTGAGGAAGCAGCAGCGAAGTGCGGTTCGCACCAAGCTGAAAACTTCTGCAAAAGCATAGCAGTCGCTGGGAAATCAGAGTTGGTTCTGTGGGCTGTTTTTTTGCTTGCCTTAGGCTAGTGTTCGCAGCACGATGGGAGAAACCCGCATAGAGCGAAGGCCTCATTGCCGGGGCATCCCCTCTGGGAAAGCACAGCATTCTATTGGAAATCAGAGTCGGGTCTGTGGGATGCTGCCTGCTGCTTGCCGGAGCTAGTTTCCACAGCATGGTGTAATAAACCCACATGGAGCGAAATCCTCTTTGCCTGGGCATCCCCTCTGCCTGAGAGAGAGGCGCGGTGGCGCCTGTGGAAAGAGCCTTAAGGAAAGGGACACGTCTGTCACGGCAGAGCGAGGAAAGCCTGGCTGCTAAGGAGACACGAGGGGAAGATTAGGGCAGGGGAAAGGGCTCCACTCTGAGGAAGGAGTCTGGGCAGAAAGCATGCCTGTCCTGAGCCTTTGGGCTCAAGGAGACAGCAGGTCCTTGGCCACCTATCCGTGGTGGAGACATGGGCTTGCCACCAGGCGCCTACCCTGAACTCGAGAAACAACTCCCAGAAAGAACTGGCCATCAGATGCCGGCTTCCTCCAGGATGTGGAAGCTTGGAGGAGGCACGGGGTTTAAGGGGTAGGAGTGGGGACAGTCCCCCAAAGCTCCCTATTCAGTGCACGGACGGTGTGCAGGGATCCTGTCACCTCTCCTTTCCTGTGGGGAAAGCACTGCTAAGTCCGCGAGTCCTCCTGAGCGCCAGAGTAAAAGGCCAAGCGATGCCTTCCCGGGAGATGTTTGTGTGCATAGAGTGCCATCCTAGGCTACGCACGCTACTGCACTTTTGTGGCTCTGTCTGCTTAGTTCGGCCTGGCAGGGTGAACCCAGGACGTGAACATGGAGCCCGGGAAAGGAAGACAGAAGAGGTACCAGCTCTACCACAGCTCTTCTTCCCTGACGAAACGGAAGCCTTGCTGAGGAAGCAGCGGCGAAGTGCTGTTCGCTCCAAGGCAAAGCCTCTGCGAATGCACAGCATTCGCTGAGAAATGTTTGGCGGGCTTCTGCTGCTTGCCTGAGCTCAGTCTCCCAGTGGGAGAAATGGCAGTGGGAGAAACCCGCATAGAGCGAAAGCCTCTTTGCCGTAGCAGTCCCTCTGGGAAAGCACAGCATTCTTTGGGAAATCAGAGTCGGGTCTGTGGGATGCGGCCTGCTGCTTGCCAGAGCTGGTCTCCACAGCACGGTGTAATAAACCCGCATGGAGCGAAATCCTCTTTGCCTGGGCATCCCCTCTGCCTGAGAGAGAAGCGCGGTGGCGCCTGTGGAAAGAGCCTTAAGGAAAGGGACACGTCTGTCACGGCAGAGCGACGGAAGCCTGGCTGTTAAGGAGACACGAGGGGAAGATTAAGGCAGCGGAAAGGGCTCCACTCTGTTGAAGGATCTGGGCAGAAGGCAGGCCTGTCCTTTCCCTTGGTCCCAAGGGGACCGCATCACCTTGGCCACCTGTCCCGTCGGCAGTCGGGCTTGCTCCCAGGTGCCATACCCGGAATTCGCAGAAACAACCCCATGGAGAAACGGGAAGTCAGATGCCGTCTTCCAACAAGATGTGGCAGTGTTGTGGGTGGCAGGGTTTGTGCCTGGTAAGAAGTGGAGACAGTGCCCCACAGTTCCCCATTCCAGTGCACGGGCCATGTGCAGGGATCCTGTCGCCTCCTGTCTCCTGTGGTGAAGGCACTGGCCTAGACCCCGAGTCTGCCTGAGCGCCGGAGCAAAAGGCAAAGCCTTACCTACGCCAAGAGATGGGAATAGGCATAGAGTGCCATGCTAGGTCACGCACGCTGCTGCAGGGTTGTGACTGTGTCTGCTTTGTTCGGCATAGCAAGGTGAACCCCGGGCGCGAAATAGGAGCCCGGGAATGCAAGGCCCAAGAGGCACCAGCTCTCCCGCGGCTCTTCATCCCTGCCGCGACAGAGCGAATGACCAAAGCCTTGCTGAGGAAGCAGCAGCGAAGTGCGGTTCGCACCAAGCTGAAAACTTCTGCAAAAGCATAGCAGTCGCTGGGAAATCAGAGTTGGTTCTGTGGGCTGCTTTTGTTGCTTGCCTTAGGCTATTGTTCGCAGCACGATGGGAGAAACCCGCATAGAGAGAAAGCCTCATTGCCCGGGCATACCCTCTGGGAGAGCACAGCATTCTATTGGAAATCAGAGTCGAGTCTGTGGGATGCTGCCTGCTGCTTGCCGGAGCTAGTCTCCACAGCACGGTGTAATAAACCCGCATGGAAAGAAATCCTCTTTGCCTGGGCATCCCCTCTGGGAGAGCACAGCATTCTATTGGAAATCAGAGTCGGGTCTGTGGGATGCTGCCTGCTGCTTGCCGGAGCTAGTTTCCACAGCATGGTGTAATAAACCCGCATGGAGCGAAATCCTCTTTGCCTGGGCATCCCCTCTGCCTGAGAGAGAAGCGCGGTGGCGCCTGTGGAAAGAGCCTTAAGGAAAGGGACACTTCTGTCACGGCAGAGCGAGGAAAGATGGCTGCTAAGGAGACACGAGGGGAAGATTAGGGCAGGGGAAAGGGCTCCACTCTGAGGAAGGAGTCTGGGCAGAAAGCATGCCTGTCCTGAGCCTTTGGGCTCTAGGACACAGCAGCTCCTTGGCCACATGTCCGTGTTGGAGACATGGGCTTGCCAAAATGCGCCTACCCTGAACTCGAGAAACAACTCCCAGAAAGAAGTGGCCATCAAGTACCTGCTTCCTCCAGGATGTGGAAGCTTGGAGGAGGCACGGGGTTTAAGGGGAAGGAGTGGGGACAGTCCCCCAAAGCTCCCTATTCAGTGCACGGGCGGTGTGCAGAGATCCTGTCACCTCTCCTTTCCTGTGGGGAAAGCACTGGCTAAGTCCGCGAGTCCTCCTGAGCGCCAGAGTAAAAGGCCAAGCGATGCCTACCCAGGAGATGTTAGTGTGCATAGAGTGCCATCCTAGGAAACGCACGCTGCTGCACTTTTGTGGCTCTGTCCGCTTAGTTCGGCCTGGCAGGGTGAACCCAGGACGCGAACATGGAGCCGAGGAAAGCAAGGCCCAAGAGGCACCAGCTCTCCCGCAGCTCTTCTTCCCTGACGCGACTGAAGCCTTGCTGAGGAAGCGGCGGCGAAGTGCTGTTCGCTCCAAGGCAAAGCCTCTGCGAAAGCACAGCATTCGCTGAGAAATGATCGGCGGGCTGCTGCTGCTTGCCTGAGCCCAGTCTCCCAGTGGGAGAAATCGCGGTGGGAGAAACCCGCATACAGTGAAAGCCTCTTTGCCTGGGCATCTCCCCTGGGAAAGCACAGCATTCTTTGGGAAATCAGAGTTGGGTTCGGGATGCTGCTGCTGCTTGCCTGAGCTAGTCTCCGCAGCACGGTGGAAGATACCCGCATGGAGAGAAATACCCTTTGCCCTAGCATCCCCTCTGCCTGAGAGAGAAGCATGGTCGCACAGGTCTATCACCGCGCTCACCAGGAGCAAGTGTGGGGAAGGCGCAGCACGCCGCCGCTTGGGATGAGAAGGAGCCCTTGGCCTTGGGGTCGGGAAATGCTCCGGAAGCAGAATAGCCTGCCATTGCACAAACAGCAGGCCAGTGGCAAGACAAGTGTCACCCACTCCCTGTGCGGAGAGATCGAAGCCTGGCTGCTATGGAGACACGAGGGGACGACTAGGGCAGGGGCACGGGCTCCACTCTGAGGAAGGAGTCTGGGCAGATGGCAGGCCTGTCCTGTGCCTCTGGTCCCAAGGGGAGAACATCTCCTAGGCCACCTGTCCCAAGGGCAGTCGGGCTTGCCCCCAGGTGCCATACCCGGAACTCGCAGAAACAACCCCATGGAGAAACGGGCAGTCAGATGCCGTCTTCCACCAAGATGTGGCAGTGTTGTGGGTGGCAGGGGGTGTGCCTGGTAAGGAGTGGAGACAGTCCCCCACAGTTCCCCATCCCAGAGCACGGGCCCTGTGCAGGGATCCTGTCGCCTCCTCTCTCCTGTGGTGAAGGCACTGGCCTAGACCCTGAGTCTGCCTGAGAGTCGGAGGAAAAGGCAAAGCCTTACCTACGCCAGGAGTTGGTAATGGGCAAAGAGTACCATGCTAGGCCACGCACGCTGCTGCAGGGTTGTGACTGTGTCTGCTTAGTTTGGCTTAGCAAGGTGAACCCCGGGCGCGAACTGGGAGCCCGGGAATACAAGGCCCAAGAGGCACCAGCTCTCCTGCGGCTCTTCATCCCTGCCGCGACATAGCGAACGACGAAAGTCTTGCTGAGGAAGCAGCAGCGAAGTGCGGTTCGCGCCAAGCTGGCAACCTCTGCGAAAGCATAGCATTCGCTGGGAAATCAGAGATTGTTCTGTGGGCTGCTTTTGCTACTTGCCTTAGCCTAGTATTCGCAGCACGATGGGAGAAACCCGCATAGAGCGAAAGCCTCTTTGCCGGGGCATCCCCTATGGGAAAGCACAGCATCCTTGGGAAATCAGAGACTGTTCTGTGGGATGCTGCCTGCTGCTTGCCAGAGCTGGTCTCCACAGCACGGTGTAATAAACCCGCATGGAAAGAAATCCTCTTTGCCTGGGCATCCCCTCTGGGAGAGCACAGCATTCTATTGGAAATCAGAGTCGGGTCTGTGGGATGCTGCCTGCTGCTTGCCGGAGCTAGTTTCCACAGCATGGTGTAATAAACCCGCATGGAGCGAAATCCTCTTTGCCTGGGCATCCCCTCTGCCTGAGAGAGAAGCGCGGTGGCGCCTGTGAAAAGAGCCTTAAGGAAAAAGACACCTCTGTCACTGCAGAGCGACGGAAGCCTGGCTGCTAAGGAGACACGAGGGGAAGATTAGGGCAGGGGAATGGGCTCCACTCTGAGGAAGGAGTCTGGGCAGAAAGCATGCCTGTCCTGTACCTATGGTCCCAAGGGGACCGCATCACCTTGGCCACCTGTCCCGTCGGCAGTCGGGCTTGCTCCCATGTGCCATACCCGGAACTCGCAGAAACAACCCCACGAGAAACGGGCAGTCGGATGCCGTCTTCCAACAAGATGGAGTGGAGACAGTCCCCCACAGTTACCCATCCAGAGCACGGGCCGTGTGCAGGGATCCTGTCGCCTCCTGTCTCCTGTGGTGAAGGCACTGGCCTAGACCCCGAGTCTGCCTGAGCGCTGGAGCAAAAGGCAAAGCCTTACCTACGCCAAGAGATGGTAATAAACATAGAGTGCCATGCTAGGCCATGCACGCTGCTGCAGGGTTCTGACTGTGTCTGCTTTGTTCGGCATAGCAAGGTGAACCCCGGGCGCGAAATAGGAGCACGGGAATGCAAGGCACAAGAGGCACCAGCTCTCCCGCGGCTCTTCATCCCTGCCGCGACAGAGCGAACGACCAAAGCCTTGCTGAGGAAGCAGCAGCGAAGTGCGGTTCGCACCAAGCTGAAAACTTCTGCAAAAGCATAGCAGTCGCTGGGAAATCAGAGTTGGTTCTGTGGGCTGTTTTTTTGCTTGCCTTAGGCTAGTGTTCGCAGCACGATGGGAGAAACCCGCATAGAGCGAAGGCCTCATTGCCGGGGCATCCCCTCTGGGAAAGCACAGCATTCTATTGGAAATCAGAGTCGGGTCTGTGGGATGCTGCCTGCTGCTTGCCGGAGCTAGTTTCCACAGCATGGTGTAATAAACCCGCATGGAGCGAAATCCTCTTTGCCTGGGCATCCCCTCTGCCTGAGAGAGAGGCGCGGTGGCGCCTGTGGAAAGAGCCTTAAGGAAAGGGACACGTCTGTCACGGCAGAGCGAGGAAAGCCTGGCTGCTAAGGAGACACGAGGGGAAGATTAGGGCAGGGGAAAGGGCTCCACTCTGAGGAAGGAGTCTGGGCAGAAAGCATGCCTGTCCTGAGCCTTTGGGCTCAAGGAGACAGCAGGTCCTTGGCCACCTATCCGTGGTGGAGACATGGGCTTGCCACCAGGCGTCTACCCTGAACTCGAGAAACAACTCCCAGAAAGAACTGGCCATCAGATGCCGGCTTCCTCCAGGATGTGGAAGCTTGGAGGAGGCACGGGGTTTAAGGGGTAGGAGTGGGGACAGTCCCCCAAAGCTCCCTATTCAGTGCACGGACGGTGTGCAGGGATCCTGTCACCTCTCCTTTCCTGTGGGGAAAGCACTGCTAAGTCCGCGAGTCCTCCTGAGCGCCAGAGTAAAAGGCCAAGCGATGCCTTCCCGGGAGATGTTTGTGTGCATAGAGTGCCATCCTAGGCTACGCACGCTACTGCACTTTTGTGGCTCTGTCTGCTTAGTTCGGCCTGGCAGGGTGAACCCAGGACGTGAACATGGAGCCCGGGAAAGGAAGACAGAAGAGGTACTAGCTCTACCTCAGCTCTTCTTCCCTGACGAAACGGAAGCCTTGCTGAGGAAGCAGCGGCGAAGTGCTGTTCGCTCCAAGGCAAAGCCTCTGCGAATGCACAGCATTCGCTGAGAAATGTTTGGCGGGCTTCTGCTGCTTGCCTGAGCTCAGACTCCCAGTGGGATAAATGGCAGTGGGAGAAACCCGCATAGAGCGAAAGCCTCTTTGCCGTAGCAGTCCCTCTGGGAAAGCACAGCATTCTTTGGGAAATCAGAGTCGGGTCTGTGGGATGCGGCCTGCTGCTTGCCAGAGCTGGTCTCCACAGCACGGTGTAATAAACCCGCATGGAGCGAAATCCTCTTTGCCTGGGCATCCCCTCTGCCTGAGAGAGAAGCGCGGTGGCGCCTGTGGAAAGAGCCTTAAGGTAAGGGACACGTCTGTCACGGCAGAGCGACGGAAGCCTGGCTGTTAAGGAGACACGAGGGGAAGATTAAGGCAGCGGAAAGGGCTCCACTCTGTTGAAGGATCTGGGCAGAAGGCAGGCCTGTCCTTTCCCTTGGTCCCAAGGGGACCGCATCACCTTGGCCACCTGTCCCGTCGGCAGTCGGGCTTGCTCCCAGGTGCCATACCCGGAATTCGCAGAAACAACCCCATGGAGAAACGGGAAGTCAGATGCCGTCTTCCAACAAGATGTGGCAGTGTTGTGGGTGGCAGGGTTTGTGCCTGGTAAGAAGTGGAGACAGTGCCCCACAGTTCCCCATCCCAGTGCACGGGCCATGTGCAGGGATCCTGTCGCCTCCTGTCTCCTGTGGTGAAGGCACTGGCCTAGACCCCGAGTCTGCCTGAGCGCCGGAGCAAAAGGCAAAGCATTACATACGCCAAGAGATGGGAATAGGCATAGAGTGCCATGCTAGGTCACGCACGCTGCTGCAGGGTTGTGACTGTGTCTGCTTTGTTCGGCATAGCAAGGTGAACCCCGGGCGCGAAATAGGAGCCCGGGAATGCAAGGCCCAAGAGGCACCAGCTCTCCCGCGGCTCTTCATCCCTGCCGCGACAGAGCGAATGACCAAAGCCTTGCTGAGGAAGCAGCAGCGAAGTGCGGTTCGCACCAAGCTGAAAACTTCTGCAAAAGCATAGCAGTCGCTGGGAAATCAGAGTTGGTTCTGTGGGCTGCTTTTGTTGCTTGCCTTAGGCTATTGTTCGCAGCACGATGGGAGAAACCCGCATAGAGAGAAAGCCTCATTGCCCGGGCATACCCTCTGGGAGAGCACAGCATTCTATTGGAAATCAGAGTCGAGTCTGTGGGATGCTGCCTGCTGCTTGCCGGAGCTAGTCTCCACAGCACGGTGTAATAAACCCGCATGGAAAGAAATCCTCTTTGCCTGGGCATCCCCTCTGGGAGAGCACAGCATTCTATTGGAAATCAGAGTCGGGTCTGTGGGATGCTGCCTGCTGCTTGCCGGAGCTAGTTTCCACAGCATGGTGTAATAAACCCGCATGGAGCGAAATCCTCTTTGCCTGGGCATCCCCTCTGCCTGAGAGAGAAGCGCGGTGGCGCCTGTGGAAAGAGCCTTAAGGAAAGGGACACTTCTGTCACGGCAGAGCGAGGAAAGATGGCTGCTAAGGAGACACGAGGGGAAGATTAGGGCAGGGGAAAGGGCTCCACTCTGAGGAAGGAGTCTGGGCAGAAAGCATGCCTGTCCTGAGCCTTTGGGCTCTAGGACACAGCAGCTCCTTGGCCACATGTCCGTGTTGGAGACATGGGCTTGCCAAAATGCGCCTACCCTGAACTCGAGAAACAACTCCCAGAAAGAAGTGGCCATCAAGTACCTGCTTCCTCCAGGATGTGGAAGCTTGGAGGAGGCACGGGGTTTAAGGGGAAGGAGTGGGGACAGTCCCCCAAAGCTCCCTATTCAGTGCACGGGCGGTGTGCAGAGATCCTGTCACCTCTCCTTTCCTGTGGGGAAAGCACTGGCTAAGTCCGCGAGTCCTCCTGAGCGCCAGAGTAAAAGGCCAAGCGATGCCTACCCAGGAGATGTTAGTGTGCATAGAGTGCCATCCTAGGAAACGCACGCTGCTGCACTTTTGTGGCTCTGTCCGCTTAGTTCGGCCTGGCAGGGTGAACCCAGGACGCGAACATGGAGCCGAGGAAAGCAAGGCCCAAGAGGCACCAGCTCTCCCGCAGCTCTTCTTCCCTGACGCGACTGAAGCCTTGCTGAGGAAGCGGCGGCGAAGTGCTGTTCGCTCCAAGGCAAAGCCTCTGCGAAAGCACAGCATTCGCTGAGAAATGATCGGCGGGCTGCTGCTGCTTGCCTGAGCCCAGTCTCCCAGTGGGAGAAATCGCGGTGGGAGAAACCCGCATACAGTGAAAGCCTCTTTGCCTGGGCATCTCCCCTGGGAAAGCACAGCATTCTTTGGGAAATCAGAGTTGGGTTCGGGATGCTGCTGCTGCTTGCCTGAGCTAGTCTCCGCAGCACGGTGGAAGATACCCGCATGGAGAGAAATACCCTTTGCCCTAGCATCCCCTCTGCCTGAGAGAGAAGCATGGTCGCACAGGTCTATCACCGCGCTCACCAGGAGCAAGTGTGGGGAAGGCGCAGCACGCCGCCGCTTGGGATGAGAAGGAGCCCTTGGCCTTGGGGTCGGGAAATGCTCCGGAAGCAGAATAGCCTGCCATTGCACAAACAGCAGGCCAGTGGCAAGACAAGTGTCACCCACTCCCTGTGCGGAGAGATCGAAGCCTGGCTGCTATGGAGACACGAGGGGACGACTAGGGCAGGGGCACGGGCTCCACTCTGAGGAAGGAGTCTGGGCAGATGGCAGGCCTGTCCTGTGCCTCTGGTCCCAAGGGGAGAACATCTCCTAGGCCACCTGTCCCAAGGGCAGTCGGGCTTGCCCCCAGGTGCCATACCCGGAACTCGCAGAAACAACCCCATGGAGAAACGGGCAGTCAGATGCCGTCTTCCACCAAGATGTGGCAGTGTTGTGGGTGGCAGGGGGTGTGCCTGGTAAGGAGTGGAGACAGTCCCCCACAGTTCCCCATCCCAGAGCACGGGCCCTGTGCAGGGATCCTGTCGCCTCCTCTCTCCTGTGGTGAAGGCACTGGCCTAGACCCTGAGTCTGCCTGAGAGTCGGAGGAAAAGGCAAAGCCTTACCTACGCCAGGAGTTGGTAATGGGCAAAGAGTACCATGCTAGGCCACGCACGCTGCTGCAGGGTTGTGACTGTGTCTGCTTAGTTTGGCTTAGCAAGGTGAACCCCGGGCGCGAACTGGGAGCCCGGGAATACAAGGCCCAAGAGGCACCAGCTCTCCTGCGGCTCTTCATCCCTGCCGCGACATAGCGAACGACGAAAGTCTTGCTGAGGAAGCAGCAGCGAAGTGCGGTTCGCGCCAAGCTGGCAACCTCTGCGAAAGCATAGCATTCGCTGGGAAATCAGAGATTGTTCTGTGGGCTGCTTTTGCTACTTGCCTTAGCCTAGTATTCGCAGCACGATGGGAGAAACCCGCATAGAGCGAAAGCCTCTTTGCCGGGGCATCCCCTATGGGAAAGCACAGCATCCTTGGGAAATCAGAGACTGTTCTGTGGGATGCTGCCTGCTGCTTGCCAGAGCTGGTCTCCACAGCACGGTGTAATAAACCCGCATGGAAAGAAATCCTCTTTGCCTGGGCATCCCCTCTGGGAGAGCACAGCATTCTATTGGAAATCAGAGTCGGGTCTGTGGGATGCTGCCTGCTGCTTGCCGGAGCTAGTTTCCACAGCATGGTGTAATAAACCCGCATGGAGCGAAATCCTCTTTGCCTGGGCATCCCCTCTGCCTGAGAGAGAAGCGCGGTGGCGCCTGTGAAAAGAGCCTTAAGGAAAAAGACACCTCTGTCACTGCAGAGCGACGGAAGCCTGGCTGCTAAGGAGACACGAGGGGAAGATTAGGGCAGGGGAATGGGCTCCACTCTGAGGAAGGAGTCTGGGCAGAAAGCATGCCTGTCCTGTACCTATGGTCCCAAGGGGACCGCATCACCTTGGCCACCTGTCCCGTCGGCAGTCGGGCTTGCTCCCATGTGCCATACCCGGAACTCGCAGAAACAACCCCACGAGAAACGGGCAGTCGGATGCCGTCTTCCAACAAGATGGAGTGGAGACAGTCCCCCACAGTTACCCATCCAGAGCACGGGCCGTGTGCAGGGATCCTGTCGCCTCCTGTCTCCTGTGGTGAAGGCACTGGCCTAGACCCCGAGTCTGCCTGAGCGCTGGAGCAAAAGGCAAAGCCTTACCTACGCCAAGAGATGGTAATAAACATAGAGTGCCATGCTAGGCCATGCACGCTGCTGCAGGGTTCTGACTGTGTCTGCTTTGTTCGGCATAGCAAGGTGAACCCCGGGCGCGAAATAGGAGCACGGGAATGCAAGGCACAAGAGGCACCAGCTCTCCCGCGGCTCTTCATCCCTGCCGCGACAGAGCGAACGACCAAAGCCTTGCTGAGGAAGCAGCAGCGAAGTGCGGTTCGCACCAAGCTGAAAACTTCTGCAAAAGCATAGCAGTCGCTGGGAAATCAGAGTTGGTTCTGTGGGCTGTTTTTTTGCTTGCCTTAGGCTAGTGTTCGCAGCACGATGGGAGAAACCCGCATAGAGCGAAGGCCTCATTGCCGGGGCATCCCCTCTGGGAAAGCACAGCATTCTATTGGAAATCAGAGTCGGGTCTGTGGGATGCTGCCTGCTGCTTGCCGGAGCTAGTTTCCACAGCATGGTGTAATAAACCCGCATGGAGCGAAATCCTCTTTGCCTGGGCATCCCCTCTGCCTGAGAGAGAGGCGCGGTGGCGCCTGTGGAAAGAGCCTTAAGGAAAGGGACACGTCTGTCACGGCAGAGCGAGGAAAGCCTGGCTGCTAAGGAGACACGAGGGGAAGATTAGGGCAGGGGAAAGGGCTCCACTCTGAGGAAGGAGTCTGGGCAGAAAGCATGCCTGTCCTGAGCCTTTGGGCTCAAGGAGACAGCAGGTCCTTGGCCACCTATCCGTGGTGGAGACATGGGCTTGCCACCAGGCGTCTACCCTGAACTCGAGAAACAACTCCCAGAAAGAACTGGCCATCAGATGCCGGCTTCCTCCAGGATGTGGAAGCTTGGAGGAGGCACGGGGTTTAAGGGGTAGGAGTGGGGACAGTCCCCCAAAGCTCCCTATTCAGTGCACGGACGGTGTGCAGGGATCCTGTCACCTCTCCTTTCCTGTGGGGAAAGCACTGCTAAGTCCGCGAGTCCTCCTGAGCGCCAGAGTAAAAGGCCAAGCGATGCCTTCCCGGGAGATGTTTGTGTGCATAGAGTGCCATCCTAGGCTACGCACGCTACTGCACTTTTGTGGCTCTGTCTGCTTAGTTCGGCCTGGCAGGGTGAACCCAGGACGTGAACATGGAGCCCGGGAAAGGAAGACAGAAGAGGTACCAGCTCTACCTCAGCTCTTCTTCCCTGACGAAACGGAAGCCTTGCTGAGGAAGCAGCGGCGAAGTGCTGTTCGCTCCAAGGCAAAGCCTCTGCGAATGCACAGCATTCGCTGAGAAATGTTTGGCGGGCTTCTGCTGCTTGCCTGAGCTCAGACTCCCAGTGGGATAAATGGCAGTGGGAGAAACCCGCATAGAGCGAAAGCCTCTTTGCCGTAGCAGTCCCTCTGGGAAAGCACAGCATTCTTTGGGAAATCAGAGTCGGGTCTGTGGGATGCGGCCTGCTGCTTGCCAGAGCTGGTCTCCACAGCACGGTGTAATAAACCCGCATGGAGCGAAATCCTCTTTGCCTGGGCATCCCCTCTGCCTGAGAGAGAAGCGCGGTGGCGCCTGTGGAAAGAGCCTTAAGGTAAGGGACACGTCTGTCACGGCAGAGCGACGGAAGCCTGGCTGTTAAGGAGACACGAGGGGAAGATTAAGGCAGCGGAAAGGGCTCCACTCTGTTGAAGGATCTGGGCAGAAGGCAGGCCTGTCCTTTCCCTTGGTCCCAAGGGGACCGCATCACCTTGGCCACCTGTCCCGTCGGCAGTCGGGCTTGCTCCCAGGTGCCATACCCGGAATTCGCAGAAACAACCCCATGGAGAAACGGGAAGTCAGATGCCGTCTTCCAACAAGATGTGGCAGTGTTGTGGGTGGCAGGGTTTGTGCCTGGTAAGAAGTGGAGACAGTGCCCCACAGTTCCCCATCCCAGTGCACGGGCCATGTGCAGGGATCCTGTCGCCTCCTGTCTCCTGTGGTGAAGGCACTGGCCTAGACCCCGAGTCTGCCTGAGCGCCGGAGCAAAAGGCAAAGCATTACATACGCCAAGAGATGGGAATAGGCATAGAGTGCCATGCTAGGTCACGCACGCTGCTGCAGGGTTGTGACTGTGTCTGCTTTGTTCGGCATAGCAAGGTGAACCCCGGGCGCGAAATAGGAGCCCGGGAATGCAAGGCCCAAGAGGCACCAGCTCTCCCGCGGCTCTTCATCCCTGCCGCGACAGAGCGAATGACCAAAGCCTTGCTGAGGAAGCAGCAGCGAAGTGCGGTTCGCACCAAGCTGAAAACTTCTGCAAAAGCATAGCAGTCGCTGGGAAATCAGAGTTGGTTCTGTGGGCTGCTTTTGTTGCTTGCCTTAGGCTATTGTTCGCAGCACGATGGGAGAAACCCGCATAGAGAGAAAGCCTCATTGCCCGGGCATACCCTCTGGGAGAGCACAGCATTCTATTGGAAATCAGAGTCGAGTCTGTGGGATGCTGCCTGCTGCTTGCCGGAGCTAGTCTCCACAGCACGGTGTAATAAACCCGCATGGAAAGAAATCCTCTTTGCCTGGGCATCCCCTCTGGGAGAGCACAGCATTCTATTGGAAATCAGAGTCGGGTCTGTGGGATGCTGCCTGCTGCTTGCCGGAGCTAGTTTCCACAGCATGGTGTAATAAACCCGCATGGAGCGAAATCCTCTTTGCCTGGGCATCCCCTCTGCCTGAGAGAGAAGCGCGGTGGCGCCTGTGGAAAGAGCCTTAAGGAAAGGGACACTTCTGTCACGGCAGAGCGAGGAAAGATGGCTGCTAAGGAGACACGAGGGGAAGATTAGGGCAGGGGAAAGGGCTCCACTCTGAGGAAGGAGTCTGGGCAGAAAGCATGCCTGTCCTGAGCCTTTGGGCTCTAGGACACAGCAGCTCCTTGGCCACATGTCCGTGTTGGAGACATGGGCTTGCCAAAATGCGCCTACCCTGAACTCGAGAAACAACTCCCAGAAAGAAGTGGCCATCAAGTACCTGCTTCCTCCAGGATGTGGAAGCTTGGAGGAGGCACGGGGTTTAAGGGGAAGGAGTGGGGACAGTCCCCCAAAGCTCCCTATTCAGTGCACGGGCGGTGTGCAGAGATCCTGTCACCTCTCCTTTCCTGTGGGGAAAGCACTGGCTAAGTCCGCGAGTCCTCCTGAGCGCCAGAGTAAAAGGCCAAGCGATGCCTACCCAGGAGATGTTAGTGTGCATAGAGTGCCATCCTAGGAAACGCACGCTGCTGCACTTTTGTGGCTCTGTCCGCTTAGTTCGGCCTGGCAGGGTGAACCCAGGACGCGAACATGGAGCCGAGGAAAGCAAGGCCCAAGAGGCACCAGCTCTCCCGCAGCTCTTCTTCCCTGACGCGACTGAAGCCTTGCTGAGGAAGCGGCGGCGAAGTGCTGTTCGCTCCAAGGCAAAGCCTCTGCGAAAGCACAGCATTCGCTGAGAAATGATCGGCGGGCTGCTGCTGCTTGCCTGAGCCCAGTCTCCCAGTGGGAGAAATCGCGGTGGGAGAAACCCGCATACAGTGAAAGCCTCTTTGCCTGGGCATCTCCCCTGGGAAAGCACAGCATTCTTTGGGAAATCAGAGTTGGGTTCGGGATGCTGCTGCTGCTTGCCTGAGCTAGTCTCCGCAGCACGGTGGAAGATACCCGCATGGAGAGAAATACCCTTTGCCCTAGCATCCCCTCTGCCTGAGAGAGAAGCATGGTCGCACAAGTCTATCACCGCGCTCACCAGGAGCAAGTGTGGGGAAGGCGCAGCACGCCGCCGCTTGGGATGAGAAGGAGCCCTTGGCCTTGGGGTCGGGAAACGCTCCGGAAGCAGAATAGCCTGCCATTGCACAAACAGCAGGCCAGTGGCAAGACAAGTGTCACCCACTCCCTGTGCGGAGAGATCAAAGCCGGGCTGCTAAGGACACACGAGGGGACGACTAGGGCAGGGGCACGTGCTCCACTCTGAGGAAGAAGTCTGGGCAGATGGCAGGCCTGTCCTGTGCCTCTGGTCCCAAGGGGAGAACATCTCCTAGGCCACCTGTCCCAAGGGCAGTCGGGCTTGCCCCCAGGTGCCATACCCGGAACGCGCAAAAACAACCCCATGGAGAAACGGGCAGTCAGATGCCGTCTTCCACCAAGATGTGGCAGTGTTGTGGGTGGCATGGGGTGTGCCTGGTAAGGAGTGGAGACAGTCCCCCACAGTTCCCCATCCCAGAGCACGGGCCCTGTGCAGGGATCCTGTCGCCTCCTCTCTCCTGTGGTGAAGGCACTGGCCTAGACCCTGAGTCTGCCTGAGAGTCGGAGGAAAAGGCAAAGCCTTACCTACGCCAGGAGTTGGTAATGGGCAAAGAGTACCATGCTAGGCCACGCATGCTGCTGCAGGGTTGTGACTGTGTCTGCTTAGTTCGGCTTAGCAAGGTGAACCCCGGGCGCGAACTGGGAGCCCGGGAATACAAGGCCCAAGAGGCACCAGCTCTCCTGCGGCTCTTCATCCCTGCCGCAACATAGCGAACGACGAAAGTCTTGCTGAGGAAGCAGCAGCGAAGTGCGGTTCGCGCCAAGCTGGCAACCTCTGCGAAAGCATAGCATTCGCTGGGAAATCAGAGATTGTTCTGTGGGCTGCTTTTGCTACTTGCCTTAGCCTAGTATTCGCAGCACGATGGGAGAAACCCGCATAGAGCGAAAGCCTCTTTGCCGGGGCATCCCCTATGGGAAAGCACAGCATCCTTGGGAAATCAGAGACTGTTCTGTGGGATGCTGCCTGCTGCTTGCCAGAGCTGGTCTCCAAAGCACGGTGTAATAAACCCGCATGGAGCGAAATCCTCTTTGCCTGGGCATCCCCTCTGCCTGAGAGAGAAGCGCGGTGTCGCCTGTGGAAAGAGCCTTAAGGAAAAAGACACCTCTGTCACTGCAGAGCGACGGAAGCCTGGCTGCTAAGGAGACACGAGGGGAAGATTAGGGCAGGGGAATGGGCTCCACTCTGAGGAAGGAGTCTGGGCAGAAAGCATGCCTGTCCTGTACCTATGGTCCCAAGGGGACCGCATCACCTTGGCCACCTGTCCCGTCGGCAGTCGGGCTTGCTCCCATGTGCCATACCCGGAACTCGCAGAAACAACCCCACGAGAAACGGGCAGTCGGATGCCGTCTTCCAACAAGATGGAGTGGAGACAGTCCCCCACAGTTACCCATCCAGAGCACGGGCCGTGTGCAGGGATCCTGTCGCCTCTGTCTCCTGTGGTGAAGGCACTGGCCTAGACCCCGAGTCTGCCTGAGCGCCGGAGCAAAAGGCAAAGCCTTACCTACGCCAAGAGATGGGAATAGGCATAGAGTGCCATGATAGGCCATGCACGCTGCTGCAGGGTTCTGACTGTGACTGCTTTGTTCGGCATAGCAAGGTGAACCCCGGGCGCGAAATAGGAGCACGGGAATGCAAGGCACAAGAGGCACCAGCTCTCCCGCGGCTCTTCATCCCTGCCGCGACAGAGCGAACGACCAAAGCCTTGCTGAGGAAGCAGCAGCGAAGTGCGGTTCGCACCAAGCTGAAAACTTCTGCAAAAGCATAGCAGTCGCTGGGAAATCAGAGTTGGTTCTGTGGGCTGTTTTTTTGCTTGCCTTAGGCTAGTGTTCACAGCACGATGGGAGAAACCCGCATAGAGCGAAGGCCTCATTGCCGGGGCATCCCCTCTGGGAAAGCACAGCATTCTATTGGAAATCAGAGTCGGGTCTGTGGGATGTTGCCTGCTGCTTGCCGGAGCTAGTTTCCACAGCATGGTGTAATAAACCCGCATGGAGCGAAATCCTCTTTGCCTGGGCATCCCCTCTGCCTGAGAGAGAGGCGCGGTGGCGCCTGTGGAAAGAGCCTTAAGGAAAGGGACACGTCTGTCACGGCAGAGCGAGGAAAGCCTGGCTGCTAAGGAGACACGAGGGGAAGATTAGGGCAGGGGAAAGGGCTCCACTCTGAGGAAGGAGTCTGGGCAGAAAGCATGCCTGTCCTGAGCCTTTGGGCTCAAGGAGACAGCAGGTCCTTGGCCACCTATCCGTGGTGGAGACATGGGCTTGCCACCAGGCGCCTACCCTGAACTCGAGAAACAACTCCCAGAAAGAACTGGCCATCAGATGCCGGCTTCCTCCAGGATGTGGAAGCTTGGAGGAGGCACGGGGTTTAAGGGGTAGGAGTGGGGACAGTCCCCCAAAGCTCCCTATTCAGTGCACGGACAGTGTGCAGGGATCCTGTCACCTCTCCTTTCCTGTGGGGAAAGCACTGCTAAGTCCGCGAGTCCTCCGGAGCGCCAGAGTAAAAGGCCAAGCGATGCCTACCCGGGAGATGTTTGTGTGCATAGAGTGCCATCCTAGGCTACGCACGCTACTGCACTTTTGTGGCTCTGTCTGCTTAGTTCGGCCTGGCAGGGTGAACCCAGGACGTGAACATGGAGCCCGGGAAAGGAAGACAGAAGAGGTACCAGCTCTACCACAGCTCTTCTTCCCTGACGAAACGGAAGCCTTGCTGAGGAAGCAGCGGCGAAGTGCTGTTCACTCCAAGGCAAAGCCTCTGCGAATGCACAGCATTCGCTGAGAAATGTTTGGCGGGCTTCTGCTGCTTGCCTGAGCTCAGTCTCCCAGTGGGAGAAATGGCAGTGGGAGAAACCCGCATAGAGCGAAAGCCTCTTTGCCGTAGCAGTCCCTCTGGGAAAGCACAGCATTCTTTGGGAAATCAGAGTCGGGTCTGTGGGATGCGGCCTGCTGCTTGCCAGAGCTGGTCTCCACAGCACGGTGTAATAAACCCGCATGGAGCGAAATCCTCTTTGCCTGGGCATCCCCTCTGCCTGAGAGAGAAGCGCGGTGGCGCCTGTGGAAAGAGCCTTAAGGTAAGGGACACGTCTGTCACGGCAGAGCGACGGAAGCCTGGCTGTTAAGGAGACACGAGGGGAAGATTAAGGCAGCGGAAAGGGCTCCACTCTGTTGAAGGATCTGGGCAGAAGGCAGGCCTGTCCTTTCCCTTGGTCCCAAGGGGACCGCATCACCTTGGCCACCTGTCCCGTCGGCAGTCGGGCTTGCTCCCAGGTTCCATACCCGGAATTCACAGAAACAACCCCATGGAGAAACGGGAAGTCAGATGCCGTCTTCCAACAAGATGTGGCAGTGTTGTGGGTGGCAGGGTTTGTGCCTGGTAAGAAGTGGAGACAGTGCCCCACAGTTCCCCATCCCAGTGCACGGGCCATGTGCAGGGATCCTGTCGCCTCCTGTCTCCTGTGGTGAAGGCACTGGCCTAGACCCCGAGTCTGCCTGAGCGCCGGAGCAAAAGGCAAAGCCTTACCTACGCCAAGAGATGGGAATAGGCATAGAGTGCCATGCTAGGTCACGCACGCTGCTGCAGGGTTGTGACTGTGTCTGCTTTGTTCGGCATAGCAAGGTGAACCCCGGGCGCGAAATAGGAGCCCGGGAATGCAAGGCCCAAGAGGCACCAGCTCTCCCGCGGCTCTTCATCCCTGCCGCGACAGAGCGAATGACCAAAGCCTTGCTGAGGAAGCAGCAGCGAAGTGCGGTTCGCACCAAGCTGAAAACTTCTGCAAAAGCATAGCAGTCGCTGGGAAATCAGAGTTGGTTCTGTGGGCTGCTTTTGTTGCTTGCCTTAGGCTATTGTTCGCAGCACGATGGGAGAAACCCGCATAGAGAGAAAGCCTCATTGCCCGGGTATACCCTCTGGGAGAGCACAGCATTCTATTGGAAATCAGAGTCGGGTCTGTGGGATGCTGCCTGCTGCTTGCCGGAGCTAGTCTCCACAGCACGGTGTAATAAACCCGCATGGAGCGAAATCCTCTTTGCCTGGGCATCCCCTCTGCCTGAGAGAGAAGCGCGGTGGCGCCTGTGGAAAGAGCCTTAAGGAAAGGGACACTTCTGTCACGGCAGAGCGAGGAAAGATGGCTGCTAAGGAGACACGAGGGGAAGATTAGGGCAGGGGAAAGGGCTCCACTCTGAGGAAGGAGTCTGGGCAGAAAGCATGCCTGTCCTGAGCCTTTGGGCTCTAGGACACAGCAGCTCCTTGGCCACATGTCCGTGTTGGAGACATGGGCTTGCCAAAATGCGCCTACCCTGAACTCGAGAAACAACTCCCAGAAAGAAGTGGCCATCAAGTACCTGCTTCCTCCAGGATGTGGAAGCTTGGAGGAGGCACGGGGTTTAAGGGGAAGGAGTGGGGACAGTCCCCCAAAGCTCCCTATTCAGTGCACGGGCGGTGTGCAGAGATCCTGTCACCTCTCCTTTCCTGTGGGGAAAGCACTGGCTAAGTCCGCGAGTCCTCCTGAGCGCCAGAGTAAAAGGCCAACCGATGCCTACCCGGGAGATGTTAGTGTGCATAGAGTGCCATCCTAGGAAACGCACGCTGCTGCACTTTTGTGGCTCTGTCCGCTTAGTTCGGCCTGGCAGGGTGAACCCAGGACGCGAACATGGAGCCGAGGAAAGCAAGGCCCAAGAGGCACCAGCTCTCCCGCAGCTCTTCTTCCCTGACGCGACTGAAGACTTGCTGAGGAAGCGGCGGCGAAGTGCTGTTCGCTCCAAGGCAAAGCCTCTGCGAAAGCACAGCATTCGCTGAGAAATGATCGGCAGGCTGCTGCTGCTTGCCTGAGCCCAGTCTCCCAGTGGGAGAAATCGCGGTGGGAGAAACCCGCATACAGTGAAAGCCTCTTTGCCTGGGCATCTCCCCTGGGAAAGCACAGCATTCTTTGGGAAATCAGAGTTGGGTTCGGGATGCTGCTGCTGCTTGCCTGAGCTAGTCTCTGCAGCACGGTGGAAGATACCCGCATGGAGAGAAATACCCTTTGCCCTAGCATCCCCTCTGCCTGAGAGAGAAGCATGGTCGCACAGGTCTATCACCGCGCTCACCAGGAGCAAGTGTGGGGAAGGCGCAGCACGCCGCCGCTTGGGATGAGAAGGAGCCCTTGGCCTTGGGGTCGGGAAATGCTCCGGAAGCAGAATAGCCTGCCATTGCACAAACAGCAGGCCAGTGGCAAGACAAGTGTCACCCACTCCCTGTGCGGAGAGATCGAAGCCTGGCTGCTATGGAGACACGAGGGGACGACTAGGGCAGGGGCACGGGCTCCACTCTGAGGAAGGAGTCTGGGCAGATGGCAGGCCTGTCCTGTGCCTCTGGTCCCAAGGGGAGAACATCTCCTAGGCCACCTGTCCCAAGGGCAGTCGGGCTTGCCCCCAGGTGCCATACCCGGAACTCGCAGAAACAACCCCATGGAGAAACGGGCAGTCAGATGCCGTCTTCCACCAAGATGTGGCAGTGTTGTGGGTGGCAGGGGGTGTGCCTGGTAAGGAGTGGAGACAGTCCCCCACAGTTCCCCATCCCAGAGCACGGGCCCTGTGCAGGGATCCTGTCGCCTCCTCTCTCCTGTGGTGAAGGCACTGGCCTAGACCCTGAGTCTGCCTGAGAGTCGGAGGAAAAGGCAAAGCCTTACCTACGCCAGGAGTTGGTAATGGGCAAAGAGTACCATGCTAGGCCACGCACGCTGCTGCAGGGTTGTGACTGTGTCTGCTTAGTTTGGCTTAGCAAGGTGAACCCCGGGCGCGAACTGGGAGCCCGGGAATACAAGGCCCAAGAGGCACCAGCTCTCCTGCGGCTCTTCATCCCTGCCGCGACATAGCGAACGACGAAAGTCTTGCTGAGGAAGCAGCAGCGAAGTGCGGTTCGCGCCAAGCTGGCAACCTCTGCGAAAGCATAGCATTCGCTGGGAAATCAGAGATTGTTCTGTGGGCTGCTTTTGCTACTTGCCTTAGCCTAGTATTCGCAGCACGATGGGAGAAACCCGCATAGAGCGAAAGCCTCTTTGCCGGGGCATCCCCTATGGGAAAGCACAGCATCCTTGGGAAATCAGAGACTGTTCTGTGGGATGCTGCCTGCTGCTTGCCAGAGCTGGTCTCCACAGCACGGTGTAATAAACCCGCATGGAAAGAAATCCTCTTTGCCTGGGCATCCCCTCTGGGAGAGCACAGCATTCTATTGGAAATCAGAGTCGGGTCTGTGGGATGCTGCCTGCTGCTTGCCGGAGCTAGTTTCCACAGCATGGTGTAATAAACCCGCATGGAGCGAAATCCTCTTTGCCTGGGCATCCCCTCTGCCTGAGAGAGAAGCGCGGTGGCGCCTGTGAAAAGAGCCTTAAGGAAAAAGACACCTCTGTCACTGCAGAGCGACGGAAGCCTGGCTGCTAAGGAGACACGAGGGGAAGATTAGGGCAGGGGAATGGGCTCCACTCTGAGGAAGGAGTCTGGGCAGAAAGCATGCCTGTCCTGTACCTATGGTCCCAAGGGGACCGCATCACCTTGGCCACCTGTCCCGTCGGCAGTCGGGCTTGCTCCCATGTGCCATACCCGGAACTCGCAGAAACAACCCCACGAGAAACGGGCAGTCGGATGCCGTCTTCCAACAAGATGGAGTGGAGACAGTCCCCCACAGTTACCCATCCAGAGCACGGGCCGTGTGCAGGGATCCTGTCGCCTCCTGTCTCCTGTGGTGAAGGCACTGGCCTAGACCCCGAGTCTGCCTGAGCGCTGGAGCAAAAGGCAAAGCCTTACCTACGCCAAGAGATGGTAATAAACATAGAGTGCCATGCTAGGCCATGCACGCTGCTGCAGGGTTCTGACTGTGTCTGCTTTGTTCGGCATAGCAAGGTGAACCCCGGGCGCGAAATAGGAGCACGGGAATGCAAGGCACAAGAGGCACCAGCTCTCCCGCGGCTCTTCATCCCTGCCGCGACAGAGCGAACGACCAAAGCCTTGCTGAGGAAGCAGCAGCGAAGTGCGGTTCGCACCAAGCTGAAAACTTCTGCAAAAGCATAGCAGTCGCTGGGAAATCAGAGTTGGTTCTGTGGGCTGTTTTTTTGCTTGCCTTAGGCTAGTGTTCGCAGCACGATGGGAGAAACCCGCATAGAGCGAAGGCCTCATTGCCGGGGCATCCCCTCTGGGAAAGCACAGCATTCTATTGGAAATCAGAGTCGGGTCTGTGGGATGCTGCCTGCTGCTTGCCGGAGCTAGTTTCCACAGCATGGTGTAATAAACCCGCATGGAGCGAAATCCTCTTTGCCTGGGCATCCCCTCTGCCTGAGAGAGAGGCGCGGTGGCGCCTGTGGAAAGAGCCTTAAGGAAAGGGACACGTCTGTCACGGCAGAGCGAGGAAAGCCTGGCTGCTAAGGAGACACGAGGGGAAGATTAGGGCAGGGGAAAGGGCTCCACTCTGAGGAAGGAGTCTGGGCAGAAAGCATGCCTGTCCTGAGCCTTTGGGCTCAAGGAGACAGCAGGTCCTTGGCCACCTATCCGTGGTGGAGACATGGGCTTGCCACCAGGCGCCTACCCTGAACTCGAGAAACAACTCCCAGAAAGAACTGGCCATCAGATGCCGGCTTCCTCCAGGATGTGGAAGCTTGGAGGAGGCACGGGGTTTAAGGGGTAGGAGTGGGGACAGTCCCCCAAAGCTCCCTATTCAGTGCACGGACGGTGTGCAGGGATCCTGTCACCTCTCCTTTCCTGTGGGGAAAGCACTGCTAAGTCCGCGAGTCCTCCTGAGCGCCAGAGTAAAAGGCCAAGCGATGCCTTCCCGGAAGATGTTTGTGTGCATAGAGTGCCATCCTAGGCTACGCACGCTACTGCACTTTTGTGGCTCTGTCTGCTTAGTTCGGCCTGGCAGGGTGAACCCAGGACGTGAACATGGAGCCCGGGAAAGGAAGACAGAAGAGGTACCAGCTCTACCACAGCTCTTCTTCCCTGACGAAACGGAAGCCTTGCTGAGGAAGCAGCGGCGAAGTGCTGTTCGCTCCAAGGCAAAGCCTCTGCGAATGCACAGCATTCGCTGAGAAATGTTTGGCGGGCTTCTGCTGCTTGCCTGAGCTCAGTCTCCCAGTGGGAGAAATGGCAGTGGGAGAAACCCGCATAGAGCGAAAGCCTCTTTGCCGTAGCAGTCCCTCTGGGAAAGCACAGCATTCTTTGGGAAATCAGAGTCGGGTCTGTGGGATGCGGCCTGCTGCTTGCCAGAGCTGGTCTCCACAGCACGGTGTAATAAACCCGCATGGAGCGAAATCCTCTTTGCCTGGGCATCCCCTCTGCCTGAGAGAGAAGCGCGGTGGCGCCTGTGGAAAGAGCCTTAAGGAAAGGGACACGTCTGTCACGGCAGAGCGACGGAAGCCTGGCTGTTAAGGAGACACGAGGGGAAGATTAAGGCAGCGGAAAGGGCTCCACTCTGTTGAAGGATCTGGGCAGAAGGCAGGCCTGTCCTTTCCCTTGGTCCCAAGGGGACCGCATCACCTTGGCCACCTGTCCCGTCGGCAGTCGGGCTTGCTCCCAGGTGCCATACCCGGAATTCGCAGAAACAACCCCATGGAGAAACGGGAAGTCAGATGCCGTCTTCCAACAAGATGTGGCAGTGTTGTGGGTGGCAGGGTTTGTGCCTGGTAGGAAGTGGAGACAGTGCCCCCAGTTCCCCATCCCAGTGCACGGGCCATGTGCAGGGATCCTGTCGCCTCCTGTCTCCTGTGGTGAAGGCACTGGCCTAGACCCCGAGTCTGCCTGAGCGCCGGAGCAAAAGGCAAAGCCTTACCTACGCCAAGAGATGGGAATAGGCATAGAGTGCCATGCTAGGTCACGCACGCTGCTGCAGGGTTGTGACTGTGTCTGCTTTGTTCGGCATAGCAAGGTGAACCCCGGGCGCGAAATAGGAGCCCGGGAATGCAAGGCCCAAGAGGCACCAGCTCTCCCGCGGCTCTTCATCCCTGCCGCGACAGAGCGAATGACCAAAGCCTTGCTGAGGAAGCAGCAGCGAAGTGCGGTTCGCACCAAGCTGAAAACTTCTGCAAAAGCATAGCAGTCGCTGGGAAATCAGAGTTGGTTCTGTGGGCTGCTTTTGTTGCTTGCCTTAGGCTATTGTTCGCAGCACGATGGGAGAAACCCGCATAGAGAGAAAGCCTCATTGCCCGGGCATACCCTCTGGGAGAGCACAGCATTCTATTGGAAATCAGAGTCGAGTCTGTGGGATGCTGCCTGCTGCTTGCCGGAGCTAGTCTCCACAGCACGGTGTAATAAACCCGCATGGAAAGAAATCCTCTTTGCCTGGGCATCCCCTCTGGGAGAGCACAGCATTCTATTGGAAATCAGAGTCGGGTCTGTGGGATGCTGCCTGCTGCTTGCCGGAGCTAGTTTCCACAGCATGGTGTAATAAACCCGCATGGAGCGAAATCCTCTTTGCCTGGGCATCCCCTCTGCCTGAGAGAGAAGCGCGGTGGCGCCTGTGGAAAGAGCCTTAAGGAAAGGGACACTTCTGTCACGGCAGAGCGAGGAAAGATGGCTGCTAAGGAGACACGAGGGGAAGATTAGGGCAGGGGAAAGGGCTCCACTCTGAGGAAGGAGTCTGGGCAGAAAGCATGCCTGTCCTGAGCCTTTGGGCTCTAGGACACAGCAGCTCCTTGGCCACATGTCCGTGTTGGAGACATGGGCTTGCCAAAATGCGCCTACCCTGAACTCGAGAAACAACTCCCAGAAAGAAGTGGCCATCAAGTACCTGCTTCCTCCAGGATGTGGAAGCTTGGAGGAGGCACGGGGTTTAAGGGGAAGGAGTGGGGACAGTCCCCCAAAGCTCCCTATTCAGTGCACGGGCGGTGTGCAGGGATCCTGTCACCTCTCCTTTCCTGTGGGGAAAGCACTGCTAAGTCCGCGAGTCCTCCTGAGCGCCAGAGTAAAAGGCCAAGCGATGCCTTCCCGGGAGATGTTTGTGTGCATAGAGTGCCATCCTAGGCTACGCACGCTACTGCACTTTTGTGGCTCTGTCTGCTTAGTTCGGCCTGGCAGGGTGAACCCAGGACGTGAACATGGAGCCCGGGAAAGGAAGACAGAAGAGGTACCAGCTCTACCACAGCTCTTCTTCCCTGACGAAACGGAAGCCTTGCTGAGGAAGCAGCGGCGAAGTGCTGTTCGCTCCAAGGCAAAGCCTCTGCGAATGCACAGCATTCGCTGAGAAATGTTTGGCGGGCTTCTGCTGCTTGCCTGAGCTCAGTCTCCCAGTGGGAGAAATGGCAGTGGGAGAAACCCGCATAGAGCGAAAGCCTCTTTGCCGTAGCAGTCCCTCTGGGAAAGCACAGCATTCTTTGGGAAATCAGAGTCGGGTCTGTGGGATGCGGCCTGCTGCTTGCCAGAGCTGGTCTCCACAGCACGGTGTAATAAACCCGCATGGAGCGAAATCCTCTTTGCCTGGGCATCCCCTCTGCCTGAGAGAGAAGCGCGGTGGCGCCTGTGGAAAGAGCCTTAAGGAAAGGGACACGTCTGTCACGGCAGAGCGACGGAAGCCTGGCTGTTAAGGAGACACGAGGGGAAGATTAAGGCAGCGGAAAGGGCTCCACTCTGTTGAAGGATCTGGGCAGAAGGCAGGCCTGTCCTTTCCCTTGGTCCCAAGGGGACCGCATCACCTTGGCCACCTGTCCCGTCGGCAGTCGGGCTTGCTCCCAGGTGCCATACCCGGAATTCGCAGAAACAACCCCATGGAGAAACGGGAAGTCAGATGCCGTCTTCCAACAAGATGTGGCAGTGTTGTGGGTGGCAGGGTTTGTGCCTGGTAGGAAGTGGAGACAGTGCCCCACAGTTCCCCATCCCAGTGCACGGGCCATGTGCAGGGATCCTGTCGCCTCCTGTCTCCTGTGGTGAAGGCACTGGCCTAGACCCCGAGTCTGCCTGAGCGCCGGAGCAAAAGGCAAAGCCTTACCTACGCCAAGAGATGGGAATAGGCATAGAGTGCCATGCTAGGTCACGCACGCTGCTGCAGGGTTGTGACTGTGTCTGCTTTGTTCGGCATAGCAAGGTGAACCCCGGGCGCGAAATAGGAGCCCGGGAATGCAAGGCCCAAGAGGCACCAGCTCTCCCGCGGCTCTTCATCCCTGCCGCGACAGAGCGAATGACCAAAGCCTTGCTGAGGAAGCAGCAGCGAAGTGCGGTTCGCACCAAGCTGAAAACTTCTGCAAAAGCATAGCAGTCGCTGGGAAATCAGAGTTGGTTCTGTGGGCTGCTTTTGTTGCTTGCCTTAGGCTATTGTTCGCAGCACGATGGGAGAAACCCGCATAGAGAGAAAGCCTCATTGCCCGGGCATACCCTCTGGGAGAGCACAGCATTCTATTGGAAATCAGAGTCGAGTCTGTGGGATGCTGCCTGCTGCTTGCCGGAGCTAGTCTCCACAGCACGGTGTAATAAACCCGCATGGAAAGAAATCCTCTTTGCCTGGGCATCCCCTCTGGGAGAGCACAGCATTCTATTGGAAATCAGAGTCGGGTCTGTGGGATGCTGCCTGCTGCTTGCCGGAGCTAGTTTCCACAGCATGGTGTAATAAACCCGCATGGAGCGAAATCCTCTTTGCCTGGGCATCCCCTCTGCCTGAGAGAGAAGCGCGGTGGCGCCTGTGGAAAGAGCCTTAAGGAAAGGGACACTTCTGTCACGGCAGAGCGAGGAAAGATGGCTGCTAAGGAGACACGAGGGGAAGATTAGGGCAGGGGAAAGGGCTCCACTCTGAGGAAGGAGTCTGGGCAGAAAGCATGCCTGTCCTGAGCCTTTGGGCTCTAGGACACAGCAGCTCCTTGGCCACATGTCCGTGTTGGAGACATGGGCTTGCCAAAATGCGCCTACCCTGAACTCGAGAAACAACTCCCAGAAAGAAGTGGCCATCAAGTACCTGCTTCCTCCAGGATGTGGAAGCTTGGAGGAGGCACGGGGTTTAAGGGGAAGGAGTGGGGACAGTCCCCCAAAGCTCCCTATTCAGTGCACGGGCGGTGTGCAGAGATCCTGTCACCTCTCCTTTCCTGTGGGGAAAGCACTGGCTAAGTCCGCGAGTCCTCCTGAGCGCCAGAGTAAAAGGCCAAGCGATGCCTACCCAGGAGATGTTAGTGTGCATAGAGTGCCATCCTAGGAAACGCACGCTGCTGCACTTTTGTGGCTCTGTCCGCTTAGTTCGGCCTGGCAGGGTGAACCCAGGACGCGAACATGGAGCCGAGGAAAGCAAGGCCCAAGAGGCACCAGCTCTCCCGCAGCTCTTCTTCCCTGACGCGACTGAAGCCTTGCTGAGGAAGCAGCGGCGAAGTGCTGTTCGCTCCAAGGCAAAGCCTCTGCGAAAGCACAGCATTCGCTGAGAAATGATCGGCGGGCTGCTGCTGCTTGCCTGAGCCCAGTCTCCCAGTGGGAGAAATCGCGGTGGGAGAAACCCGCATACAGTGAAAGCCTCTTTGCCTGGGCATCTCCCCTGGGAAAGCACAGCATTCTTTGGGAAATCAGAGTTGGGTTCGGGATGCTGCTGCTGCTTGCCTGAGCTAGTCTCCGCAGCACGGTGGAAGATACCCGCATGGAGAGAAATACCCTTTGCCCTAGCATCCCCTCTGCCTGAGAGAGAAGCATGGTCGCACAGGTCTATCACCGCGCTCACCAGGAGCAAGTGTGGGGAAGGCGCAGCACGCCGCCGCTTGGGATGAGAAGGAGCCCTTGGCCTTGGGGTCGGGAAATGCTCCGGAAGCAGAATAGCCTGCCATTGCACAAACAGCAGGCCAGTGGCAAGACAAGTGTCACCCACTCCCTGTGCGGAGAGATCGAAGCCTGGCTGCTATGGAGACACGAGGGGACGACTAGGGCAGGGGCACGGGCTCCACTCTGAGGAAGGAGTCTGGGCAGATGGCAGGCCTGTCCTGTGCCTCTGGTCCCAAGGGGAGAACATCTCCTAGGCCACCTGTCCCAAGGGCAGTCGGGCTTGCCCCCAGGTGCCATACCCGGAACTCGCAGAAACAACCCCATGGAGAAACGGGCAGTCAGATGCCGTCTTCCACCAAGATGTGGCAGTGTTGTGGGTGGCAGGGGGTGTGCCTGGTAAGGAGTGGAGACAGTCCCCCACAGTTCCCCATCCCAGAGCACGGGCCCTGTGCAGGGATCCTGTCACCTCCTCTCTCCTGTGGTGAAGGCACTGGCCTAGACCCTGAGTCTGCCTGAGAGTCGGAGGAAAAGGCAAAGCCTTACCTACGCCAGGAGTTGGTAATGGGCAAAGAGTACCATGCTAGGCCACGCACGCTGCTGCAGGGTTGTGACTGTGTCTGCTTAGTTTGGCTTAGCAAGGTGAACCCCGGGCGCGAACTGGGAGCCCGGGAATACAAGGCCCAAGAGGCACCAGCTCTCCTGCGGCTCTTCATCCCTGCCGCGACATAGCGAACGACGAAAGTCTTGCTGAGGAAGCAGCAGCGAAGTGCGGTTCGCGCCAAGCTGGCAACCTCTGCGAAAGCATAGCATTCGCTGGGAAATCAGAGATTGTTCTGTGGGCTGCTTTTGCTACTTGCCTTAGCCTAGTATTCGCAGCACGATGGGAGAAACCCGCATAGAGCGAAAGCCTCTTTGCCGGGGCATCCCCTATGGGAAAGCACAGCATCCTTGGGAAATCAGAGACTGTTCTGTGGGATGCTGCCTGCTGCTTGCCAGAGCTGGTCTCCACAGCACGGTGTAATAAACCCGCATGGAAAGAAATCCTCTTTGCCTGGGCATCCCCTCTGGGAGAGCACAGCATTCTATTGGAAATCAGAGTCGGGTCTGTGGGATGCTGCCTGCTGCTTGCCGGAGCTAGTTTCCACAGCATGGTGTAATAAACCCGCATGGAGCGAAATCCTCTTTGCCTGGGCATCCCCTCTGCCTGAGAGAGAAGCGCGGTGGCGCCTGTGAAAAGAGCCTTAAGGAAAAAGACACCTCTGTCACTGCAGAGCGACGGAAGCCTGGCTGCTAAGGAGACACGAGGGGAAGATTAGGGCAGGGGAATGGGCTCCACTCTGAGGAAGGAGTCTGGGCAGAAAGCATGCCTGTCCTGTACCTATGGTCCCAAGGGGACCGCATCACCTTGGCCACCTGTCCCGTCGGCAGTCGGGCTTGCTCCCATGTGCCATACCCGGAACTCGCAGAAACAACCCCACGAGAAACGGGCAGTCGGATGCCGTCTTCCAACAAGATGGAGTGGAGACAGTCCCCCACAGTTACCCATCCAGAGCACGGGCCGTGTGCAGGGATCCTGTCGCCTCCTGTCTCCTGTGGTGAAGGCACTGGCCTAGACCCCGAGTCTGCCTGAGCGCTGGAGCAAAAGGCAAAGCCTTACCTACGCCAAGAGATGGTAATAAACATAGAGTGCCATGCTAGGCCATGCACGCTGCTGCAGGGTTCTGACTGTGTCTGCTTTGTTCGGCATAGCAAGGTGAACCCCGGGCGCGAAATAGGAGCACGGGAATGCAAGGCACAAGAGGCACCAGCTCTCCCGCGGCTCTTCATCCCTGCCGCGACAGAGCGAACGACCAAAGCCTTGCTGAGGAAGCAGCAGCGAAGTGCGGTTCGCACCAAGCTGAAAACTTCTGCAAAAGCATAGCAGTCGCTGGGAAATCAGAGTTGGTTCTGTGGGCTGTTTTTTTGCTTGCCTTAGGCTAGTGTTCACAGCACGATGGGAGAAACCCGCATAGAGCGAAGGCCTCATTGCCGGGGCATCCCCTCTGGGAAAGCACAGCATTCTATTGGAAATCAGAGTCGGGTCTGTGGGATGCTGCCTGCTGCTTGCCGGAGCTAGTTTCCACAGCATGGTGTAATAAACCCGCATGGAGCGAAATCCTCTTTGCCTGGGCATCCCCTCTGCCTGAGAGAGAGGCGCGGTGGCGCCTGTGGAAAGAGCCTTAAGGAAAGGGACACGTCTGTCACGGCAGAGCGAGGAAAGCCTGGCTGCTAAGGAGACACGAGGGGAAGATTAGGGCAGGGGAAAGGGCTCCACTCTGAGGAAGGAGTCTGGGCAGAAAGCATGCCTGTCCTGAGCCTTTGGGCTCAAGGAGACAGCAGGTCCTTGGCCACCTATCCGTGGTGGAGACATGGGCTTGCCACCAGGCGCCTACCCTGAACTCGAGAAACAACTCCCAGAAAGAACTGGCCATCAGATGCCGGCTTCCTCCAGGATGTGGAAGCTTGGAGGAGGCACGGGGTTTAAGGGGTAGGAGTGGGGACAGTCCCCCAAAGCTCCCTATTCAGTGCACGGACGGTGTGCAGGGATCCTGTCACCTCTCCTTTCCTGTGGGGAAAGCACTGCTAAGTCTGCGAGTCCTCCTGAGCGCCAGAGTAAAAGGCCAAGCGATGCCTTCCCGGGAGATGTTTGTGTGCATAGAGTGCCATCCTAGGCTACGCACGCTACTGCACTTTTGTGGCTCTGTCTGCTTAGTTCGGCCTGGCAGGGTGAACCCAGGACGTGAACATGGAGCCCGGGAAAGGAAGACAGAAGAGGTACCAGCTCTACCACAGCTCTTCTTCCCTGACGAAACGGAAGCCTTGCTGAGGAAGCAGCGGCGAAGTGCTGTTCGCTCCAAGGCAAAGCCTCTGCGAATGCACAGCATTCGCTGAGAAATGTTTGGCGGGCTTCTGCTGCTTGCCTGAGCTCAGTCTCCCAGTGGGAGAAATGGCAGTGGGAGAAACCCGCATAGAGCGAAAGCCTCTTTGCCGTAGCAGTCCCTCTGGGAAAGCACAGCATTCTTTGGGAAATCAGAGTCGGGTCTGTGGGATGCGGCCTGCTGCTTGCCAGAGCTGGTCTCCACAGCACGGTGTAATAAACCCGCATGGAGCGAAATCCTCTTTGCCTGGGCATCCCCTCTGCCTGAGAGAGAAGCGCGGTGGCGCCTGTGGAAAGAGCCTTAAGGAAAGGGACACGTCTGTCACGGCAGAGCGACGGAAGCCTGGCTGTTAAGGAGACACGAGGGGAAGATTAAGGCAGCGGAAAGGGCTCCACTCTGTTGAAGGATCTGGGCAGAAGGCAGGCCTGTCCTTTCCCTTGGTCCCAAGGGGACCGCATCACCTTGGCCACCTGTCCCGTCGGCAGTCGGGCTTGCTCCCAGGTGCCATACCCGGAATTCGCAGAAACAACCCCATGGAGAAACGGGAAGTCAGATGCCGTCTTCCAACAAGATGTGGCAGTGTTGTGGGTGGCAGGGTTTGTGCCTGGTAAGAAGTGGAGACAGTGCCCCACAGTTCCCCATCCCAGTGCACGGGCCATGTGCAGGGATCCTGTCGCCTCCTGTCTCCTGTGGTGAAGGCACTGGCCTAGACCCCGAGTCTGCCTGAGCGCCGGAGCAAAAGGCAAAGCCTTACCTACGCCAAGAGATGGGAATAGGCATAGAGTGCCATGCTAGGTCACGCACGCTGCTGCAGGGTTGTGACTGTGTCTGCTTTGTTCGGCATAGCAAGGTGAACCCCGGGCGCGAAATAGGAGCCCGGGAATGCAAGGCCCAAGAGGCACCAGCTCTCCCGCGGCTCTTCATCCCTGCCGCGACAGAGCGAATGACCAAAGCCTTGCTGAGGAAGCAGCAGCGAAGTGCGGTTCGCACCAAGCTGAAAACTTCTGCAAAAGCATAGCAGTCGCTGGGAAATCAGAGTTGGTTCTGTGGGCTGCTTTTGTTGCTTGCCTTAGGCTATTGTTCGCAGCACGATGGGAGAAACCCGCATAGAGAGAAAGCCTCATTGCCCGGGCATACCCTCTGGGAGAGCACAGCATTCTATTGGAAATCAGAGTCGAGTCTGTGGGATGCTGCCTGCTGCTTGCCGGAGCTAGTCTCCACAGCACGGTGTAATAAACCCGCATGGAAAGAAATCCTCTTTGCCTGGGCATCCCCTCTGGGAGAGCACAGCATTCTATTGGAAATCAGAGTCGGGTCTGTGGGATGCTGCCTGCTGCTTGCCGGAGCTAGTTTCCACAGCATGGTGTAATAAACCCGCATGGAGCGAAATCCTCTTTGCCTGGGCATCCCCTCTGCCTGAGAGAGAAGCGCGGTGGCGCCTGTGGAAAGAGCCTTAAGGAAAGGGACACTTCTGTCACGGCAGAGCGAGGAAAGATGGCTGCTAAGGAGACACGAGGGGAAGATTAGGGCAGGGGAAAGGGCTCCACTCTGAGGAAGGAGTCTGGGCAGAAAGCATGCCTGTCCTGAGCCTTTGGGCTCTAGGACACAGCAGCTCCTTGGCCACATGTCCGTGTTGGAGACATGGGCTTGCCAAAATGCGCCTACCCTGAACTCGAGAAACAACTCCCAGAAAGAAGTGGCCATCAAGTACCTGCTTCCTCCAGGATGTGGAAGCTTGGAGGAGGCACGGGGTTTAAGGGGAAGGAGTGGGGACAGTCCCCCAAAGCTCCCTATTCAGTGCACGGGCGGTGTGCAGAGATCCTGTCACCTCTCCTTTCCTGTGGGGAAAGCACTGGCTAAGTCCGCGAGTCCTCCTGAGCGCCAGAGTAAAAGGCCAAGCGATGCCTACCCAGGAGATGTTAGTGTGCATAGAGTGCCATCCTAGGAAACGCACGCTGCTGCACTTTTGTGGCTCTGTCCGCTTAGTTCGGCCTGGCAGGGTGAACCCAGGACGCGAACATGGAGCCGAGGAAAGCAAGGCCCAAGAGGCACCAGCTCTCCCGCAGCTCTTCTTCCCTGACGCGACTGAAGCCTTGCTGAGGAAGCGGCGGCGAAGTGCTGTTCGCTCCAAGGCAAAGCCTCTGCGAAAGCACAGCATTCGCTGAGAAATGATCGGCGGGCTGCTGCTGCTTGCCTGAGCCCAGTCTCCCAGTGGGAGAAATCGCGGTGGGAGAAACCCGCATACAGTGAAAGCCTCTTTGCCTGGGCATCTCCCCTGGGAAAGCACAGCATTCTTTGGGAAATCAGAGTTGGGTTCGGGATGCTGCTGCTGCTTGCCTGAGCTAGTCTCCGCAGCACGGTGGAAGATACCCGCATGGAGAGAAATACCCTTTGCCCTAGCATCCCCTCTGCCTGAGAGAGAAGCATGGTCGCACAGGTCTATCACCGCGCTCACCAGGAGCAAGTGTGGGGAAGGCGCAGCACGCCGCCGCTTGGGATGAGAAGGAGCCCTTGGCCTTGGGGTCGGGAAATGCTCCGGAAGCAGAATAGCCTGCCATTGCACAAACAGCAGGCCAGTGGCAAGACAAGTGTCACCCACTCCCTGTGCGGAGAGATCGAAGCCTGGCTGCTATGGAGACACGAGGGGACGACTAGGGCAGGGGCACGGGCTCCACTCTGAGGAAGGAGTCTGGGCAGATGGCAGGCCTGTCCTGTGCCTCTGGTCCCAAGGGGAGAACATCTCCTAGGCCACCTGTCCCAAGGGCAGTCGGGCTTGCCCCCAGGTGCCATACCCGGAACTCGCAGAAACAACCCCATGGAGAAACGGGCAGTCAGATGCCGTCTTCCACCAAGATGTGGCAGTGTTGTGGGTGGCAGGGGGTGTGCCTGGTAAGGAGTGGAGACAGTCCCCCACAGTTCCCCATCCCAGAGCACGGGCCCTGTGCAGGGATCCTGTCGCCTCCTCTCTCCTGTGGTGAAGGCACTGGCCTAGACCCTGAGTCTGCCTGAGAGTCGGAGGAAAAGGCAAAGCCTTACCTACGCCAGGAGTTGGTAATGGGCAAAGAGTACCATGCTAGGCCACGCACGCTGCTGCAGGGTTGTGACTGTGTCTGCTTAGTTTGGCTTAGCAAGGTGAACCCCGGGCGCGAACTGGGAGCCCGGGAATACAAGGCCCAAGAGGCACCAGCTCTCCTGCGGCTCTTCATCCCTGCCGCGACATAGCGAACGACGAAAGTCTTGCTGAGGAAGCAGCAGCGAAGTGCGGTTCGCGCCAAGCTGGCAACCTCTGCGAAAGCATAGCATTCGCTGGGAAATCAGAGATTGTTCTGTGGGCTGCTTTTGCTACTTGCCTTAGCCTAGTATTCGCAGCACGATGGGAGAAACCCGCATAGAGCGAAAGCCTCTTTGCCGGGGCATCCCCTATGGGAAAGCACAGCATCCTTGGGAAATCAGAGACTGTTCTGTGGGATGCTGCCTGCTGCTTGCCAGAGCTGGTCTCCAAAGCACGGTGTAATAAACCCGCATGGAGCGAAATCCTCTTTGCCTGGGCATCCCCTCTGCCTGAGAGAGAAGCGCGGTGGCGCCTGTGGAAAGAGCCTTAAGGAAAAAGACACCTCTGTCACTGCAGAGCGACGGAAGCCTGGCTGCTAAGGAGACACGAGGGGAAGATTAGGGCAGGGGAATGGGCTCCACTCTGAGGAAGGAGTCTGGGCAGAAAGCATGCCTGTCCTGTACCTATGGTCCCAAGGGGACCGCATCACCTTGGCCACCTGTCCCGTCGGCAGTCGGGCTTGCTCCCATGTGCCATACCCGGAACTCGCAGAAACAACCCCACGAGAAACGGGCAGTCGGATGCCGTCTTCCAACAAGATGGAGTGGAGACAGTCCCCCACAGTTACCCATCCAGAGCACGGGCCGTGTGCAGGGATCCTGTCGCCTCCTGTCTCCTGTGGTGAAGGCACTGGCCTAGACCCCGAGTCTGCCTGAGCGCTGGAGCAAAAGGCAAAGCCTTACCTACGCCAAGAGATGGTAATAAACATAGAGTGCCATGCTAGGCCATGCACGCTGCTGCAGGGTTCTGACTGTGTCTGCTTTGTTCGGCATAGCAAGGTGAACCCCGGGCGCGAAATAGGAGCACGGGAATGCAAGGCACAAGAGGCACCAGCTCTCCCGCGGCTCTTCATCCCTGCCGCGACAGAGCGAACGACCAAAGCCTTGCTGAGGAAGCAGCAGCGAAGTGCGGTTCGCACCAAGCTGAAAACTTCTGCAAAAGCATAGCAGTCGCTGGGAAATCAGAGTTGGTTCTGTGGGCTGTTTTTTTGCTTGCCTTAGGCTAGTGTTCGCAGCACGATGGGAGAAACCCGCATAGAGCGAAGGCCTCATTGCCGGGGCATCCCCTCTGGGAAAGCACAGCATTCTATTGGAAATCAGAGTCGGGTCTGTGGGATGCTGCCTGCTGCTTGCCGGAGCTAGTTTCCACAGCATGGTGTAATAAACCCGCATGGAGCGAAATCCTCTTTGCCTGGGCATCCCCTCTGCCTGAGAGAGAGGCGCGGTGGCGCCTGTGGAAAGAGCCTTAAGGAAAGGGACACGTCTGTCACGGCAGAGCGAGGAAAGCCTGGCTGCTAAGGAGACACGAGGGGAAGATTAGGGCAGGGGAAAGGGCTCCACTCTGAGGAAGGAGTCTGGGCAGAAAGCATGCCTGTCCTGAGCCTTTGGGCTCAAGGAGACAGCAGGTCCTTGGCCACCTATCCGTGGTGGAGACATGGGCTTGCCACCAGGCGCCTACCCTGAACTCGAGAAACAACTCCCAGAAAGAACTGGCCATCAGATGCCGGCTTCCTCCAGGATGTGGAAGCTTGGAGGAGGCACGGGGTTTAAGGGGTAGGAGTGGGGACAGTCCCCCAAAGCTCCCTATTCAGTGCACGGACGGTGTGCAGGGATCCTGTCACCTCTCCTTTCCTGTGGGGAAAGCACTGCTAAGTCCGCGAGTCCTCCTGAGCGCCAGAGTAAAAGGCCAAGCGATGCCTTCCCGGGAGATGTTTGTGTGCATAGAGTGCCATCCTAGGCTACGCACGCTACTGCACTTTTGTGGCTCTGTCTGCTTAGTTCGGCCTGGCAGGGTGAACCCAGGACGTGAACATGGAGCCCGGGAAAGGAAGACAGAAGAGGTACTAGCTCTACCACAGCTCTTCTTCCCTGACGAAACGGAAGCCTTGCTGAGGAAGCAGCGGCGAAGTGCTGTTCGCTCCAAGGCAAAGCCTCTGCGAATGCACAGCATTCGCTGAGAAATGTTTGGCGGGCTTCTGCTGCTTGCCTGAGCTCAGTCTCCCAGTGGGAGAAATGGCAGTGGGAGAAACCCGCATAGAGCGAAAGCCTCTTTGCCGTAGCAGTCCCTCTGGGAAAGCACAGCATTCTTTGGGAAATCAGAGTCGGGTCTGTGGGATGCGGCCTGCTGCTTGCCAGAGCTGGTCTCCACAGCACGGTGTAATAAACCCGCATGGAGCGAAATCCTCTTTGCCTGGGCATCCCCTCTGCCTGAGAGAGAAGCGCGGTGGCGCCTGTGGAAAGAGCCTTAAGGTAAGGGACACGTCTGTCACGGCAGAGCGACGGAAGCCTGGCAGTTAAGGAGACACGAGGGGAAGATTAAGGCAGCGGAAAGGGCTCCACTCTGTTGAAGGATCTGGGCAGAAGGCAGGCCTGTCCTTTCCCTTGGTCCCAAGGGGACCGCATCACCTTGGCCACCTGTCCCGTCGGCAGTCGGGCTTGCTCCCAGGTGCCATACCCGGAATTCGCAGAAACAACCCCATGGAGAAACGGGAAGTCAGATGCCGTCTTCCAACAAGATGTGGCAGTGTTGTGGGTGGCAGGGTTTGTGCCTGGTAAGAAGTGGAGACAGTGCCCCACAGTTCCCCATCCCAGTGCACGGGCCATGTGCAGGGATCCTGTCGCCTCCTGTCTCCTGTGGTGAAGGCACTGGCCTAGACCCCGAGTCTGCCTGAGCGCCGGAGCAAAACGCAAAGCCTTACCTACGCCAAGAGATGGGAATAGGCATAGAGTGCCATGCTAGGTCACGCACGCTGCTGCAGGGTTGTGACTGTGTCTGCTTTGTTCGGCATAGCAAGGTGAACCCCGGGCGCGAAATAGGAGCCCGGGAATGCAAGGCCCAAGAGGCACCAGCTCTCCCGCGGCTCTTCATCCCTGCCGCGACAGAGCGAATGACCAAAGCCTTGCTGAGGAAGCAGCAGCGAAGTGCGGTTCGCACCAAGCTGAAAACTTCTGCAAAAGCATAGCAGTCGCTGGGAAATCAGAGTTGGTTCTGTGGGCTGCTTTTGTTGCTTGCCTTAGGCTATTGTTCGCAGCACGATGGGAGAAACCCGCATAGAGAGAAAGCCTCATTGCCCGGGCATACCCTCTGGGAGAGCACAGCATTCTATTGGAAATCAGAGTCGAGTCTGTGGGATGCTGCCTGCTGCTTGCCGGAGCTAGTCTCCACAGCACGGTGTAATAAACCCGCATGGAAAGAAATCCTCTTTGCCTGGGCATCCCCTCTGGGAGAGCACAGCATTCTATTGGAAATCAGAGTCGGGTCTGTGGGATGCTGCCTGCTGCTTGCCGGAGCTAGTTTCCACAGCATGGTGTAATAAACCCGCATGGAGCGAAATCCTCTTTGCCTGGGCATCCCCTCTGCCTGAGAGAGAAGCGCGGTGGCGCCTGTGGAAAGAGCCTTAAGGAAAGGGACACTTCTGTCACGGCAGAGCGAGGAAAGATGGCTGCTAAGGAGACACGAGGGGAAGATTAGGGCAGGGGAAAGGGCTCCACTCTGAGGAAGGAGTCTGGGCAGAAAGCATGCCTGTCCTGAGCCTTTGGGCTCTAGGACACAGCAGCTCCTTGGCCACATGTCCGTGTTGGAGACATGGGCTTGCCAAAATGCGCCTACCCTGAACTCGAGAAACAACTCCCAGAAAGAAGTGGCCATCAAGTACCTGCTTCCTCCAGGATGTGGAAGCTTGGAGGAGGCACGGGGTTTAAGGGGAAGGAGTGGGGACAGTCCCCCAAAGCTCCCTATTCAGTGCACGGGCGGTGTGCAGAGATCCTGTCACCTCTCCTTTCCTGTGGGGAAAGCACTGGCTAAGTCCGCGAGTCCTCCTGAGCGCCAGAGTAAAAGGCCAAGCGATGCCTACCCAGGAGATGTTAGTGTGCATAGAGTGCCATCCTAGGAAACGCACGCTGCTGCACTTTTGTGGCTCTGTCCGCTTAGTTCGGCCTGGCAGGGTGAACCCAGGACGCGAACATGGAGCCGAGGAAAGCAAGGCCCAAGAGGCACCAGCTCTCCCGCAGCTCTTCTTCCCTGACGCGACTGAAGCCTTGCTGAGGAAGCGGCGGCGAAGTGCTGTTCGCTCCAAGGCAAAGCCTCTGCGAAAGCACAGCATTCGCTGAGAAATGATCGGCGGGCTGCTGCTGCTTGCCTGAGCCCAGTCTCCCAGTGGGAGAAATCGCGGTGGGAGAAACCCGCATACAGTGAAAGCCTCTTTGCCTGGGCATCTCCCCTGGGAAAGCACAGCATTCTTTGGGAAATCAGAGTTGGGTTCGGGATGCTGCTGCTGCTTGCCTGAGCTAGTCTCCGCAGCATGGTGGAAGATACCCGCATGGAGAGAAATACCCTTTGCCCTAGCATCCCCTCTGCCTGAGAGAGAAGCATGGTCGCACAAGTCTATCACCGCGCTCACCAGGAGCAAGTGTGGGGAAGGCGCAGCACGCCGCCGCTTGGGATGAGAAGGAGCCCTTGGCCTTGGGGTCGGGAAACGCTCCGGAAGCAGAATAGCCTGCCATTGCACAAACAGCAGGCCAGTGGCAAGACAAGTGTCACCCACTCCCTGTGCGGAGAGATCGAAGCCTGGCTGCTAAGGAGACACGAGGGGACGACTAGGGCAGGGGCACGTGCTCCACTCTGAGGAAGAAGTCTGGGCAGATGGCAGGCCTGTCCTGTGCCTCTGGTCCCAAGGGGAGAACATCTCCTAGGCCACCTGTCCCAAGGGCAGTCGGGCTTGCCCCCAGGTGCCATACCCGGAACGCGCAAAAACAACCCCATGGAGAAACGGGCAGTCAGATGCCGTCTTCCACCAAGATGTGGCAGTGTTGTGGGTGGCATGGGGTGTGCCTGGTAAGGAGTGGAGACAGTCCCCCACAGTTCCCCATCCCAGAGCACGGGCCCTGTGCAGGGATCCTGTCGCCTCCTCTCTCCTGTGGTGAAGGCACTGGCCTAGACCCTGAGTCTGCCTGAGAGTCGGAGGAAAAGGCAAAGCCTTACCTACGCCAGGAGTTCGTAATGGGCAAAGAGTACCATGCTAGGCCACGCATGCTGCTGCAGGGTTGTGACTGTGTCTGCTTAGTTCGGCTTAGCAAGGTGAACCCCGGGCGCGAACTGGGAGCCCGGGAATACAAGGCCCAAGAGGCACCAGCTCTCCTGCGGCTCTTCATCCCTGCCGCGACATAGCGAACGACGAAAGTCTTGCTGAGGAAGCAGCAGCGAAGTGCGGTTCGCGCCAAGCTGGCAACATCTGCGAAAGCATAGCATTCGCTGGGAAATCAGAGATTGTTCTGTGGGCTGCTTTTGCTACTTGCCTTAGCTTAGTATTCGCAGCACGATGGGAGAAACCCGCATAGAGCGAAAGCCTCTTTGCCGGGGCATCCCCTATGGGAAAGCACAGCATCCTTGGGAAATCAGAGACTGTTCTGTGGGATGCTGCCTGCTGCTTGCCAGAGCTGGTCTCCAAAGCACGGTGTAATAAACCCGCATGGAGCGAAATCCTCTTTGCCTGGGCATCCCCTCTGCCTGAGAGAGAAGCGCGGTGGCGCCTGTGGAAAGAGCCTTAAGGAAAAAGACACCTCTGTCACTGCAGAGCGACGGAAGCCTGGCTGCTAAGGAGACACGAGGGGAAGATTAGGGCAGGGGAATGGGCTCCACTCTGAGGAAGGAGTCTGGGCAGAAAGCATGCCTGTCCTGTACCTATGGTCCCAAGGGGACCGCATCACCTTGGCCACCTGTCCCGTCGGCAGTCGGGCTTGCTCCCATGTGCCATACCCGGAACTCGCAGAAACAACCCCACGAGAAACGGGCAGTCGGATGCCGTCTTCCAACAAGATGGAGTGGAGACAGTCCCCCACAGTTACCCATCCAGAGCACGGGCCGTGTGCAGGGATCCTGTCGCCTCTGTCTCCTGTGGTGAAGGCACTGGCCTAGACCCCGAGTCTGCCTGAGCGCCGGAGCAAAAGGCAAAGCCTTACCTACGCCAAGAGATGGGAATAGGCATAGAGTGCCATGCTAGGCCATGCACGCTGCTGCAGGGTTCTGACTGTGACTGCTTTGTTCGGCATAGCAAGGTGAACCCCGGGCGCGAAATAGGAGCACGGGAATGCAAGGCACAAGAGGCACCAGCTCTCCCGCGGCTCTTCATCCCTGCCGCGACAGAGCGAACGACCAAAGCCTTGCTGAGGAAGCAGCAGCGAAGTGCGGTTCGCACCAAGCTGAAAACTTCTGCAAAAGCATAGCAGTCGCTGGGAAATCAGAGTTGGTTCTGTGGGCTGTTTTTTTGCTTGCCTTAGGCTAGTGTTCGCAGCACGATGGGAGAAACCCGCATAGAGCGAAGGCCTCATTGCCGGGGCATCCCCTCTGGGAAAGCACAGCATTCTATTGGAAATCAGAGTCGGGTCTGTGGGATGCTGCCTGCTGCTTGCCGGAGCTAGTTTCCACAGCATGGTGTAATAAACCCGCATGGAGCGAAATCCTCTTTGCCTGGGCATCCCCTCTGCCTGAGAGAGAGGCGCGGTGGCGCCTGTGGAAAGAGCCTTAAGGAAAGGGACACGTCTGTCACGGCAGAGCGAGGAAAGCCTGGCTGCTAAGGAGACACGAGGGGAAGATTAGGGCAGGGGAAAGGGCTCCACTCTGAGGAAGGAGTCTGGGCAGAAAGCATGCCTGTCCTGAGCCTTTGGGCTCAAGGAGACAGCAGGTCCTTGGCCACCTATCCGTGGTGGAGACATGGGCTTGCCACCAGGCGCCTACCCTGAACTCGAGAAACAACTCCCAGAAAGAACTGGCCATCAGATGCCGGCTTCCTCCAGGATGTGGAAGCTTGGAGGAGGCACGGGGTTTAAGGGGTAGGAGTGGGGACAGTCCCCCAAAGCTCCCTATTCAGTGCACGGACAGTGTGCAGGGATCCTGTCACCTCTCCTTTCCTGTGGGGAAAGCACTGCTAAGTCCGCGAGTCCTCCGGAGCGCCAGAGTAAAAGGCCAAGCGATGCCTACCCGGGAGATGTTTGTGTGCATAGAGTGCCATCCTAGGCTACGCACGCTACTGCACTTTTGTGGCTCTGTCTGCTTAGTTCGGCCTGGCAGGGTGAACCCAGGACGTGAACATGGAGCCCGGGAAAGGAAGACAGAAGAGGTACCAGCTCTACCACAGCTCTTCTTCCCTGACGAAACGGAAGCCTTGCTGAGGAAGCAGCGGCGAAGTGCTGTTCACTCCAAGGCAAAGCCTCTGCGAATGCACAGCATTCGCTGAGAAATGTTTGGCGGGCTTCTGCTGCTTGCCTGAGCTCAGTCTCCCAGTGGGAGAAATGGCAGTGGGAGAAACCCGCATAGAGCGAAAGCCTCTTTGCCGTAGCAGTCCCTCTGGGAAAGCACAGCATTCTTTGGGAAATCAGAGTCGGGTCTGTGGGATGCGGCCTGCTGCTTGCCAGAGCTGGTCTCCACAGCACGGTGTAATAAACCCGCATGGAGCGAAATCCTCTTTGCCTGGGCATCCCCTCTGCCTGAGAGAGAAGCGCGGTGGCGCCTGTGGAAAGAGCCTTAAGGAAAGGGACACGTCTGTCACGGCAGAGCGACGGAAGCCTGGCTGTTAAGGAGACACGAGGGGAAGATTAAGGCAGCGGAAAGGGCTCCACTCTGTTGAAGGATCTGGGCAGAAGGCAGGCCTGTCCTTTCCCTTGGTCCCAAGGGGACCGCATCACCTTGGCCACCTGTCCCGTCGGCAGTCGGGCTTGCTCCCAGGTTCCATACCCGGAATTCACAGAAACAACCCCATGGAGAAACGGGAAGTCAGATGCCGTCTTCCAACAAGATGTGGCAGTGTTGTGGGTGGCAGGGTTTGTGCCTGGTAAGAAGTGGAGACAGTGCCCCACAGTTCCCCATCCCAGTGCACGGGCCATGTGCAGGGATCCTGTCGCCTCCTGTCTCCTGTGGTGAAGGCACTGGCCTAGACCCCGAGTCTGCCTGAGCGCCGGAGCAAAAGGCAAAGCCTTACCTACGCCAAGAGATGGGAATAGGCATAGAGTGCCATGCTAGGTCACGCACGCTGCTGCAGGGTTGTGACTGTGTCTGCTTAGTTCGGCATAGCAAGGTGAACCCCGGGCGCGAAATAGGAGCCCGGGAATGCAAGGCCCAAGAGGCACCAGCTCTCCCGCGGCTCTTCATCCCTGCCGCGACAGAGCGAATGACCAAAGCCTTGCTGAGGAAGCAGCAGCGAAGTGCGGTTCGCACCAAGCTGAAAACTTCTGCAAAAGCATAGCAGTCGCTGGGAAATCAGAGTTGGTTCTGTGGGCTGCTTTTGTTGCTTGCCTTAGGCTATTGTTCGCAGCACGATGGGAGAAACCCGCATAGAGAGAAAGCCTCATTGCCCGGGCATACCCTCTGGGAGAGCACAGCATTCTATTGGAAATCAGAGTCGGGTCTGTGGGATGCTGCCTGCTGCTTGCCGGAGCTAGTCTCCACAGCACGGTGTAATAAACCCGCATGGAAAGAAATCCTCTTTGCCTGGGCATCCCCTCTGCCTGAGAGAGAAGCGCGGTGGCGCCTGTGGAAAGAGCCTTAAGGAAAGGGACACTTCTGTCACGGCAGAGCGAGGAAAGATGGCTGCTAAGGAGACACGAGGGGAAGATTAGGGCAGGGGAAAGGGCTCCACTCTGAGGAAGGAGTCTGGGCAGAAAGCATGCCTGTCCTGAGCCTTTGGGCTCTAGGACACAGCAGCTCCTTGGCCACATGTCCGTGTTGGAGACATGGGCTTGCCAAAATGCGCCTACCCTGAACTCGAGAAACAACTCCCAGAAAGAAGTGGCCATCAAGTACCTGCTTCCTCCAGGATGTGGAAGCTTGGAGGAGGCACGGGGTTTAAGGGGAAGGAGTGGGGACAGTCCCCCAAAGCTCCCTATTCAGTGCACGGGCGGTGTGCAGAGATCCTGTCACCTCTCCTTTCCTGTGGGGAAAGCACTGGCTAAGTCCGCGAGTCCTCCTGAGCGCCAGAGTAAAAGGCCAAGCGATGCCTACCCGGGAGATGTTAGTGTGCATAGAGTGCCATCCTAGGAAACGCACGCTGCTGCACTTTTGTGGCTCTGTCCGCTTAGTTCGGCCTGGCAGGGTGAACCCAGGACGCGAACATGGAGCCGAGGAAAGCAAGGCCCAAGAGGCACCAGCTCTCCCGCAGCTCTTCTTCCCTGACGCGACTGAAGACTTGCTGAGGAAGCGGCGGCGAAGTGCTGTTCGCTCCAAGGCAAAGCCTCTGCGAAAGCACAGCATTCCCTGAGAAATGATCGGCAGGCTGCTGCTGCTTGCCTGAGCCCAGTCTCCCAGTGGGAGAAATCGCGGTGGGAGAAACCCGCATACAGTGAAAGCCTCTTTGCCTGGGCATCTCCCCTGGGAAAGCACAGCATTCTTTGGGAAATCAGAGTTGGGTTCGGGATGCTGCTGCTGCTTGCCTGAGCTAGTCTCTGCAGCACGGTGGAAGATACCCGCATGGAGAGAAATACCCTTTGCCCTAGCATCCCCTCTGCCTGAGAGAGAAGCATGGTCGCACAGGTCTATCACCGCGCTCAACAGGAGCAAGTGTGGGGAAGGCGCAGCACGCCGCCGCTTGGGATGAGAAGGAGCCCTTGGCCTTGGGGTCGGGAAATGCTCCGGAAGCAGAATAGCCTGCCATTGCACAAACAGCAGGCCAGTGGCAAGACAAGTGTCACCCACTCCCTGTGCGGAGATATCGACGCCTGGCTGCTAAGGAGACACGAGGGGATGACTAGGGCAGGGGCACGTGCTCCACTCTGAGGAAGGAGTCTGGGCAGATGGCAGGCCTGTCCTGTGCCTCTGGTCCCAAGGGGAGAACATCTCCTAGGCCACCTGTCCCAAGGGCAGTCGGGCTTGCCCCCAGGTGCCATACCCGGAACTCGCAGAAACAACCCCATGGAGAAACGGGCAGTCAGATGCCGTCTTCCACCAAGATGTGGCAGTGTTGTGGGTGGCAGGGGCTGTGCCTGGTAAGGAGTGGAGACAGTCCCCCACAGTTCCCCATCCCAGAGCACGGGCCCTGTACAGGGATCCTGTCGCCTCCTCTCTCCTGTGGTGAAGGCACTGGCCTAGACCCTGAGTCTGCCTGAGAGTCGGAGGAAAAGGCAAAGCCTTACCTACGCCAGGAGTTGGTAATGGGCAAAGAGTACCATGCTAGGCCACGCACGCTGCTGCAGGGTTGTGACTGTGTCTGCTTAGTTCGGCTTAGCAAGGTGAACCCCGGGCGCGAACTGGGAGCCCGGGAATACAAGGCCCAAGAGGCACCAGCTCTCCTGCGGCTCTTCATCCCTGCCGCGACAGAGCGAACGACGAAAATCTTGCTGAGGAAGCAGCAGCGAAGTGCGGTTCGCGCCAAGCTGGCAACCTCTGCGAAAGCATAGCATTCGCTGGGAAATCAGAGATTGTTCTGTGGGCTGCTTTTGCTACTTGCCTTAGCCTAGTATTCGCAGCACGATGGGAGAAACCCGCATAGAGCGAAAGCCTCTTTGCCGGGGCATCCCCTATGGGAAAGCACAGCATCCTTGGGAAATCAGAGACTGTTCTGTGGGATGCTGCCTGCTGCTTGCCAGAGCTGGTCTCCAAAGCACGGTGTAATAAACCCGCATGGAGCGAAATCCTCTTTGCCTGGGCATCCCCTCTGCCTGAGAGAGAAGCGCGGTGGCGCCTGTGGAAAGAGCCTTAAGGAAAAAGACACCTCTGTCACTGCAGAGCGACGGAAGCCTGGCTGCTAAGGAGACACGAGGGGAAGATTAGGGCAGGGGAATGGGCTCCACTCTGAGGAAGGAGTCTGGGCAGAAAGCATGCCTGTCCTGTACCTATGGTCCCAAGGGGACCGCATCACCTTGGCCACCTGTCCCGTCGGCAGTCGGGCTTGCTCCCATGTGCCATACCCGGAACTCGCAGAAACAACCCCATGAGAAACGGGCAGTGGGATGCCGTCTTCCAACAAGATGGAGTGGAGACAGTCCCCCACAGTTACCCATCCAGAGCACGGGCCGTGTGCAGGGATCCTGTCGCCTCCTGTCTCCTGTGGTGAAGGCACTGGCCTAGACCCCGAGTCTGCCTGAGCGCTGGAGCAAAAGGCAAAGCCTTACCTACGCCAAGAGATGGTAATAAACATAGAGTGCCATACTAGGCCATGCACGCTGCTGCAGGGTTCTGACTGTGTCTGCTTTGTTCGGCATAGCAAGGTGAACCCCGGGCGCGAAATAGGAGCACGGGAATGCAAGGCACAAGAGGCACCAGCTCTCCCGCGGCTCTTCATCCCTGCCGCGACAGAGCAAATGACCAAAGCCTTGCTGAGGAAGCAGCAGCGAAGTGCGATTGGTTCACACCAAGCTGAAAACTTCTGCAAAAGCATAGCAGTCGCTGGGAAATCAGAGTTGGTTCTGTGGGCTGTTTTTTTGCTTGCCTTAGGCTAGTGTTGGCAGCACGATTGGAGAAACCCGCATAGAGCGAAGGCCTCATTGCCGGGGCATCCCCTCTGGGAAAGCACAGCATTCTATTGGAAATCAGAGTCGGGTCTGTGGGATGCTGCCTGCTGCTTGCCGGAGCTAGTTTCCACAGCATGGTGTAATAAACCCGCATGGAGCGAAATCCTCTTTGCCTGGGCATCCCCTCTGCCTGAGAGAGAGGCGCGGTGGCGCCTGTGGAAAGAGCCTTAAGGAAAGGGACACGTCTGTCACGGCAGAGCGAGGAAAGCCTGGCTGCTAAGGAGACACGAGGGGAAGATTAGGGCAGGGGAAAGGGCTCCACTCTGAGGAAGGAGTCTGGGCAGAAAGCATGCCTGTCCTGAGCCTTTGGGCTCAAGGACACAGCAGGTCCTTGGCCACCTATCCGTGGTGGAGACATGGGCTTGCCACCAGGCGCCTACCCTGAACTCGAGAAACAACTCCCAGAAAGAACTGGCCATCAGATGCCGGCTTCCTCCAGGATGTGGAAGCTTGGAGGAGGCACGGGGTTTAAGGGGTAGGAGTGGGGACAGTCCCCCAAAGCTCCCTATTTAGTGCACGGACGGTGTGCAGGGATCCTGTCACCTCTCCTTTCCTGTGGGGAAAGCACTGCTAAGTCCGCGAGTCCTCCTGAGCGCCAGAGTAAAAGGCCAAGCGATGCCTACCCGGGAGATGTTTGTGTGCATAGAGTGCCATCCTAGGCTACGCACGCTACTGCACTTTTGTGGCTCTGTCTGCTTAGTTCGGCCTGGCAGGGTGAACCCAGGACGTGAACATGGAGCCCGGGAAAGGAAGACAGAAGAGGTACCAGCTCTACCACAGCTCTTCTTCCCTGACGAAATGGAAGCCTTGCTGAGGAAGCAGCGGCGAAGTGCTGTTCGCTCCAAGGCAAAGCCTCTGCGAATGCACAGCATTCGCTGAGAAATGTTTGGCGGGCTTCTGCTGCTTGCCTGAGCTCAGTCTCCCAGTGGGAGAAATGGCAGTGGGAGAAACCCGCATAGAGCGAAAGCCTCTTTGCCGTAGCATTCCCTCTGGGAAAGCACAGCATTCTTTGGGAAATCAGAGCCGGGTCTGTGGGATGCGGCCTGCTGCTTGCCAGAGCTGGTCTCCACAACACGGTGTAATAAACCCGCATGGAGCGAAATCCTCTTTGCCTGGGCATCCCCTCTGCCTGAGAGAGAAGCGCGGTGGCGCCTGTGGAAAGAGCCTTAAGGAAAGGGACACGTCTGTCACGGCAGAGCGACGGAAGCCTGGCTGTTAAGGAGACACGAGGGGAAGATTAAGGCAGCGGAAAGGGCTCCACTCTGTTGAAGGATCTGGGCAGAAGGCAGGCCTGTCCTTTCCCTTGGTCCCAAGGGGACCGCATCACCTTGGCCACCTGTCCCGTCGGCAGTCGGGCTTGCTCCCAGGTGCCATACCCGGAATTCGCAGAAACAACCCCATGGAGAAACGGGAAGTCAGATGCCGTCTTCCAACAAGATGTGGCAGTGTTGTGGGTGGCAGGGTTTGTGCCTGGTAAGAAGTGGAGACAGTGCCCCACAGTTCCCCATCCCAGTGCACGGGCCATGTGCAGGGATCCTGTCGCCTCCTGTCTCCTGTGGTGAAGGCACTGGCCTAGACCCCGAGTCTGCCTGAGCGCCGGAGCAAAAGGCAAAGCCTTACCTACGCCAAGAGATGGGAATAGGCATAGAGTGCCATGCTAGGTCACGCACGCTGCTGCAGGGTTGTGACTGTGTCTGCTTAGTTCGGCATAGCAAGGTGAACCCCGGGCGCGAAATAGGAGCCCGGGAATGCAAGGCCCAAGAGGCACCAGCTCTCCCGCGGCTCTTCATCCCTGCCGCGACAGAGCGAATGACCAAAGCCTTGCTGAGGAAGCAGCAGCGAAGTGCGGTTCGCACCAAGCTGAAAACTTCTGCAAAAGCATAGCAGTCGCTGGGAAATCAGAGTTGGTTCTGTGGGCTGCTTTTGTTGCTTGCCTTAGGCTATTGTTCGCAGCACGATGGGAGAAACCCGCATAGAGAGAAAGCCTCATTGCCCGGGCATACCCTCTGGGAGAGCACAGCATTCTATTGGAAATCAGAGTCGGGTCTGTGGGATGCTGCCTGCTGCTTGCCGGAGCTAGTCTCCACAGCACGGTGTAATAAACCCGCATGGAAAGAAATCCTCTTTGCCTGGGCATCCCCTCTGGGAGAGCACAGCATTCTATTGGAAATCAGAGTCGGGTCTGTGGGATGCTGCCTGCTGCTTGCCGGAGCTAGTTTCCACAGCATGGTGTAATAAACCCGCATGGAGCGAAATCCTCTTTGCCTGGGCATCCCCTCTGCCTGAGAGAGAAGCGCGGTGGCGCCTGTGGAAAGAGCCTTAAGGAAAGGGACACTTCTGTCACGGCAGAGCGAGGAAAGATGGCTGCTAAGGAGACACGAGGGGAAGATTAGGGCAGGGGAAAGGGCTCCACTCTGAGGAAGGAGTCTGGGCAGAAAGCATGCCTGTCCTGAGCCTTTGGGCTCTAGGACACAGCAGCTCCTTGGCCACATGTCCGTGTTGGAGACATGGGCTTGCCAAAATGCGCCTACCCTGAACTCGAGAAACAACTCCCAGAAAGAAGTGGCCATCAAGTACCTGCTTCCTCCAGGATGTGGAAGCTTGGAGGAGGCACGGGGTTTAAGGGGAAGGAGTGGGGACAGTCCCCCAAAGCTCCCTATTCAGTGCACGGGCGGTGTGCAGAGATCCTGTCACCTCTCCTTTCCTGTGGGGAAAGCACTGGCTAAGTCCGCGAGTCCTCCTGAGCGCCAGAGTAAAAGGCCAAGCGATGCCTACCCAGGAGATGTTAGTGTGCATAGAGTGCCATCCTAGGAAACGCACGCTGCTGCACTTTTGTGGCTCTGTCCGCTTAGTTCGGCCTGGCAGGGTGAACCCAGGACGCGAACATGGAGCCGAGGAAAGCAAGGCCCAAGAGGCACCAGCTCTCCCGCAGCTCTTCTTCCCTGACGCGACTGAAGACTTGCTGAGGAAGCGGCGGCGAAGTGCTGTTCGCTCCAAGGCAAAGCCTCTGCGAAAGCACAGCATTCGCTGAGAAATGATCGGCAGGCTGCTGCTGCTTGCCTGAGCCCAGTCTCCCAGTGGGAGAAATCGCGGTGGGAGAAACCCGCATACAGTGAAAGCCTCTTTGCCTGGGCATCTCCCCTGGGAAAGCACAGCATTCTTTGGGAAATCAGAGTTGGGTTCGGGATGCTGCTGCTGCTTGCCTGAGCTAGTCTCCGCAGCACGGTGGAAGATACCCGCATGGAGAGAAATACCCTTTGCCCTAGCATCCCCTCTGCCTGAGAGAGAAGCATGGTCGCACAGGTCTATCACCGCGCTCACCAGGAGCAAGTGTGGGGAAGGCGCAGCACGCCGCCGCTTGGGATGAGAAGGAGCCCTTGGCCTTGGGGTCGGGAAATGCTCCGGAAGCAGAATAGCCTGCCATTGCACAAACAGCAGGCCAGTGGCAAGACAAGTGTCACCCACTCCCTGTGCGGAGAGATCGAAGCCTGGCTGCTATGGAGACACGAGGGGACGACTAGGGCAGGGGCACGGGCTCCACTCTGAGGAAGGAGTCTGGGCAGATGGCAGGCCTGTCCTGTGCCTCTGGTCCCAAGGGGAGAACATCTCCTAGGCCACCTGTCCCAAGGGCAGTCGGGCTTGCCCCCAGGTGCCATACCCGGAACTCGCAGAAACAACCCCATGGAGAAACGGGCAGTCAGATGCCGTCTTCCACCAAGATGTGGCAGTGTTGTGGGTGGCAGGGGGTGTGCCTGGTAAGGAGTGGAGACAGTCCCCCACAGTTCCCCATCCCAGAGCACGGGCCCTGTGCAGGGATCCTGTCACCTCCTCTCTCCTGTGGTGAAGGCACTGGCCTAGACCCTGAGTCTGCCTGAGAGTCGGAGGAAAAGGCAAAGCCTTACCTACGCCAGGAGTTGGTAATGGGCAAAGAGTACCATGCTAGGCCACGCACGCTGCTGCAGGGTTGTGACTGTGTCTGCTTAGTTTGGCTTAGCAAGGTGAACCCCGGGCGCGAACTGGGAGCCCGGGAATACAAGGCCCAAGAGGCACCAGCTCTCCTGCGGCTCTTCATCCCTGCCGCGACATAGCGAACGACGAAAGTCTTGCTGAGGAAGCAGCAGCGAAGTGCGGTTCGCGCCAAGCTGGCAACCTCTGCGAAAGCATAGCATTCGCTGGGAAATCAGAGATTGTTCTGTGGGCTGCTTTTGCTACTTGCCTTAGCCTAGTATTCGCAGCACGATGGGAGAAACCCGCATAGAGCGAAAGCCTCTTTGCCGGGGCATCCCCTATGGGAAAGCACAGCATCCTTGGGAAATCAGAGACTGTTCTGTGGGATGCTGCCTGCTGCTTGCCAGAGCTGGTCTCCACAGCACGGTGTAATAAACCCGCATGGAAAGAAATCCTCTTTGCCTGGGCATCCCCTCTGGGAGAGCACAGCATTCTATTGGAAATCAGAGTCGGGTCTGTGGGATGCTGCCTGCTGCTTGCCGGAGCTAGTTTCCACAGCATGGTGTAATAAACCCGCATGGAGCGAAATCCTCTTTGCCTGGGCATCCCCTCTGCCTGAGAGAGAAGCGCGGTGGCGCCTGTGAAAAGAGCCTTAAGGAAAAAGACACCTCTGTCACTGCAGAGCGACGGAAGCCTGGCTGCTAAGGAGACACGAGGGGAAGATTAGGGCAGGGGAATGGGCTCCACTCTGAGGAAGGAGTCTGGGCAGAAAGCATGCCTGTCCTGTACCTATGGTCCCAAGGGGACCGCATCACCTTGGCCACCTGTCCCGTCGGCAGTCGGGCTTGCTCCCATGTGCCATACCCGGAACTCGCAGAAACAACCCCACGAGAAACGGGCAGTCGGATGCCGTCTTCCAACAAGATGGAGTGGAGACAGTCCCCCACAGTTACCCATCCAGAGCACGGGCCGTGTGCAGGGATCCTGTCGCCTCCTGTCTCCTGTGGTGAAGGCACTGGCCTAGACCCCGAGTCTGCCTGAGCGCTGGAGCAAAAGGCAAAGCCTTACCTACGCCAAGAGATGGTAATAAACATAGAGTGCCATGCTAGGCCATGCACGCTGCTGCAGGGTTCTGACTGTGTCTGCTTTGTTCGGCATAGCAAGGTGAACCCCGGGCGCGAAATAGGAGCACGGGAATGCAAGGCACAAGAGGCACCAGCTCTCCCGCGGCTCTTCATCCCTGCCGCGACAGAGCGAACGACCAAAGCCTTGCTGAGGAAGCAGCAGCGAAGTGCGGTTCGCACCAAGCTGAAAACTTCTGCAAAAGCATAGCAGTCGCTGGGAAATCAGAGTTGGTTCTGTGGGCTGTTTTTTTGCTTGCCTTAGGCTAGTGTTCACAGCACGATGGGAGAAACCCGCATAGAGCGAAGGCCTCATTGCCGGGGCATCCCCTCTGGGAAAGCACAGCATTCTATTGGAAATCAGAGTCGGGTCTGTGGGATGCTGCCTGCTGCTTGCCGGAGCTAGTTTCCACAGCATGGTGTAATAAACCCGCATGGAGCGAAATCCTCTTTGCCTGGGCATCCCCTCTGCCTGAGAGAGAGGCGCGGTGGCGCCTGTGGAAAGAGCCTTAAGGAAAGGGACACGTCTGTCACGGCAGAGCGAGGAAAGCCTGGCTGCTAAGGAGACACGAGGGGAAGATTAGGGCAGGGGAAAGGGCTCCACTCTGAGGAAGGAGTCTGGGCAGAAAGCATGCCTGTCCTGAGCCTTTGGGCTCAAGGAGACAGCAGGTCCTTGGCCACCTATCCGTGGTGGAGACATGGGCTTGCCACCAGGCGCCTACCCTGAACTCGAGAAACAACTCCCAGAAAGAACTGGCCATCAGATGCCGGCTTCCTCCAGGATGTGGAAGCTTGGAGGAGGCACGGGGTTTAAGGGGTAGGAGTGGGGACAGTCCCCCAAAGCTCCCTATTCAGTGCACGGACGGTGTGCAGGGATCCTGTCACCTCTCCTTTCCTGTGGGGAAAGCACTGCTAAGTCCGCGAGTCCTCCTGAGCGCCAGAGTAAAAGGCCAAGCGATGCCTTCCCGGGAGATGTTTGTGTGCATAGAGTGCCATCCTAGGCTACGCACGCTACTGCACTTTTGTGGCTCTGTCTGCTTAGTTCGGCCTGGCAGGGTGAACCCAGGACGTGAACATGGAGCCCGGGAAAGGAAGACAGAAGAGGTACCAGCTCTACCACAGCTCTTCTTCCCTGACGAAACGGAAGCCTTGCTGAGGAAGCAGCGGCGAAGTGCTGTTCGCTCCAAGGCAAAGCCTCTGCGAATGCACAGCATTCGCTGAGAAATGTTTGGCGGGCTTCTGCTGCTTGCCTGAGCTCAGTCTCCCAGTGGGAGAAATGGCAGTGGGAGAAACCCGCATAGAGCGAAAGCCTCTTTGCCGTAGCAGTCCCTCTGGGAAAGCACAGCATTCTTTGGGAAATCAGAGTCGGGTCTGTGGGATGCGGCCTGCTGCTTGCCAGAGCTGGTCTCCACAGCACGGTGTAATAAACCCGCATGGAGCGAAATCCTCTTTGCCTGGGCATCCCCTCTGCCTGAGAGAGAAGCGCGGTGGCGCCTGTGGAAAGAGCCTTAAGGAAAGGGACACGTCTGTCACGGCAGAGCGACGGAAGCCTGGCTGTTAAGGAGACACGAGGGGAAGATTAAGGCAGCAGAAAGGGCTCCACTCTGTTGAAGGATCTGGGCAGAAGGCAGGCCTGTCCTTTCCCTTGGTCCCAAGGGGACCGCATCACCTTGGCCACCTGTCCCGTCGGCAGTCGGGCTTGCTCCCAGGTGCCATACCCGGAATTCGCAGAAACAACCCCATGGAGAAACGGGAAGTCAGATGCCGTCTTCCAACAAGATGTGGCAGTGTTGTGGGTGGCAGGGTTTGTGCCTGGTAAGAAGTGGAGACAGTGCCCCACAGTTCCCCATCCCAGTGCACGGGCCATGTGCAGGGATCCTGTCGCCTCCTCTCTCCTGTGGTGAAGGCACTGGCCTAGACCCTGAGCCTGAGAGAGAAGCGCGGTGGCGCCTGTGGAAAGAGCCTTAAGGAAAGGGACACTTCTGTCACGGCAGAGCGAGGAAAGATGGCTGCTAAGGAGACACGAGGGGAAGATTAGGGCAGGGGAAAGGGCTCCACTCTGAGGAAGGAGTCTGGGCAGAAAGCATGCCTGTCCTGAGCCTTTGGGCTCTAGGACACAGCAGCTCCTTGGCCACATGTCCGTGTTGGAGACATGGGCTTGCCAAAATGCGCCTACCCTGAACTCGAGAAACAACTCCCAGAAAGAAGTGGCCATCAAGTACCTGCTTCCTCCAGGATGTGGAAGCTTGGAGGAGGCACGGGGTTTAAGGGGAAGGAGTGGGGACAGTCCCCCAAAGCTCCCTATTCAGTGCACGGGCGGTGTGCAGAGATCCTGTCACCTCTCCTTTCCTGTGGGGAAAGCACTGGCTAAGTCCGCGAGTCCTCCTGAGCGCCAGAGTAAAAGGCCAAGCGATGCCTACCCAGGAGATGTTAGTGTGCATAGAGTGCCATCCTAGGAAACGCACGCTGCTGCACTTTTGTGGCTCTGTCCGCTTAGTTCGGCCTGGCAGGGTGAACCCAGGACGCGAACATGGAGCCGAGGAAAGCAAGGCCCAAGAGGCACCAGCTCTCCCGCAGCTCTTCTTCCCTGACGCGACTGAAGCCTTGCTGAGGAAGCGGCGGCGAAGTGCTGTTCGCTCCAAGGCAAAGCCTCTGCGAAAGCACAGCATTCGCTGAGAAATGATCGGCGGGCTGCTGCTGCTTGCCTGAGCCCAGTCTCCCAGTGGGAGAAATCGCGGTGGGAGAAACCCGCATACAGTGAAAGCCTCTTTGCCTGGGCATCTCCCCTGGGAAAGCACAGCATTCTTTGGGAAATCAGAGTTGGGTTCGGGATGCTGCTGCTGCTTGCCTGAGCTAGTCTCCGCAGCACGGTGGAAGATACCCGCATGGAGAGAAATACCCTTTGCCCTAGCATCCCCTCTGCCTGAGAGAGAAGCATGGTCGCACAGGTCTATCACCGCGCTCACCAGGAGCAAGTGTGGGGAAGGCGCAGCACGCCGCCGCTTGGGATGAGAAGGAGCCCTTGGCCTTGGGGTCGGGAAATGCTCCGGAAGCAGAATAGCCTGCCATTGCACAAACAGCAGGCCAGTGGCAAGACAAGTGTCACCCACTCCCTGTGCGGAGAGATCGAAGCCTGGCTGCTATGGAGACACGAGGGGACGACTAGGGCAGGGGCACGGGCTCCACTCTGAGGAAGGAGTCTGGGCAGATGGCAGGCCTGTCCTGTGCCTCTGGTCCCAAGGGGAGAACATCTCCTAGGCCACCTGTCCCAAGGGCAGTCGGGCTTGCCCCCAGGTGCCATACCCGGAACTCGCAGAAACAACCCCATGGAGAAACGGGCAGTCAGATGCCGTCTTCCACCAAGATGTGGCAGTGTTGTGGGTGGCAGGGGGTGTGCCTGGTAAGGAGTGGAGACAGTCCCCCACAGTTCCCCATCCCAGAGCACGGGCCCTGTGCAGGGATCCTGTCGCCTCCTCTCTCCTGTGGTGAAGGCACTGGCCTAGACCCTGAGTCTGCCTGAGAGTCGGAGGAAAAGGCAAAGCCTTACCTACGCCAGGAGTTGGTAATGGGCAAAGAGTACCATGCTAGGCCACGCACGCTGCTGCAGGGTTGTGACTGTGTCTGCTTAGTTTGGCTTAGCAAGGTGAACCCCGGGCGCGAACTGGGAGCCCGGGAATACAAGGCCCAAGAGGCACCAGCTCTCCTGCGGCTCTTCATCCCTGCCGCGACATAGCGAACGACGAAAGTCTTGCTGAGGAAGCAGCAGCGAAGTGCGGTTCGCGCCAAGCTGGCAACCTCTGCGAAAGCATAGCATTCGCTGGGAAATCAGAGATTGTTCTGTGGGCTGCTTTTGCTACTTGCCTTAGCCTAGTATTCGCAGCACGATGGGAGAAACCCGCATAGAGCGAAAGCCTCTTTGCCGGGGCATCCCCTATGGGAAAGCACAGCATCCTTGGGAAATCAGAGACTGTTCTGTGGGATGCTGCCTGCTGCTTGCCAGAGCTGGTCTCCACAGCACGGTGTAATAAACCCGCATGGAAAGAAATCCTCTTTGCCTGGGCATCCCCTCTGGGAGAGCACAGCATTCTATTGGAAATCAGAGTCGGGTCTGTGGGATGCTGCCTGCTGCTTGCCGGAGCTAGTTTCCACAGCATGGTGTAATAAACCCGCATGGAGCGAAATCCTCTTTGCCTGGGCATCCCCTCTGCCTGAGAGAGAAGCGCGGTGGCGCCTGTGAAAAGAGCCTTAAGGAAAAAGACACCTCTGTCACTGCAGAGCGACGGAAGCCTGGCTGCTAAGGAGACACGAGGGGAAGATTAGGGCAGGGGAATGGGCTCCACTCTGAGGAAGGAGTCTGGGCAGAAAGCATGCCTGTCCTGTACCTATGGTCCCAAGGGGACCGCATCACCTTGGCCACCTGTCACGTCGGCAGTCGGGCTTGCTCCCATGTGCCATACCCGGAACTCGCAGAAACAACCCCACGAGAAACGGGCAGTCGGATGCCGTCTTCCAACAAGATGGAGTGGAGACAGTCCCCCACAGTTACCCATCCAGAGCACGGGCCGTGTGCAGGGATCCTGTCGCCTCCTGTCTCCTGTGGTGAAGGCACTGGCCTAGACCCCGAGTCTGCCTGAGCGCTGGAGCAAAAGGCAAAGCCTTACCTACGCCAAGAGATGGTAATAAACATAGAGTGCCATGCTAGGCCATGCACGCTGCTGCAGGGTTCTGACTGTGTCTGCTTTGTTCGGCATAGCAAGGTGAACCCCGGGCGCGAAATAGGAGCACGGGAATGCAAGGCACAAGAGGCACCAGCTCTCCCGCGGCTCTTCATCCCTGCCGCGACAGAGCGAACGACCAAAGCCTTGCTGAGGAAGCAGCAGCGAAGTGCGGTTCGCACCAAGCTGAAAACTTCTGCAAAAGCATAGCAGTCGCTGGGAAATCAGAGTTGGTTCTGTGGGCTGTTTTTTTGCTTGCCTTAGGCTAGTGTTCACAGCACGATGGGAGAAACCCGCATAGAGCGAAGGCCTCATTGCCGGGGCATCCCCTCTGGGAAAGCACAGCATTCTATTGGAAATCAGAGTCGGGTCTGTGGGATGCTGCCTGCTGCTTGCCGGAGCTAGTTTCCACAGCATGGTGTAATAAACCCGCATGGAGCGAAATCCTCTTTGCCTGGGCATCCCCTCTGCCTGAGAGAGAGGCGCGGTGGCGCCTGTGGAAAGAGCCTTAAGGAAAGGGACACGTCTGTCACGGCAGAGCGAGGAAAGCCTGGCTGCTAAGGAGACACGAGGGGAAGATTAGGGCAGGGGAAAGGGCTCCACTCTGAGGAAGGAGTCTGGGCAGAAAGCATGCCTGTCCTGAGCCTTTGGGCTCAAGGAGACAGCAGGTCCTTGGCCACCTATCCGTGGTGGAGACATGGGCTTGCCACCAGGCGCCTACCCTGAACTCGAGAAACAACTCCCAGAAAGAACTGGCCATCAGATGCCGGCTTCCTCCAGGATGTGGAAGCTTGGAGGAGGCACGGGGTTTAAGGGGTAGGAGTGGGGACAGTCCCCCAAAGCTCCCTATTCAGTGCACGGACGGTGTGCAGGGATCCTGTCACCTCTCCTTTCCTGTGGGGAAAGCACTGCTAAGTCCGCGAGTCCTCCTGAGCGCCAGAGTAAAAGGCCAAGCGATGCCTTCCCGGGAGATATTTGTGTGCATAGAGTGCCATCCTAGGCTACGCACGCTACTGCACTTTTGTGGCTCTGTCTGCTTAGTTCGGCCTGGCAGGGTGAACCCAGGACGTGAACATGGAGCCCGGGAAAGGAAGACAGAAGAGGTACCAGCTCTACCACAGCTCTTCTTCCCTGACGAAACGGAAGCCTTGCTGAGGAAGCAGCGGCGAAGTGCTGTTCGCTCCAAGGCAAAGCCTCTGCGAATGCACAGCATTCGCTGAGAAATGTTTGGCGGGCTTCTGCTGCTTGCCTGAGCTCAGTCTCCCAGTGGGAGAAATGGCAGTGGGAGAAACCCGCATAGAGCGAAAGCCTCTTTGCCGTAGCAGTCCCTCTGGGAAAGCACAGCATTCTTTGGGAAATCAGAGCCGGGTCTGTGGGATGCGGCCTGCTGCTTGCCAGAGCTGGTCTCCACAGCACGGTGTAATAAACCCGCATGGAGCGAAATCCTCTTTGCCTGGGCATCCCCTCTGCCTGAGAGAGAAGCGCGGTGGCGCCTGTGGAAAGAGCCTTAAGGAAAGGGACACGTCTGTCACGGCAGAGCGACGGAAGCCTGGCTGTTAAGGGGACACGAGGGGAAGATTAAGGCAGCGGAAAGGGCTCCACTCTGTTGAAGGATCTGGGCAGAAGGCAGGCCTGTCCTTTCCCTTGGTCCCAAGGGGACCGCATCACCTTGGCCACCTGTCCCGTCGGCAGTCGGGCTTGCTCCCAGGTGCCATACCCGGAATTCGCAGAAACAACCCCATGGAGAAACGGGAAGTCAGATGCCGTCTTCCAACAAGATGTGGCAGTGTTGTGGGTGGCAGGGTTTGTGCCTGGTAAGAAGTGGAGACAGTGCCCCACAGTTCCCCATCCCAGTGCACGGGCCATGTGCAGGGATCCTGTCGCCTCCTGTCTCCTGTGGTGAAGGCACTGGCCTAGACCCCGAGTCTGCCTGAGCGCCGGAGCAAAAGGCAAAGCCTTACCTACGCCAAGAGATGGGAATAGGCATAGAGTGCCATGCTAGGTCACGCACGCTGCTGCAGGGTTGTGACTGTGTCTGCTTTGTTCGGCATAGCAAGGTGAACCCCGGGCGCGAAATAGGAGCCCGGGAATGCAAGGCCCAAGAGGCACCAGCTCTCCCGCGGCTCTTCATCCCTGCCGCGACAGAGCGAATGACCAAAGCCTTGCTGAGGAAGCAGCAGCGAAGTGCGGTTCGCACCAAGCTGAAAACTTCTGCAAAAGCATAGCAGTCGCTGGGAAATCAGAGTTGGTTCTGTGGGCTGCTTTTGTTGCTTGCCTTAGGCTATTGTTCGCAGCACGATGGGAGAAACCCGCATAGAGAGAAAGCCTCATTGCCCGGGCATACCCTCTGGGAGAGCACAGCATTCTATTGGAAATCAGAGTCGAGTCTGTGGGATGCTGCCTGCTGCTTGCCGGAGCTAGTCTCCACAGCACGGTGTAATAAACCCGCATGGAAAGAAATCCTCTTTGCCTGGGCATCCCCTCTGGGAGAGCACAGCATTCTATTGGAAATCAGAGTCGGGTCTGTGGGATGCTGCCTGCTGCTTGCCGGAGCTAGTTTCCACAGCATGGTGTAATAAACCCGCATGGAGCGAAATCCTCTTTGCCTGGGCATCCCCTCTGCCTGAGAGAGAAGCGCGGTGGCGCCTGTGGAAAGAGCCTTAAGGAAAGGGACACTTCTGTCACGGCAGAGCGAGGAAAGATGGCTGCTAAGGAGACACGAGGGGAAGATTAGGGCAGGGGAAAGGGCTCCACTCTGAGGAAGGAGTCTGGGCAGAAAGCATGCCTGTCCTGAGCCTTTGGGCTCTAGGACACAGCAGCTCCTTGGCCACATGTCCGTGTTGGAGACATGGGCTTGCCAAAATGCGCCTACCCTGAACTCGAGAAACAACTCCCAGAAAGAAGTGGCCATCAAGTACCTGCTTCCTCCAGGATGTGGAAGCTTGGAGGAGGCACGGGGTTTAAGGGGAAGGAGTGGGGACAGTCCCCCAAAGCTCCCTATTCAGTGCACGGGCGGTGTGCAGAGATCCTGTCACCTCTCCTTTCCTGTGGGGAAAGCACTGGCTAAGTCCGCGAGTCCTCCTGAGCGCCAGAGTAAAAGGCCAAGCGATGCCTACCCAGGAGATGTTAGTGTGCATAGAGTGCCATCCTAGGAAACGCACGCTGCTGCACTTTTGTGGCTCTGTCCGCTTAGTTCGGCCTGGCAGGGTGAACCCAGGACGCGAACATGGAGCCGAGGAAAGCAAGGCCCAAGAGGCACCAGCTCTCCCGCAGCTCTTCTTCCCTGACGCGACTGAAGCCTTGCTGAGGAAGCGGCGGCGAAGTGCTGTTCGCTCCAAGGCAAAGCCTCTGCGAAAGCACAGCATTCGCTGAGAAATGATCGGCGGGCTGCTGCTGCTTGCCTGAGCCCAGTCTCCCAGTGGGAGAAATCGCGGTGGGAGAAACCCGCATACAGTGAAAGCCTCTTTGCCTGGGCATCTCCCCTGGGAAAGCACAGCATTCTTTGGGAAATCAGAGTTGGGTTCGGGATGCTGCTGCTGCTTGCCTGAGCTAGTCTCCGCAGCACGGTGGAAGATACCCGCATGGAGAGAAATACCCTTTGCCCTAGCATCCCCTCTGCCTGAGAGAGAAGCATGGTCGCACAGGTCTATCACCGCGCTCACCAGGAGCAAGTGTGGGGAAGGCGCAGCACGCCGCCGCTTGGGATGAGAAGGAGCCCTTGGCCTTGGGGTCGGGAAATGCTCCGGAAGCAGAATAGCCTGCCATTGCACAAACAGCAGGCCAGTGGCAAGACAAGTGTCACCCACTCCCTGTGCGGAGAGATCGAAGCCTGGCTGCTATGGAGACACGAGGGGACGACTAGGGCAGGGGCACGGGCTCCACTCTGAGGAAGGAGTCTGGGCAGATGGCAGGCCTGTCCTGTGCCTCTGGTCCCAAGGGGAGAACATCTCCTAGGCCACCTGTCCCAAGGGCAGTCGGGCTTGCCCCCAGGTGCCATACCCGGAACTCGCAGAAACAACCCCATGGAGAAACGGGCAGTCAGATGCCGTCTTCCACCAAGATGTGGCAGTGTTGTGGGTGGCAGGGGGTGTGCCTGGTAAGGAGTGGAGACAGTCCCCCACAGTTCCCCATCCCAGAGCACGGGCCCTGTGCAGGGATCCTGTCGCCTCCTCTCTCCTGTGGTGAAGGCACTGGCCTAGACCCTGAGTCTGCCTGAGAGTCGGAGGAAAAGGCAAAGCCTTACCTACGCCAGGAGTTGGTAATGGGCAAAGAGTACCATGCTAGGCCACGCACGCTGCTGCAGGGTTGTGACTGTGTCTGCTTAGTTTGGCTTAGCAAGGTGAACCCCGGGCGCGAACTGGGAGCCCGGGAATACAAGGCCCAAGAGGCACCAGCTCTCCTGCGGCTCTTCATCCCTGCCGCGACATAGCGAACGACGAAAGTCTTGCTGAGGAAGCAGCAGCGAAGTGCGGTTCGCGCCAAGCTGGCAACCTCTGCGAAAGCATAGCATTCGCTGGGAAATCAGAGATTGTTCTGTGGGCTGCTTTTGCTACTTGCCTTAGCCTAGTATTCGCAGCACGATGGGAGAAACCCGCATAGAGCGAAAGCCTCTTTGCCGGGGCATCCCCTATGGGAAAGCACAGCATCCTTGGGAAATCAGAGACTGTTCTGTGGGATGCTGCCTGCTGCTTGCCAGAGCTGGTCTCCAAAGCACGGTGTAATAAACCCGCATGGAGCGAAATCCTCTTTGCCTGGGCATCCCCTCTGCCTGAGAGAGAAGCGCGGTGGCGCCTGTGGAAAGAGCCTTAAGGAAAAAGACACCTCTGTCACTGCAGAGCGACGGAAGCCTGGCTGCTAAGGAGACACGAGGGGAAGATTAGGGCAGGGGAATGGGCTCCACTCTGAGGAAGGAGTCTGGGCAGAAAGCATGCCTGTCCTGTACCTATGGTCCCAAGGGGACCGCATCACCTTGGCCACCTGTCCCGTCGGCAGTCGGGCTTGCTCCCATGTGCCATACCCGGAACTCGCAGAAACAACCCCACGAGAAACGGGCAGTCGGATGCCGTCTTCCAACAAGATGGAGTGGAGACAGTCCCCCACAGTTACCCATCCAGAGCACGGGCCGTGTGCAGGTATCCTGTCGCCTCCTGTCTCCTGTGGTGAAGGCACTGGCCTAGACCCCGAGTCTGCCTGAGCGCTGGAGCAAAAGGCAAAGCCTTACCTACGCCAAGAGATGGTAATAAACATAGAGTGCCATGCTAGGCCATGCACGCTGCTGCAGGGTTCTGACTGTGTCTGCTTTGTTCGGCATAGCAAGGTGAACCCCGGGCGCGAAATAGGAGCACGGGAATGCAAGGCCCAAGAGGCACCAGCTCTCCCGCGGCTCTTCATCCCTGCCGCGACAGAGCGAACGACCAAAGCCTTGCTGAGGAAGCAGCAGCGAAGTGCGGTTCGCACCAAGCTGAAAACTTCTGCAAAAGCATAGCAGTCGCTGGGAAATCAGAGTTGGTTCTGTGGGCTGTTTTTTTGCTTGCCTTAGGCTAGTGTTCGCAGCACGATGGGAGAAACCCGCATAGAGCGAAGGCCTCATTGCCGGGGCATCCCCTCTGGGAAAGCACAGCATTCTATTGGAAATCAGAGTCGGGTCTGTGGGATGCTGCCTGCTGCTTGCCGGAGCTAGTTTCCACAGCATGGTGTAATAAACCCGCATGGAGCGAAATCCTCTTTGCCTGGGCATCCCCTCTGCCTGAGAGAGAGGCGCGGTGGCGCCTGTGGAAAGAGCCTTAAGGAAAGGGACACGTCTGTCACGGCAGAGCGAGGAAAGCCTGGCTGCTAAGGAGACACGAGGGGAAGATTAGGGCAGGGGAAAGGGCTCCACTCTGAGGAAGGAGTCTGGGCAGAAAGCATGCCTGTCCTGAGCCTTTGGGCTCAAGGAGACAGCAGGTCCTTGGCCACCTATCCGTGGTGGAGACATGGGCTTGCCACCAGGCGCCTACCCTGAACTCGAGAAACAACTCCCAGAAAGAACTGGCCATCAGATGCCGGCTTCCTCCAGGATGTGGAAGCTTGGAGGAGGCACGGGGTTTAAGGGGTAGGAGTGGGGACAGTCCCCCAAAGCTCCCTATTCAGTGCACGGACGGTGTGCAGGGATCCTGTCACCTCTCCTTTCCTGTGGGGAAAGCACTGCTAAGTCCGCGAGTCCTCCTGAGCGCCAGAGTAAAAGGCCAAGCGATGCCTTCCCGGGAGATGTTTGTGTGCATAGAGTGCCATCCTAGGCTACGCACGCTACTGCACTTTTGTGGCTCTGTCTGCTTAGTTCGGCCTGGCAGGGTGAACCCAGGACGTGAACATGGAGCCCGGGAAAGGAAGACAGAAGAGGTACTAGCTCTACCACAGCTCTTCTTCCCTGACGAAACGGAAGCCTTGCTGAGGAAGCAGCGGCGAAGTGCTGTTCGCTCCAAGGCAAAGCCTCTGCGAATGCACAGCATTCGCTGAGAAATGTTTGGCGGGCTTCTGCTGCTTGCCTGAGCTCAGTCTCCCAGTGGGAGAAATGGCAGTGGGAGAAACCCGCATAGAGCGAAAGCCTCTTTGCCGTAGCAGTCCCTCTGGGAAAGCACAGCATTCTTTGGGAAATCAGAGTCGGGTCTGTGGGATGCGGCCTGCTGCTTGCCAGAGCTGGTCTCCACAGCACGGTGTAATAAACCCGCATGGAGCGAAATCCTCTTTGCCTGGGCATCCCCTCTGCCTGAGAGAGAAGCGCGGTGGCGCCTGTGGAAAGAGCCTTAAGGTAAGGGACACGTCTGTCACGGCAGAGCGACGGAAGCCTGGCAGTTAAGGAGACACGAGGGGAAGATTAAGGCAGCGGAAAGGGCTCCACTCTGTTGAAGGATCTGGGCAGAAGGCAGGCCTGTCCTTTCCCTTGGTCCCAAGGGGACCGCATCACCTTGGCCACCTGTCCCGTCGGCAGTCGGGCTTGCTCCCAGGTGCCATACCCGGAATTCGCAGAAACAACCCCATGGAGAAACGGGAAGTCAGATGCCGTCTTCCAACAAGATGTGGCAGTGTTGTGGGTGGCAGGGTTTGTGCCTGGTAAGAAGTGGAGACAGTGCCCCACAGTTCCCCATCCCAGTGCACGGGCCATGTGCAGGGATCCTGTCGCCTCCTGTCTCCTGTGGTGAAGGCACTGGCCTAGACCCCGAGTCTGCCTGAGCGCCGGAGCAAAACGCAAAGCCTTACCTACGCCAAGAGATGGGAATAGGCATAGAGTGCCATGCTAGGTCACGCACGCTGCTGCAGGGTTGTGACTGTGTCTGCTTTGTTCGGCATAGCAAGGTGAACCCCGGGCGCGAAATAGGAGCCCGGGAATGCAAGGCCCAAGAGGCACCAGCTCTCCCGCGGCTCTTCATCCCTGCCGCGACAGAGCGAATGACCAAAGCCTTGCTGAGGAAGCAGCAGCGAAGTGCGGTTCGCACCAAGCTGAAAACTTCTGCAAAAGCATAGCAGTCGCTGGGAAATCAGAGTTGGTTCTGTGGGCTGCTTTTGTTGCTTGCCTTAGGCTATTGTTCGCAGCACGATGGGAGAAACCCGCATAGAGAGAAAGCCTCATTGCCCGGGCATACCCTCTGGGAGAGCACAGCATTCTATTGGAAATCAGAGTCGAGTCTGTGGGATGCTGCCTGCTGCTTGCCGGAGCTAGTCTCCACAGCACGGTGTAATAAACCCGCATGGAAAGAAATCCTCTTTGCCTGGGCATCCCCTCTGGGAGAGCACAGCATTCTATTGGAAATCAGAGTCGGGTCTGTGGGATGCTGCCTGCTGCTTGCCGGAGCTAGTTTCCACAGCATGGTGTAATAAACCCGCATGGAGCGAAATCCTCTTTGCCTGGGCATCCCCTCTGCCTGAGAGAGAAGCGCGGTGGCGCCTGTGGAAAGAGCCTTAAGGAAAGGGACACTTCTGTCACGGCAGAGCGAGGAAAGATGGCTGCTAAGGAGACACGAGGGGAAGATTAGGGCAGGGGAAAGGGCTCCACTCTGAGGAAGGAGTCTGGGCAGAAAGCATGCCTGTCCTGAGCCTTTGGGCTCTAGGACACAGCAGCTCCTTGGCCACATGTCCGTGTTGGAGACATGGGCTTGCCAAAATGCGCCTACCCTGAACTCGAGAAACAACTCCCAGAAAGAAGTGGCCATCAAGTACCTGCTTCCTCCAGGATGTGGAAGCTTGGAGGAGGCACGGGGTTTAAGGGGAAGGAGTGGGGACAGTCCCCCAAAGCTCCCTATTCAGTGCACGGGCGGTGTGCAGAGATCCTGTCACCTCTCCTTTCCTGTGGGGAAAGCACTGGCTAAGTCCGCGAGTCCTCCTGAGCGCCAGAGTAAAAGGCCAAGCGATGCCTACCCAGGAGATGTTAGTGTGCATAGAGTGCCATCCTAGGAAACGCACGCTGCTGCACTTTTGTGGCTCTGTCCGCTTAGTTCGGCCTGGCAGGGTGAACCCAGGACGCGAACATGGAGCCGAGGAAAGCAAGGCCCAAGAGGCACCAGCTCTCCCGCAGCTCTTCTTCCCTGACGCGACTGAAGCCTTGCTGAGAAAGCGGCGGCGAAGTGCTGTTCGCTCCAAGGCAAAGCCTCTGCGAAAGCACAGCATTCGCTGAGAAATGATCGGCGGGCTGCTGCTGCTTGCCTGAGCCCAGTCTCCCAGTGGGAGAAATCGCGGTGGGAGAAACCCGCATACAGTGAAAGCCTCTTTGCCTGGGCATCTCCCCTGGGAAAGCACAGCATTCTTTGGGAAATCAGAGTTGGGTTCGGGATGCTGCTGCTGCTTGCCTGAGCTAGTCTCCGCAGCATGGTGGAAGATACCCGCATGGAGAGAAATACCCTTTGCCCTAGCATCCCCTCTGCCTGAGAGAGAAGCATGGTCGCACAAGTCTATCACCGCGCTCACCAGGAGCAAGTGTGGGGAAGGCGCAGCACGCCGCCGCTTGGGATGAGAAGGAGCCCTTGGCCTTGGGGTCGGGAAATGCTCCGGAAGCAGAATAGCCTGCCATTGCACAAACAGCAGGCCAGTGGCAAGACAAGTGTCACCCACTCCCTGTGCGGAGAGATCGAAGCCTGGCTGCTAAGGAGACACGAGGGGACGACTAGGGCAGGGGCACGTGCTCCACTCTGAGGAAGAAGTCTGGGCAGATGGCAGGCCTGTCCTGTGCCTCTGGTCCCAAGGGGAGAACATCTCCTAGGCCACCTGTCCCAAGGGCAGTCGGGCTTGCCCCCAGGTGCCATACCCGGAACGCGCAAAAACAACCCCATGGAGAAACGGGCAGTCAGATGCCGTCTTCCACCAAGATGTGGCAGTGTTGTGGGTGGCATGGGGTGTGCCTGGTAAGGAGTGGAGACAGTCCCCCACAGTTCCCCATCCCAGAGCACGGGCCCTGTGTAGGGATCCTGTCGCCTCCTCTCTCCTGTGGTGAAGGCACTGGCCTAGACCCTGAGTCTGCCTGAGAGTCGGAGGAAAAGGCAAAGCCTTACCTACGCCAGGAGTTGGTAATGGGCAAAGAGTACCATGCTAGGCCACGCACGCTGCTGCAGGGTTGTGACTGTGTCTGCTTAGTTCGGCTTAGCAAGGTGAACCCCGGGCGCGAACTGGGAGCCCGGGAATACAAGGCCCAAGAGGCACCAGCTCTCCTGCGGCTCTTCATCCCTGCCGCAACATAGCGAACGACGAAAGTCTTGCTGAGGAAGCAGCAGCGAAGTGCGGTTCGCGCCAAGCTGGCAACCTCTGCGAAAGCATAGCATTCGCTGGGATTCAGAGATTGTTCTGTGGGCTGCTTTTGCTACTTGCCTTAGCCTAGTATTCGCAGCACGATGGGAGAAACCCGCATAGAGCGAAAGCCTCTTTGCCGGGGCATCCCCTATGGGAAAGCACAGCATCCTTGGGAAATCAGAGACTGTTCTGTGGGATGCTGCCTGCTGCTTGCCAGAGCTGGTCTACAAAGCACGGTGTAATAAACCCGCATGGAGCGAAATCCTCTTTGCCTGGGCATCCCCTCTGCCTGAGAGAGAAGCGCGGTGGCGCCTGTGGAAAGAGCCTTAAGGAAAAAGACACCTCTGTCACTGCAGAGCGACGGAAGCCTGGCTGCTAAGGAGACACGAGGGGAAGATTAGGGCAGGGTAATGGGCTCCACTCTGAGGAAGGAGTCTGGGCAGAAAGCATGCCTGTCCTGTACCTATGGTCCCAAGGGGACCGCATCACCTTGGCCACCTGTCCCGTCGGCAGTCGGGCTTGCTCCCATGTGCCATACCCGGAACTCGCAGAAACAACCCCACGAGAAACGGGCAGTCGGATGCCGTCTTCCAACAAGATGGAGTGGAGACAGTCCCCCACAGTTACCCATCCAGAGCACGGGCCGTGTGCAGGGATCCTGTCGCCTCTGTCTCCTGTGGTGAAGGCACTGGCCTAGACCCCGAGTCTGCCTGAGCGCCGGAGCAAAAGGCAAAGCCTTACCTACGCCAAGAGATGGGAATAGGCATAGAGTGCCATGCTAGGCCATGCACGCTGCTGCAGGGTTCTGACTGTGACTGCTTTGTTCGGCATAGCAAGGTGAACCCCGGGCGCGAAATAGGAGCACGGGAATGCAAGGCACAAGAGGCACCAGCTCTCCCGCGGCTCTTCATCCCTGCCGCGACAGAGCGAACGACCAAAGCCTTGCTGAGGAAGCAGCAGCGAAGTGCGGTTCGCACCAAGCTGAAAACTTCTGCAAAAGCATAGCAGTCGCTGGGAAATCAGAGTTGGTTCTGTGGGCTGTTTTTTTGCTTGCCTTAGGCTAGTGTTCACAGCACGATGGGAGAAACCCGCATAGAGCGAAGGCCTCATTGCCGGGGCATCCCCTCTGGGAAAGCACAGCATTCTATTGGAAATCAGAGTCGGGTCTGTGGGATGTTGCCTGCTGCTTGCCGGAGCTAGTTTCCACAGCATGGTGTAATAAACCCGCATGGAGCGAAATCCTCTTTGCCTGGGCATCCCCTCTGCCTGAGAGAGAGGCGCGGTGGCGCCTGTGGAAAGAGCCTTAAGGAAAGGGACACGTCTGTCACGGCAGAGCGAGGAAAGCCTGGCTGCTAAGGAGACACGAGGGGAAGATTAGGGCAGGGGAAAGGGCTCCACTCTGAGGAAGGAGTCTGGGCAGAAAGCATGCCTGTCCTGAGCCTTTGGGCTCAAGGAGACAGCAGGTCCTTGGCCACCTATCCGTGGTGGAGACATGGGCTTGCCACCAGGCGCCTACCCTGAACTCGAGAAACAACTCCCAGAAAGAACTGGCCATCAGATGCCGGCTTCCTCCAGGATGTGGAAGCTTGGAGGAGGCACGGGGTTTAAGGGGTAGGAGTGGGGACAGTCCCCCAAAGCTCCCTATTCAGTGCACGGACAGTGTGCAGGGATCCTGTCACCTCTCCTTTCCTGTGGGGAAAGCACTGCTAAGTCCGCGAGTCCTCCGGAGCGCCAGAGTAAAAGGCCAAGCGATGCCTACCCGGGAGATGTTTGTGTGCATAGAGTGCCATCCTAGGCTACGCACGCTACTGCACTTTTGTGGCTCTGTCTGCTTAGTTCGGCCTGGCAGGGTGAACCCAGGACGTGAACATGGAGCCCGGGAAAGGAAGACAGAAGAGGTACCAGCTCTACCACAGCTCTTCTTCCCTGACGAAACGGAAGCCTTGCTGAGGAAGCAGCGGCGAAGTGCTGTTCACTCCAAGGCAAAGCCTCTGCGAATGCACAGCATTCGCTGAGAAATGTTTGGCGGGCTTCTGCTGCTTGCCTGAGCTCAGTCTCCCAGTGGGAGAAATGGCAGTGGGAGAAACCCGCATAGAGCGAAAGCCTCTTTGCCGTAGCAGTCCCTCTGGGAAAGCACAGCATTCTTTGGGAAATCAGAGTCGGGTCTGTGGGATGCGGCCTGCTGCTTGCCAGAGCTGGTCTCCACAGCACGGTGTAATAAACCCGCATGGAGCGAAATCCTCTTTGCCTGGGCATCCCCTCTGCCTGAGAGAGAAGCGCGGTGGCGCCTGTGGAAAGAGCCTTAAGGAAAGGGACACGTCTGTCACGGCAGAGCGACGGAAGCCTGGCTGTTAAGGAGACACGAGGGGAAGATTAAGGCAGCGGAAAGGGCTCCACTCTGTTGAAGGATCTGGGCAGAAGGCAGGCCTGTCCTTTCCCTTGGTCCCAAGGGGACCGCATCACCTTGGCCACCTGTCCCGTCGGCAGTCGGGCTTGCTCCCAGGTGCCATACCCGGAATTCGCAGAAACAACCCCATGGAGAAACGGGAAGTCAGATGCCGTCTTCCAACAAGATGTGGCAGTGTTGTGGGTGGCAGGGTTTGTGCCTGGTAGGAAGTGGAGACAGTGCCCCACAGTTCCCCATCCCAGTGCACGGGCCATGTGCAGGGATCCTGTCGCCTCCTGTCTCCTGTGGTGAAGGCACTGGCCTAGACCCCGAGTCTGCCTGAGCGCCGGAGCAAAAGGCAAAGCCTTACCTACGCCAAGAGATGGGAATAGGCATAGAGTGCCATGCTAGGTCACGCACGCTGCTGCAGGGTTGTGACTGTGTCTGCTTTGTTCGGCATAGCAAGGTGAACCCCGGGCGCGAAATAGGAGCCCGGGAATGCAAGGCCCAAGAGGCACCAGCTCTCCCGCGGCTCTTCATCCCTGCCGCGACAGAGCGAATGACCAAAGCCTTGCTGAGGAAGCAGCAGCGAAGTGCGGTTCGCACCAAGCTGAAAACTTCTGCAAAAGCATAGCAGTCGCTGGGAAATCAGAGTTGGTTCTGTGGGCTGCTTTTGTTGCTTGCCTTAGGCTATTGTTCGCAGCACGATGGGAGAAACCCGCATAGAGAGAAAGCCTCATTGCCCGGGCATACCCTCTGGGAGAGCACAGCATTCTATTGGAAATCAGAGTCGGGTCTGTGGGATGCTGCCTGCTGCTTGCCGGAGCTAGTCTCCACAGCACGGTGTAATAAACCCGCATGGAAAGAAATCCTCTTTGCCTGGGCATCCCCTCTGGGAGAGCACAGCATTCTATTGGAAATCAGAGTCGGGTCTGTGGGATGCTGCCTGCTGCTTGCCGGAGCTAGTTTCCACAGCATGGTGTAATAAACCCGCATGGAGCGAAATCCTCTTTGCCTGGGCATCCCCTCTGCCTGAGAGAGAAGCGCGGTGGCGCCTGTGGAAAGAGCCTTAAGGAAAGGGACACTTCTGTCACGGCAGAGCGAGGAAAGATGGCTGCTAAGGAGACACGAGGGGAAGATTAGGGCAGGGGAAAGGGCTCCACTCTGAGGAAGGAGTCTGGGCAGAAAGCATGCCTGTCCTGAGCCTTTGGGCTCTAGGACACAGCAGCTCCTTGGCCACATGTCCGTGTTGGAGACATGGGCTTGCCAAAATGCGCCTACCCTGAACTCGAGAAACAACTCCCAGAAAGAAGTGGCCATCAAGTACCTGCTTCCTCCAGGATGTGGAAGCTTGGAGGAGGCACGGGGTTTAAGGGGAAGGAGTGGGGACAGTCCCCCAAAGCTCCCTATTCAGTGCACGGGCGGTGTGCAGAGATCCTGTCACCTCTCCTTTCCTGTGGGGAAAGCACTGGCTAAGTCCGCGAGTCCTCCTGAGCGCCAGAGTAAAAGGCCAAGCGATGCCTACCCGGGAGATGTTAGTGTGCATAGAGTGCCATCCTAGGAAACGCACGCTGCTGCACTTTTGTGGCTCTGTCCGCTTAGTTCGGCCTGGCAGGGTGAACCCAGGACGCGAACATGGAGCCGGGGAAAGCAAGGCCCAAGAGGCACCAGCTCTCCCGCAGCTCTTCTTCCCTGACGCGACTGAAGCCTTGCTGAGGACGCGGCGGCGAAGTGCTGTTCGCTCCAAGGCAAAGCCTCTGCGAAAGCACAGCATTCGCTGAGCAATGATCGGCGGGCTGCTGGTGCTTGCCTGAGCCCAGTCTCCCAGTGGGAGAAATCGCGGTGGGAGAAACCCGCATACAGTGAAAGCCTCTTTGCCTGGGCATCTCCCCTGGGAAAGCACAGCATTCTTTGGGAAATCCGAGTTGGGTTCGGGATGCTGCTGCTGCTTGCCTGAGCTAGTCTCCGATGCACGGTGGAAGATACCCGCATGGAGCGAAATACCCTTTGCCCTAGCATCCCCTCTGCCTGAGAGAGAAGCATGGTCGCACAAGTCTATCACCGCGCTCACCAGGAGCAAGTGTGGGGAAGGCGCAGCACGCCGCCGCTTGGGATGAGAAGGAGCCCTTGGCCTTGGGGTCGGGAAATGCTCCGGAAGCAGAATAGCCTGCCATTGCACAAACAGCAGGCCAGTGGCAAGACAAGTGTCACCCACTCCCTGTGCGGAGAGATCGAAGCCTGGCTGCTAAGGAGACACGAGGGGACGACTAGGGCAGGGGCACGTGCTCCACTCTGAGGAAGGAGTCTGGGCAGATGGCAGGCCTGTCCTGTGCCTCTGGTCCCAAGGGGAGAACATCTCCTAAGCCACCTGTCCCAAGGGCAGTCGGGCTTGCCCCCAGGTGCCATACCCGGAACTCGCAGAAACAACCCCATGGAGAAACGGGCAGTCAGATGCCGTCTTCCCCCAAGATGTGGCAGTGTTGTGGGTGGCAGGGGGTGTGCCTGGTAAGGAGTGGAGACAGTCCCCCACAGTTCCCCATCCCAGAGCACGGGCCCTGTGCAGGGATCCTGTCGCCTCCTCTCTCCTGTGGTGAAGGCACTGGCCTAGACCCTGAGTCTGCCTGAGAGTCGGAGGAAAAGGCAAAGCCTTACCTACGCCAGGAGTTTGTAATGGGCAAAGAGTACCATCCTAGGCCACGCACGCTGCTGCAGGGTTGTGACTGTGTCTGCTTAGTTCGGCTTAGCAAGGTGAACCCCGGGCGCGAACTGGGAGCCCGGGAATACAAGGCCCAAGAGGCACCAGCTCTCCTGCGGCTCTTCATCCCTGCCGCGACAGAGCGAACGACGAAAGTCTTGCTGAGGAAGCAGCAGCGAAGTGCTGTTCGCGCCAAGCTGTCATCCTCTGCGAAAGCATAGCATTCGCTGGGAAATCAGAGATTGTTCTGTGGGCTGCTTTTGCTACTTGCCTTAGCCTAGTATTCACAGCACGATGGGAGAAACCCGCATAGAGCGAAAGCCTCTTTGCCGGGGCATCCCCTATGGGAAAGCACAGCATCCTTGGGAAATCAGAGACTGTTCTGTGGGATGCTGCCTGCTGCTTGCCAGAGCTGGTCTCCAAAGCACGGTGTAATAAACCCGCATGGAGCGAAATCCTCTTTGCCTGGGCATCCCCTCTGCCTGAGAGAGAAGCGCGGTGGCGCCTGTGGAAAGAGCCTTAAGGAAAAAGACACCTCTGTCACTGCAGAGCGACGGAAGCCTGGCTGCTAAGGAGACACGAGGGGAAGATTAGGGCAGGGGAATGGGCTCCACTCTGAGGAAGGAGTCTGGGCAGAAAGCATGCCTGTCCTGTACCTCTGGTCCCAAGTGGACCGCATCACCTTGGCCACCTGTCCCGTCGGCAGTCGGGCTTGCTCCCATGTGCCATACCCGGAACTCGCAGAAACAACCCCATGAGAAACGGGCAGTCAGATGCCGTCTTCCAACAAGATGGAGTGGAGACAGTCCCCCACAGTTACCCATCCAGAGCACGGGCCGTGTGCAGGGATCCTGTCGCCTCCTGTCTTCTGTGGTGAAGGCACTGGCCTAGACCCCGAGTCTGCCTGAGCGCCGGAGCAAAACGCAAAGCCTTACCTACGCCAAGAGATGGGAATAGGCATAGAGTGCCATGCTAGGTCACGCACGCTGCTGCAGGGTTGTGACTGTGTCTGCTTTGTTCGGCATAGCAAGGTGAACCCCGGGCGCGAAATAGGAGCCCGGGAATGCAAGGCCAAAGAGGCACCAGCTCTCCCGCGGCTCTTCATCCCTGCCGCGACAGAGCGAATGACCAAAGCCTTGCTGAGGAAGCAGCAGCGAAGTGCGGTTCGCACCAAGCTGAAAACTTCTGCAAAAGCATAGCAGTCGCTGGGAAATCAGAGTTGGTTCTGTGGGCTGCTTTTGTTGCTTGCCTTAGGCTATTGTTCGCAGCACGATGGGAGAAACCCGCATAGAGAGAAAGCCTCATTGCCCGGGCATACCCTCTGGGAGAGCACAGCATTCTATTGGAAATCAGAGTCGAGTCTGTGGGATGCTGCCTGCTGCTTGCCGGAGCTAGTCTCCACAGCACGGTGTAATAAACCCGCATGGAAAGAAATCCTCTTTGCCTGGGCATCCCCTCTGGGAGAGCACAGCATTCTATTGGAAATCAGAGTCGGGTCTGTGGGATGCTGCCTGCTGCTTGCCGGAGCTAGTTTCCACAGCATGGTGTAATAAACCCGCATGGAGCGAAATCCTCTTTGCCTGGGCATCCCCTCTGCCTGAGAGAGAAGCGCGGTGGCGCCTGTGGAAAGAGCCTTAAGGAAAGGGACACTTCTGTCACGGCAGAGCGAGGAAAGATGGCTGCTAAGGAGACACGAGGGGAAGATTAGGGCAGGGGAAAGGGCTCCACTCTGAGGAAGGAGTCTGGGCAGAAAGCATGCCTGTCCTGAGCCTTTGGGCTCTAGGACACAGCAGCTCCTTGGCCACATGTCCGTGTTGGAGACATGGGCTTGCCAAAATGCGCCTACCCTGAACTCGAGAAACAACTCCCAGAAAGAAGTGGCCATCAAGTACCTGCTTCCTCCAGGATGTGGAAGCTTGGAGGAGGCACGGGGTTTAAGGGGAAGGAGTGGGGACAGTCCCCCAAAGCTCCCTATTCAGTGCACGGGCGGTGTGCAGAGATCCTGTCACCTCTCCTTTCCTGTGGGGAAAGCACTGGCTAAGTCCGCGAGTCCTCCTGAGCGCCAGAGTAAAAGGCCAAGCGATGCCTACCCGGGAGATGTTAGTGTGCATAGAGTGCCATCCTAGGAAACGCACGCTGCTGCACTTTTGTGGCTCTGTCCGCTTAGTTCGGCCTGGCAGGGTGAACCCAGGACGCGAACATGGAGCCGGGGAAAGCAAGGCCCAAGAGGCACCAGCTCTCCCGCAGCTCTTCTTCCCTGACGCGACTGAAGCCTTGCTGAGGAAGCAGCGGCGAAGTGCTGTTCGCTCCAAGGCAAAGCCTCTGCGAAAGCACAGCATTCGCTGAGAAATGATCGGCGGGCTGCTGCTGCTTGCCTGAGCCCAGTCTCCCAGTGGGAGAAATTGCGGTGGGAGAAACCCGCATACAGTGAAAGCCTCTTTGCCTGGGAAAGCACAGCATTCTTTGGGAAATCAGAGTTGGGTTCGGGATGCTGCTGCTGCTTGCCTGAGCTAGTCTCCGCAGCACGGTGGAAGATACCCGCATGGAGAGAAATACCCTTTGCCCTAGCATCCCCTCTGCCTGAGAGAGAAGCATGGTCGCACAAGTCTATCACCGCGCTCACCAGGAGCAAGTGTGGGGAAGGCGCAGCACGCCGCCGCTTGGGATGAGAAGGAGCCCTTGGCTTTGGGGTCGGGAAATGCTCCGGAAGTAGAATAGCCTGCCATTGCACAAACAGCAGGCCAGTGGCAAGACAAGTGTCACCCACTCCCTGTGCGGAGAGATCGAAGCCTGGCTGCTAAGGAGACACGAGGGGACGACTAGGGCAGGGGCACGTGCTCCACTCTGAGGAAGGAGTCTGGGCAGATGGCAGGCCTGTCCTGTGCCTCTGGTCCCAAGGGGAGAACATCTCCTAGGCCACCTGTCCCAAGGGCAGTCGAGCTTGCCCCCAGGTGCCATACCCGGAACTCGCAGAAACAACCCCATGGAGAAACGGGCAGTCAGATGCCGTCTTCCAACAAGATGTGGCAGTGTTGTGGGTGGCAGAGTTTGTGCCTGGTAAGAAGTGGAGACAGTGCCCCACAGTTCCCCATCCCAGAGCACGGGCCCTGTGCAGGGATCCTGTCGCCTCCTTTCTCCTGTGGTGAAGGCACTGGCCTAGACCCCGAGTCTGCCTGAGCGCCGGAGCAAAACGCAAAGCCTTACCTACGCCAAGAGATGGGAATAGGCATAGAGTGCCATGCTAGGTCACGCACGCTGCTGCAGGGTTGTGACTGTGTCTGCTTTGTTCGGCATAGCAAGGTGAACCCCGGGCGCGAAATAGGAGCCCGGGAATGCAAGGCCCAAGAGGCACCAGCTCTCCCGCGGCTCTTCATCCCTGCCGCGACAGAGCGAATGACCAAAGCCTTGCTGAGGAAGCAGCAGCGAAGTGCGGTCGCACCAAGCTGAAAACTTCTGCAAAAGCATAGCAGTCGCTGGGAAATCAGAGTTGGTTCTGTGGGCTGCTTTTGTTGCTTGCCTTAGGCTATTGTTCGCAGCACGATGGGAGAAACCCGCATAGAGAGAAAGCCTCATTGCCCGGGCATACCCTCTGGGAGAGCACAGCATTCTAGTGGAAATCAGAGTCGAGTCTGTGGGATGCTGCCTGCTGCTTGCCGGAGCTAGTCTCCACAGCACGGTGTAATAAACCCGCATGGAAAGAAATCCTCTTTGCCTGGGCATCCCCTCTGGGAGAGCACAGCATTCTATTGGAAATCAGAGTCGGGTCTGTGGGATGCTGCCTGCTGCTTGCCGGAGCTAGTTTCAACAGCATGGTGTAATAAACCCGCATGGAGCGAAATCCTCTTTGCCTGGGCATCCCCTCTGCCTGAGAGAGAAGCGCGGTGGCGCCTGTGGAAAGAGCCTTAAGGAAAGGGACACTTCTGTCACGGCAGAGCGAGGAAAGATGGCTGCTAAGGAGACACGAGGGGAAGATTAGGGCAGGGGAAAGGGCTCCACTCTGAGGAAGGAGTCTGGGCAGAAAGCATGCCTGTCCTGAGCCTTTGGGCTCTAGGACACAGCAGCTCCTTGGCCACATGTCCGTGTTGGAGACATGGGCTTGCCAAAATGCGCCTACCCTGAACTCGAGAAACAACTCCCAGAAAGAAGTGGCCATCAAGTACCTGCTTCCTCCAGGATGTGGAAGCTTGGAGGAGGCACGGGGTTTAAGGGGAAGGAGTGAGGACAGTCCCCCAAAGCTCCCTATTCAGTGCACGGGCGGTGTGCAGAGATCCTGTCACCTCTCCTTTCCTGTGGGGAAAACACTGGCTAAGTCCGCGAGTCCTCCTGAGCGCCAGAGTAAAAGGCCAAGCGATGCCTACCCGGGAGATGTTAGTGTGCATAGAGTGCCATCCTAGGAAACGCACGCTGCTGCACTTTTGTGGCTCTGTCCGCTTAGTTCGGCCTGGCAGGGTGAACCCAGGACGCGAACATGGAGCCGGGGAAAGCAAGGCCCAAGAGGCACCAGCTCTCCCGCAGCATTTCTTCCCTGACGCGACTGAAGCCTTGCTGAGGAAGCGGCGGCGAAGTGCTGTTCGCTCCAAGGCAAAGCCTCTGCGAAAGCACAGCATTCGCTGAGAAATGATTGGCGGACTGCTGCTGCTTGCCTGAGCCCAGTCTCCCAGTGGGAGAAATCGCGGTGGGAGAAACCAGCATATGGTGAAAGCCTCTTTGCCTGGGCATCTCCCCTGGGAAAGCACAGCATTCTTTGGGAAATCAGAGTTGGGTTCGGGATGCTGCTGCTGCTTGCCTTAGGTAGTCTCCGCAGCACGGTGGAAGACACCCGCATGGAGCGAAATACCCTTTGCCCTAGCATCCCCTCTGCCTGAGATAGAAGCATGGTCGCACAAGTCTATCACCGCGCTCACCAGGAGCAAGTGTGGGGAAGGCGCAGCACGCCGCCGCTTGGGATGAGAAGGAGCCCTTGGCCTTGGGGTCGGGAAACGCTCCGGAAGCAGAATAGCCTGCCATTGCACAAACAGCAGGCCAGTGGCAAGACAAGTGTCACCCACTCCCTGTGCGGAGAGATCGAAGCCTGGCTGCTAAGGAGACACGAGGGGACGACTAGGGCAGGGGCACGTGCTCCACTCTGAGGAAGGAGTCTGGGCAGATGGCAGGCCTGTCCTGTGCCTCTGGTCCCAAGGGGAGAACATCTCCTAGGCCACCTGTCCCAAGGGCAGTCGGGCTTGCCCCCAGGTGCCATACCCGGAACTCGCAGAAACAACCCCATGGAGAAACGGGCAGTCAGATGCCGTCTTCCACCAAGATGTGGCTGTGTTGTGGGTGGCAGGGATGTGCCTGGTAAGGAGTGGAGACAGTCCCCCACAGTTCCCCATCCCAGAGCATGGGCCCTGTGCAGGGATACTGTCGCCTCCTCTCTCCTGTGGTGAAGGCACTGGCCTAGACCCTGAGTCTGCCTGAGAGTCGGAGGAAAAGGCAAAGCCTTACCTACGCCAGGAGTTGGTAATGGGCAAAGAGTACCATGCTAGGCCATGCACGCTGCTGCAGGGTTGTGACTGTGTCTGCTTAGTTCGGCTTAGCAAGGTGAACCCCGGGCGCGAACTGGGAGCCCGGGAATACAAGGCCCAAGAGGCACCAGCTCTCCTGCGGCTCTTCATCCCTGCCGCGACAGAGCGAAGGAGCAAAGCCTTGCTGAGGAAGCAGCAGCGAAGTGCGGTTCGCACCAAGCTGAAAACTTCTGCAAAAGCATAGCAGACGCTGGGAAATCAGAGTTGGTTCTGTGGGCTGTTATTTTGCTTGCCTTAGGCTAGTGTTCGCAGCACGATGGGAGAAACCCGCATAGAGCGAAAGCCTCATTGCCGGGGCATCCCCTCTGGGAAAGCACAGCATTCTATTGGAAATCAGAGTCGGGTCTGTGGGATGCTGCCTGCTGCTTGCCGGAGCTAGTTTCCACAGCATGGTGTAATAAACCCGCATGGAGCGAAATCCTCTTTGCCTGGGCTTCCCCTCTGCCTGAGAGAGAAGCACGGTGGCGCCTGTGGAAAGAGCCTTAAGGAAAGGGACACATCTGTCACGGCAGAGCGAGGAAAGCCTGGCTGCTAAGGAGACACGAGGGGAAGATTAGAGCTGGGGAAAGGGCTCCACTCTGAGGAAGGAGTCTGGGCAGAAGCATGCCTGTCCTGAGCCTTTGGGCTCAAGGTGACAGCAGCTCCTTGGCCACCTATCCGTGGTGGAGACATGGGCTTGCCACCAGGCGCCTAACCTGAACTCGAGAAACAACTCCCAGAAAGAACTGGCCATCAGATGCCGGCTTCCTCCAGGATGTGGAAGCTTGGAGGAGGCACGGGGTTTAAGGGGTAGGAGTGGGGACAGTCCCCCAAAGCTCCCTATTCAGTGCACGGGCGGTGTGCAGGGATCCTGTCACCTCTCCTTTCCTGTGGGGAAAGCACTGGCTTAGTCTGCGAGTCCGCCTGAGCGCCAGAGTAAAAGGCCAAGCGATGCCTACCCGGGAGATGTTTGTGTGCATAGACTGCCATCCTAGGCTACGCACGCTACTGCACTTTTGTGGCTCTGTCTCCTTAGTTCGGCCTGGCAGGGTGAACCCAGGACGCGAACATGGAGCCCGGGAAAGGAAGACCAGAAGAGGCACCAGCTCTACCACAGCTCTTCTTCCCTGACGAAACTGAAGCCTTGCTGAGGAAGCAGCGGCGAAGTGCTGTTCGCTCCAAGGCAAAGCCTCTGCGAAAGCACAGTATTCGCTGAGAAATGTTCAGCGGGCTGCTGCTGCTTGCCTGAGTCCAGTCTCGCGGTGGGAGAAACCAGCATACCGCGAAAGCCTCTTTGCCTGTGCACCTCCCCTGGGAAAGCACTGCATTGGAAGGGAAATCAGAGTTGGGTTTGGGTATGCTGCTGTTGCTTGTCTGAGCTAGTCTCCAATGCACGGTGGAAGATACCCGCATAGAGTAAAATACTCTTTGCCCTAGCATTTCCTCTGCCTGAGAGAGAAGCGTGGTCGCACAAGTCTGTCACCACGCTCCCCAGGAGCAAGTGTGCAGAAGGCCCAACACGCCGCCCCCGGAGAAGAGAAGGAGCAGCTGGCCTCAGGGTCGGGAAAATTGAACAACCACATGCAGAAAAATAAAATTGGACCATTTCATTTCACCATACATGAAAATAGACTGGAAATGGATGAAGAAGCATAATGTGAGAAAGGAATCCATCAAAATCATTGAGGAGAGAACAGGTAGCAACCTCTTTGACCTCAGCAGCAGCAACTTCTTCCTAGGAACATCGCCAAAGGCAAGGGAAGCAAGGGCAAGAATGAACTATTGGGATTTCATCAGATCAAAAAGCTTTTGCCCAGCAAAGGAAACAGTTAACAAAGCCAAAAGATGACTGTCAGAAGTTATCTGGGTGAAGATATTTGCAAATGACATAACAGATATAGGGCCAGTATCCAAAATCTATAAAGAGCTTATCAAACTCAACACCCTAAGAACAAATAATCCAATGAAGAAATGGGCAGAGGACATGAACAGACATTTCTGCAAAGAATACATCCAAATGGCCAACAGACACATGAAAAAATGCTCCACATTACTCGGCATCAGGGAAATACAAATCAAAACCAGAATGAGATACCACCTCACACCTTTCAGAATGGCTAAAATGCACAAGTCAGTCAATGACAGATGCTGGCGAGGGTGTGGAGAAAGGGCAACCCTCCTACACTCTACGTGGGAATGCAAGCTGGTGCAACCACTCTGGAAAACAGCGTGGAGGTGCCTCTCAAACCTGAAAATAGAACTACCCTATGACCCAGTGATTGTAGTACTGGGTATATACCCTACAGATACAAACGTGACATTCTGAAGAGGCACATGCACCCAAATGTTTATAGCAGCAATGTCCACAATCGTTAAACTATGGAAAGAACCTAAATGTCCTTCAACAGATGAATCAATAAATAAGATGTGGTATATATGTACAATGGAATACTATGCAGCCATCAAAAGAAATGAAATCCTGCTATTTGTGATGACGTGGATGGAACTAGAGGGTATTATGCTTGGCGAAATAAATCAATCTGAGAAAGACAACTATCCTATGATATCCCTGATATGATGAAGTAGAGATGCAACATAGGCGGTTTCGGGCGTACGAAAAGGAAAATAAAAGAAGATGGGATTGGGAGGGAGACAAACCATAAAAGACTGAATCTCACAAAACAGACTGAGGGTTGCTGGGGGGAGGTGTGTTGGGAGAGGATGGTGGGGGTATGGACATTGGGGAGGGCAAGTGCTATGGTGATTGATGGTGAGTGCTGTGAAATGTGTAAACCTGGTGATTCACAGACCTGAACCCCTAGGGATAAAAACACATTATATGTTTATAAAAAATTTTAAAAAATAAATTTACAAATCTATTAAAGAAAAAACACATATTGCAAGCCCAGAGTTAATCTCATATTCAATCAGAAAATTTTGAAAGTTTTCCCCTTAAAGATCAGAAAAAAGACAAATGTGTCCACTTTCACTACTCTCATTTGACATAGTACTGGATGTCCTAGCCAGAGAAACATGGAACACAAAGAAATAAGAGACTCCAAAAAAAAAAAAGAGGTAAAATTTTCTTTTTTTGGATAACATGAACTTACATGTTAAAAATCTTAAACACTTCACAAAAAAATTTGAATAAACAAATTTAGTAAAGCTGCCAATAACAAGATCAATATATAAAAGACAAGAATTTTGTTTAGTTTCATTTTTTTTTAATATGGACTGCTTCCCAGTTTTTCATGTCATCCTTGTTCAGTGATCACGCTAATTTTCTCTGCATCATTCCAATTTTAGTATATGTGCTGCCAAAGTAAGCACAAGACAGGAGCATTTTAACACTCTAATGATGAACTATCTGAAAAACTAAAGAAGACAATCTAATTCACAATAGCATCAAAAATTATAAAATACTTAGGAATAGATTTAACTAAGAAGATGAAAGATCTGTACTCCATAAATTATGGCATTGATAAAGAAATGGAAGGAGACACAAATGGAAAGATAGCTCATATTTATGAATGGTAAGAATTAACATTGTTAAAATGTCCATACTCCCGAAAACCATCTGTAAATCCAATTCCTATCAAAAATCCAATGTTAGGGGCGCCTGGGTGGCTCAGTGGGTTAAGCCGCTGCCTTCAGCTCAGGTCATGATCCCAAGGTCCTGGGATCGAGCCCCGCATCAGGCTCTCTGCTCAGCAGGAAGCCTGCTTCCTCTTCTCTCTCCGCCTGCCTCTCTGCCTGATTGTCATCTCTCTCTGTCAAATAAATAAATTAAAAATCTTAAAAAAAATCCAATATTATTTTTTTTACAGAAGTAAGTAAAGAATTCTAAAATTTATATGAGACCATAAAAGACAACAAATAATCAAAGCAGTTCTGAGAAAGAATGAAGAAGAGAAATTACACTTCTTGATTTGAAAGTATACTACAAAGCCCTCATGCTCAAAACAATAAAGTATACTGGCATAAAAACTGACCAATAAACAAGTAGAACAGAATTGAGAGTCCAGAAATAAATCCTTTCATACAGTCACCTAATATTTGACAGGGGCCAACATATGTAATGGGTAAAGATAGTCTGTTCAATAAATGATATTTAAAACTGAATAGTCACATAAACAGTATGAAACTGGAAACTTATATCACTCATAAGTCTTAACTTGAAATAGATGAAAGACTTAAAGGTGATACATGAAACTACATTTCCTAAAGGAAAACATAGGAAAAATTCTCCTTGACATTGGTCTTGCCAATAGTTTTCTGGATACCAGACCAAAAACACAAGCAAAAAGAGCAAAAATAAATAAATGGTATTACATCAAACTAAAGTTTCTGCATTGCCAAAAAAAGAGAGAGAGAAAGAATGAAAACACAATCCACAGAATGTAAGAAAATACATACAAATCTTATATCTGAAAAGAGGTTAATAACCAACAGATACAAATAGAAAAAATATATATAATTAAAAAAATAGCAAAAGGATCTCAATAGACTTTTTTTTCAAAAAAGTTATATAAATGACCAACAGGAGCATTAAAAAGTGCTCAACGTAAAAAACTCAGGGCAAAGTCATTATGTTGTTGTTGTTGTTTACCTCTGAAAAACACAGCAAGATATTACTACCTATTAGAATATATACTACCAAAAAATTGAAACTAACAAATTTTGGTAAATATTGGGGAAAATGGGGAACTTATGCACTGTGATAGGGATATAAATTTGTATGGAAAACAGTATGGAGATTATTCATATTATTAAAAGTAAAATTATGATATGATTCAGTAATCCCACTTCTAGGTATATATCTAAAGGAAACGAAGTCACTGTTCAAAGACATATCTGCACTCTTATGTTTATTATAAAATTATTAACTCTAAGAAAGAGATGGAAATAACTTCAGTATCCATTAATGGATGAATGAATAAAATAAGTATGGTAAATATATACTATGGAATACTACTTAACCATGAAAAATTAAGAAATACTGCCATTTAAAACAGCATGGATGGCTCTTGAAGGTGTTATACTAAGTAAAATATTTCAAATATTTTATATATTTCTTTAATTTATGTATTATGATATCCCTTACATACAGAATCTGAGGAAAAGGCAAACTAATGGAAACTTAGAGTTGAGTTGACAAGGGGTGAACCTGGCGTGGAGTAAGGTGGTCAAAGGGTGCAAACTTGCAACTATAATATGAAAAAGTTCTGGGGATCTAATGTACAGCATGATGATCATAGTTAATATAATATACATACTTTTTTTATTGTGCTTCCCTTTATTAAACTTTGCATATATCACATTCTTACAAGTTGAAAGTTTATAGCAATCTTGTATAAAAGAGGTCTGCTGCCACCATTTTTCTAACAACATTTGTTTATTTTGTGTCTCTCTGTCACATGTTGGTAATTCTTGCAATATTTCAAGTTTTTTCATTATTATTGTATTTGTTATGGTGATCTGTGATCAGTAATTATGACCCACTGAAAACTCAGAACTAGTTTACTTAAGGTATATACATTGTTTTTGTTTAAAAACATAATGCTTTTGAACAGTACAGTATAGTGTTTAATTTTTATATGCACTGGGAAAAATAATTTTTTATATGCACTGGGAAACCAAAAAAAATAATAATTTGACTTAGTTTATTGAGAAAATCACTTTATTGAGGCAGTCTGGAACAAAACCCACAAGACCTCTGAAGTTTATCTCTACTATACTATATACATACAAGTTGCTAAGAGAGTAGATCTTAAAATTCCTTACGATACATGCATAAAAAACAGTGGCAACTATACGAGGTAGTAGATGTATTAACATTTTTATGTAGATTATATTGCAATAATGATGTATACCAATTTATCAAATTGAACAAAATTGACACAATGTTAAAAGTGCAATGTTATAAGAAATCATTTCTTAAATTTACAAATTATAATATGTTGATTATTTTTCAATAAAGCTGGAAAAAACTTTTTGTAGAATTAATCTATTTTTCAAAAAAGTAAGTAAGGAAGTAGAAACTGCAACTAACTCTGAAATAATAGAATATAAAATCCTTTTTCGTTATATACACTGTGACAAAAACTTTTACTTAGTTTACAATGAAGGAGTACTTATGAAGCATGAAGGATGGTCTATAAATAAGGCTGAAAGAGCTCAGCTTTAAGGTTTAAATTTAAAATCTTCTTTTGAAACACTAAACTGACCACCCAGTTTTCCAAACATAAATGTCTTAACTGCATGAATTTATTTCATACAACTCTATCATCTAGTTTCATAAGAAAGCAGCATGCAAATTTTGAATAAGACAGACTTGCTTAAGTTTCTTTATGTTCAACAGTAAAGGATACTTTCCTCGAAATAAATAGAAGAAAAATCAGCATATTTATTCTGATAATTATTATTCATAATGAGATTCATATTGAATTAGGGAATATATATCCTCAGAGGGGGTAAAGTAAAATGAAATTTATTTTGGTAAATGTGTCTATGAATAGTCAATACAATGCCTCAATATAAATGAATATTACCATTTTGAACAATTTAATTACTATTATTAGAATTATTATAAGTATAAAAATAGCTATCATTTTAGCATGGAATATGAGACTCTCATGCTCCATGCTTCATCACACCCACAAAACAACTCTGCATAATAAGTATTATCATCACCATTTCATGGGTGAAAAAACTGAGGCTAACACATTTAGATAACTGTTTTATTATTACATGGCTAGTAAAGATGCATCACACAAATTTAGGCTTTATGATTTCAGAATTGTCCTCTTTCCACTGCACATTCTATTACTCTGTAAATACTTGGCCTGTTTTCATTTAGTTCTTTAATTTTGTTCATGTGGTGATGGCTTAAAGCTTCATTTAAAGGAAGCTTAAAAAATTCATTTAACCAAAAGCTCCCAAGAATTAAAAATGTCATGGATCTAATGTAGACATGGATATCATTAATTAATGGGTAACTATATATTTTCCACTCTAGTGAGATAACAATCAGAGTATTTTTCTAAGTTTTGGTCTCTCAGTGTTAAAAAGGACTTTGTTAAAATAGAAATATTTAGACAAAGGTGATCAAAAGTCTGGATCAGGTCACCTTAAGATAAATATTAGGAAACTGAGGAAACAAATGGAGATTTGAACACTGAGCTATGATATAATGAATGGTTTCAAGTATTTAGTAGAGTCTAGAAAAGCCCTTTAAAGCCTGGTCTTAGCCTTGCATTGCAGCTTCTGGGATATCTGTCTATCTATCATCTATCTATCTAGATATAAATTTGAAAACTTTTTTAACTTAAAGATTTTGAGAAATAGAACATAATCAGCACCATAGAAGATCTGTTTATGATAACAACCTAGCCCCTCATCCCAGTTTGTTAATATTCTCCCTTATTTAATGTAACATTGTGCAAATAGACCACTACTGATCTGCCGTTATGAATGAAATAGCTATAATCATCTGTTTGCATATCCTGGTGAAAATATTCATTTAGTTCCATGTTGTATTTCTAGGAATGGACCAAATCTTTATTTTTATTTTTAAGTTTTCTAAATATTGTCCAACTTACCTCAAATGTTTTTATTATGGGCACTTTCATTCTTTCACATTCTTGCAAGACAATTTTACTGTTGCCCAATATGGTAAGTGTGTAATAGTATGCCATTTTAGGTTTTAATTTATTTTTAATTTAATTTAATTTAATTCCAGATTCATAATAAAGATAAACAGTTTTTATATATGAGTGGCCATTTGGATTACCCTTTCTGTAAAGTACATGCTGAAATCTATTGATATCTTACATTGTGTCATACTGACTTCTTTAATAGTAGATTTTCTGAATGAACTTTTAGCTGTGTAGGTCTTCTCTATTTTATTTTGAACTTGTTTTCATTTCAAAATCTTTATATTTATTTTCATAATCTGCTTTTACTTTGCTTTGTCTATTATCTATCTATCTATCTATCTATCTATCTATCTATCATCTATTTATTTGCAAGCAAGAGAGAGTGAGCAAGTGAGAGCGCAGGGAGGGATAGAAAAAGAAGGGAAAAGAATCTTAAGCAGGCTCCAGGCTCAGCACAGAGCCCAACTCTGGGCTCTATTTCACAACCCTGACATCATGACTTGAGCCAAAGTGAAAGAAATAAAATAAAATTAAGGTGTTAAAAAAAAAAGTAAAAAGAATTGGAGGTTTAATTAAGTGAGCCACCCAGGCACCCCTGTGGTATCTTAAATTAGCTGTCATATCTATAAAGTTCTAGAGTATCCATTTGTTTCATTTATAAAACCTTTCTCAATATCATTTTTAGTTTCAGTTTTTTGTTCAATTTTCTTCCCCTCTCATTTCTTTGAGCAGAGTAATCAAGCCATTTTACAATCTTTATTGATCATTTTAACATCATACTTAATCCCATTTTGTCTATCAAATCTTGTTAATGGTTTTTCTTTGTGTGCTTTGTTCCATTTTGCTATGTTCAAGACATTATATTTGAAACTCTTATTGAGTAGGGATAATTAAGAGCTATAATAATGGTATGGTCCTCCTTGGCAGGATTTTCTCTTATATCTGAGACTCTACAAGACAATCATACTCCAAATTCAGTGATTGACTTTCTCAGTTTACACAGAAGTCTTATTTCTGCTTCTCCTTGTGCTTTGGGGATCTCAACTTACATTTGGGTTGTACCAAAGTCCTCAAATTTGATTGCTGCTGGATTTTGAATTTTGTTTCTCTAGTATCAAGAGTCTATTAACAACACAGCTCAGTGTGTTTTAGCAGTTTCAAATGCTCTCATAGCTAAAATGGCTTCAGGGCATATATCTCTAGGCTCTCATTGTATTTCGTATTTTGGCCCAGTAATCCCACACTTAATTTTTATAATCATTCTGATATTTTTAATTTTAAAAGCTATTTTGTCTGGATTTTTAGTTGTCCTAAGTAGGAGTTTTTAGATCACCATTACTAGAATCAACACCAAATATACATGAAAATGTCCGCAGTAGTTTATCACATCTTTATGGCTTTGAACTTCCATAAGCTGAGGCATCCTTCTCTAATCACTTAGGCAAACTCCAATTTACCCTTTAAAACAACACAAGAATTGCTTCATTTAAGAACATGTTCAGGGATGACTCTTCCCCACTGTTCTTACCAACATTCCCACACACTCTTTGCTTCCCACACCTTGTTTATGAACTTTCATTAGGTATATCAGCGTGACCAGAATTTTGCTCTATTGTATTTTGGTCCTTTAGAGCTTTAATTAAATATGAATTCCATAGAAAGTCTGTCCCTTTTCTTTCAAACCTGGGTTAGTTATTTCTTCTCATTCTTTGTCCGAAGTTACTTTATTAGAGAAACTTATAGCTCTATTGTGACTTTGGAGCCTTTACAGTTTTTTGACTGGAAAAATCACCCATCCCTGAGATTTTTACGCAGCTTCCTAGCTGATATTATTCAGAAATCTGTTCAAAACAGACTTTTTCAGGGAGGCCCTTTCGGACCACTCAGTTAAAAAGCCTCTTCTCAATCACTGCTCTTTTTTAAATGTGCTTATTTAGTTCAAATATGCATCACTATTAAAGAAAAACCAGAACGATTTTTTTTTTAAGTTGGCTTACCTATTATCTATCTCTCCCATTAAAATGATTCCTCTGGGCTGGGGTTTTGTTGTGCTCATCTTAGGCCAGGCACTCAATAAATTGTCTCTGAATGATTGAAATGTTTGACTCCCTTGCTAGGTTCTCAACTTCATGAGGCCAAGGATTGTTCTATTCAGTCCTTCTTTATCCTCAATGTCTGTTATATTGCAGTCACTTACGTGACTAATGGGAAAAATCACAGAGAGAAAGAGTTAAAACTATAGAAAAACCCTGTAGGTTCAATAACACAAAACTTTCTAAAATTATTTAGCCCAGGAATTGAATACTGGCTGCACTTTTGATTTTTTTAAATGGTATTGAATTTAATTTAAATGCAAATACTTGAATGGTAGAATAATAAAAAAATTATAAAAGCAACTTGCTCCTTAAAGTAAGAATTATATAGGGCATCCTTCTAGAAGCAATATTTTCAAATGTCAAATATCTGAAAGCATAGAAGGAGAAGTAAGAGTGTGAATTGTATTTCAATGCTCTTTTCTTTATATTCAGCAAACAGCTTCATTCACATCTTTCCAATTTTTTCAACTTTTGTGAAAAAGCCTTCAGAGGAGTTACTGCTGATGACAACCATCACAGCCTAACAGGAGAAATTTTATAAAGAAAAATAATAGCATGTTTTTCCCAAGTTGTTAAGGATATGGTGAAGCTCTGTCTGATTCAAAGGAGGAATGTGCAGTTCCATGCTATATATAATAATAACTTATTTTAATAGTGGCTTTGCAATTTTTCAGATATATCCATTTACTGAAACCACTATCAAATAAACAAAAACAAACAAATTAACAGGGGTTCGAGACAGAAGTTATCTAATATAAAAATAGCACATGTTCACAGAATACACAACACATATCCCAAGTACTACTCTAGGTTTCAAGTAATAGTCAAAACAATAGTAAACATGATTCAGACCCTACCAGTCAAATCATAAATGGGACCTTAACTGTAAATCCTTATCTTTAGATCAAAGCGGGTATTTAATTGGGTGCTGAAGATACATTATAGAACTAATATGTTATAGAACTCCTCTGAAATGAGTCATTTCTTCCATCACTTTTCCTGCACAGCTGCTGACCCATGTTTTGGTTCCTGGAAATAGCTGCTACCCTGTCATACTTCTTAAAAGCACATATATTGATAACTCTACTCATTCCTCCATTCCTCTGTGACTGTCACTGTGTTAAAATGTGGAGTCGGCTGACTGACTTGTGGTGGTAACTTGTAGAAATAATAAAGTAGATGAGTTTGCAAAGTATTTTGTTATTTCTAAAAATGCAAAAACCAAATTACATTGAAATCATAAGGGGTATTTCAGGGAGAGCTGTAGGATGTGGTTTCTTGTGTAATCCACAGAGATGAGCTCCAACACATATTTAAACTCTCCTCTAGGAGCAACCTTAGTGGTAAAGCAAGAAGATAAACAGATGTATACACACCCTGGCACAAAATTATCACTTATGTTTGGCTTCCTAGTCTCCTCGTGTTACTTATTTATCTTAACTTCTGTCTGAAATCAGGGAACACAGAATCTCAATCAGTTGACATTTTTCTACTGAACTACCCAATAGTCTGATCATACCCCTAAGACTTTTTTTAATTATTTCACTCATAATCCCAAATCTGCTTTGCTTCCTCGTCTTAGTACACTGTAATTTGATTTCAAAATGAGGACAGTTGTCAGTAATGCCACATTCATTCATCTATTTTACAATTCCATGTACTTATAACTATGAAGATATGTTAATAACATCCATTCCAATAAGCCACCCTAAACTTATTGTCATGAAACAAGACCTCAAGAAAGAGAATTCAAAATCATCCATGTATTTGCAACTTATTGCAATAAAGCCTTTATCAATAGACTTCCCTGTGCACATGGTGGTCAAATTGCTGGTGAAAAACAGCCAGATCTATTACAAGCTTTCTTATGCCTTCTAGGTAACCCAAGTGAGCCTTTATTGATACTGGGAAGGGATAAAGCAGGGAAGGGATAAACAGTGATGTAAGAATTGGCTAGACAAAGTAATGACTCTCATTACAAAGTGAGTATTTTAAAGCAAAAGAGTCTGTTGGGAATATTGTTTTATAAAATAGTGTTTTTTTAAATTAACTTTTTAAAATTCAATTAGTTAACATATAGTGTACCATTAGTTTCAAATGTAGATTTCAGTTATTCATCCATAGCATATAATAGCTAATGCTCAGTACTTACTGTTATAGCTTCTTGAAAGCAGAATTTTAACCCACTGAGCCACCCAGGCGCCCTTGAAAGCAGACTTTTAGATCCCATTTTCTGATTACTTCCATGTAGTACAACACTCTCCTGCTAGCAACCTTCAAAACATACTGTTTGGGGGCGCCTGGATGGCTCAGTGGGTTAAGCCACTGCCTTCGGCTCAGGTCATGATCTCAGGGTCCTGGGATCGAGTCCCGCATCAGGCTCTCTGCTCCACAGGGAGCCTGCTTCCTCCTCTCTCTTTCTGCCTGCCTCTCTGCCTACTTGTAATCTCTCTCTGTCAAATAAAAAAATAAAATCTTTAAAAAAAAAAAAAAAACATACTGTTTGTTAGAGGAACTTCTTGAATAATAAATAAATAGGAATTTATTTAAATTTATAAATATATAAAATAAATAGGAATTTATTTAAATTTATTTAAATATTGCACACTGTTTCATTGTTCATAAATAAGGTGATGATATTATAGCCATTAGTTGGTAGCACTGATATAACACTTTCTTTTTACTTCTCAGTGCATTCTCTTTACACAAAATAGATATATATTTTAAAAGAATCTGAATCTGTGGCAAACTTTTAAAAAACCCTATACAGTAAAGTTTATCATTTTAAGTAATCTCAATTGTCTTCCCCAATTGTGATAGTATATCCTTCTATCTAGGCCAGATATTGTATGAGGGATTTGAAGAGACATACTTTTCTAAATTTCACTTTTCTCATCTGCAAAATGCTTATCATGATCCTACAATAAAATACACTTACAATTTTTTGATGAAAATTTATTTATTTATTTTAAGATTTTATTTCTTTATCAGAGAGAGTGGGCGAGAGAGCAAGCACAGGCAGACAAAATGGCAGGCAGAGGCAGAGGGAGAAGCAGGCTCCCGGCCGAGCAAGGAGCCCGATGCGGGACTCGATCCCAGGACGCTGGGATCATGACCTGAGCCAAAGGCAGCTGCTTAACCAACTGAGCCACCCAGGCATCCCTTTTGGTGAAAATTTAATCTGTATAAACAATATATTTGCTGTAATGCGTGGTTCATGGAAAACATCTTATTTAATTATAAGCAACAACAGTATTAGAAATTAAGTAAATGTGTCTATAATATTTAAAGTTTTTACACATAATTTCAGTGCTTTGCCTTATTTTCTCAAATCCCTTTACAACTGTGACTGACAGAGTCAAATGTACTTTTTCTACTAGTAGCCAGCTCTTTGTCTTTTGCCAGAAAGATGCCCTTGTGAATTATTTATAATAGAGATATTAGCAATAATATCTAGTATACTGATATCTAGTATAAAAATCTTGCAAATTATTTTAGAAGCATTAAGATATTGAAAATCAATCTATTTCTTTAATTCATTGAAGACATTTTTGGCTTGTTTCCAGTACTTTCTTACTGGTTAAAAAATGAATTTGAAGTAGTCTGAATTTCATTATTATATGGCACTTTCCCTTTGATGAATACAAAAACGATATTCTATATTAGCTATCTGAGAAGAATTCATTTTTTAAATTTTATTTATTTGTAAGAGAGAGAGTGAGAGAGAGCACAAGCAGGGGGAGCAGCAGGGGGAGGGAGAAGCAAACTCCCGGCTAAGCAGGGAATCTGTTGCAGAACTGAGTCCCAGGACCCTAAGATCATGACCTGAGCTAAAGGCTCAGGCGTTTAACTGACTGAGCCACCCAGCTGTCCCAATCTGAGAAGAGTTCTGTATGTTAATCCTATTAATATGCAGTTTAAAGTCTAGGTAATTAACTTAATATTTTAGTGGCTATTACATAGATAGCACTATGTTCCAGGCAGAGAGTAAGAAAGAAATATTAAATCAACCATATTCTATGCATTCTAAATGAAAATAATTAATCAATCATAATAAATCCTTCTATTTATGGAATATCAACTTATAAGCTTTTCTCCATATGAACAATGCCAAATACCAGAATAAAGGGTCATCTAATACAAGTAAAGGATAGAATTAAAGAACTCTGGTAAGCCATTTAATTTTGAAAAATGGTGTTCTATTGTTGCTGAGTTGTGGTTTTCAGTTACATAATATCTGATAAGTGTAGAAGTAACATGAGTGTTACGTGAGATGAGAAATGGTATATAATTAAGATATTTTTAAAAGTTCAGATAAATACAAATTTGTAAACATAGCATTATGGAGGAATAAAAATAAAATACACACTCTAAAGTGAATAAATCTTGGAAAGCTAATAGAGAAGTAAAACAAGGACAGTGCAAAAAGTATGGTACATTTTTATGAAGTTCAAACAAATTCTGTGAAACCATAGAAGGACTTAAAGGTACTATTGTGTATCAAATATTGTAAAAATTAAGCAAGGAAATAGCAAACATAAAATAACCAAAGCATACAAACTTGGGTAGATACAATAGGTGTGATCATGTTCTACTTTGTAAAGAGATGAGTTAATAGATAAATAGAAGTAACTAGACTTTTTAGAAGTTAATAAAACATTGCCTGTTATTTCTTAGTAATATAAAATATATGGTTTTCTAACAAAAACGTTTATCTTAAAAATATTTAAAAATAAATTTTAGGCTACTCATAAGGTTATATTTACTTTTCCACTGAAGGAAAAGCTGGTTTTTGTAGTTGTAGTTGTTTGTTTGTTTTAGTCTCCTCCTAGTTTTTATTATTATAATGTGGAATGAGGAATGTTAGATGGAAAAGTGAATTATTTTATAGACAAAAACCATTACTTGATTCACCTCCTGGTACAGCAGATGGAACTCCTGAAAATATGCCCTTTTGCCTTATGGAAGAGTAACAGTTATGCTTACTTCTGAAACATACTTGGTGGTGGCCCTAAATAGTGACACCATAGTAAACATTTTGAATATTTGCAATTAATCTTTATAGTCATAGGGCTCCAAAAGGCACTGCTGGTATCTTAGCAGGTATTTCAATAAAGCTAAAAGTTGCCTGACTGTTTAAAAATATTAACAAGGCACAAAACATGGCAGAAGTATTGTCCTCAGATATTATTTTTTTCCATATGCTCCTGATTCCAGACATGACAAGTTATTTTTAAAAAAATTTTTTATAAAAGATTTTATGTATTTATTTAACAGAGATCACAAGTAGGCAGAGTCAGGCAGAGAGAGAGAGAGAGGAGGAAGCAGGCTTCCTGCTGAGCTGAGAGCCCGCTGTGGAACTCGCTCCAAGGATCCTGGGATCATGACCTGAGCCGAAGGCAGAGGCTTTAGCCCACTGAGCCACACAGGCGACCCATATCAAGTGATTTTTGATAGATATATATACAATGTATTTTCCAGTTAGAGGAAAAATGGTTCTGCTATTTTTAAACTTTTTTTTTAATTACATAATTTTTTAATTAAAATTTTATTTTTTAATGTTTTACATTTCTTTTCTTTTTTAAAGATTTTATTTATTTATTTGACAGACAGAGATCACAAGTAGGCAGAGAGGCAGGCAGAGAGAGAGAGAGAGAGAGGGAAGCAGGCTCCCTGCGGAGCAGAGAGCCTGATGCGCGGCTCAATCCCAGGACCCTGAGATCATGACCCGACCCGAAGGCAGCAGCCCAAACCACTGAGCCACCCAGGCGCCCTAATGTTTTACTTTTCAGTATACTACTTAGAATATAAAACCTATTCCATTTTGTAAGAAGTTTAACCATTTTAAAAATGGTAATTTTCTCATTGTGTCTTCCCCTCACATTTCTTTATTTTGAATAAATATTTCACAATAAACATAACTGATGCTTTCCTTCTGACGGTCCCTCTGTTGGTCATATTGTATATGAGCCATGACAATTAGTTTTACAAAATTTATTGATGTTTGTTGATATGTTTTATCATAACTAATTTTCCCTCCCTTATCTAGATTCCCCAGCTATCAGACATGGACACTTCAATAAACCATACCCAAGGGATGTATCAAGTACTTCCTAGACATTCTCTCAGATCCTTGAGGTCTCATTTTGCCTAGGGATTTGCAGTAGGTTCTGCCAGAGGCACCACAGTGACAACTGATGTCCATGGTCTATCTCCTGCTAAGCTCAAGAGGTCACTGGTTTCCAAGTTTATCTATACAATTAATGCATTCCAGCAAGTTCTTTTTTTTTAATATTAACAAACTTATTTTAAAGTTTATATGGAGAGGCAAAGACTCACAATAGTCAACATAGTGTTGAAGGAGAACAAAGACTGAGGACTGACTTCAACGTTTACCATAATGATGGGGCACCTGGGTGGCTCAGTGGGTTAAGCCTCTGCTTTCGGCTCAGGTCATGATCCCAGGGGTCTGGGATCGAGTCCCGCATTGGGCTCTCTGCTCAGCAGGGAGCCTGCTTCTCCTCATCTCTCTCTCTGTCTGTCTCTCTGCCTATTTGTGATCTCTCTCTCTGTCAAATAAATAAATAAAATCTTAAAAAAAGTTTACCATAACGATAATTGTAAGCAAGATATTGTAATACCACAGAAAGTCTAGATTAAAGCAACAGAATATATATTATCAATTATATTTTATATTTAATATAAAAGCAAAAGCAATACAAGAGAGCAAAATACAATCTTTTAAACAAATGGTTCTGGAGTAAAAATATAAAATAAAATAAAATAAAATAAAATAATAAAATAAAATAAATCCATGCAGATATCATACACTCTTCACAAAAATTAACTCAGATTGGATTATAAACCTAAACATGAAACATGTAGAAGGTAATATAGAAGAAAATTTAAATGACCTTGGTTTTGGCAATAACTTTAGCTACAAAAGCACAAGCACTGAATTTAAAAATGTCAACTCTGTGAAACACAATGCCAAGAGAATGAAAAGGCAAAGCACAGACTATGAGAAAAAATTTGCAAAATACACATCTGGCAAAGGACTGTTAATCAAAAATACACAAAGACCCCTTAAAACTCAACAATGGGGGAAAAACCTGATTAAAAATGAGCCAAAGACCTTAGCAGATACCTCACAAAAGAAAATATTACAGATGGCAAATAAGCATATAAAAAGATGCTTCACATCATATGTCATCAGGAAAATGCAAATTAAAACAAAAAGGAGACACCAGTACATACCCAGAATCCAGAGCACTGACAACAGAACACGAAATGTTGGTGAGGATGTGGAGCAACAGGAATGTTCTTCCATGTCTATTAAGAATAAAGAATGGAAAACAACTTGGCAGTTTCTTACAAAACTAAACATTTTCTAGCCAGATGATTCAGCAGTAGCAGTTCTTGGTATTCATCCAAAGAAGATGAAATCTAAACCCACAAAAATGTCTATAGTAGTTTGATTCATACCTGACAAAAGCTTGGAAGCAACCAAGATATCCTTCCATATGTGAAAGGTCAAATAAAGTGTAGTACATGCAAACAATGGAATATTATTTAATGCTAGAGAAATGAATTACCAAGCCATGAAAAGATATGGATATAAATATTTAATAAATATTTGATTTTAGGCTTCTACCAGTCTATCAATAGTATTAGTATATTTTAACAGTGAATGCTCAGCATTCATGAATTTACCTAATAAAATATTTTGGGTTCAATATTTTAAATACTTCAACCTCTATGATTATATTCCTAATAATTTTGAATTGGGGTAAATAAACCTTAATTTTTTGTAGCTTGTTTCTTATTGCAAAAGAGCTCAATGAAATTTGAGAAAATAAAAATTTACAAAAAAAAAGTTTAGTTTACTATTGCCAAATAATTTAAAACTTTATCTTATATTCAAATACATATATTTTTCTAAATTGATTTATATGCTACTAAAACCAAAAACTTTTAGTTATACTAGATTTCATATCATGCAATCAATGCCAGAAATCCATCTGGCAATGATTTGTCTTAAATAGAGTTAAGATGGGTGTTATTACAATGCAAGATGGAAACAAAGATAGTATAACAACTGGTGTTACATAACTTTTCCGTTTTGATCAAGTTCTAATCTACAAAAGGCTTTTATCAGTGACAGACTTGAGAATTTAACAAAACTTTTAAACAAGCATGTGCGACCCATTCCTAGAAAACTACACAATCAGTAACACTTTATTTAGATTAAATCATGACTATTTCTCCATTTGAATAAAAAAGGTAGCAACCCCAATAAGTTTAGAGAACATGAAAAGTTGAAATGCTATAATGTTCCTAAGGAATTAAATGATCCAGTCATGAATTACAAAAAAAGGATATAAATTACCAAAGTGTTTGTATAATTGTAATGTACAACTGCCCATTATCGTTCAATAGTGTAGACTTGTACAAGAACTCTATAAAAGAACTCCATTCTAAACCGTGGAAAATATGTTCCCTTTCCCCCGATATACAACTATTAAGCCATTCATTTAGCTTTTAAAATACCCACTTAATACAGGCTTTTTACACATTTTAACAGGCAGCAGGGCTCTATTCTTATGGCTTACATCTGAAGGATAGACTTCTAGCGTATGAGGTAAAGCCCATAAAGGAGCCCAATAATAACAACAAAATACAGTTTAGTGAGCCCTTACAATCTGCCAGCTACCTTTCTGAGAATACTTCAATTAATAAAACATATAAAATACCTGACCACAAAGAGCTTACATTCTTTTGAAATATAATAGTGAAATAATCCAATAATAGAGGAGCACCTCGGTGGCTCAGTCCATTGAGTGACTGCCTTTGGCTTGGGTCATGATCACAGGGTCCTGGGATGTAACTCCCCAGCAGGCTTTCTAGGCAGTGGGGTGTTTTCTTCTTCCTCTTCGCACCCTCCCAATTCTCTCTCTCTCTGTCTCCAATAAGAAAATAAACCAGTTATAGAATAATGATTGATGGTTGATGGTGATAAGTGTTACAAAGAAATACAAGAAAGGTAAAAGCCATTGAGAATTCTGGGATGAAAGTTAATTTTATTTTGTGTTGGGTGTTTATATCTCATTTATGAGATGTTATTTGCACAAAGACCCAGGAAGTGAAGGAGAGTGTTCTACAAATATTAAAGGAAAAGATTGCTCTAGGCAGAGAAAGTAAGTATATAGACTTTGTGTGAACAGCTTGTCTGTTACTTTTGAGGAAAAGCAAGGAGGCCAATGAGGAGTTCATAGTGGTGGAGAGAGGAAGAACGTATTGATGTATGACCTTCTAGTACATTGAAACGCCTTCAGTTTTTATTTAATATGAAAGGGGAAAATACCAAAAGACTTTCAACAGCAGAATAGAATCATCTGACTTGATTTTTAGGTTAAATTGCTGTACCAAAATAAATTTGCAGGGAGAAAGGAGTGCAGTATGTGTGGAAGTGGGGTTAACAATCAAGTCAATAATTCAGGAACATATGATGGTGTTTTTAGCATGCTGGGTGGTAATAGAAGTGGTGAGGTATGGTTTTCATTTTGTATATATTTTGATGGTGAATATTCTGGTGAACAGGATGGGGTATGTGCAGGACAGACAATATCAACATTTATTTTACCTGCACAAACAGAAGGGTGGAGTCTTCAATCCCTGATATGGAGAGAACTCTGAGTTTAAATGTTCTTTCTCATTAAATGGCATAGTGATGATGAGGATTTAGTCAGACAGTGAAAGAGAGCAGTAAGCATAGTGTTAAGCGGTACGACATTATAATACATTTGAACATCAAAAAACGTTGTGTTGGATCATCTGTTTATGTGAGTAAATAAATAAATAAAGATTCCTGGGGTTCTGATAGAGGTAAAGAAGACTGCTATATGATCCAAAGGGGCACGTGCACCAAATGTTTATAGCAGTAATATCCACAATAGCCAAATTATGGAAAGAACCTAGATGTCCATCAACAAATGAATGGTATATGTATATACACATATATATATATACATATATCATATATGTATATATATATATATATATATATATATATATATACGATGGAATACTATGCAGCCATCAAAAGAAATGAAATCTTGCCATTTGCGTTGACATGGAAGGAACAGGGTATTATGCTTAGCAAAATAAGTCAACCAGAGAAAGACACTATCATATGATCTCCCTGATATGAGGTAATGGAGGTGCAATGTGGGGGGTTTTGGGGACAGGAAAAGAGTAAATGAAACAAGATGGGATCGGAGGGAGATAAAACATAAGAGACTCTTAATCTCACAAAACAAACTGAGATTTGCCGGGGGGGGGAGGGTAGGGAGAGGGTGGTGGGGTTATGAATATTGGGGAGGGTATGTGCTGTGGTGAGTGCTGTGAAGTGCATAAACCTGGCGATTCACAGACCTGTACCCTTGGGGCTAATAATACATTATAGGATAATTTAAAAAAAGAAGAAGACTACAATAAATCAAATGCTATGGTGTTCAGCAAAGAGTGTCTAATCAGGCATATTTTATTAAAGTAACCAAGTAAAATGATGGTCGAAAATTGAAATAACAGAAAACATAAAAATCTGAGATTTTAAAAAGAGGTATGGGACAGTGTAGAGAATATAGTCAATGATATTATAATAGTGTTATATGGTGACAGATGGTGGCTATATTTGTAGTGATCATAGAATAATGTATGGAGATATTGAAAACCTGAAACCAATGTAACACTGAATATCAACTATACTCAAATAAAAAAATAGTAAAAATAAAACATTTTAATTTAAAAAGATAAAAAGAGGGACAAGAATTTGAAAAGTGAATTTCAACAAGAGTAAAGATGAGTCTAAGACATACTCTGAACCTTGAGGAAAACACCATTTTGAAAATTCTTCCCATTTTGAGAAAACTCAAATGAATCAATACCTTAAAAGAACCCATTTTAACTGAGAGATGTAATGAATGCTCAAGAAATAATTTTAGGACAGGATAATTCTTACCTATGAAACAGCATACAGAAACCAAGGGATACACCTGGAAGCAAAATAAACTATACTGAAAATAAGAATTAGGAAAAAGATAAATGATGAAAGATAAGAAAATTAGACCTGCGACAGAGACCTAGTGAAGAGAATTTTTAGCTTGTGGTTTAATGTTTTTGAGGATAATCTAGAGTTCATAACTGCCTTGAGGCAGGCTGGTTGTAGGCAGTTTAGGCAGACCCCTAAGACAGGCCTACTTTGGGCAGGTGGTGTTGGAGGAGGCCATTGGGCTAGACAAAGACAAATCCAACCATTTGACTAAAGTGTTTTTGAAGATGTTGAAGTCAGATGCAACAGAGAAAGACCGGTCAAACCTAATCTTAGAAATGGAGATGATGAAGATGATTGGACACACAAGGACACCATCCACCTGCTGGGTCCTGCACACAGGACGGCCCTTCGTACACTCTCATGGAATATGCCTCCAAAGACAACATACAGGAGTACCTGCAGGCCCAGGGGCCTCCTGACCTGGAGTACTGTTACAATATCAGCCTCAATGCAGCAGAGCAACTCTCCTCCAAGGATCTGGTATCCTGTGCCTACCAGGTAGCCTGAGGCATGGAGAACCTTGCCTCCAAGAAGTGCATACACCAAGACCTGAACACCAGGGAAGTGCTGGTGACAAAGGACAACATGATGAAGATCTCAGACTTCAGCCTTGCCAGAGATATCACCACATCAGTTACTATAAAAAGACAACCAACAGTGGACTGCCTGTGAAGTGGATGGTCCCTAAGGCCATGTTTGACCAGATCTACATCCACCAGAGTGACTTCTGGTCTTTTGGGGTGATCCTGTGCAAAATTTTCACTCTGGAAGCCTCCCATATCCTGGAGTGCCTGTGGAGGTGGTTTTCAAGCTGCTGAAGAAGTCATCTGATGGATAAGCAATAAGTGCACCAGAGAGTTATACACAATAATGAGGGGTGGCTCGCATGTGGTACCTTCAAGCTGCTGGTAGAAGACTTGGATCATACTGTGGCCTTGACCTCCAACCAAGAGTACCGGACCTGTCCTTGGCCCTGGAACAATACTGTCTATGCTTTCCCAACACCCAAAGCTCCACCTGCTCCTCAGAGAAGAATTCCACCTTCTCTCATGTGCCGTTGCCCAGGGAGGCCTATCTGCCCTGACACCCAGCCCAGCTTGCCAATGGTGGACTCAAATGACTAGTATCCCTATTACTCCTGTCCAGATTCCATCATAAGCTGTAACCCTTACCCCCCACCCTCCCTGAAAGACTCACTGCCTTCTCCTTTGTCCCTTTCCTACTGGCAGGAGCCAGCTGCCTACCTGAGGCCTTCACCCCTTGAAGTTCACCTCTCTTCCCCTTCCTCTTCCTCCTCCTTACAACCTGCTCATAAAAGAAAGGAACAGAGAGGCAGGTACTTGCTCGTGGCTACTTCCTTCCCTCCCATATGTTGGACCAAGACCCCTCCCTGTCATCTGGTACTGCCTGGACGTCAAGGGAGTTGGAGATGAGGCATGCCAGTGAAAGCTGTCGGAGCTTTCCTGTTTTGGTTTTGTCTGCTTAGCATAACATGTAAGACTGAGTTCTGGTGGCAGGGACCTAGTCCTTGCGGCTATAGCACTAGCGAGGGGAGGTCAACTGCTCTGGGCCTTGGCTAAGAGCAACCCCTGCTCCAGAGATATGGTGCCAACGGCTTATTAATATTGATACTAATTTGCTTTGCTGACCAAATACCTGGTATCAAAAGATGGGAAGGCAAAGACTGGAAGCAGTGTTGTGACCATGGGGTCCAGCCCCAAACTATGAAGAAAACACAAAGTGTATAAATCTGAGTAAGTATATATTTACACACCTTTTAAAATAGGTTGTTATCAAAGATTTAATCAATGGGTAATATGCTCCTCGTGGCTGGGAAGCATCAGTTGCCATATATTAAAAACAAAGAAAAGAGGTGTCTGGGTGGCTTCCTCCATAAGTGTCCCTTCTTTTCAGGTCATGATCCCAGGATACTAGGATGGAGCCCCACATCAGGCTCTCTGCTCAGTAGGAAACCTGCTTCTCCTTTTCCCTCTGCCCTGCTTATAGTTCCTCTTCCTGTCTCTCTGTCTGTCAAATAAATAAAATATTAAAACAAATACAAGAAAGAAACAAAATGTTTTTAAAAGGTCTTTTTTTTAAATTTTCTATGGGTGCCTGAATGACTCAGTTGTTTAAGCAGATGTTTGCCTTTGGCTGAGGTCATGATTCCAGTGTACAGGGATCCAGCCCTGCATGGGACTACTTGCACCACAAGGAGCTTGCTTCTTCCTCTCCCTTTGCACGTGATTCCCCCTTCTTGTGTGCTTCTTCTCTCTCTCTCTCTCTCTCTCTCGCTGTCAATAAACAAAATACAATCTTTTACTAAATAAATAAATAAATAAATTTCTAAACCTACTTTCAGTTTAGGTCCCTTAACAAAAATTGCTACTGCTTCATTTTAAAAAAAAGTTAATTTAGAAAGATGCTTCCAGAGTTAAAAAGCTGTTTTGTTTCTTTGTCAAGATTAAATATAGAAGTGCTTTAAAAAGTAAAAGAAAAAATATGCTATATTAACACTAATCACAATATAACTTTGGTGGTTATAGCAAGATAATGAAAAGTGATTTTAAAGCAAATTTCATTATCAGACATAAAGATCAAGTCAAAATTACAGAAGAGTAAAAGGATGAATTCATCAGAGAGTATAATAATTCTTGACTTTTAATACTTAATAACAGATTTGGGGATATATAGGGAAATACTAAGAACAAAAATCATAACTTCCACCTTAGAAGAGAAATGGAAAAAAATTTCAACACCCTCATTTTAAGATTATATAGACAAATGGTCATCAAATTGGTAAGATATGTAAGACTTGAACAAAATTATCAACTAACTAGATATGCTTGATATTACAGAACACTCCCAACAACCACAGACTACATATATCTTAAGCCATGATTTTCTTTGCAAAGGTCAACATTGATAATGTTCTAGTCATACCTCCGTGTACCAGGAAAGAAGTAGCATATTTCTTGAAAGACACAGCTATCAAAGCTCCATTGAGAAACTGTAAAGATGGAGAAGGGATTTGCAAATTCTATATCTGATAATGGACATCTACTCTGATTATTAAAAAATGAATAAAAATAAAAAACCTTACTAATAACCAAACAGAGTATCCAATTTTACATGTGAAGAAAATTATTGAAGAGACATGTCACCAAAAGGATATGGATGGCTTATAAGCACATGACAAATTTCTCAACATTTAGACATTAAAGAAATACAAATTAAAATCATAATGAGACATGCTTACATATCTATTAGAATGGCTAAAATTATAAAGGCTAATTGTACTTCGTCTGAGCTAGATTGGGAAGCAACAAAAAATCTAAACTGTTGTTGGCATATATCATGATACCACCACTTTGGAAAATAGTTTGAAAATTTTTTTAAATGCAAAATATGTTGCAGTTACACAAATAGCCATTTTACTTCTAGGCATTTAACCAAGAGAAACATACCCTATGTTCATACAAGGACTTGTATATGAATTTCATAGCAGCTTTTAGAATTGAAAACAGTGGAAATGTTGTTCATCAATGTCCATCAATAGAGAAAAGACAAATTATGATCTATTCATTAAAGAGATTACTATTCAACATCAAAATGAACTATTTACAATTGGAGATCCTCAAAGTAATGATGCTGAGAAAAGAAAAGCCAGGCAATGAATAGTATATACTGTGTGATTCCATGACTATAAAAAATCTAGAAAATACAAATGTATATATAGTCACAGTCATCAAATATTTTGGTGTGATTTTAGTGCCTTCTTCTGTGCTCCCATAGCTTCCTACACTTGGATCTCCGAGCATTTGTTACACCATGTGAAAATATGAACTCTTTTTCTTTATTCTGTCTTACTAGAATAAGAATCCTTGAAATTTTATGGACATTTGAACTCTCAGTTATTAGCAGAAATTCTATCACACAGTAAGTTTCCAAATATAAAAGCCAGAGTTTTACAATGACTTCTAAGCTTTCACATGATCTAGCCACTCATTTAACCTCGGTGACCTCTTTCCCTGCTACTCTTCAGTCACACACAGTGGCCTCCTTGCTATTCCTCAGATATGCCAGGCATGATCCAACCTTATGGCCTTCAAGATAGCCAATTCCTTTGTCTGGAGTGACCTTATTGCTGATAGTTCTGGGCAAATTCATCACCTTTCCATACCTTTGTTCAATTGTCAGCTTCATTGTAACAACCCTGATCTTCCTATTAAAAATTTTAGCTCCCCATCCCCTGCCTAGCAACCTTGATTTTTCTCACCCTGATCGAATTTTTATTTTTCCCCATTGTACTCATCATTTTTGAATGCACTATGCAATTTTTATTAAGGTTTATAGCTTTTAATTGTCTCACCCATTAAAATAAAAGTTCTATAAAGCCAAGTATTTCATTTACCAGTGTAGTCTGAAGTAATATCTGCAATATAATAGGTTCAGTAGACAACTGGTAAATTTCAAAATAAATTAATGTTGAGCATTTACTGAATTTCATAAGTCATTTCAATATTTTTTCCAAAAAATAAACTATGTAAAACATACTTTAAATTTAATTTCAAAATATTTTATAGCCTATAATGGACTATATACGTAAGTCTTAAAGAAACAATCATATAAATAACCATTTCATACCTACTTAAAAATTGCATAATACCACACTTCTAGATCCTCTCTGAACGCTCTAAAATAACCCTTCAAAGGAAATACATTTTTAAGAATAATAGATTTTTTGTCAAATTAATAAAATAAAAGTTTCATTCATCTATGTAGATCATAATAAATGTTATTAATAAGCATGAAATTATAACTCTGAAGTGTGCTAAAATGAAACCACCTGCAAAGGGTGAGAGAACAAAAATAAACATCATTATTCCAAATAAGAGGAATTTATTACCTTTGAATCAAAGCATGTGGATTTGTTCATACTGGCAATAAAGGAATATGGAAACACAAACCATAGAAAGTCATATTTTAGATTTCTAAAAGACTTCGAAGTAAAGAGTATACATTTTTTAAATGCTACATAATGCTACATAATGACAAGATGACAGGTTGTGACAAAGAGCATTTTAAAAGCTCTACTCATAATGGAACGGAAGGTCATTTCCTGTAATTTTATATATATCATTAATTTACTATATCTGGATACAACATATTACCAAACAGATGTTCATCAAAAACTAAATCATTTTTAATGGAACATAATAATTTGTACCTACATGTATTAATCATTTTTTTCAATCTAACATTTATAGTCTCGCTAAATATTTTATCAGTTGTTGACAAAATTAAAAAATAAATAGGATAAAAAGTCATGTTTGGAAAAGTAGATTTTTTTTCAAATATGCATTTAAATGAAAATATTTGCTGATAATTTTAAAACTTTAAATGTAATTTTATATATATCTGACCTATCAGATGATATAAAATTTTTGGAGAAAATATGACATATTTTTTGATCTTAGTTGAAGGTATTAATAAAGAGCAACTGTTTGTATTATTTGTATTGTGATATCTTAGTTAATAAACATGAATAACTGGTATAAAATATGTTTTTTTAAAAATTTTATTTATTTAATTGACATAGATCACAGGAAGGCAGAGAGGCATCCAGAGAGAGAGGAATGGAAGCAGGCTCCCTGCTGAGAAGAGAGCCCACTGTGGGACTCAATCCCAGGAACCTGGAATTATGACCTGAGCCGAAGGCAGAGATTTTAACCCACTGAGCCACCCAGGTGCCCTAAGATATGTTTTTTTTTTATATAGAATTATAGTTCTTGCCAAAATATGGAACTAGCTGGAACTGAATGCCTCCTTCAAAGTCAGCTCTGGAGAAATTATGCAAGTGTAATATGGAACTATTTCAGATATTAACCAAAAACAAAGAAATGATGATAAGTTCCTTAAAAGACTCAAAGTTGCACTTGACTGGTATTTTTAAAGCTCTATTCCTAGTTTGAAGACAGGTTTTGATAGGCCTGTCACTGTAGAAATCAGCTGGATGTTTAGAGGCTATCAGAACTGTACAAAAACCTTGAAGGGGTAAAGACTTGAAAATTCTTTAGAGAGATTAGATCCCTAAGGCATTATTCCTTCACACATTTTCCTCCAATCAATTAAGACTGATGGATGAGGGGCACCTGAGTGGCTCTCTCATCACGTGGGTGGTGGGTTAAGCCTCTGCCTTCATCTCAAGTCATGGTCTCTGGGTCCTGGGATCCAGCCCCACATCGGGCTCTGCTCAAAAGGAAGCCTGCTTCCCTCCCTGCTTGCCTGCCTCTCTGCTTACTTGTGATCTCTCTCTGTCTCTGTGTGTGTCCAATAAATAAATAAAATCTTAAAAAAAGGCTGATGGATGATAAATTATGAAAACTGCTCCCTCCAAATGATGCTTCTTCATAAGGATTTAAGAATTTAAAATTGTAAGAATTTAAAATTGAAACTTGATCGTAGGATTTATCTTATAGAATAACATCAAGTGAAGGCAGTTATTATTAGTTCTGAAGTATTTGTGATTCTGAATTCTTGGCCTCATTAGTAAATTTATTTTTAAATTCTCCCATGGAGTGGTGATTGGCCTTCAGTCTTTCATTGATGTACATCATTGGGTCAAATGAGATGTGTGTGCCCAGAACTATATATATAATCTTCTTTGTATTTCACTGGAGATGGCATTTCTGAGTTTTGTTCAATTGAATTTGGACAGATGTTTTAATAGTCACTTCTAGAGTTGGCCCTGGAGAATATCTTCCTTTTTTTCTCTTCCCGATTCTCTGAAAAACCCTGACTAATTCACATTATCACAGTGATATCACAATTCAAGTTTTCCAAACACTATAGCTGCCAAATAGAAGGAAGCTACTCAGAATGTAATACTATTGTGAATGATTGAGAAAGAAAACCTTATCATAATTAAGCTACCAGGTTTCAATGTATTTTATTGTTGCTTAGAAAATCCTAGCATACCCAGACTTTACAGAGATTTGATGATCCTAAGAGTTGCTGAACTCATGGAGCAAAATAACTATGCACATAAAAAGTACAATCACTTACCTAAAAAAGATGATGTGGTTAACTTTATATGGCGATCCAAGTGTTATTGGAACAGGAATTTAAAAAATAGCTTAGGGGCGCCTAGGTGGCACAGTGGATTAAGCCACTGCCTTCAGCTCAGGTCATGATCTCAGGGTCCTGGGATCAAGTCCTGCATCAGGCTCTCTGCTCAGCAGGGAGTCAGCTTCTCTCTCTCTATATATCTCTCTCTCTCTGCCTGCCCTCCATCTACTTGTGATCTCTCTCTGTCAAATAAATAAAGAAAGAAAATCTTAAAAAAAAAGAATGACTGTACTTTTAAAAAATAGCTTAAAAGGGGCGCCTGGGTGGCTCAGTGGGTTAAGCCGCTGCCTTCGGTTCAGGTCATGATCTCAGGGTCCTGGGATCAAGCCCCACATCGGGCTTTCTGCTCAGCAGGTAGCCTGCTTCCCTTCCTCTCTCTCTGCCCGCCTCTCTGCCTACTTGTGATCTCTCACTGTCAAATAAATAAATAAATTATTTTAAAAAATAGCTTAAAAGTATATGATAAAATAATGATTTACATATACAAAGAAAAGATACTATACTGTGAATATAAATTAAGTGAAAATTGTTGAAATAAAGAATACGATAAATGGAGACTAAGATGAATATAGCTGTAAAAGGAATAAATGAGTTGGGAAAAACAAACAAACAAACAAATTAATGACTTCTGCCCAAATGCAGCAGAAGAGAAAAAAAAATAAAGAAAATATTTAAATAAGTACTGAGATAAATTTTGGAGAATTAAAGAAAAAGATACCAGACTTAAAATGACGCCAAACATGAGAAATCAGAAACAAAACAAAACAAAAACCACACACACACAAAACCACTCATATACTTTATGGTGAGTTTTAAGAATATCAAAAACAGAGAAGAGCACAAATGATGCCCAAGAGAAGAACAGATCACCTAAAATGTACAAGAATAATACTGACAGCAGAATTCTCAATAGTAATAGCATATAAAGGAGACAGCTGGGTGTTTGTATAGATGGCAAAGATATTTGAAACTAGATATTATACATCAAGCCAAATTATTGATTAAATTTGAGAGCACAGTAAAAATACAATGAAGCATGTTAGGTCTTAGAACATTTATCACACAGAGACACACATTTTAGAACACTTCCTTGGAGGACAGCTCAATTTAGAGAGAGAAAACAGAATTATGTACTCAAAGGCACATTTTGAAGGAAGGATTGAATATAGTCTGCACTGCAAATATTCTTTAGTCGTATGTTCTGAATTTCCTAAATTTAAGAAGTATTTGTTCAAATATTTATCTTTAAATAAACCCTAGGAGACTTTTTCTTGGATTCTGGAAAATCAGTCCATTTGGATACAAATCTTTTTGTCACTGATGGAAATTTTGATAGCCCTTAACAGTGGAATGCCTAATGTATTGTTACAGCAATTGTGATTTGCCAATACATGGGTGATGTGTGTGTGTTGTGTGTGTGTATTTTTATTTTTGATGGTTTTACTCTTCTATGAGATTTTTAAGTAGACATAATTTTAATAAATTATGATTTGTTGAAATTTATCTGAGGTTATATATAATAAAATGAAATTTGTGTGAACTAAAGAAGTGCGTCTCCATTTTTTTGTTTTAAGAGTAGACTGGTCTTTAAAAATTGTCCAAAGAAGTACATTATATTCATTATTAAATTTGATAATATACAATAAAGTATTTATGGTCATATGGAACCATATCAAATTCTACTATTAATTCATATTTATAATTACCATAAGAGGAAAAAGGGATATTTTTCAAAATGAAAATTAGCGTATTTTTCAGAATATGATATGGTGTTATTCACTGAACAGAGGGAACAAATGTCAAGGTTTAACACAGTTTACAGAATGTTTTAACATAAATTGAAATTTAAGTCTGACCAAATTTCACAGTTTTAAGTAAAATGGTAGCACTTTATAACCTTGAAAGGTGGTAAGTGACCCAAAACATTGCATAGAAAAACAAATTTAACACTACACTAGTCTGAGATGGTTAAGTGATGGTACAACTTGCCATTGTGTATTTTTTTTTTCTTTTGGTGTTGTCATTATATTTTATTTTAGCCATTCTGGTAAGTGTGTAGTGATATCTCAGTGTCATTTTAATTGCATTTCCTTGATGTCTAATTATGTCAAAATATATTATTTTGATGCTTAATGTTCTGAGCTTTCTCAGTTCAAGACCATGAAGCCACTTAGGAAAAATACAGTTGCAGATGCACTCATAGACCAACTCTTATTTAGAAATAAGAAGAAACATTACTACCCATTCCAACAAAAAATAGACTTGTTATGCAGTAGGGATTTTATAAATTACCTGACACAACTTATATAGTAAGATGAAATGGGACAGGCGGCTTCTTGCAGCTATATACAACATCATTTTAATTTCAATTTTCAGTATAATTTTTCCAAGCTATACACAGAATGTATATTTAATGTAAATTGTGAACATTTTAAACTCTGTATATGGAAATTAATCAATTTTAAGTTTATAACAATCAAAATTAACAGAAGTTTATTTTAAATTAGTTAGCTTTCTCTGCATTGCAAGACAGAATAATCAAGAATTGGTAAGAAAAAAATAATCTCTGTAAAATTACCGGGGGTGCATTATAAAGTGTTCGGTAACTGATCAAACTCACAATTTGAATTGAATGGCAAGTGATTTTTAAAATCTGGAACTCATTGTCAATTTTTTTTTCCTCATTGTGTCTTAATAAATTACTGTGTTCATTTGCATGAAAGTGAAGAAAAATGCATGACATTTCATCTCAACACTAACACTTTTAACTGGCAACTCTGAATGTACTTTACAGCAGTGTAAAAAGTAAAGATCAATGATGTTTCATGAAATATTTGTTATAATTCTCAAGGAGATAGGGAGTTTGTGCAAAAATGCAAATCACTTTGCGACTAAACACATTGTTTATTTCAGCTAGTTTTAAGAAAATATGCTAAGACTCTCTCAAAAAAGGAAGCAATGATTTAGGTTTTCCTTCAAACTCCTTATCTAATCCTGAACCAACAGCACATAGTTCAAAGAGCAACTAATTTGAGCAGCTCCAATTTACACGTTTCCTAACAATGCTTAATTTAGTGGAATTTCTGTCCAATTATGTTAATTTGATGTAGTGAAAGACAAACATTCAAAAAGATCATCCTTAATTTATATAGATTGCCAAACTCTGCATTTTCTGAATGACGCCCAGGAACGTATTTTCAAAAACAAACAAACAATGCCAGAACCACTATTAGGTCATCTCTAGGCAGAAAGTGACTCAGAGGCTACATTACTCTCTCCCTGAAAGTATACTGTAGGCACTGAAACTACTACCCTGAGTCTGTGCTATCAAATTCCTTAAGTTAGAAAGTTTTAAAACCCATCTGTGTGGGAGTATTTCATTTACAGATAGAGATTTGGTTGTTTATACATTTTCATACTTGATTTTTAGGGTGTAATAACTATGTTTTAAAATTCATGGTGGTTTTGAAAACTGTTGGATAATTGTGCTAAAATGGTATATCCATTCCTTCTAGGAAACAGAAATTATAGAAAGGTAGTGCTTTTCAGATCTGACGTCTTTGAGTCATTGCAGTTTCAGTATAAATGCAATAGGAAAAGTGACATTCATGTTTATGATATTTTCTATAAATAAATTAGAATGTACTGGAGGCCTGATATAAAGTGGGATGCCTAAACTTCAGTAAGATCTTGTTTTCAATTCAAAATAAATTTTATTTTTTATTTTTTTTATAATGTTCCTCAATTTCAGATAAGCACCCCTCTAAGGTCCACTCCATTTTTTTTGAGATTTTATTTATTTTATTTGACAGACTGAGATCACAAGTAGGCAGAGAGGCAGGCAGAGAGAGAGGGAAGAGGAAGCAGGCTCCCTGCTAGGCAGAGAGTCCGATGCGGCGCTCGATCCCAGGACCCTGGGATCATGACCTGAGCCGAAGGCAGAGGCTTTAACCCACTGAGCCACCCAGGCGCCCCCAAAATAAATTTTAAATTGAATTATGCACGTCTAAGTTCAGAGACAATAAACATCAACCAACACAATTAATAAGTTCTATTTCTTGAAATTTCGGGAACATTGATAGTCTCATCTCCTGGAAGAAGAACAGCTAAAATTTTTGGTCATGGATTCTTCCTAAAACATCATTTTCCCAAAGAAAATTAATGTTATGAATTTTCACTGATTGTTATTGATCATGAAGAATATAACAACCACGATAAAAAGAGTAGGAAAAACATGATATCTCATCTGTAAGGGCATGTGGAAAGTAGGAAATGCTAATAAAAATAACTACCATTATTTCCTAAGTTAACATAATATAACAGAACACAAATATTTCATAACAATATTTTCTAGGCTCATTCTGATAACTCTTTTCAACATTCAAATTTAAAGGTTGAGGCATGTGATATATATTACACAAAAGACATCCCAAGGAATTCGTTAAAAAAAAAAATAACTCTTAATAAAGGACAAATCCAAAGGAATTTTTTTCTAATTTAATTAACAAATTATGAATCGACTTACCTATTTCATCACAGTGTATCAGGCACCAATAATATTTTTGAATCGTCATACCTGATGCAATAGTTACCATCTTTCAGACATACTGATCAGGAACAAGCAAATAAAAAAGAGCACCGTAGCTTAAGATCTACCTGCATAAATATAGGACTACTTCAGACAGTCTCTTCACCAAAACATAGCAATGAATAGAAATCATACATGCTCTGTAATGGACATACAGATGAGATAGAAGGGATGGGTGTTAATATATGCAGAATCCTTATTAATTACATTGTAAAACATAATATGGAAAAACAGAATACAATTTTAGAAATACCCAGGTCACCATCATTGTTTTATTTTTATATGTGTAGGTAAGGAGTTTAATCAACAATCCATGACTATTCAACTTCTTATATTTTGAAAATTTTAGCAAAAGTAACAAACCTAGCAACTAGAAAATTGTATCTATCTGCAAAATACAGCTTTGCCAGTATGGTAGAGGGAAAGCAAAACAAAATAAGTAAGAAAAGTTTAACATTTCACAATAGTTTTACTTTTATTTTTTTATTTATTATTTTTTATTTTTCATTTATTATTTACTTCTATTTTCTACTTTATTTTAATGAAAATGTCATGACCATAACATAAGAGCAGAATTAAACCAACATGAGAAATTATTTTTTCATAAGTTAAAATAAACTAGCTTGGTGATTAATTCAAAAATTATATTACAAACTTCAGTGTGCTTGCAGTAAGTATCACTGCATAAACAAATGAGTCAGGAGTCATAAACTAATGATGATTCTAAATGTTATTTAGAGAGACATTCTGTTCTTAATATATTTCAAATATTCTACACAAGGCAAAGTGGATCCAAGTAATCTGTAGGCAAAATAAGATTTTAGAGAAGTATATATTTCCAACAGTATTTATAAAATATTACCTTTATGTAAGGCATCATCCTGGACTTTGTGGAAAACACACAAAGGAGTAAGAAGTGGCCCTTTAAGAAACATATACAATATCAAGGTTTAACATGAAGCAGCATGTCTTCTCTAAGTAAAAAAAACATTGTACCAACTGACTTTACTGAAACTTTATATTTATTGCTCTCGTTTTAGGTCATAGTGTCCTTCTGCATGCAGGCTGCTAGAACGGACATGATATAGACTGAATAGCTTATAAAGAACAGGAATTTATTTCTCACAGTTCTAGAACTGAGAAGTTCAAGATTAAGGAATGGGCAGATCCAGGGAGAGCCCACTTCCTCATAGATGGCTATCTTCTCACTGTGAACGTACATGATGAATGAATCAAGAGAACTCTCTGGGGTCTCCTTTAAAAGGACTGTAATCCCACTTATGACCTAATCACCTCCCAAAGGCCCCTATGTTTTAATACTATCACTTCCAGAGTTAGATTTCATAATGTGATTTTGGGAGACATAAACATTCACACCATAGTATATATAAACAAAAAAAGACACAAAAACAACAAACAAAAAAATTATTTTAACTACCTATTATTTTCAACTACATAAATTTTTAATTTGTTTCTATATAATATTAAATAACTCATTTGAGTGATTCACTTATATCCAATGCATCTGAGTGCAATTAAATTTGCTTACCCAACATATCCAGCAGCATATTTCTTCAGACTATCCCATTCCCCACCTTACGGGATTTACCACAATTAGAAGACAGGGGATAGAGGATAGATAGATAGATGTATACGTAAACACACTTGTACATACACATATGCATATTTTTTCCTGTTAATGATACTAATGCAAATAAAATTTAAGCTCAAGGAAACCTGTCTTGTGTGTTACTTAATATCCAGTTTTTAGTCAACATCCAAAAACAAATAATCCAATAAAAACATGGATAGAAGACATGAACAATTGTTTCCCCAAAGAACACATTCAAATGTTCAGTAGATAACATGAAAAGATGTCCATCATCATGTATCATCAGGAAATTGCAAAGCAAAACTAGAAAGACATACCACCTCACACCTGTCAGAATGGCTAAAATCAACACTACAAGAAACAAAAGGTGTTGGAGAGGATGTGAAAAAGTAACACTTGTGGGGGCTGCCTGGGAGGCTCAGTGGGTTAAGCCTCTGCCTTCAGCTCAGGTCATGATCTCAGGGTCCTGGGATCAAGTCCCACATCGGGCTCTCTGCCAGGCATGGAGCCTGCTCCCTCCTCTCTCTCTCTACTTGTGATCTCTCTCTGTCAAATGAATAAAATCTTAAAAAAAAAGAAAAAATAACAATTGAGAACTGTTGGTGGTGATGCAAACTGATACAGCCATATTTGAAAACAGTATGGAATTTCCATAAAATTTAAAAATAGAAGTCCTTTGTGATCCAACAATCCTGCTGGTGTGTACTTACCCAATGAATATAAGAAAACTTATTCAAAGGGATGCTAGCACCCCTATGTTTATAGCAGCATTATTTGTAAAGCTAAGATATGGAAAGAGCCCAAGTATCTATCAATTGATGAATAAATAAAGAATAAGTGGTATGTATATACAATGGAATATTATTCTGCCATAAAAAAAGACTGAAATCTTGCCATTTGCAATAACATGGATGGAACTAGATAGTATAATGCTAAAAGTGAAATAAGTCAGTCAGAGAAAGACAAATACCTTTACTCATATATGGAATAAAAGAAACAAAACAAACAAGCAAAGGGGAAAATAACAAGACATAGAAAGAGAAACAAAGCAAGAAACAGACATTTCATTACAGAGAACAAACTGATGGTTACTTGAGGGGATCTTAAAGGAGTGATGGATTAAATAAGTGATGGGGGTTAATTAGAGCACTTGTCATGATGAGCACTGAGTGCTATATGTTATATTGTACACATGAAACTAATACAACCATATATGTTAACTAACTGGATTTCAAATGAAAACTTTTTTAAAATCCCAGTTTTTAGCTCACATTCTGGCTTACAAAAGGGAATTAGTCAGGAATTTGGAGATTAGTTAATGAACAAATAAGGGGTGAACAGGCAGTTGTTAGATAAAATTACTATCCTTTCTGGCATGATCTTATACCTTTTATCTAGAATTATTTTTATCACTTTAGACTCTTCCTATTTTATTTTGAGTCATTAAACAAAAATTTCCTCAAAGGACCTTAGACTCCATCCAATTTGAGCAACAGTGTGAGAGAGGAAATGGTGTCCAGGAGGAAAAAAAAAAAGATGAAACTACTTTTGTTTACTAGTGAATGCATAGTTCTTCCACAGAAGAAGCTCTAAATGGTCATGGCTCCAGCTTTATATGTGTTCAGTCATATGTTCAGAAGTAGGTAACACTATCAAAAAATATAAAGCATCTGAGATTATTTTCCCTTATTTGAAAGCTGGTGTATGAGTCTGCCGTGGTTTCTTGGGTGTTGATAGAAGACGCAGACTCATGGTTCAGAAATAATATAGTTTATTATTCACAGCAATAGAGGTAGCCAGAATATTAACAGTATTTGTGTGTGTGTGTGTGTGTTTGTGTGTGTGTGTGTGTGTGTGTGTGTGTGTAGGGGTGGGAGTTATATATCAGTTCTGAGCCTCAGTTCCCACAAGAAGAATCAAAAAAGAGGCAGATAATATTTGCAAACACAACAGGTTAAGTTAAAAAAAAAAGATACCTTTCTGTCTTCCTAGTCTATTCAATACAACCATCTTCAAAGAATGGTCTAGAACAAATAATAAATGCAGAAATGTAAGCAACCAATTGAAAAGTGTCTCCCAAGAAACACACTTTGAGAGTCTTCATTTGACAAAAATACTATAGGATATTACATGGATCAGGTGCATTGAATACGGGAAGGTTAAAATTACAAGGGACCAAATATTTTTAAGCAGTTCTGGCATCCAGTAGAGTTCAAATAGGTTTTATAAGATTGAGGAAAGAAGCCATCAAAACCTGGGCCCTGGGGCGCCTGGGTAGCTCAGTGGGTTAAGCCTCTGCCTTCGGCTCAGGCCATGATCTCAGGGTCCTGGGATCGATCTCTGCATCAGGCTCTCTGTTCAGCAGGGAGCCTGCTTCCCCCTCTCTCTCTGCCTCTCTGCCTACTTGTGGTCTCTGTCTGTCAAATAAATAAATAAAATCTTAAAACAAAACAAAAAACCTGGGCCCAATTTTCCCAAAAGTATGATTCTCATTCTAGTCTCTATGATGTTATCCCTTGAAGACAATGTCTCTAATTGAGTTGAATTAGTTTACTAAAGAGCATACCCCCATTTGTTGTAGGAGAAAAACAATATGCAAGAGGCAAAATGCCACATGGAAGCCACCTGGTCTTCAGTGGATTATAGAATCAGTTCCTTTGGGATGAATTTGTTCCACATTTGACTTCCCACTTAAGGGAAAATAAGAGTGCCTTCTAATAGATTATAAATAGGAAATGACAACGGAAGCTTATACAAGATTATAAAATGGGAAATTTCATTTAGATAAGCAATAATTTCAAAGTCATCTTCTTAATATGACACACTCTTCACATAATCATAATTTTATTTTGGTATTATATAGTAATTTCAAATATAGTAAATATAAAGAATTTACCACTGTAATTATAGCGAGTCTGATCATAGTTTAATGGCAACAAAACTTCAATTTAGAAGTATGGTCTACCAATTATTAATACATTTGGAAATGGTGTGTCATCTTCACTCCACTTTTCTCACTAAAACAGTGAGCCAATAAAAGTAGGTCCAAGCTGTTTACTATGGTCAAAATGGGTTGCTTTTGCACTTGGTAAAGAAGCAGTCATATTTTGGAAGAAGAAAATGAGGCTATTAATATTTTCAACTTATTTTCAGAAAAGGAAAGAAAGGATAATCTAAGCTAAACCCAAAATCTTACACAAGGTGGCAGGAGAATGATCTTTTCCCAGATAAAGGGTTTTTCAACTTAGCCATGTTAGGAGGAAGAAGAGATGAGACATTGTGGACTTGACTAACGTTTGTACACTGTTCAAAAAGTTTTCAAAATAATGTGAATTATTTTTCTTCTTTATTTGAGACAAAACAAACAAACAAAAAACCACTAATGAGCTTACTCTTAAAAGGAGGTAAACAAGAAACTAGCAAAGATTGAGTGTTAGGAATTGTCCCCCTCCTTTTTTTTTTTTTAATTATGTTATGTTAGTTACCATACAATACATCATTATTTTTTGAAGTAGTGTTCCATGATTCATTGTTTGTGTAAAACACCCAGTGCCCCATGCAATATGTGCCCTCCTTAATACCCATCACCAGGCTCACCCATCCCCACATCCTTCTCATCTTTAAAACCCTCAGTTTGTTTCTTGGAGTCCATAGATTTTCATGTTTTATTTCCCCCTCCAATCCCCCCACTTCATTTTTCCTTTCCTTCTCCTAATGTCCTCCATGCTATTCCTTAGGTTCCACAAATAAGTGAAACCATATGATGATTGACTTTCTCTGCTTGACTTATTTCACTTAACATAATCTCCTCCAGTCCCGTCCTTGTTGATGCAAAAGTTGGGTATTCATCCTTTCTGATGGCTGAGTGATATTCCATTGTATCCATAGATCACATCTTCTTTATCCGTTTGTCTGTTGAAGGGGATCTTGGCTCTTTCAACAGAATGGCTATTGTGGACATTGCTGCTATAAACACTGGGGTGCATATGGCCCTTCTTTCCAGTAAAATAGAGCTAGCCTATGACCCAGCGATTGCACTACTGAGTATTGACCTCAAAGATACAGATGTAGTGAAAAGAATTAGGTATTGTTAAAGCACAAATGCAGGGGATAGAAGTTATGGTACAGAAGAGGGAAGGGCAACCATATGGCAGAGTAGAATAAAGTAGCTCAGGAAGAAATAAGTCATATCCAGATATTGTAAGGCATGTGGGGTTGGCAGGGAGAGCATGAGAAATAATGAGAGAAGAGAGAGAAATTGGACCAGGCAGGAGAGGTTTATAACATTTTAACATCTAAGGTAAGCATATGCAAAGCAGAATAGGGAACTAAATAAAAGTTTTTATAAAGCTCAATACATAAGGAATAACATGGAGGACACTGGGAGATGAAGAGAAGTGTGCTGGGGGAAATCGGAGGGAGAGACAAACCATGAGAGACTGTGGACTCTGAGAAACAAACTGAGGGTTTTGAAGATGAGGGTGGCAGGTGGTTGGGTGAGCCCAGTGGTGGGTATTAAGGAGGGAATTTATTACATGAAGCACTGGGTGTGGTGCATAAACAATGAAATTTGGATCACTGAAAATAAATTAAAAGAAAAAAAAGACTGACTACAGACATGGACCTCAGTGTAACACACATATGGAACTCACTGTAATACCAGCCACTTCCCACCGACACACACAGACTATGATAATAATAAATAATAATGCAATTAAGAAAATTGCCTGCCAAATAATTTTTCCTCTTTTTTATTTTTATGATTATTATTTTTATTTTATTTTTAAAGTTTTTATTTAAATTCCAGTTAGTTAAAATAAGGTTAATATTAGTTTCAGGTGTACAATATAGTGATCAACACTGCCATACAATGGCTTAAATAAAAAAAGGAAAAACAAATTTTTAAAGATTTTATTTTTAAAAAACTCTACACCCAAGGTGGATTTCAAACATACAACCCCAAGATCAAGAGTTACATATTTTACTGACTGATACAGCCAGGCACCCCAACAAATAAAAATTTTATAAAATTGTTGAGTTTGTGGGAGTCTCATTTGCTCAGTCAGTTAAGTGTCTGCCTTTGGCTCAGATCATGATCTCAAGAGTCCTGGGATCAAGCCCCATATTGCTCATGCTCTCTCTCTCTCTCTCTGGCTTTTGCTCCTAAATAAATAAATAAAATATTTTAAAAAAAATTGTTGAGCTTGTTTAACTAGTTTTAAACTAGTAGACAGAGATCAAGTATGATGTCATGGGAGGGAAAAATTCAACTTAATCGTTTTAAAAATAAAATGTGCAATGCAAGTTACATCACTTCTTTTATCACCACACTGGGACTTTCCCTACTGATTTGTTGTAATGTAAGGACCTATTTTATATTTTTATATTTTAGCAAGAGGCTTTCATTGAGGTTAACCTTAAACTGTCCTTGCTCCCCTTCCTCCAGGGGATTCACTTAAAAACAAGTCCTGGAAATCAGCTCCAGGTAACAAGCCCATATACAAGGGTGGGTCAGGCCAGGTGGAGACGTCAATCAGAGGGAGGGGGGGCGGTGTTTGCATATTGTCTCCCTAGATACTAAGGAGTATGCCCCACTCCTCAGCCCTTTGGGAACCGTTTTGGCACCAATCCTAATCAAGGTGTAATAGGCTGGGTCAAATGTCTATACTAGGGTCAATTGAACCTCAATTGGTCACCTAGCCTCACTGTGGAGTTTCCTGTGTGTGTTAAAATCTCATTGGTCACCTGTGCGTGGCCAGGCCTGACTGCATGGCCTTTGCCCTTAAAAGCTAGACTGAAACAGGGAAGGGTTGCCTTCTCTCATAAGAGGTGTGGCCCCGAACGTTCAGTTAGATTCTTGATGCTTGGCATGAAATAAAGCTTTGCTTGACCTTTGCTTTACATCAGTCTCGCTCCTTTAATCATAGACCCATTAATGAGGCACAACAGTATTAATCTTATAGTTATAAGTCCACAATGCATCCATCATGCATTCTACCCCTTAACATTCCCCTTTGGACAGACCCATGATCTAGAACAAGCCTTATTTTATAGTGCCTTGTAGGAGATTTTTGCTGCTGCCTAAATTGCCTACTTTCCTCTCACCATTACCAGGGAAATTGGGTCCACTGAAACAAAGGGGTAGTGTAAGAAATTAACAACTTCCATAAATCTCTTTAAATAATAAAGTATAAGATAGTGATACCTTTTTTTTCTGCCACATAGCCAATTCTTGCAAGAATAAGGTCATATAAGAGAATTTACAACACATGCTAGCATTATCCTACTGGACCCAGATCATTTGTATGTTTCTCTGTCTCTGAGAAATGTAGTTATTTACATGACTGAAACCTACAAATTTTTTGATATGACTACTAATATCACCTACATTATTTTAAAGCCTGTTTAAGGCTTCTGAAATACATAGGTTTGTAAACACTTATTAAGCATCTTGTATATATCAAACACTTTAAAAATCTCTGCTTTAAAAACAAAACAAAAAACCTCTACCTCAATGGAACTTTGAGTCTGAAAAAGATACAGGCAATATACAAGGCAACAGATAAAATAATTACATATTTGATTATATACTCCGAGGATGTCACATTAAATTGATATGAAAATGATGAGAAGGATCTGGATTTCTTGTCAAAATTTTTTGCCTTAAAAAGAAATTGATATTTAGGGAAAGTTGTTACTGAAAGAGGTCCTGTGTCAACCAAAAATGTCTGAATAAATTTTCCAGTTGTGATCATTGCTTTGTTTAGCTGTCTTATATTAAGACTGAGTTTAGTAATTCAGTCTCAGGTTTCAGTAAGTCTTTTTTTTTTAATGATTTTATTTATTTATTAGAGAGAGAGAGGGAGGGGCAGAGGGAGAGGAAGAACCAGACTCCTTGCTGAGCAGGCAGCTGATGCAGGACTGGATCCTAGTACCCTGGCATCACGACCTAATCTGAAGGAAGACACTTAACCAACTGAGCCATGTAAACTTCTTAAAGGTAAAAAAGTTTATACTTCTAGTAGTTCCACAGACATTTCTAACATCCATAAGAAAGCATGTACTGATGTAAAATGCCAGCAACTCAAATTATTTAAAAAAGAAAGAAAGAAAGAAAAGATATATCTGGATAAAGAGAAAAACAGAAAATCTAATAATACATTGAATTATTAGAGCAAAGAGTGGAGGAAGAGAAAATAAATATGAAATAGAGATTTCCACTAAAAGAAAAACATTGAATAAGGCAGGAGATTTAGAAAGTTATTATGACAGATGAGAAAAAATAAAATAGGAATTTTTAGAAAATAGCAATGAATGAAAAGGTAAATTGTTCCTACCTCTATAATATTAGCTGTTTGTTGTTGTTGTTGTTGCTAATTTACCTATTTAAGCTAATAAACAAAGAAAGGTTTCATTTAGGGATAAAGTTTCTATATATATATATTTTTTTCCATTTAGGGTAATATATATATATACATATGTATATATATATATTAATTTTAATTGTTAGAAAATGTGTCACAGAAAGTGTTTATACTTTAAGATACAGATGCAACATGTAACGAAGTACATTGTTTGAACGTCTAATTTGTAAATGCTGTTAGAGGAAACTTGGTGGAAATGTCCTTATGTGGTTGTGTTTCTGGAACTAAGTATATTTATAATAAGGAATAGTTTAAAATTATGAAATGACCTGGAGTGGACAATTTTCCTAATCCTATAAGCTCTTTGCAGCCCTTTTATTAGCCCCCTTCAGGAATATCAGCTTAATTTATCTAATTAAATTTTATATTAATGTGCTTTTGACTTTTGGCCTTTCTCTTCCTTCTGTTCTTTTTTTCCCCTAAATTACATGTTTCTGTTTAAGAGCTACTATCAATTCTTTGATATGAATTCTCAACATCAATTTACTAACTCCAGAGATGAAGCAGCATCAATATTTAGAAGCGAAGAATACAAAGCCTTGGGCATCTGGATGGCTCAGTCAGTGAAGCATCTGCCTTCGACTCAGGTGGTGATCCCAGGGTCGTGGGATGGAACCCCAGGTTGAACTTTCTGCTCAGCTGGGAGCCTACTTCTCCCTCTCCCTCTGCCTGCAACTCCCTTTGCTTGCGTTCTCCCTCTCTTTGTCAACTAAATAAAATAAAGTAAAATAAAATAATGTAAATAATACATTTATTTATTTATTAAAATACAATTATTACACAATACATAATGTATTGCATAATTATAATAATGATTAAATAATTTATTGAATATTTATATTAAATATATCGATTTAATTAAATAAATATTTTTTAGAATTTTAAATATTTCAAATTTAGATTGTTAAATATTAAATCATTAATTTAATAAATAAATATCTAAACATAATTAAATAAAACAATTTATTTATTAAAATGAATACAATAATGTTTCATTATCTGAGCATGTATTTTTACATAGTCTAAAAAAACCATCTAATAAAGTCTAAATACATTGAGTTCAGATATTTATACAAGTTAACCCAGATACTCAACCCACAGACAGTTTCAAAACATTTGTTTTTATCTACTACTCAAAATACGGTTGTAATGTATTTATTTATAACTTTGACATAGCAAGGAAACTTGGAGGAAAAGGAGACATTTGCTTTTAATTTGAATATTATTTTGAAAATATAATTTGAAAATTATTTTGTTGATTTAAAAAAAATAAAAACCTTAACACATGAGCATTTCTTCTTAAATAACACTGTGAAGTTTCTGAGTCGCATTCTATTAAAAGTGCTGATAAAATGGCCTCAGTTACTCATTTAAATTATCAGCTGAATGGGTAACAAATGAAGTAGAGAGCTTTTTAATTATTTATGAATGTATTGCTTGTGGATGGAGTGCCACATAGAGTTACCTCTCTTTTTGGCTTTGTTTTGTGAGCAGCAGTGGAATCTATGAATGAGATTAAACATAAGGACATTCACAGAAATTCTTAATGAACTTCTGGGGAAGGGCAATAAGTGCAAGGAAAAAACTGCAGCAAGACTAATTACAAATTTCAAGTGGTCATCGCTTAATTATAGAAGCTTTTAAGTTCATGTAATATATCTATTTTATGAGCCTATCATATTGTATTAATTACCACAAACTGCACTCTTGAACACTTATCTTTTCACATATTTCTTATTCTTAGTACTTAAAATTACCCTTATGATTGATAAGTAAATGGATTTTACTGACAATGCATTTATTTACATAAATAAATAATGCTGTTTATATATATAAAAACAATTGAATATGTGTATGTGTTCAATGAATTTTTTTTTCAAATTAACATCTTAATTCTACCACATTGGTTACAAATAGATATAGACTTTATAGATTCATCAAATATTTTATTCTCAAATTTATATCTCCTTTGTGAAGTAAATGAAACTCTAGATATTTAATATAATCCTATCACATGTAACAGTTACTAGTGCATCCCAGGACATACATAGGTCAGGTCCTACTCAAGGCATCACGGATAACTGGATTTAACTTTCTATCCTAGGAGTCTTCTGTATATTTCTGTGGCTTTTATACTACAATCAGGAGGAAGAATTCCTTTGCTAAAAGCTTCCAAATCACTATGTGAGTAGATTATTTGTAGACTAGTGATATAATATTATAATTTAATATGTAAAGCATGATAAAATAAAATGCTATTGCCATATTTAATTTGTTCAGTAAAGCATTCATTTAGTTATCAAGCATTCATTTGCTTTTTTTAAAAAGATTTTGTTTATTTATTTGACAGACAGAGATCACAAGTAGACAGAGAGGCAGGCAGAGAGAAAGGAAGGGAAGCAGGGTCCCTGCTGAGCAGAGAGCCTGATGTGGGGCTATATCCCAGGACTCTGGGATCATGACCTGAGCAGAAGGCAGAGGCTTTAACGCACTGAGCCACCCAAGAGCCGCAAGCATTCATTTTCTTTATACAGAAGAGATAGAACAATATTATATAGTAGAAAATACAGTAAATAATCTAGAAACCTTGATCATTTTGTTTTGGCAATTTTAGAACATAAAATTAGCTAAAGCTCAAGTGCAAGTTATATTTGTATCATAGGAGGAAAAGTTAATTAAAAGTTTGTTTATTACCATAGTTTAACACTTCAACAAAATGATAATGAGTCAAAAATTAATGAATATATGAAGTATACAATAAAAACAATAATCTTGAGTGTATGTGACTCACTGTAGGTATTGATAGGCTAGAAACCAAAGGGAAAGTATCTATAGGGTTTGTTCAGTTCCATGCTCATCAGATTTAAAGGCTTTCTCATATTGCTTCCTTCACCACATTAATTTGTCTAATGAAGTTTTCAAGAGTTAGAGACAGTGATAGGTTCATGGCTGGAGAGAAGGTACAGAATCTAAGATAGTTCAGCAGTGCTTATTATTTAAGAGAAAGACAGCATGGGAGGTGAGGGGGGGAAGGAAAGGGATAAGAAGAGAGAATCTTAAGCAACCTCCTTGCCCAGCACAGAGCCTATAGGGGCTTCATCTCATCGCCCTGAGATAACAACCTGAGCTGAAATCAAGAGTCAGATGCTTATCTAATTGAGTCACCCAAGTGCACCATTTTTTTCCCCTGTATCTTTATTTTCATCTCTTTCTGAAACTGAGTTTCCCTTCAAAATCAGGACTTGCATACACAACCTAAATAATTATTTTGGGATTTGATCATGTGGAAGAGGAGAGAATGAGAAGAGCTAAGTGGTCCAGGAGAAACATATATGAGTTCAGACTGAGTGGATTATGATTGTGCACAACTGAGCATCAATCCTAATGCACAGAATACATCTCAGAATTATTTTCCTGAAACAAGAAAGAATCTGTTTAACCCACTGGCTTCTGCATCCTATCCACAGTGGTTAAAATTCATCCCAGAAGTAATTAATGTCCCTGACTTTTCTATTACTGGGCATGAGAGAGGAGCTGAGTGGGCTTGGTCAGTGTCCCACCTAATGAAAGGCAGAGCAGATTCAGGCCAAAAAAAAAATTATTAGTTCTTTCCAAATTAGATTTAATGGGATTCTATTTTTCATTCCTGAATTCATTTTACATTTTATATTTTATCGATTTTTCTAAGCTTTGGCCAATATTCACTGCATTTTTGAATAGCTTTTATCTATTATTGTAAATCATTTTTCTGCTACATTTGTTTAGTCATGGTTATCCATTTCTTCTTCCAAGTTTTTCAGATATGTGATATCAATTTCCAAATAAATTATTTAAAATGTTTATTTTTTATACTAAACTTCTATGAAAAACATTGATATATGTATTACGGCATATTGTTCCCCTTTCAAATTATTTTTTAAAATGTGAATGTTCCTTGGAAAATATATATTGTTTCTTTTTATGTTTATGTAGATTCTTCATAATTTTCCCACGTTCATTGGCTTATGGTTTATATTTTTTAATAATTTTCCAACTGCCAATTAATAGATTTTTTTCCATTACCTTGTCTAAGTTGCTATTGCCATTAAAAGTAAAAAGCATCTGGAAATCTATATCCCTGTCCAGTTTCCTCAGATCACTCATTATTTTCAGGATCTAGTTGGATTTTCTTACAGGTTCCAGGTGGACAAGCTTTTGAACTGGTGCTAATTATTATTTCCGTTTCTGGCTTCCTGCATTTACCAGCTGAGGGATCATTTTTAACAATTATGATGAAATGAGGCATCATATTCTTATTCTCAACTTCATTAATAATGATATTAGTGTAACATGTCCTACAAGATAATAATAGATACATGTAAAATAATTTCATTGACCAAAAAAGTGGTGGAAAATGTAAATAAAACACAGTGGCAACCAACTAGTCATTTCAAGTTGAGCTATTTTTTTCCCCCTTTATCTCCCTGCCTCTTTAATTTCCTGTAGCACATTCCTACAAAGTATTTTAAGGTGTTTTATATGCACATACATAGAGATCATCATGGAGTCTAACTCTAATAATTCCTTGTCAGTTTTAAATATTTTAAGTATTGTTCATTCCTATGTCAGTTGTCTATTAACTTTTTCTCCACACTGCACTTAATTGCAAGGAAATATTTAATTTTAATATAAATTAATTAATCACTTTAATAAATATTTTTACCTTATGGATTAATCTTTGATGCTTATTTCTTAATTTTTTTAACTCTTAAAATTTTATTTATTGAGAGAGAGAGAGAAAGAGAACAAGTGCAAGCAAGGGAAGCTGCAGAGGGAGAGGGAAAAGAAGAAGCATGTTCCCCACCAAGCAGGGAGTCAAGCTCAGTCTCGGGGCCTTGGGATCATGATCTGAGGTGAAGGCAGAGGCTTAGCTGACTGAGCCACTGAGTCTAATTGTTATCTTTGATATTTAAGGAAATACTTTATCATCTCTAATTGATCCCCTATGTCACAAATACAGTTTTCTCTATGGTGCTATTAATTTTATTGTCTGCAAATTAGACTCTTTTTCTAGAAGCATTTTTAATCAGTCTCTTAGGGCTATAATTTAGTTTTTATACATTTCATTTAGTATTTTATTTTATCTTCATCATCTCTGAGTATTCCTGACCAGTACTCATTGGTCAAATCTTTCTTATTAATCTATTCCAAAAATTTGTTTGTTTCTATAAGATTTTGTTATTACTGCTGTCGTTCTTAGGTTTTGCCTTTATATTCTTTTTGTTTTGATTTGTTGTTTTATGCTTTGGTGTTTTTGTTGTATTGTTTTGTTTTTCTTTTGAATTAATACAATTAAACCTTTAGATTATCTTCATACATTTAATTATTGTCACTTGTTTTCACAAATGATATTACCATAGTACAGTAATTCTAAATATTTCTGAATTAGCTGTATTATTTCTTTTTAGGTATAAAGTTAACTTCCAGTTACATGGACTTAATATTTTGGTCATTCTATTCTAGTTTTATTGCCTTATCATTGGAAAATATAGCCTGATACTTAACTCTAGGGAATGATGTGGGAGAGCTAGGTTCTTGACTCTTGGAGTCAAAGAAGGAATCTCGTGGGCAATGGAGAGTGAGTAAGTGACAGAAGTTTATCAAGTGAATATATAGAAAAAGCTCTCACAACTAAGAGGGGTCCCCACACAGTTAACAATGAGTGCCTTCAGGGTTTATTTTTTATAAAAAGGTAACCAGGCAACTTTAATCCTTTTAACATCTCTATCAATAACTGCTGCAATGGCTTACCTCCTTTTTAGGGTCTGATTATTCTTTTTTGGTTACAGGTGTTTTTCATAGAGACACCCACACCACATGACCCACCCCATACACCTAGGGCAGGGTGGTCCTCCATCCCACAGGCCTAGATCAGGGTGCTCTTCCCTGGGGTAGGGTGGCCCAATTTATCACTTTACTCTGGTTTTCCCACACCACATTTTGGGGATTTCTGAGAGCCTGTTCACAAAGTTCCCTATGGATCTCTTCCTCCCTAGCCCCACCTGTCCGTTACTCATTTTGAGAGTTGATATTACCAAAGTACTGTAATTCTTAAAATTTCTGAATTAGCTGTATTATTTCTTTTTAGGTATGAAGTTAACTTCCAATTATATGAATTTAATATTTTGGTCATTGTTTTCTAATTTTATTGCCTCATTCTTGGAAAATATAACCTGATATTTAACTCTAGGAATTTATTGGCATATACTTCTGGCCTAAATAATGGCCTGTTTGTGTAAATGTTCAACTTATGCTTATATACTTACTGAAGACTATTGTTTTGGGGTCAGGATGGCTACATTTATTAATAGATCAGGATTATTAGATTCTCTAAATTTTGATGTCTCTTAATTTAATCTAATTAAATTATCAGTTAATGAAAGAAGTTAAATTTTTTATGTACTACTGCATCTAAACTTATCAAAGTCTTTTGCTATAATTAGACAAGTATGTCATCCTGTTTTTATACCAAGTCTTACATTAAAAAAATCATACTATCTGAAATATTATTTTTTATTATTATTATTTTTATTTTTATTTTTAAGGATTGTATTCATTGGGGTATCTGAGTGGCTCAGTCAGTTAAGTGTCTACCTATAGCTCAGGTCATAATACCCGGGTCCTGGGATAGAGCCCCACAGGGGGTTCCCTGCTCAGTGGGGTGCTTCTCCCTCTCCCTCTGTTATTCCCCCTGCTGTGTGCATGTTTTTCTTTTCTCACTCTCTCTCAAATAAATAAGTAAAATTTAGAGATTATCTCTCTCAAATAAATAAGTCAAATTTTTTTTCTCAATGGGAGGGAGAAGCAGACTCTCCACTGAGCAGGGAGCCTGATGCAGGGCTCAATACCAGGACCCTGGGATCATCACCTGAGCTGAAGGCAGACACTTGAACCGACTAAGTCACCCAGGCACTCCGGTTGTTTGTTTATTTATTTATTTATATTATGCATATGTTTTATCTCTCTTTTCTTCAAGTCTTTTTTTCGATCTTTTTACTTTTTTCATAAAACTGAATTATTTCAAGATGACTTGGTCATCCTCTTTTCCCCCACCCCATAGGTCATAGAGTACATTTTAACTGTTAAAATAATATTATTATTTAAGTGCTGCCTACACAAATTAAGAAAAATTATCTGTGGTCTGTATTCCTGAAAATATTTTTTTTATTATGCTTTCCTATTCCAATGACATTTTATAAGGATCTAAATGTTTACATTTGTGATTATTTTTTTCAAGATAATAAAGCTATTACCTCATTCTTTTTTATATCTGATGTTATTTTAAAAATTTCTGTCAGTCTGATTCTTGTTTCTTTATTAATGAATTATTTCTTTTTCTCTCTAACACTTATGATTTTTTTTTTGTCTTTGGTATGTATGCCCTAGTTTGGGATTCTTAGAGTCAACTATATTTGAATATTTTCTTTCTTTTCTTGTATGTAAGTTTTAATCCAGTGTCTTGACTATTTTATGCTTGAGAAATAGATGTACATTAATATTCAAATATTTCCTTCCTTTTTCTTCTTTCATTTAAAAAAAGTCATTTATTTTATTTTATTTAAAAAAATATTTATTTATTTATTTGGAGTAGAGAGAGAGGGTCATGAAGAGTGGTTGATTATATACTTTCAATTTGGGAGGAGCTGAGGGATAGCACAAGCCTCCAAGGTATTTTATAAACAAGGTTTCCAGGACCTCTAGGGGGCTAGCTATTGTTAGGGAAAGGTCATTTATTACTATTTAGTAAAAACTCAGGGAAGAGACTCTTCTGATGTGTATCAGTGGGTATATGCTTGGGAGATGATTGCCAATGTATATCTTGAGGGCAGGGGTGGGGAGTAGAGATAAAGAAGTTTCCAAAGTAATTTTTACATGTGAAAGTAGATTTTCAGTATCCTGGGGGGTGGACTAAGAATGCTTTTTGCCCTGAGTGGATGTGTCCACATGGAAGCAGCTGTGTCCCCAGAGGAACTTCAAGGACTTGTCAACAGGCTATGAGTAGTAAGGAAATCTAATTTTTTCTTTAGCTTTTGTTCCACACACATCACCTACATCTTACACCTCTTTTATATTGATAATTTTAAGGCTTTGCTGGTATCCAGATGACTATATCCCTAAGTGACTTCTTATCTCTATTGGATCCATTACGTATTCTATCCTTTGTATTCTTAATTCAACTAGATTACATATATTTAATCTATTAGTACCACTAGGTTCTTATTCTTGTTTTTATTTCAAAATCTTTCCTTATTTCCTTACATTATTTATTGGGTATATTTTAAATCCCTGATATACTCACTTATTATATATAAGCTGTCAACCTTATTCTTATTTTGAGGTAGCTATATCTTTTTGGGTTTTAGGACATCATACGAACATGACAAATAATTTTCAGACAACAGCAGGATCTCCAAGAATTCAACTAAATTCTGACACTATCTACCTCAACATAGTGTAAGATTTCATCAGTTAAGGGATCAGTCCTCCAAGACTATCTCCAACCCCACCTCAGATGCCAGTCTCACTGTAGGCCCCAGGTTATTACCTGTGCTTGTGACTGAGCAACTACAGGTTGGAGGTCCCAGTGGCCTACTTCTTACGTTCTTTTAATTTGTTACAGGGACTCACAAAACTCAGAAAAATACTTACTTTATGTTTGCCAGCTTATTAAAAGATATAATAGAAGATTTAAATCAATAGATAGATAAAGAAGTGCACACGGCAAGGTATGGAGAATGGGCACAGAGCTTCTATTACCTTCTGGAAGACTGCCACTCTTCCTGCCTTTTCATACATTTAACAAACTAAAAGCTTTCTGAACCCAGTCCTTTCAGGTTTTCTGTGGAGGCTTCGTGACATAGTCATGACTGACTAAATCATTGTCATTTGCTGATCTAATCTCCAGCTCCTCTTCCCTCCCCAGATAATCCTGAATTGGGAGGAAGGGGAGGCATGTTGGGCAAAAAGTTACGAAGGCTTTCACCAAGTGGTTGGTCCTTCAGGCAAACAGCCCTTGCCTTGAGTGAGGTCTTAAGGTCACTTCATTAACATAACAAAACACACCTCTCTCACCCTTATCACAGGAAATTCCAAGAGTTTTAGGAGCCATGGTTGAAAACTAAATATTCAGATGACCAAAATATATTTCTTGAAAACCACTATATTACACTACATGCTTAAGTATTTAATTATGTGATCTTTTAAACTAATATTTTTCTAAGAGTCTAAACTGTTCTGTCAGTAATCTGGAGTGGGGAGTGATGTATTGCCAAATTTCTATCATTTCAGTCCAGGAAGTCAAAGAGAAACAACAGGAGAGCCCCTTAGGGCAGGAAGTTCAAAGTTACAATGTTGACTACTACTCCCTTTTCTTGATTTTTTTTTAAACAAGCAAATCATCTCTTCAGAGTTGCAGTTTAAAGCCAAGAATATGCGGAATTGGGAGGAAAAAATAGTTATATTTGGAGACTTGCAGAGGTAGAATCAGAGTAGTGAAAGCCATTACAGTAACTGAACTAACTGAGGTCAGTCTTTGGTGAATCACAGAAACAGGTGGAGTTGTCAAACAAAGGAATCTTTGTTTACAACATACAAGGAGATCACAGGGAATAAGTTCCAAAGCCTTGACTGTTTGAACAGGAGAGAGAGATTTTTATTTCGTATTTAAGATGAATACTCAGAAGGGAGAGTTTTATTATCCCGTGTATGGTTGGTCATAAGGTTGTGGATGCATGCACATCCACATATGTATTTGTGCAATATGTATTGCATGTTCACCTGAATGAAGCTTGTATTCCACCGAGGGCAGAAACTTCAACGTTAGAATAAAGCAGAGGTAACTGTTGGACAAGGGAAAGGGACTCTGCAGGCTTCAAGAGCAGATATAAAGTAGATGGGGTCTTGGACTCATTTTCTGGGACAAGGAATGCAAGGCCTTGATTACTTTTGAAATAGCACTAGGAGTTTTACCACTGATTTATTGTCTCAATAGCTTAGGCTATTTCCTGGTCTGGTGGTGACTGTTAGTTTTCCCATTGCCTTGTTCCCTCAAAATCCTTAACTAGTGAGGTTTTTGCATTTCTTTGTAAGAACCTCCCAGGAAGTTTTGGAAGAAGTGTGCTTGGGCAAGTACACAGGTCGGGTATAGATCATTGAAAATAGCTGGGGACAAAAAATGACTTTTCTTATGTCAGGAAAACTATATCTCATCTTTAATTTTCTGGGAACCTCTAACTCTTTCTGCTGATGTTACCAGCAGGCATCTGAGATACTACTGATTGTTCTCTTGAACCTAAGGAAAAGGGAATGTAGAAAGCAAAAGACAAAACTTTAAAATCTATCCTGCAACTCATCAATTCACTGCAGCCACCTCTCTGTCTTTCCTGTTCTCTTTTTCTCTCTTTCTCTTTCTCTCTCACTTTCTCTCTCACATACGCACAACACACGCAAATCAACTTAAAACAATTTTTAATTTTCCCTATTCCATTTTAATATACTTGAGGCATGATCATTTTCTTAGTAAATACAAGAAAAAAAATCTAGGATTCCATCATTCTGTGTGATCAAAGTATTGAGGAATTTACTTCCAATAGCACTTATAAAAACATATTTTATTTAAGTAATATTATATAATCAGGTGCCTGCATTTTTCTTATTCTCCAACTAGTGTTATTTGGCAATTAATATTTTGTCAATCAATATTCCCCTATATCTGAATGTGTGGGCAGTGAGAGGTGAGTTAGAGGCAAGGATGGTGAACACTCCCAACAACTGCAGACTACATATATCTTAAGCCATGATTTTCTTTGCAAAGGTCAACATTGATAATGTTCTAGTCATACCTCCGTGTACCAAAGAGAAGTAGCATATTTCTTGAAAGACACAGCTATCAAAGCTCCATTGAGAAACCGTAAAGATGGAGAAGAGATTTGCAAATTCTATATCTGATAATGGACATCTACTCTGATTATTAAAAAATGAATAAAAATAAAAAACCTTACTAATAACCAAACAGAGTATCCAATTTTACATGTGAAGAAAATTATTGAAGAGACATGTCACCAAAAGGATATGGATGGCTTATAAGCACATGACAAATTTCTCAACATTTAGACATTAAAGAAATACAAATTAAAATCATAATGAGACATGCTTACATATCTATTAGAATGGCTAAAATTATAAAGGCTAATTGTACTTCGTCTGAGCTAGATTGGGAAGCAACAAAAAATCTAAACTGTTGTTGGCATATATCATGATACCACCAAACTATTTGGAAAATAGTTTGAAAATTTTTTTAAATGCAAAATATGTTGCAGTTACACAAATAGCCATTTTACTTCTAGGCATTTAACCAAGAGAAACATACCCTATGTTCATACAAGGACTTGTATGTGAATTTCATAGCAGCTTTTAGAATTGAAAACAGTGGAAATGTTGTTCATCAATGTCCATCAATAGAGAAAAGACAAATTATGATCTATTCATTAAAGAGATTACTATTCAACATCAAAATGAACTATTTACAATTGGAGATTCTCAAAGTAATGATGCTGAGAAAAGAAAAGCCAGGCAATGAATAGTATATACTGTGTGATTCCATGACTATATAAAATCTAGAAAATACAAATGTATATATAGTCACAGTCAACAAATATTTTGGTGTGATTTTAGTGCCTTCTTCTGTGCTCCCATAGCTTCCTACACTTGGATCTCCGAGCATTTGTTACACCATGTGAAAATATGAACTCTTTTTCTTTATTCTGTCTTACTAGAATAAGAACCCTTGAAATTTTATGGACATTTGAACTCTCAGTTATTAGCAGAAATTCTATCACACAGTAAGTTTCCAAATATAAAACCCTGAAGAGAGTTCTCTTGCATTTAAATTGCCTGTAACCTTCATGTAATAGATTTATGATTGATGATAGATTTAGTTAAAATATAACTATTTTACATATTTACTCTCAGTAAACAATTTCAACCTATGCTCACTTAAGTAACTTGGTGCATAATCCCTTTTCTATTAAACCATGGTGCAAGGACCAATGCCGCATTTCCGAAGGAACCCCAAGCTATTTTGCTAGAATGGACGTATGCCTATATATCAGGCGTCCTGTTTTCACTCCCTTTGTGGAGCACCTACCCTGGAGGTCATGTAATAACCAATGACCAAAAGCAAACAAAAAACCCAAACATCCAGGTCAAAGTGCCATCCCTGCCTGGAGAAGAGGACACTGCTCAGACACATCCTGGGCAGGCATCTCAGCCCAGGCCTGTGCTGGGGAAGCTGGTTCCTGGCTTTGGGCGCAATCTGGAAGCCAGCAAACTGACCCAAGAGTGCAGCTGGCATTAGGACTGATGATCTTTTGCAGCCAGGCCGCGGGCGGACACCCGCTCAGGGAGCCAGGCTAGGAGGCTGCCCAGCGCCAGCACTGGCAACGCTCGCACCCCGCCAGGGCTTAGCCCCGCACCCCAGCCCAGGCCCGGGCCTCAAGAGGGAGGGTGGCAGGGGGTGGCACAGAGAAGGGGCTTTTTCTAATTCCCAAAGCAGGAAGTGAGCTCAAGGAGGACTCAGGAGGGAGGTGGGCGGGGACGGGGCGTGGGCGGTCCAGAGAAGGGGCTTAGCTAATTGCCAAGATGGGAAGTGAGCTCACGGAGGACTTGGCAGAGACTCTGGGAGGACCTGGAGGGGCTGGCGGAGGAGGGGCGCGCAGTGCCAGGGTGTTGTGCTGTGGCCCAGTCGGGACTGCAGGACCCACCGGGCTCGCCGCTGCCCGTGCTCTACTGCGCTCCAGCACAGCCCCCCAGGCAGCTCTGTCCTGTTCCCGGTGCCTGCTGCCCCTCCCCGCCCCATGGCTTCTCCTGAGAACCCTCTTCTCACAGGTAAAGTGACACCGCGCCGCGCCCTCACCTGGAGCAGAAAACGAGGGCCACTAGCGGGGGTCGGGGGTCGGGGGTGTCCGGGCCTAGGCTCCCGAGAACCCCAGGGCACTGGGACAACCCCGGACACCGCGCCGCACCCTGTCCGCAAGGGGTCCGGCCGGGGACAGCGCTGCAGGAGGTACCCCCCACCCGCCAGCGGGCAGGCTAGCCCCCTTCTTTGGCACACCCACGCGCATGTCAGAGCCTCCTGCCATTCCCAGGGCACCCAGAACCCAGAGAGTGAGGCCTTGGGTGCTTTCTTGTGACAGATTCAAGGCAATTCTTTGACTTTGGGACTTCAGAGTTAATATAGTTTTCATTTGAGATTATTATTTTTGTGTGGGGGCCATAGCTTTCTTTTGACCTATGGTTGTTTTCACTCCCGGTTCTGAAGAAGCCCCTAAATCCTAACCCAGTTGAGGACTCCAAAAGCTCTCAGAGCAGCAGTGCTGGGGGACAGTGTGGACACATGGCTTGGTTTCTCCTCTGGCCTGATTCTGTGGCAGCCCCGCTCTGTCCTCCTCAGACGTCAGAGCAATATCTGAACAAGTGGACAAGGGACCAGGGGGTCAGGAAGGTGGCCACCGAAGAGTGACTTCTCTGGAGGCTGGCTGAGCTAGCAAGTGAGCATGTTAGTCCAGCTCTGCCTGCAGTCAGGATGGAGCTGAACAGGGGCCAGGGAAGGGGAGGAGGAGCAGAGAGTGGGGACAAAGGGACCAAAGAGGAGATTCAGATGAAGGGAACTAATGGGGAGGAAAGAGAAGAAACTCTAAAAGACAGGCATGTAGAAAGGAAAAGGGATGAAGTGGGCATTGGGAAAGGGCACCACCAGGGAAGGAGAGAGGGGAAGGGTAGATGGAGGAAGAAAGGAAAGGGGAAAGGAAGAAGGGAGGAGTCAGCATACCAGGGCTCCCCCTGCATTTGAAGAAGAGGTGGCTGGTCCAGCTTGTCAATCGGGGTGCTCACTCTTTGGTCCCAGTTTCTGCTCCCAGTGCTACTGGGCTTTGCAAGGAAGGCAGGTTGTCTCCTGGGACCTACTGGAGCCCACTGGAGCCCACAGGAGGGTGCGAGAGGTATGATGCCACCGGGTCCTGTCCTGAGCTGTTCCCAGCCACCAGCCTCACCACATGGTGCAAGAGGGACCCCAGAACAAAGGAAGGACACAGGCCTGTATGTCTGCCGGTGGCCCTGGGCACTTAGCTCATCGCAGTGAACCACACAGCCTCCTCAACCCAGACTTTCAAAGCCTCCTTCTTCGTTCCTGGCTTTCATGTCTGTAGGAACTTGAGCCAGATCTAACTCATCTCTGACAGACAATTCTGATTCACCCCGTGTCAGATTTTTATTAGTGGCTGTAATAGAGTAAGATAGCAATGCTCCAACAATCGGACATTTTCCACCCACTTGACCTCAACAGTCTTATACATTTTCTTAGCGAAAACATCTTGTCTCCTTCCATTAAGCTCATAACGTGGTCTAATAGTATACATGTGCCTTCGTTAGATGCAAAGCGATACAGAGGTCCTTTTTTTTTTTTTAAATTTTACAAGGTAAAGTCAGTGAACACATCCAACTTGACGAATACGTCTCTAAAATGTCAATCCAGACAAAGCTTTTTCTGCCTACAGTTTGGAGCCTACGTGGTGACGTTTTTAAAATGCTTTCAGTCCCTCAGTGAGGCTCTTAGAAGCTAGCCAGGGCTTACTACGTGCCAGGCACTGTGTCAGGTGTTGGAGCTAAAGGGAAGGAGAACTTGGAGGCTGGCTGGGGAGGGACATCCATGATACAACCACAGCTAGAAACGGAGGCCAGTGCTAGAAAAGAGAGAGCAGGCTGCATGGAGAGTGTGTACCATGGGGCTTGTGGGCTCACGAATAAGTGGGAGTAACTGGAGTGGGGAGATGGGGGAGAGGAAGAGGGTCTTCCCATCAATGGGAATCACCTGTGCTTGGAGGCAGGCACCATGAGGGGTCTCCACAGGAAGAGGGAGGCAGTGTGGTTGAAGGGCAGAGAGATGGGGCAGAACAGGCATCAGTCAGTTGGAGGGGTATGAAGTGACTGATGGGAAGATTATGGGTGCCTTTGGAGGACTGAGAATTTGTTAGAAGATCAGTGCAGATTTCTATGGAGACAAATGCCAGGAACTGATAGGTCTTTGAAAGGTCACTCTGGCTGCCTTTTGGCAAAGGGGTTGGTAAAAGGCACTTGCAGGTGTGAACACACCAGGTGGGAGGTGAGTGCAGGAAATCAGGTGAGGGAGCATGGGAACTTGGTCCGGGCCTATAGAAGGGAGAATAGCCTTTAAGGAGTTCCACAAATTGGCACCAGCTGTGGCTTCATTACAGAGCTGGAAGGGGGAGGTGGGTGTGTTCTGGAGGTTACAGAAATTACATGAGAAAGGGACGTCTTTTTAGATCTCTTTTTCAAATAGAGGAACTCTCACCTTATTGATAGAATTCCAGAGTGGGAACCGATGGACATGAGGACATCTTTGAAATGTCTGAATATGTTCTTCGACATCTTTGCAAGTGACGAGGAGATCTTGACCTTAGGAGGCCTCGGCCCTCTTTATAGCCAAAAAGATTTCACCTACAGATTTGGGTTCTCCCTTTTAAAGTCAAGGAGAGAGTCCTTCCAAAGGACACCTCCTATCATTTTACCCTCTCATCATGCCTCACATGCTGGGATCTCGAAGACCCTCTGTTCCAGGTTGTGAGTATCCACTTTGGCCGGGCTGGTCTTGCCAAGAACACCACCACAGGAAATCTAGAGCCTGTAGTGCTATTGATAACATCATCTAAGACTGTATTTGCTGCCCTCATGGCCTCTTCCCACCATGACTCACTGAAGCTTTTTACACATTGTATCCATTAAGCTATAGTTCCCAAAGCTCATCTTCTCTAGTGCCATTAATTTTTAGGGGACCAGGCAATCCTTAAACTTGTCCCCCTGTGCCCCCACAATGTCTTTGAATGCCTTTCACCATGATCCGCGAATGAGATATGAGACCACTGCTGGTACCTAACACTTCTTGGCACCTTGTCTGTTAGGTTGTTGGAAGAGGAGGTGGCTATGGAGATGAGTGGGGATGGGAGTGGGAAGATTTCTCCCTTCAATTCCCTTTTTGTTTTTTCAAATAATGGTTTTTGACGGGGAGGGAAAGGTTAACCAGACCATTTATTTTCCATCTCCCATCGATAAAATGTTTACCACTGCCCACTGGAAGAATTTAGATCTTTCGTTTGAATCTCCAGGAAAATCTCCCAAACCCAGACCACCACCATGTGGATTCAGCCATCTTCTGATTCATCTCCAGATTGTCTCCTCCTAACTGCTCAAGCCACAGGTTAAGGGCGAAATGTTCAATGCCCAAGCAAGTAAGTGGGGAACACGTTTATCTAAGCAATTGCATGCAGCTCTGTATCTGCATACAGGGGGTCTCTCCCAAGCCTTTCCAACCTCAGAAAAACAATACAAAGCCCCAGCGATCTGGGGTATATATTATTCATTCATCCTGGGTTCAACACTCATGGCGGATCCCCACCAAGACAGTGGGAGAGCAATGACTGGAGAAATCCTCGAGGCTGAAGTCTGAGAAGGATTTCAAATTCATCAGTTGTGGATAACCCTTGGTGCTCATCATGTCACGTGTCCTCCTTAATGCCTATCACCCAGTTACTCCATGTCTCCCACTTCCCTTCCCACGCAGCATCTCTCAGTTTGTTTCCTATAGTTAAAGGTGCCTCATGGTTTGTCTCCCTTTCTGATGACTCCCATTCAGATTTCCCTTCCTTTTCTCTGATCCTCTGTACTACATCTTAATCTCAACAGTCAAGCAGTGGTAGTAATTCAGTCATGGAGTCATGCATATTCTAAATCTGATGAGGTGGATTCCTACACTGCCTTTGTCTCTGCTAGAGCGCTTACATTTGTTATATTATTGCTGCTGTGTTCATCTTTCTCGTTCACTGAATGTCTGATAAAAGAATTAGTAAAATGTGTGACTGCAGAAAATACAATGGTCATGGATGATGAAGATTTTCTCCTTGACCAGACTGGAGTCAAGTTCCTCTGAGTCCTCTTTCTGTCCAGCCTTGACCTCAGGCTCCACCCACTTAGCCCAGTTTTAGCAAGAAATCTGCTTAGTCATTTTTCAGCAATCTCCTATCCTACTCTTGATATCTGATCAAATTCCTTATCTCTCACCCCGGGTATCTTAACACTCTTTTTTTTTTTTTAAGATTTATTTATTTTGACAGAGAGAGAGCCTGAGCAGGGGGAATAGCAGAGGGAGAGAGAGAACCAGACTCCCCACTGAGCGGCAAGCCCAATGCCAGTCTTGATCCTGGGACCCGATCATGACCTAAGCCAAAGCCAGAGATTTAACCAACTAAGCCACCCAGGTGCTTCAGTATCTATAACGCTTAATATCTGATCAAATCCCTTATTCCCAGGGCACCTGGTTGATGCAGCTGGTTGAACGTTTGACTCTTGGTTTCTGCTCTGGCCATGATGTCACGGTCCTGAGATTAAGCCTCACGTCAGGCTCTATGCTCAGTGAAGAGTCTGATTAAAATTCTCTTTCCCTCTCCCTCTACCCCTACCCCTGCTCCCTCTCTCTAAAATGTATTAATAAGTCTTTTAAAAAATTCCTTATCCCCTGATCTCAATAGTTTATGACCCTAGCTTTCCTTCAACAATATTACTGTCCAGATGGTTTAGCCAGAATCCCTTCATCCTTACCCTTGATGTTCCATCTTAATTTTACATTCAGTGACCCCCCCATGCTCTTTAGCTGTAAATCTCCATTTGTCTGAGCTGAGCCAGATTTCTCTCCCATACTATAAAATAAAATCCAATCGTAGTAGCATCCCTTGAATAAAATCTTCCTTACTGTCTTTAATGGGTGTCACAAATTTTTTTTTTCTTTAACAGTCAGGAGGTTGCTAATGGAGTACCATGACAAAAGGCCTAACTTCCTATAATGGACATTTCCTTGCTTTACCTGACAAATACTCTTTCTCTCTTCTAAGGAAAATTTCCAGTTCTCAGTATAACTGCCAACTGGCCCAGGGGTGGACAAGTGAGTCAGATGAGACCAAAATGAAAATTCTGTTGAGACACTGGACCTTGAGGATTCAAGCCAAGGACAAAAATGTGTTGGTACTTCATTATTCTGATGGTTCATTAACTCTTACTTTTTTGATTCCTGTGTCTATCACTGCCCCTGCCTTTTTGAAGGTAATGACCATTCATCTGAGTACACGGTTCACAGAATCCCTTTGGAATGGCCCCTGCGGGCCAAGGTAGTAGAGCATAATAGATCTCTGTAAGTTTTTAAAAAATGTATTTGTCCCTTTTGCCCATGGCCATTAAAGACAAAAGGTCGGGGGTAGGGGGATATTGGAAAAGGTGAAGTTCTAGTTACTCACTGATTTTTTGATTGGTAGAGAGAAAGCAACACCTACACACAGGGCCAGTGGGTGAGTGGGGGAAACATCTTTGGCTCTAGGAGGAATGGGGGAAGGAGAAATATTAATATTCTTTGTCTTTGGAAGTGCCCCTGAAGACTTCCCCACACAGGAAAATGACCTAGCGTGACTCCCCTAAACTTCGGCAAGCCCCTTCAATTTAACTGACATCTAGATCTGATACTCCCTGCTGGATAACTCTGATCATTATTTGATTGTTATTTATTTTATTTTAAAATTATTTTTAAAGAAATTTTTAATGTAAATAAAATTAATTAACATATAATACTAGTTTCAGACATACAGGTTAGTGATTCATCAGTCTTTTATAACACCCAGTGCTCACTGTATCACATAACTTCCTTAATGTCCATCACCCAGTTACCCCATCCACCCATCCCCCTCCCCTCCAAGAACCCTCAGTTTGTTTACTGTGATTAAGAGTCTCTTCTGAGGGCTACCTGGCTGGCTCAGTGTGTTAAAGCCTCTGCCTTCAACTCAGGTTGTGATCTCAGTGTCCTGGGATCGAGCCCCACATCAGGCTCTCTGCTCCGTGGGGAGTCTGCATCCTCCTCTCTCTCTCTTCCTGCCTCTCTGCCTACTTGTGATCTCTGTTTGTCAAATAAGTAAATAAAAATCCTTTTTTTTTAAAAGTCTCTTCTGGTTTGTCTCCCTCTTTGACTTCATCTTGTTTTATTTTTTTCCTTTATTCCCCCATGATTCTGTTTTGTTTCTTAAACTCCACATATGAGTGAGATCATATGATAATTGTCTTTCTCTGACTGACTTATTTAGCTTGGCATAATACCCTCTACTTTCATCCCTGTCGTTGCAAATAATTGCCATTTATTTTAACTCGACAGAGAAGGCCACTAGAAACAGAGGTGATGGCCCCAGCTCCTGACCCTCCATGCAGAACATCTGTCAACACCTGTGGACATCTTTTCCTCCCCCCATTCCTATGAATGTTGCTCAGTTGTTACATGGCATGGACAAATGCTGTTGGCTGGTGGCATGGACACACTGGACAAGCTTGGCCTTCGGTAAAACAAAGACTGGATTCAATTACTCAAACTGAAACAGGAATGCTTGGATGAACAAGCCTGCCAGGAAGTCCCACTGGAGGTACTCAACCCGTGCCCCTTCCCTCTTTGGACCAACAACCTGAACTTGAGAGATGAATGGCTTATCCAAGGTTATGGCAAGGTTACACAGAGCTGAAACTAGACACAGGTGTACATGCCTATTGATCAAGGCTGGCTGTGAAATCGAACTGCCTCAAATCTTGATTCTTTTTGCCACTTCTCATTCTCTGACCCTCTTTTTCATAGTTTAGGATGCAGGAATAATAAAAATATCAGCTAATGGGGTATCCTGACATTTTGATGTTTTAGTTCTTGTCAGACATGTACCATAATGCTTAGCACATGGATATGTGTGTGCACACACATGCACATGCTTGACACTCAAAACATTGTTCCCTGATATTAACTTTATCAGTGCACTTTGCATCCACCACCAATTGGCTGTTTTGTCACAAACTGATTAAAGCAGAACTGTCAAGTGAGGAACTTCAAAGCCAAAGCATTAAGTGCTTTGAAAAACCAGCACCTGGGAGGATTTGTCTCAGCATCTGTGATTAGAAGGCAGCAAAAAGAGACTTTGGGGACACAGTTCACCCCTTCGTGAAGCAGCCATTCAGAACTTTCTCCGAAGAGCTAATGCCTAATCTTCCAAAGACCAGCAAGAACAAGCTTATGGTCTGTTAAAATCAGATTTTTAAAAGATTTTTATTTATTTATTTGAGAGAGAGAGAGAGAGAGTGAGAGAGAGAGAGCATGAGAGGGGAGAAGGTCAGAGGGAGAAGCGGACTCCCCATGAAGCTGGGAGCCTGATGCAGTCCTTGATCCTGGGACTCCAGAATCAAAATCAGATTGATTGACTCAATACAGTCAGGGAGGACATTCCTCAGGAGTCACAGAATGCTGGTTGCCATGATGGAGGAGTCTTTTAAAAGGTCTGGGCTCTCACAGAAGGAGTCTGAAGCACGTGTATGGAAAGCAGAGGTCAGTTCTGGATTAGAAGTTCTTTCTGAGGGGAAATAAGTAGAAGCAGGGATTAACCAGGACTTGGGCTCTGCCTTATTCAGTTCAAGTTGCTGCAACAAATGATGACAGACTGGGTGGCTGAAACAGCAAAACATGTACTATTCCTTGCAGTTCTAGAGACTGAGAAGTCCAAAAGCAAGATCCTGGGAGATCTGATATCTAGCAAGGGACTGCTTCATTATCTATAGATGCCCATATTTCTGTTGTAGCCTTGCATGGATGACAGCTGGCAGAACAATCTCTCAGGTCTTTTCTCAGAAGTGCTTTTATCTTATTCACAAGTGTTCCAATCTCATGACCTCATCACCTCTCAAAGCCCATACCTCCTGATGGCACTCCTTGAGGGTCAGGGCTTCAACATCTGAAATGGGACAAGACACACACATTCAGTCCATTAGCAAGTGTTGTCATGAGGACAGCGTAGCTTATCAACTGGGTATCCCCAGGAATCCATGGGACTAGCAAAGCAGAATCTGGGGGCATCACTGATAGGAAAGCAGGAGTTCCCCAAGAGACAGTCCTCATAGCATTTTACAGAGACAGCATGACCCTTGAGAAACAATAGTTTCCGTGACTCATACACCAGCCTTTATCTCTGCCTGTCCTCCCTGCTGGATTCACAGCATTCCTACTTCTTTCTTTTCCAGTACAAATGGATTTCCACTCTCTGAATCCTGATGTATTTTTGCTCTTTTGCAGTTAGTAGGTTGTCCCACAGGATTCTGCATGTCTGGATTTGCAATCGTGGTAACTGCCAAAACTCTAGGGACCTGCATGGCAGAACCCGGCCTCTACCACTATTGCCCAAGGTAGGGACTCTGGTCCCTTGAGTGTTCTGTGCTGCTGTCAAAGGTCTGTGTGCATTGGCTTATTGGTTTTTTTTAAATGTAATTGCTTATACGTGTGTTTGATCATGCTCAAGTGGCCTTGCTGTGGAAATAGTGGCCAAGCTACACCTGGAAGTCACTGAAGAAAGTTCTAAGAACTCCTGGTTAGTATGAGGCTACAGAGAGAGAGAGAAAGAGAGAAAAGAAATCTGCCTCTCTGCATTTTGCAAGTCCCTGGGCAAAATCTGTTGGCTGTGCACTCCTCACACGGAGATTCCAGGCAGGGAGGCCCTCCTGAGCCTCATCTCCCTGAGTTCCTCCTCCAGGAGCAATCCCTAGTTTGAGACCAGGGTTAGGAAAGGAAGAGCAGCAAAGCAGGGTCCAGAAGGAAGGACTGCCACAGACCATGGAGCACCAGAGGGCCAGGCTGGTACCTTCTCACTGTTGGGGTACAAATGGGCTCAGCTCCGCAGGTACAGGGGTGCCCTTGGCCTCTCTGGTGGGCTTTGCAGTGCCCCAAACTCAGGAAGAAAAAGGGCTGGCTCAGGTGACTTATTTTTGACAGGGAAGGAGCTGACAGCAATGGAATTAAACAAGTAGGGAATGATGTTGGAAAGTTGGAGGGTTTGTCCTTTATATCTCAGCTTTCTCTCCTATCTTCCCTTGCTCTAGTGTGTTCTCAAAGAAGATTTTGGCCTGATATTCCTGTTCACTGATTTACCCCTGCGCTGTGTCTTTTATGCTGTTTAGCTCATCTGGTGAATTCTTTTACTGTAAAAAGTATCTTGCCCTTGCAAGGGCAAGGGCAAGACCTGAGAAATCCCAGAGATTTCAGCTTGCCATCCAGAAGGAAACCAGGCTATTTGGAATGCTGGAAAGGATTCAGAGTAGGGGAAATCGTCTTGGACATCTGAGACCACCCCCACATTCAGCGGTCTCTTGGACACAAACCCAGACCTTGATACTGATCCTGAACCATGCTCTCAACTCAGACCCCTGTGATCCTCACCACAGTGCATTCAGATCAGTGCAGCCATGCCCATAGGCACAAACTCTTAGGCCTAGATTCTGTCCTGAGAGTTCTGTCCCCGACAGCCTGGCTCCAAAGCCTCAGAGATTGGGGACAGTGAGGAACACCATAGGACTCACCCTGCCACCCTAAAAGGAACCATGCCATTTGGAACTCCAGAAAGGATTCAGAGGAACTGAAATCTGCATTCCTACCTCTGGACACCCCCATATTCAGCAGGCCCCTGGATGCAAACCTGGAGCTTGACACTCACCCTGAACAAATCCCTCGACTGCCCCCTTCCCCAGAAAGATGGACAGAGTGCTGGCAGATCGGGCCTGCCATGTGGTGGGCCCTACCATAACCTTTGGTTTGGTTCTCAGGATTCTGACCCCAAAATCCTTGCAGTAGGTGCCCTACAATTTGGGGACACCTGGGCAATCCCAGAGGACTCAGCCTGCCGCCCAGAAGGAAACTGCCATTTGGAACTCCGGAAAGGATTCAGAGAGGCAGAAATCTGCATGCCCAGCTGAGGACACACCCGCACAGAGCTGACTCCTGGACACAAAGCCAGAGCCAGACACTCACCCTCACCTACACTGTCAACTCAGCCACCCAGACAGCTCTCCATGGGGTCTTCAGGTCAGTCCTGCCATGTCCCTGGTCCCTAACACTAACCCTTGGATGGGTTCTGTAATAATCTCCTCATTTCAGGTTATGTGGTGGTTCTGCAGGACATTGTCCTGGTGTGGGAACAAACACACTGAAGCATCCCGTGTGAAGTGGCAATCGTGGTAAAGAAATCACGGCTGGGGAATCTGAGTGTGGAAACAGCACGTATTTGTGCTGCTATAACAAGCTGACTGCACTTTGAAATCACTGCAGAGGAAATGACTCTTCCAAACATCCATGTTAGCACGACAACACGGAAGTAGAGAGAACATCAGTCTTTGGGATGGAGGCCAAGCCCTCCCAGATCCAGGTCACCCAACATGGAGAGGACACATGTTAGCAAGAGACTCGTGGGAGGATTAAATCATGGGCCCCTGTATCTCAGGTGCAGAAGAAGCAGTGGATTTGGAATTTCAGTTTTCCACAACGTTCCAGCACAAGCTGGTTAGAACTGTGCAAAAGCAGGAAGGGAAGCCCCAGTAAAGTGGACTGGGGATGCCAGGAGGGGAGGCTGGAAGTGGGCGCCTGGTGCTCAGTGCCCATGACAGACCCCACATTGCAATCCCCCACAGAAGAGACTCACCAATTTCAGGCCCCACAGGGGAAGCCGGAGGTTCATCTCCTGACTTTTTGTAGGACCTTTGCAGCTCAGCTGGTGAGAATTCTCCATCACCCTGCCTTTCTCCAGGGGACTTTCCTTCAAGCACCCTTCCCAACTTCTTTCTCCTCAATGAAATAATGTTCCTCTCCTTTGTTTCTTGCACTTGCCTGTGATGGGACCGTAGCTTGCTCAGCCCAGACTGCCATTCTCTGCTCTTCCCAAATAAACCCATGATGCTGGTCAAATAACTGGCAGATTGAGTTTAAGGCAGATCGAACTAATAAATTCAAGAACTTGCAAGGAACACAATCAATATGCACAAATTAGTGGCACTCCTACGTGCTCGGAAGGAACCATCAGAAAGAGACTACGGAGAACGATCTCATTTACACCTGCATCCAAGACAGCAAGATACCCGGGAGGCCCCTGAACCAAGAAGGTGACAGACCTGTCCTCTGACAGCCCTGCAACAATGACGACAGACAGGGAGGGGGACACACGGAGATGGGGAGGCACTGTGCTCAGGGAAGAACCCACACTGGGAGAATGCTCCTCTCCCCAAAACCGTCTACAGAGTCCTAACTCTGGCTCCTGAATTTCCAGACTCGGCGCAAGCCTGGATTGGGTGTGGACACGGGAAGGACCCCACAGGGCTGAGGTGGGGGGAGCACAAGCACCGAAGCAGGCGGACGCTCCCTGACTGCAGACCATCTGAGGAGCCCCAGGAACCGAATCCGCGAGCACACAAACACAGACGAGGACCGAGGAGCACCCGAGCCCAGAAAGGGGGGACCCCACAGCCCCGCGCACAGCACAGCAGGAGGCCACGTCTCCTCACACAAAACGACGGAAGTCCCAGTGTCTACACAGGGCGCCCTTCCTCTGTGGGGTCCTGAGACCACGAACCCCTTGACAGTCCACTCAGGCGGCTTCTCCTCAACTCCTCCAGCGTCTGGTCCTTAGGAGTTTGGACTGCTGCCAGTGTGGGCGCGTCCTCCACAATGGGTCCGGTCAGTGTGGCTGCAGAGCCACACCCTCCTCAGTTTGTCCTGTCAGGGTGGGAGGCGCCCCACATTCTCCAGAAGTCTCCACAGTGGGTCCTGAAGAGGCGGGGCTCTGGTCCCAGTTGTGGCTGTGCAGCCTGCGACTAGGGCGGGACCTGCGGTCTGCCGCCCTCTGCAGGCGGTGGAAGGCAGTGCAGGACTGTGGGAGTTCACCCTTCAGTGGAAGGTCCTGCTCCCTCCTGGGGTCCAGCTGATGCCATTTCATTCCGGAAATTCAAGCTGCATGGAGCCCAATCCCCCCCAACTTCCCCCAAATAGCTAAGGAACAATGAATTGGAAACAATGTGGAATTACAACAGTCCTTGACCCAAACAGTGGCACTGAACATGGCCCTGATGCAGACCCACACTCTGACCTCAACTTGGTCTCAAGCCTGGACCCTACCCTAATCCAAGACCCTAACCCTAGCCCCCGACCCAAACAATGTTCACAAGAATCCAAAGGTAGAAATTGCAAATATCTATCAATGGCACGTGCATAAGCAAAGTGTGGTGAAGGGTTTCAATTTGGGTTCAGGTTTTAGTCAGAGTTCTAGATCAGGCTTTGGGTTTAGTGTTAGGGTGAGGATTTAGAGTGAAGGACAAGGGAACAGAGTTATAGTTTAGGGCTTTCAGTTTATGATTCAGGCTTTAAGACTCAGGGCTTATGGGATAAAGTTCAAGGTCAAATTTGGGGTTTGGCTTCATGCTGAGATTTGGGTTCAGGGTTCATGACTTGGAGGTCTGGTTTAGGGTTTGGGTTCGTGGTTCAGGGCTTGGGTCCAGGGCTCAGGTACAGGCATTGGGTTCCATTTCAGGTTTGGGATTCAGGGTTCTAGTTTGGGCTTTAAGGTCAGCTTAGGTTTCAGCGTTGTTAGGGGTTAAGGTTAGGTTTAGGGATGACACATTTTCTTCAGTTGTCATCATGGACAAAAAAATTCTATCTGAAGTTTCTAAGTCAGAAATGTATTTCATCTGGGGGCGCCTGGGTGGCTCTGCGTGTTAAACCAATGCCTTGGGCTCAGGTCATGATATCAGGGTCCTGGGATAGAGCCCTTCATCAGGTACTCTGCTTGACGGGGAGCCTGCTTCCCTATCTTTCTCTCTGCCTGCCTCTCTACCTACTTGTGATCTCTGTCTGTCAAATAAATAGAATTAGTAAAAGCTATTATATGATCTTTTACAAACCATTTCCTATCTTTGCATTCTCATGTGCCAAGACAGACAGGGATTATTTAAAACCCTGAAGAGAGTGCACTTGCATTTAAATTGCCTGTAACCTTCGTGTAATAGATTTATGATTGATGATAGATTTAGTTAAAATATAACTATTTAAAATATTTACTCTCAGTAAACGATTTCAACCTATGCTCATTTAAGTAACTTGGTGCATAATCCCTTTTCTATTAAACCATAGTGCAAGGACCAATGCCGCTTTTCCGAGAGAACCCCAAGCTATTTTTCTAGAATGGCCGTAATCCTATATATCAGGCGTCCTGTTTTCACTCCCTTTGTGGAGCTCCTACCCTGGAGGTTATGTAATAACCAATGACCAAAAAAAGAAACAACCCAAACATCCAGGTCGAAGTGCCATACCTGCCTGGAGAAGAGGAGACTGCTCAGACAGATTGCGGGCAGGCATCTCAGCCCAGGCCTGTGATGGGGAAGCTGGTTCCTGGCTTTGGGCGCAATCTGGAAGCCAGCAAACTGACCCAAGAGTGCAGCCGGCGTTTGGGACTGATAATCTTTTCGCAGCCAGTCCGCGCGCTGACACCCGCTCAGGGAGCCAGGCTACGAGGCTGCCCAGCGCCTGAGCTGGCAATGCTCGCAGCCCGCCAGGGCTTAGCCCCGCACCCCAGCCGTGGCCGGGCCTCAGGAGGGAGTGGGGCGGAGGCGGCGCAGAGAAGGGGCTTTGCTAATTTCCAAAGCGGGAAGTGAGCTCGCGGAGGACTCAGGAGGGAGGGGGGCGGGGCGGGAGCGGCCGGGAGAATGGGCTCTGCTAATTGCCAAGGTGGGAAGTGAGCTCCCGGAGGGCGTGGCGGAGAGTCTAGGAGGAGGTGGAGGGGCTGGCGGAGGACGGGCGTGCAGCGCCATGGTGCTGTGCTGCGGCCCTGGCGGGACTTCAAGCCCACCGTACTCGCGGCCCCTGCGCTCCCGCGCTCCAGACCAGCGACTGAGGCGGATGCCGCGCTGTACCGTTCCCGCCGCCTGCTGCCCCTCCCCGCCCCTTGGCTTCCCCGGAGCACCCTCTGCTCACAGGTAAAGTGACACCGCGCTGCGCCCTCACCTGGAGCAGAAAACGCGGGCCACGAGCTGGGCGGGGGGGGATGTACAGGCCTAGCCTCTCCCGAACCCCAGGGCACCGGGACCACCCAGGAAGCCGCGCCGCACCCTGTCCGCAAGGGGTCAGCCTGGGACACCGCTGCACGAGGTAAACCCCCCCCGCAAGCAGGCGGGTAGCCCCCATGGTTCTGCACCCCCACGTGCGTTCAGAGCCTCCTGCCATTCCCAGGGCACCCAGAACCCAGAGAGTGAGTCCTTGGGTGCTTTTTAGTGAGAGATTCAAGGCAATTATTCGACTTTGAGACTTCACAGTTAACATAGTTTTCATTTGAGATTATTATTTTTGTGTGGGGGCCATAGCTTTTCTTTTGACCTATGGTTGTTTTCACTCCCGGTTCCGAGAAGCCCCTAAATCCTAACCCTGTTGAGGACTCTGTAAGCTGTCAGAGCAGCAGTGCTCGGGACAGTGTGGACACATGGTTTGGTTTCTCCTCTGGCCTGATTCTGTGGCAGCCCTGCTCTGTCCTCCTCAGACTTCAGAGCAATATCTGAACAAGTGGACAAGGGACCAGGGGGTCAGGAAGGTGGCCACCGAAGAGTGACTTCTCTGGAGGGTGGCTGAGCTAGCAAGTGAGCATGTTAGTCCACCTCTGCCTGCAGTCAGGATGGAGCTGAACAGGGGCCAGGGAAGGGGAGGAGGAGCAGAGAGCAGGGACAAAGGAACCAAAGAGGAGATTCGGATGAAGGGAAGTAATGGGGAGGAAAGAAAAGAAACTCTAGAAGACAGGCATGTAGAAAGGAAAAGGGATGAAGTGGGCATTGGGAAAGGGCACCACCAGGGAAGGAGAGAGGGGAAGGGAAGAGGGAAAAAGAGAGGAAAGACAAAAGGGAGAAGGGAGGAGTCAGCATGCCAGGGCTCCCCCTGCATCTGAAGAAGAGGTGGCTGGTCCAGCTTGTCAAACAGGGTGCTCACTCTTTGGTCCCAGTTTCTGCTCCCAGTGCTACTGGGCTTTGCAAGGAAGGCAGGCTGTCCCCTGGGACCTACTGAAACCCACTGGAGCCCACATGAGGGTGTGAGAGGTAAGATGCCACGGGATCCTGTCCTGAGCTGCTCCCAGCCACCAGCCTCACCACATGGTGCAAGAGGGACCCCAGAACAAAGGAAGGACACAGGCCCGCATATCTGCCGGTGGCCCTGGGCACTTAGCTCATCACAGTGAACCACACCGCCTCCTCAACCCATTCTTTCAAAGCCTCCTTCTTCATTCCTGGCTTTCATGTCTCTAGGAACATGAGCCAGATCTAACTCATCTCTGACAGACCATTCTGACTCACCCCGTGTCAGATTTTTATTAGTGGCTGTGATAGAGTAAGATAGCAATGCTCCAACAAACGGACTGTGTCCTTCCACTTGACCTCAACAGTCTTATACATTTTCTTAGCGAAAACATCTTGTCTCCTTCCATTAAGCTCATAACGTGGTCTAATAGTATACACGTGCCTTCGTTGGATGCAAAACAATACAGAGTCCTTTTTTTTTAATTTACAAGGTAAAGTCAGTGAACACATCCAACTTGACGAATACATCTCTAAAATGTCAATCCAGGCAAGGCTTTTTCTGCCTACAGTTTGGAGCCTACATGGTGACGTTTTTAAAATGCTTTCAGTCCCTCAGTGAGGCTCTTAGAAGCTAGCCAGGGCTTACTACGTGCCAGGCACTGTGTCAGGTGTTGGAGCTAAAGGGAAGGAGAGCTTGGAGGCTGGCTGCGAGGGACATCCATGACACAACCACAGCTAGAAACGGAGGCCAGTGCTAGAAAAGAGAGAGCAGTCTGCATGGAGAGTGTGTATCATGGGGCTTGTGAGCTCACGAATAAGTGGGAGTAACTGGAGTAGGGAGGTTGGGGAGAAGAAGAGGGTCTTCCCATCAATGGGAATCACCTGTGCTTGGAGGCAGGCACCATGAGGGGTCTCCACAGGAAGAGGGAGGCAGTGTGGTTGAAGGCAGAGAGATGGGGCAGAACAGGCATCAGTCAGTTGGAGGGGTATGAAGAGACTGATGGGAGGATTATGGGTGCCTTTGGAGGACTGAGAATTTGTTAGAAGATCAGTGCAGATTTCTATGGAGACAAATGCCAGGAACTGATAGGTCTTTGAAAGGTCACTCTGGCTGCCTTTTGGCAAAGGGGTTGGTAAAAGGCACTTGCAGGTGTGAACACACCAGGTGGGAGGTGAGTGCAGGAAATCAGGTGAGGGAGCATGGGAACTTGGTCCGGGCCTATAGAAGGGAGAATAGACTTTAAGGAGTTCCACAAATTGGCACCAGCTGTGGCTTCATTACAGAGCTGGAAAGGGAGGTGGGTGTGTCCTGGAGGTTACAGAAATTACATGAGAAAGGGACGTCTTTTTAGATCTTTTTTTCAACTAGAGGAACTCTCACCTTATTGATAGAATTCCAGAGTGGGAACCGATGGACATGAGGACATCTTTGAAATGTCTGAATATGTTCTTCGACATCTTTGCAAGTGACGAGGAGATCTTGACCTTAGGAGGCCTCGGCCCTCTTTGTAGCCAAAAAGACTTCACCTACAGATTTGGGTTCTCCCTTTTAAAGTCAAGGAGACAGTCCTTCCAAAGGACACCTCCTATCATTTTACCCTCTCATCATGCCTCACGTGCTGGGATCTCCAAGACCCTCTGTTCCAGGTTGTGAGTATCCACTTTGGCCGGGCTGGTCTTGCCAAGAACACCACCACAGGAAATCTAGAGCCTGTAGTGCTATTAATAACATCATCTAAGACTGTATTTGCTGCCCTCATGGCCTCTTCCCACCATGACTCACTGAAGCTTTTTACACATTGTATCCATTAAGCTATAGTTCCCAAAGCTCATCTTCTCTAGTGCCATTAATTTTTAGGGGTTTTAAGGTTTGCCTGCAAACCTTAAACTTGTCCCCCTTAATTGGATCTTTGTGCCCCCACAATGTCTTTGAATGCCTTTCACCATGATCCTTGAATGAGATCTGAGACCACTGCTGGTACCTAACACTTGTTGGCACCTTGTCTGTTAGGTTGTTGGAAGAGGAGGTGGCTATGGAGATGAGTGGGAATGAGAGTGGGAAGATTTCTCCCTTCACTTCCCTTTTGTTTTTTCAAATAATGGGTTTTGAGGGGGAGGGAAAGGTTAACCAGACCATTTATTTTCCATCTCCCATCGATAAAATGTTTACCACTGCCCACTGGAAGAATTTAGATCTTTCGTTTGAATCTCCAGGAAAATCTCCCAAACCCAGACCACCACCATGTGGATTCAGCCATCTTCTGATTCACCTCCAGATTGTCTCCTCCTAAGTGCTCAAGCCACAGGTTAAGGGCGAAATGTTCAATGCCCAAGCAATAAGTGGGGAACACGTTTATCTAAGCAATTGCATGCAGCTCTGTATCTGCATACAGGGGGTCTCTCCCTAGCCATTCCAACCTCAGAAAAACAAGGCAAAGCCCCAGCGATCTGGGGTATATATCATTCATTCATTCCTGGGTTCAATACTCATGGCGGATCCCCACCAAGACAGTGGGAGAGCAAGGACTGGAGAAATCCTCAAAGCTGAAGTCTGAGGAAGATTTCGAATTCAAGTCAGAGATGAAAGAAACATCTGGACTCGGTCCTCAGGTACATGCAGTATTCAGAACTGAGGTTGGAACCAGAGACCATTCTAATGAAAGGCCTCTACAGGTGGGCTCTAACAGGTGGGCTCCGAATCAGTTTCCTGTATATTCATTCTTGAAATAGCTCTTCGGATCAACATGCAGAAGAAAATCATTTAATAAAACTGACAATGAGGAGAGTTAAGTGTCTGTCTTGGCACATGAGAATGCAAAGATAAGAAATGGTTTGTAAAAGATCATATAATAGCTTTTACTAATTCTATTTATTTGACAGACAGAGATCACAAGTACGCAGAGAGGCAGGCAGAGAGAAAGATGGGGAAGCAGGCTCCCCGCCAAACAGAGAGCCTGATGAAAGGCTCGATCCCAGGACCCTGAGATCAGGACCTGAGCCCAAGGCAGAGGCTTAACACGCAGAGCCACCCAGGCGCCCCCAGATGAAATACATTTCTGACTTAGAAACTTCAGATAGAATTTTTTTGTCCATGATGACAACTGAAGAAAATGTGTCATCCCTAAACCTAACCTTAACCCCTAACAACGCTGAAACCTAAGCTGACCTTAAAGCCCAAACTAGAACCCTGAATCCCAAACCTGAAATGGAACCCAATGCCTGTATTTGAGCCCTGGACCCAAGCCCTGAACCACGAACCCAAACCCTAAACCAGACCTCCAAGTCATGAAACCTGAACCCAAATCTCAGCATGAAGCCAAACCCCAAATTTGACCTTGAACTTTATCCCATAAGCCCTGAGTTTTAAAGCCTGAATCATAAACTGAAAGCCCTAAACTATAACTCTGTTCCCTTGTCCTTCACTCTAAATCCTCACCCTAACACTAAACCCAAAGCCTGATCTAGAACTCTGACTAAAACCTGAACCTGAACCCAAATTCAAACCCTTCACCACACTTTGCTTATGCACTTGCCATTGATGGATATTTGCAGTTTCTACCTTTTGATTCTTGTGAACATTGTTTGGGTTGGGGGCTAGGGTTAGGGTCTTGGATTAGGGTAGGGTCCAGGCTTGAGACCAAGTTGAGGTCAGAGTGTGGGTCTGCATCAGGGCTATGTTCAGTGCCAATGTTTGGGTCAAGGACTGTTGTAATTCTACATTGTTTCCAATTCATTGTTCCTTAGCTATTTGGGGGAAAGTTGGGGGGTATTGGGCTCCATGCAGCTTGAATTTCCGGAATGAAATGGCATCAGCTGGACCCCAGGAGGGAGCAGGACCTTCCACTGAAGGGTGAGCTCCCACAGTCCTGCACTGCCTTCCACCGCCTGCAGAGGGCGGCAGACCGCAGCTCCCGCCCTGAGCCCAGGCTGCACAGCCACAGCTGGGACCAGAGCCCTGCCTCTTCAGGACCCACTGTGGAGACTTCTGGAGAATGTGGGGCGCCTCCCACCCTGACAGGACAAGCTGAGGAGGGTGTGGCTCTGCAGCCACACTGACCGGACCCGTTGTAGAGGACGCGCCCACACTGGCAGCAGTCCAAACTCCTAAGGACCAGACGCTGGAGGAGGTGAGGAGAAGCCGCCTGAGTGGACTGTCAAGGGGTTCGTGGTCTCAGGACCCCACAGAGGAAGGGCGCCCTGTGTAGACACTGGGACTTCCGTCGTTTTGTGTGAGGAGACGTGGCCTCCTGCTGTGCTGTGCGCGGGGCTGTGGGGTCCCCCCTTTCTGGGCTCGGGTGCTCCTCGGTCCTCGTCTGTGTTTGTGTGCTCGCGGATTTGGTTCCTGGGGCTCCTCAGATGGTCTGCAGTCAGGGAGCGTCCGCCTGCTTCGGTGCTTGTGCTCCCCCCACCTCAGCCCTGCGGGGTCCTTCCCGTGTCCACACCCAATCCAGGCTTGCGCCGAGTCTGGAAATTCAGGAGCCAGAGTTAGGACTCTGTAGACGGTTTTGGGGAGAGTAGCATTTTCCCAGTGTGGGTTCTTCCCTGAGCACAGTGCCTCCCCATCTCCGTGTGTCCCCCTCCCTGTCTGTCGTCATTGTTGCAGGGCTGTCAGAGGACAGGTCTGTCACCTTCTTGGTTCAGGGGCCTCCCGGGTATCTTGCTGTCTTGGATGCAGGTGTAAATGAGATCGTTTTCCGTAGTCTCTTTCTGATGGTTCCTTCCGAGCACGTAGGAGTGCCACTAATTTGTGCATATTGATTGTGTTCCTTGCAAGTTCTTGAATTTATTAGTTCGATTTGCCTTAAACTCAATCTGCCAGTTATTTGACCAGCAGCATGGGTTTATTTGGGAAGAGCAGAGAATAGCAGTCTGGGCTGAGCAAGCTATGGTCCCATCACAGGCAAGCGCGAGAAACAAAGGAGAGGAACATTATTTCATGGAGGAGGAAGAAGTTGGGAAGGGTGCTTGAAGGAAAGTCCCCTGGAGAAAGGCAGGGTGATGGAGAATTCTCACCGGCTGAGCTGCAAAGGTCCTACAAAAAGTCAGGAGATGAACCTCCGGCTGCCCCTGTGGGGCCCGAAGTTGGTGAGTCTCTCCTGTGGGGGATTGCAATGTGGGGTCTGTCATGGGCACTGAGCACCAGGCGCCCCCTTCCAGCCTCCCCTTCTGGCATCCCCAGTCCACTTTACTGGGGCTTCCCTTCCTGCTTTTGCACAGTTCTAAGCAGCTTGTGCTGGAACGTTGTGGAAAACTGAAATTCCAACTCCACTGCTTCTACTGCACCTGAGATACAGGGGCCCATGATTTAATCCTCCCACGAGTCTCTTGCTAACATGTGTCCTCTCCATGTTGGGTGACCTGGATCTGGGAGGGCTTGGCCTCCATCCCAAAGACTGATGTTCTCTCTGCTTCCGTGTCGTCCTGCTAACATGGATGTTTGGAAGAGTCATTTCCTCTGCGGTGATTTCAAAGTGCAGTCAGCTTGTTATAGCAGCACAAATACGTGCTGTCTGCACACTCAGATTCCCCAGCCGTCATTTCTTTACCACGTTTGCCACTTCACACGGGATGCTTCAGTGTGTTTGATCCCACACCAGGACAATGTCCTGTAGAACCACCACATAACCTGAAATGAGGAGATCATTACAGAACCCATCCAAGGGTTAGTGTTAGGGACCAGGGTCATGGCAGGACTGACCTGAAGACCCCATGGAGAGCTGTCTGGGTGGCTGAGTTGACAGTGTAGGTGAGGGTGAGTGTCTGGCTCTGGCTTTGTGTCCAGGAGTCAGCTCTGTGCGGGTGTGTCCTCAGCTGGGCATGCAGATTCCTGCTCCTCTGAATCCTTTCCGGAGTTCCAAATGGCACAGTTTCCTTCTGGGCGGCAGGCTGAGTCCTCTGGGATTGCCCAGGTGTCCCCAAATTGTAGGGCACCTACTGCAAGGATTTTGGGGTCAGAATCCTGAGAACCAAACCAAAGGTTATGGTTAGGGCCCACCACATGGCAGGCCCGATCTGCCAGCACTCTGTCCATCTTTCTGGGGGAGCGGGCAGTCGAGGGATTTGTTCAGGGTGAGTGTCAAGCTCCAGGTTTGCATCCAGGGGCCTGCTGAATATGGGGGTGTCCGGAGGTAGGAATGCAGATTTCAATTCCTCTGAATCCTTTCTGGAGTTCCATATGGCATGGTTCCTTTCAGGGAGGCAGGGTGAGTCCTATGGTGTTCCTACTGTCCCCAATCTCTGAGGCTTTGGATCCAGGTCGTCGGGGACAGACCTCTCAGGACAGAATCTAGGCTTAAGAGTTTGTGCCTATGGGCATGGCTGCACTGATCTGAAAGCACTGTGGCGAGGATCACAGGGGTCTGAGTTGAGAGCATGGTTCAGGATCAGTATCAAGGTCTGGGATTGTGTCCAGGGGACCGCTGAATGTGGGGGTGGTCTCAGATGTCCAAGACAATTTCCCCTACTCTGAATCCTTTACAGCATTCCAAATAGCCTGGTTTCCTTCTGGATGGCAAGCTGAAATCTCTGGGATTTCTCAGGTCTTGCCCTTGCCCTTGCAAGGGCAAGATACTTTTTACAGTAAAAGAATTCACCAGATGAGCTGAACAGCAGAAAAGATACAGCGCAGGGGTAAATCAGTGAACAGGAATATCATGCCAAAATCTTCTTTGAGAACACACTACATAGCAAGGGAAGATAGGAGAGAAAGCTGAGATATAAAGGACAAACCCTCCAACTTTCCAACATCATTCCCTACTTGTTTATTTACACTGCTGTCAGCTCCTTTCCAGTCAAAAATAAGTCACTGGAGCCAGCCTTTTTTCTTCCTGAGTTTGGGGCACTGCAAAGCCCACCAGAGGGGCCAAGGGCTCCCCTGTACCTGCGGAGCTGAGCCCATTTGTACCCCAACAGTGAGAAGCTACCAGCCTGGCCCTCTGGTGCTCCATGGTCTGTGGCAGTCCTTCCTTCTGGACCCTGCTTTGCTGCTCTTTCTTCCCTAACCCTGGTCTCAAACTAGAGATTGCTCCTGGAGGAGGAATTCAGGAAGATGAGGCTCAGGAGGGCCTCCCTGCTTGGAATCTCCGTGTGAGGAGTGCACAGCCAACAGATTTTGCCCAGGGGCTTGCAAAATGCAGAGAGGCAGATTTCTTTTCTCTCTTTCTCTCTCTCTCTCTAGCCTCATACCAACCAGGAGTTCTTAGAACATTCTTCAGTGACTTCTAGGTGTGGCTTGGCCACTATTTCCACAGAAAGGCCACTTGAGCATGATCAAACACACGTATAAGCAATTACATTAAAAAAAAAAAATTAAGCCAATGCACACAGACCTTTGACAGCAGCACAGGACGCTCAAGGGACCAGAGTCCCTACCTTGGGCAATAGTGGTAGAGGCCGGGTTCTGCCACGCAGGTCCCTAGAGTTTTGGCAGTTGCCACGATTGCAAATCCAGACATGCAGAATCCTGAGGGACAACCTACTAACTGCAAAAGAGCAAAAATTCATCAGGATTCAGAGAGTGGAAATCCATTTGTACTGGAGAAGAAAGAAGTAGGCTTGCTGTGAATCTAGCAGGGAGGACAGGCAGAGATAAAGGCTGGTGTATGGGTCACAGAAACTATTGTTTCTCAAGGGTCATGCTGTCTCTGTAAAATGCTATGAGGACTGTCTCTTGGGGAACTCCTGCTTTCCTATCAGTGATGCCCCCAGATTCTGCTTTGCTAGTCCCATGGATTCCTGGGGATACCCAGTTGATAAGCTACGCTGTCCTCATGACAACACTTGCTAATGGACTGAATGTGTGTGTCTTGTCCCATTTCAGATGTTGAAGCCCTGACCCTCAAGGAGTGCCATCAGGAGGTATGGGCTTTGAGAGGTGATGAGGTCATGAGATTGGAACACTTGTGAATAAGATAAAAGCACTTCTGAGAAAAGACCTGAGAGATTGTTCTGCCAGCTGTCATCCATGCAAGGCTACAACAGAAATATGGGCATCTATAGATAATGAAGCAGTCCCTTGCTAGATATCAGATCTCCCAGGATCATGCTTTTGGACTTCTCAGTCTCTAGAACTGCAAGGAATAGTACATGTTTTGCTGTTTCAGCCACCCAGTCTGTCATCATTTGTTGCAGCAACTTGAACTGAATAAGGCAGAGCCCAAGTCCTGGTTAATCCCTGCTTCTACTCATTTCCCCTCAGAAAGAACTTCTAATCCAGAACTGACCTCTGCTTTCCATACACGTGCTTCAGACTCCTTCTGTGAGAACCCAGACTTTGTAAAAGACTCCTCCCTCATGGCAACCAGCATTCTGTGACTCCTGAGGAAAGTCCTCCCTGACTGTATCGAGTCAATCAATCTGATTTTGATTCTGGAGTCCCAGGATCAAGGACTACATCAGGCTCCCAGTTTCATGGGGAGTCCGCTTCTCCCTCTGACCTTCTCCCCTCTCATGCTCTCTCTCTCTCACTCTCTCTCTCTGTCTCACACAAATAAATAAATAAAAATCTTTTAAAAATCTGATTTTAACAGACCATAAGCTTGTTCTTGCTGGTCTTTGGAAGATTAGGCATTAGCTCTTCGGAGAAAGTTCTGAATGGCTGCTTCACGAAGGGGTGAACTGTGTCCCCAAAGTCTCTTTTTGCTGCCTTCTAATCACAGATGCTGAGACAAATCCTCCCAGGTGCTGGTTTTTCAAAGCACTTAATGCTTTGGCTTTGAAGTTCCTCACTTGACAGTTCTGCTTTAATCAGTTTGTGACAAAACAGCCAATTGGTGGTGGATGCAAAGTGCACTGATAAAGTTAATATCAGGGAACAATGTTTTGAGTGTCAAGCATGTGCATGTGTGTGCACACACATATCCATGTGCTAAGCATTATGGTACATGTCTGACAAGAACTAAAACATCAAAATGTCAGGATACCCCATTAGCTGATATTTTTATTATTCCTACATCCTAAGCTATGAAAAACAGGGTCAGAGAATAAGAAGTGGCAAAAAGAATCAAGATTTGAGGCAGTTCGATTTCACAGCCAGCCTTGATCAATAGGCATGTACACCTGTGTCTAGTTTCAGCTCTGTGTAACCTTGCCATAACCTTGGATAAGCCATTCATCTCTCAAGTTCAGGTTGTTGGTCCAAAGAGGGAAGGGGCACGGGTTGAGTACCTCCAGTGGGACTTTTTGGCAGGCTTGTTCATCCAAGCATTCCTGTTTCAGTTTGAGTAATTGAATCCAGTCTTTGTTTTACCGAAGGCCAAGCTTGTCCAGTGTGTCCATGCCACCAGCCAACAGCATTTGTCCATGCCATGTAACAACTGAGCAACATTCATAGGAATGGGGGGAGGAAAAGATGTCCACAGGTGTTGACAGATGTTCTGCATGGAGGGACAGGAACTGGGGCCATCACCTCTGTTTCTAGTGGCCTTCTCTGTCGAGTTAAAATAAATGGCAATTATTTGCAACGACAGGGATGAAAGTAGAGGGTATTATGCCAAGCGAAATAAGTCAGTCAGAGAAAGACAATTATCATATGATCTCACTCATATGTGGAGTTTAATAAACAAAACAGAATCATAGGGGAATAAAGGACAAAAATAAAAACAAGATGAAGTCAAAGAGGGAGACAAACCAGAAAAGACTTTAAAAAAAAAAAAGGATTTTTATTTACTTATTTGACAAACAGAGATCACAAGTAGGCAGAGAGGCAGGAAGAGAGAGAGAGGAGGATGCAGACTCCCCACGGAGCAGAGAGCCTGATGTGGGGCTCGATCCCAGGACCCTGAGATCATAACCTGAGTTGAAGGCAGAGGCTTTAACCCACTGAGCCAGCCAGGTACCCCTCAGAAGAGACTCTTAATCACAGTAAACAAACTGAGGGTTCTTGGAGGGGAGGGGGATGGGTGGATGGGGTAACTGGGTGATGGACATTAAGGAAGGCATGTGATACAGTGAGCACTGGGTGTTATAAAAGACTGATGGGGCGCCTGGGTGGCTCAGTGGATTAAGCCGCTGCCTTCGGCTCAGGTCATGATCTCAGGGTCCTGGGATCGAGGCCTGCGTCGGGCTCTCTGCTCAGCAGGGAGCCTGCTTCCCTCTCTCTCTCTCTCTCTGGCTGCCTCTCTGTCTACTTATGATTTCTCTCTGTTAAATAAATAAATCTTTAAAAAAAATAAAAATAAAAGACTGATGAATCACTAACCTGTATGTCTGACACTAGTATTATATGTTAATTAATTGTATTTAGATAAAAATTTTCTTTAAAAATAATTTTAAAATAATATAAATAACAATCAAATAATGATCAGAGTTATCCAGCAGGGAGTATCAGATCTAGATGTCAGTTAAATTGAAGGGGCTTGCCGAATTTTAGGAGAGTCATGCTAGGTCATTTTCCTGTGTGGGGCAGTTCCAAAGACAAAGAATATTAATATTTCTCCTTCCCCCATTCCTCCTAGAGCCAAAGATGTTTCCTCCACTCACCCACTGGCCCTGTGTGTAGGTGTTGCTTTCTCTCTACCAATCAAAAAATCAGTGAGTAACTAGAACTTCACCTTTTCCAATATCCCCCTACCCCCGACCTTTTGTCTTTAATGGCCATGGGCAAAAGGGACAAAGACATTTTTTAAAAACTTACAGAGATCTATTATGCTCTACTACCTTGGCCCGCATGGGCCATTGCAAAGGGATTCTGTGAACCGTGTACTCAGATGAATGGTCATTATCTTCAAAAAGGCAGGGGCAGTGATAGACACAAGAATCAAAAAACTAAGAGTTAATGGACCATCAGAATAATGAAGTACCAACACTTTTTTGTCCTTGGCTTGAATCCACAAGGTCCAGTGTCTCAACAGAACTTTCATTTTGGTCTCATCTGACTCACTTGTCTACCCCTGGGCCAGTTGGCAGTTATACTGAGAACTGGAAATTTTCCTTAGAAGAGAGAAAGAGTATTTGTCAGGTAAAGCAAGGAAATGTCCATTATAGGAAGTTAGGCCTTTTGTCATGGTACTCCATTAGCACCCTCCTGACTGTTAAAGAAAAAAAAAATTTGTGACACCCATTAAAGACAGTAAGGAAGATTTTATTCAAGAGATGCTACTACGATTGGATTTTATTTTATAGTATGGGAGAGAAATCTGGCTCAGCGCAGACAAATGGAGATTTACAGCTAAAGAGCATGGTGGGGGTCACTGAATGTAAAATTAAGATGGAACATCAAGGGTAAGGATGAAGGGATTCTGGCTAAACCATCTGGACAGTAATATTGTTGAAGGAAAGCTAGGGTCCTAAACTATTGAGATCAGGGGATAAGGAATTTTTTAAAAGACCTATTAATACATTTTAGAGAGAGGGAGCAGGAGTAGGGGTAGAGAGAGAGGGAAAGAGAATTTTAATCAGACTCTTCACTGAGCATAGAGCCTGACGTGAGGCTTAATCTCAGGATCGTGACATCATGGCCAGAGCAGAAACCAAGAGTCAAACGTTCAACCAGCTGCATCAACCAGGTGCCCTGGGAATAAGGGATTTGATCAGATATTAAGCGTTATAGATACTGAAGCACCTGGATGGCTTACTTCCCTAAATCTCAGGCTTTGGCTTAGGTCATGATCTGGTCCCAGGATCAAGCCTGGCATTGGGCTTGCTGCTCAGTGGGGAGTCTGGTTCTCTCTCTCCCTCTGCTATTCCCCCTGCTCAGGCTCTCTCTCTGTCAAAATAAATAAATCTTAAAAAAAAAAAAAGAGTGTTAAGATACCAGGGGTGAGAGATAAGGAATTTGATCAGATATCAAGAGTAGGATAGGAGATTGCTGAAAAATGACTAAGCAGATTTCTTGCTAAAACTGGGCTAAGTGGGTGGAGCCTGAGGTCAAGGCTGGACAGAAAGAGGACTCAGAGGAACTTGACTCCAGTCTGGTCAAGGAGAAAATCTTCATCATCCATGACCATTGTATTTTCTGCAGTCACACATTTTACTAATTCTTTTATCAGACATTCAGTGAACGAGAAAGATGAACACAGCAGCAATAATATAACAAATGTAAGCGCTCTAGCAGAGACAAAGGCAGTGTAGGAATCCACCTCATCAGATTTAGAATATGCATGACTCCATGACTGAATTACTACCACTGCTTGACTGTTGAGATTAAGATGTAGTACAGAGGATCAGAGAAAAGGAAGGGAAATCTGAATGGGAGTCATCAGAAAGGGAGACAAACCATGAGGCACCTTTAACTATAGGAAACAAACTGAGAGATGCTGCGTGGGAAGGGAAGTGGGAGACATGGAGTAACTGGGTGATAGGCATTAAGGAGGACACGTGATATGATGAGCACCAAGGGTTATCCACAACTGATGAATTTGAAATCCTCCTCAGACTTCAGCCTCGAGGATTTCTCCAGTCCTTGCTCTCCCACTGTCTTGGTGGGGATCCGCCATGAGTGTTGAACCCAGGAATGAATGAATAATATCTACACCAGATCGCTGGGGCTTTGTCTTGTTTTTCTGAGGTTGGAAAGGCTTGGGAGAGACCCCCTGTATGCAGATACAGAGCTGCATGCAATTGCTTAGATAAACGTGTTCCCCACTTATTGCTTGGGCATTGAACATTTCGCCCTTAACCTGTGGCTTGAGCACTTAGGAGGAGACAATCTGGAGGTGAATCAGAAGATGGCTGAATCCACATGGTGGTGGTCTGGGTTTGGGAGATTTTCCTGGAGATTCAAACGAAAGATCTAAATTCTTCCAGTGGGCAGTGGTAAACATTTTATCGATGGGAGATGGAAAATAAATGGTCTGGTTAACCTTTCCCTCCCCCTCAAAACCCATTATTTGAAAAAACAAAAAGGGAAGTGAAGGGAGAAATCCTCCCACTCCCATCCCCACTCACCTCCATAGCCAGCCCCTCTTCCAACAACCTAACAGACAAGGTGCCAAGAAGTGTTAGGTACCAGCAGTGGTCTCAGATCTCATTCGCGGATCATGGTGAAAGGCATTCAAAGACATTGTGGGGGCACAGGGATCCAATTAAGGGGGACAAGTTTAAGGTTTGCAGGCAAACCTTAAAACCCCTAAAAATTAATGGCACTAGAGAAGATGAGCTTTGGGAACTATAGCTTAATGGATACAATGTGTAAAAAGCTTCAGTGAGTCATGGTGGGAAGAGGCCATGAGGGCAGCAAATACAGTCTTAGATGATGTTATTCATAGCACTACAGGCTCTAGATTTCCTGTGGTGGTGTTCTTGGCAAGACCAGCCCGGCCAAAGTGGATACTCACAACCTGGAACAGAGGGTCTTGGAGATCCCAGCACGTGAGGCATGATGAGAGGGTAAAATGATAGGAGGTGTCCTTTGGAAGGACTGTCTCCTTGACTTTAAAAGGGAGAACCCAAATCTGTAGGTGAAGTCTTTTTGGCTACAAAGAGGGCCGAGGCCTCCTAAGGTCAAGGTTTCCTCGTCACTTGCAAAGATGTTGAAGAACATATTCAGACATTTCAAAGATGTCCTCATGTCCATCGGTTCCCACTCTGGAATTCTATCAATAAGGTGAGAGTTCCTCTAGTTGAAAAAAAGATCTAAAAAGACGTCCCTTTGTCATGTAATTTCTGTAACCTCCAGGACACACCCACCTCCCCCTTCCAGCTCTGTAATGAAGCCACAGCTGGTGCCAATTTGTGGAACTCCTTAAAGTCTATTCTCCCTTCTATAGCCCCGGACCAAGTTCCCATGCTCCCTCACCTGATTTCCTGCACTCACCTCCCACCTGGTGTGTTCACACCTGCCAGTGCCTTTTACCAACCCCTTTGCCAAAAGGCAGCCAGAGTGACCTTTCAAAGACCTATCAGTTCCTGGCATTTGTCTCCATAGAAATCTGCACTGATCTTCTAACAAATTCTCAGTCCTCCAAAGGCACCCATAATCCTCCCATCAGTCTCTTCATACCCCTCCAACTGACTGATGCCTGTTCTGCCCCATCTCTCTGCCCTTCAACCACACTGCCTCCCTCTTCCTGTGGAGACCCCTCATGGTGCCTGCCTCCAAGCACAGGTGATTCCCATTGATGGGAAGACCCTCTTCCTCTCCCCATCTCCCCACTCCAGTTACTCCCACTTATTCGTGAGCCCACAAGCCCCATGGTACACACTCTCCATGCAGACTGCTCTCTCTTTTCTAGCACTGGCCTCCGTTTCTAGCTGTGGTTGTGTCATGGATGTCCCTCCCCAGCCAGCCTCCAAGCTCTCCTTCCCTTTAGCTCCAACACCTGACACAGTGCCTGGCACGTAGTAAGCCCTGGCTAGCTTCTAAGAGCCTCACTGAGGGACTGAAAGCATTTTAAAAACGTCACCACGTAGGCTCCAAACTGTAGGCAGAAAAAGCTTTGCCTGCATTGACATTTTAGAGACGTATTCGTCAAGGTGGATGTGTTCACTGACTTTACCTTATAAAATTTTTTTAAAAAAAAGGACCTCTGTATCGCCTTGCATCTATCGAAGGCACATGTATACTATTAGACCACGTTATGAGCTTAATGGAAGGAGACAAGATGTTTTCACTAAGAAAATATATAAGACTGTTGAGGTCAAGTGGGAGGAAACAGTCCGTTTGTTGGAGCATTGCTATCTTACTCTATCACAGCCACTAATAAAAATCTGACACGGGGTGAGTCAGAATTGTCTGTCAGAGATGAGTTAGATCTGGCTCATGTTCCTACAGACATGAAAGCCAGGAACGAAGAAGGAGGCTTTGAAAGCCTGGGTTGAGGAGGCTGTGTGGTTCACTGCGATGAGCTAAGTGCCCAGGGCCACCGGCAGACATGCGGGCCTGTGTCCTTCCTTTGTTCTGGGGTCCCTCTTGCACCATGTGGTGAGGCTGGTGGCTGGGAGCAGCTCAGGACAGGACCCGGTGGCATCATACCTCTCGCACCCTCCTTTGGGCTCCAGTGGGCTCCTGTAGGTCCCAGGAGACAGCCTGCCTTCCTTGCAAAGCCCAGAAGCACTGGGAGTAGAAACTGGGACCAAAGAGTGAGCACCCGGATTGACAAGCTGGACCAGCTACCTCTTCTTCAGATTCAGGGGGAGCCCTGGCATGCTGACTCCTCCCTTCTCCCTTTCCCCTTTCCTCTCTTCCTCCCTCTTCCCTTCCCCTCTCTCCTTCCCTGGTGGTGCCCTTTCCCAATGCCAACTTCATCCCTTTTTCTTTCTACATGCCTGTCTTCTAGAGTTTCTTCTCTTTCCTCTTCATTAGTTCCCTTCATCTGAATCTCCTCTTTGGTCCCTTTGTCCCCACTCTCTGCTCCTCCTCCCCTTCCCTGGCCCCTGTTCAGCTCCATCCTGACTGCAGGCAGAGCTGGACTAACATGCTCACTTGCTAGCTCAGCCAACCTCCAGAGAAGTCACTCTTCGGTGGCCACCTTCCTGACCCCCTGGTCCCTTCTCTGCTTGTTCACATATTGCTCTGAAGTCTGAGGAGGACAGAGCAGGGCTGCCACAGAATCAGGCCAGATGAGAAACCAAACCAGGTGCCACACTGTCCCCCAGCACTGCTGCTCTGAGAGCTTTTGGAGTCCTCAACAGGGTTAGGATTTAGGGGCTTCTTCAGAACCGGGAGTGAAAACAACCATAGGGCAAATGAAATCTATGGCCCCCACACAAAAATAATAATCTCAAATGAAAACTATGTTAACTCTGAAGTCCCAAAGTCGAAGAATTGCCTTGAATCTGTCACAAGAAAGCACCCAAGGCCTCACTCTCTGGGTTCTGGGTGCCCTGGGAATGGCAGGAGGCTCTGACATGCGCGTGGGTGTGCCAAAGACAGGGGCTAGCCTGCCCGCTGGCGGGTGGGGGGTACCTCCTGCAGCGCTGTCCCAGGCCGGACCCCTTGCGGACAGGGTGCGGCGCGGTGTCCAGGGTTGTCCCAGTGCCCTGGGGTTCGCGGGAGCCTAGGCCGGGACACCCCCGACCCCCGCTAGTGGCCCTCGTTTTCTGCTCCAGATGAGAGCGCGGCACGGTGTCACTTTACCTCTGAGCAGAGAGTACTCCTGAGAATCCATAAGGCGGGGAGGGGCAGCAGGCAGCGGGAACAGGACAGAGCTGCCTGGGGGGCTGTGCTGGAGCGCAGTAGAGCACGGGCAGCGGCGAGTCCGGTGGGTCCTGCAGTCCCGACTGGGCCACAGCACAACACCCTGGCGCTGCGCGCCCCTCCTCCGCCAGCCGCTCCTGGTCCTCCCAGAGTCTCTGCCAAGTCCTCCGTGAGCTCACTTCCCGTCTTGGCAATTAGCAAAGTACCTTCTCTGGGCCGCCCCCGACCCGTCCCCGCCCACCTCCCTCCTGAGTCCTCCGTGAGCTCACTTCCTGCTTTGGGAATTAGAAAAAGCCCCTTCTCTGCGCCGCCCCCGGCACCCTCCCTCCTGAGGCCGGGCCTGGCCTGGGTTGCAGGGCTAAATGCTGGCGGGGTGCGAGCTTTGCCAGCGCTGGCGCTGGGCAGCCTCCTAGCCTGGTGCCCTGAGCGGGTGTCCGCCCGCGGCCTGGCTTCAAAAGATCATCAGTCCTAACGCCAGCTGCACTCTTGCGTCAGTTTGCTGGCTTCCAGATTGCGCCCAAAGCCAGGAACCAGCTTCCCCAGCACAGGCCTGGGCTGAGATGCCTGCCCTGGATGTGTCTGAGCAGTCTCCTTGTCTCCAGGCAGGGATGGCACTTTGACCTGGATGTTTGGGTTTTTTGTTTGTTTTTTTGGTCATTGGTTATTACATGACCTCCAGGGTAGGTGCTCCACAAAGGGAGTGCAAACAGGCCATTCTAGAAAAATAGCTTGGGGTTCCCTCGGAAACGCGGCATTGGTCCTTGCACCATGGTTTAATAGGAAAGGGATTATGCACCAAGTTACTTAAGTGAGCATAGGTTGAAATTGTTTACTGAGAGTAAATATGTAAAATAGTTATATTTTAACTAAATCTATCATCAATCATAAATCTATTACACGAAGGTTACAGGCAATTTAAATGCAAGAGCACTCTCTTCAGGGTTTTAAATAATCCGTGTCTGTCTTGGCACATGAGAATGCAAAGATAGGAAATGGTTTGTAAAAGATCATATAATAGCTTTTACTATATGGTATCAGCAATTTTTCATAAAGGAGCGGCCTCCAGCTAAAAACTCAGCTTTGAAAAATGCAGAAAAGCAGCAAACGTTTCTATGGTTTGTGTCTCCATATTCCTTTATGGCCAGTTTGAACAAATCCACATGCTTTGATTCAAAGGTAATAAATTCCTCTTATTTGGAAAAATGATGTTTATTTTTGTTCTCTCACCCTTCGCAGGTGGTTTCATTTTAGCACACTTCAGAGTTATAATTTCATGCTTATTAAAAACATTTATTATGATCTACATAGATGAATGAAACTTTTATTAAATTATTTGACATAAACTCTGTTATTTTTAAAAATGTATTTCCTTTGAAGGGTTATTTTAGAGCGTTCAGAGAGGATCTAGGAGTGTGGTATTATGCAGTTTTTAAGTAGGTATGAAATGGTTATTTATATGATTGTTTCTTTAAGGCTTATGTATATTGTCCATTATATGCTATAAAATATTTTGAAAGTAAATTTTAGGAATGTTTTACATAGTTTATTTTTTGGAAAAAATTATTGAAATGACTTATGAAAGTCAGTATACTCTCAACATTAATTTATTCTGAAATTTACCAATTGTCTATTGAACCTATTATATGGCAGATATTACTTCAGACTACACTGGTAAATGAAATACTTGGCTTTGTAGAACTTTTATTTTATTTTATTTTATTTTTTTAAATATTTTATTTATTTATTTGACAGAGAGAGAGATCACAAGTAGGCAGAGAGGCAGGCAGAGAGAGAGAGAGAGGAGGAAGCAGGCTCCCTGCTGAGCAGAGAGCCCGATGCGGGACTTGATCCCAGGACCCTGAGATCATGACCTGAGCCGAAGGCAGCGGCCTAACCCACTGAGCCACCCAGGCGCCCTAGAACTTGTATTTTAATGGGCGAGACAATTAAAAGCTATAAACCTTAATAAAAATTGCATAGTGCATTCAAAAATGATGAGTACAATGGGGAAAAATAAAAATTCCATCAGGGCGAGAAAAATCAAGGTTGCTAGGCAGGGGATGGGGAGCTAAAAGTTTTAATAGGAAGATCAGGGTAGTTACAATGAAGCTGACAATTGAACAAAGGTATGGAAAGGTGATGAATTTTCCCAGAACTATCAGCAATAAGGTCACTCCAGACAAAGGAATTGGCTATCTTGAAGGCCATAAGGTTGGATCATGCCTGGCATATCTGAGGAATAGCAAGGAGGCCACTGTGAGTGACTGAAGAGTAGCAGGGAAAGAGGTCACCGAGGTTAAATGAGTGGCTAGATCATGTGAAAGCTTAGAAGTCATTGTAAAACTCTGGCTTTTATATTTGGAAACTTACTGTGTGATAGAATTTCTGCTAATAACTGAGAGTTCAAATGTCCATAAAATTTCAAGGATTCTTATTCTAGTAAGACAGAATAAAGAAAAAGAGTTCATATTTTCACATGGTGTAACAAATGCTCGGAGATCCAAGTGTAGGAAGCTATGGGAGCACAGAAGAAGGCACTAAAATCACACCAAAATATTTGATGACTGTGACTATATATACATTTGTATTTTCTAGATTTTTTATAGTCATGGAATCACACAGTATATACTATTCATTGCCTGGCTTTTCTTTTCTCAGCATCATTACTTTGAGAATCTCCAATTGTAAATAGTTCATTTTGATGTTGAATAGTAATCTCTTTAATGAATAGATCATAATTTGTCTTTTCTCTATTGATGGACATTGATGAACAACATTTCCACTGTTTTCAATTCTAAAAGCTGCTATGAAATTCACATACAAGTCCTTGTATGAACATAGGGTATGTTTCTCTTGGTTAAATGCCTAGAAGTAAAATGGCTATTTGTGTAACTGCAACATATTTTGCATTTAAAAAAATTTTCAAACTATTTTCCAAAGTGGTGGTATCATGATATATGCCAACAACAATTTAGATTTTTTGTTGCTTCTCATTCTAGCTCAGACCAAGTACAATTAGCCTTTATAATTTTAGCCATTCTAATAGATATGTAAGCATGTCTCATTATGATTTTAATTTGTATTTCTTTAATGTCTAAATGTTGAGAAATTTGTCATGTGCTTATAAGCCATCCATATCCTTTTGGTGACATGTCTCTTCCATTATTTCCTTCACATGTAAAATTGGATACTCTGGTTATTAGTAAGGTTTTTTATTTTTATTCATTTTTTAATAATCAGAGTAGATGTCCATTATCAGATATAGAATTTGCAAATCCCTTCTCCATCTTTACGGTTTCTCAATGGAGCTTTGATAGCTGTGTCTTTCAAGAAATATGCTACTTCTTTCCTGGTACACGGAGGTATGACTAGGACATTATCAATGTTGACCTTTGCAAACAAAATCATGGCTTAAGATATATGTAGTCTGCAGTTGTTGGGAGTGTTCACCATCCTTGCCTCTAACTCACCTCTCACTGCCCACACATTCAGATATAGGGGAATATTGATTGACAAAATATTAATTGCCAAATAACACTAGTTGGAGAATAAGAAAAATGCAGGCACCTGATTATATAATATTACTTAAATAAAATATGTTTTTATAAGTGCTATTGGAAGTAAATTCCTCAATACTTTAATCACACAGAATGATGGAATCCTCGATTTTTTTTCTTGTATTTACTAAGAAAATGATCATGCCTCAAGTATATTAAAATGGAATAGGGAAAATTAAAAATTGTTTTAAGTTGATTTGCGTGTGTTGTGCGTATGTGAGAGAGAAAGTGAGAGAGAAAGAGAAAGAGAGAAAAAGAGAACGGGAAAGACAGAGAGGTGGCTGCAGTGAATTGATGAGTTGCAGGATAGATTTTAAAGTTTTGTCTTTTGCTTTCTACATTCCCTTTTCCTTAGGTTCAAGAGAACAATCAGTAGTATCTCAGATGCCTGCTGCTAACATCAGCAGAAAGAGTTAGAGGTTCCCAGAAAATTAAAGATGAGATATAGTTTTCCTGACATAAGAAAAGTCATTTTTTGTCCCCAGCTATTTTCAATGATCTATACCCGACCTGTGTACTTGCCCAAGCACACTTCTTCCAAAACTTCCTAGGAGGTTCTTACAAAGAAATGCAAAAACCTCACTAGTTAAGGATTTTGAGGGAACAAGGCAATGGGAAAACTAACAGTCACCACCAGACCAGGAAATAGCCTAAGCTATTGAGACAATAAATTAGTGGTAAAACTCCTAGTGCTATTTCAAAAGTAATCAAGGCCTTGCATTCCTTGTCGCAGAAAATCAGTCCAAGACCCCATCTACTTTATATCTGCTCTTGAAGCCTGCAGAGTCCCTTTCCCTTGTCCAACAGTTACCTCTGCTTTATTCTAACGTTGAAGTTTCTGCCCTCGGTGGAATACAAGCTTCATTCAGGTGAACATGCAATACATATTGCACAAATACATATGTGGATGTGCATGCATCCACAACCTTATGACCAACCATACACGGGATAATAAAACTCTTCCTTCTGAGTATTCATCTTAAATACGAAATAAAAATCTCTCTCTCCTGTTCAAACAGTCAAGGCCTTGGAACTTATTCCCTGTGATCTCCTTGTATGTTGTAAACAAAGATTCCTTTGTTTGACAACTCCACCTGTTTCTGTGATTCACCAAAGACTGACCTCAGTTAGTTCAGTTACTGTAATGGCTTTCACTACTCTGATTCTAACTCTGCAAGTCTCCAAATTTAACTATTTTTTCCTCCCAATTCCGCATATTCTTGGCTTTAAACTGCAACTCTGAAGAGATGATTTGCTTGTTTAAAAAAAAAATCAAGAAAAGGGAGAAGTAGTCAACATTGTAACTTTGAACTTCCTGCCCTAAGGGGCTCTCCTGTTGTTTCTCTTTGACTTCCTGGACTGAAATGATAGAAATTTGGCAATGCATCACTCCCCAATCCAGATAACTGACAGAACAGTTTAGAATCTTAGAAAATATTAGTTTAAAAGATCACATAATTAAATACTTAAGCATGTAGTGTAATGTAGTGGTTTTCAAGAAATATATTTTGGTCATCTGAATATTTAGTTTTCAACCATGGCTACTGACTCACAGCTCCTAAAACTCTTGGAATTTTTTGTGATAAGGGTGAGAGAGGTGTGTTTTGTTATGTTAATAAAGTGACCTTCAGACCTCACTCAAGGCAAGGGCTGTTTGCCTTAAGGACCAACCACTTGGTGAAAGCCTTCATAACTTTTTGCCCAACATGCCTCCCCTTCCTCCCAATTCAGGATTATCTGGGGAGGGAAGAGGAGCTGGAGATTAGATCAGCAAATGACAATGATTTAGTCAGTCATGACTATGTCACGAAGCCTCCACAGAAAACCTGAAAGGACTGGGTTCAGAAAGCTTTCAGTTTGTTAAATGTATGAAAAGGCAGGAAGAGTGGCAGTCTTCCAGAAGGTAATAAAAGCTCTGTGCCCATTCTCCATACCTTGCCGTGTGCACTTCTTTATCTATCTATTAATTTAAATCTTCTATTATATCTTTTAATAAGCTGGCAAACATAAAGTAAGTATTTTTCTGAGTTTTGTGAGTCGCTGTAACAAATTAAAAGAACGTAAGAAGTAGGCCACTGGGACCTCCAACCTGTAGTTGCTCAGTCACAAGCACAGGTAATAACCTAGGGCCTACAGTGAGACTGGCATCTGAGGTGGGGTTGGAGATAGTCTTGGAGGACTGATTGTGGCAACCCGTTGCCGCCATTACAAGATGGCGCCGGAGAGCCTCATAAACAAGTGGTTGGACGCGTGGCCTTAAGCTTATTCTGCCCAGCAACAAGGCTGACCTACCATAGTGAGCCACGTACCCCAGAATGAGACACGCCCCAGCTAGCCTGTATATATGTGCAGCCCTGGCTCTACCCAGGCGCTTCCTGCTTCCATCACCCTACAAACCTCAACCAAGTGCACTTCAATAAAGCGTGATAGAGAAGAATCCTGTGTCGGTGGTCTTCCTTCCTCGCGGGCGAGCGTTGGCGGGCCACAACTGATCCCTTAACTGATGAATTCTTACACTATGTTCAGGTAGATAGTGTCAGAATTTAGTTGAATTCTTGGAGATCCTGCTGTTGTCTGAAAATTATTTGGCATTGTTGTTATGATGTCCTAAAACCCAAAAAGATATAGCTACCTCAAAATAAGAATAAGGTTGACAGCTTATATATAATAAGTGAGTATATCAGGGATTTAAAATATTCCCAATAAATAATGTAAGGAAATAAGGAAAGATTTTGAAATAAAAACAAGAATAAGAACCTAGTGGTACTAATAGATTAAATATATGTAATCTAGTTGAATTAAGAATACAATGGATAGAATACGTAATGGATCCAATAGAGATAAGAAGTCACTTAAGGATATAGTCATCTGGATACCAGCAAAGCCTTAAAATTATCAATATAAAAGAGGTGTAAGATGTAGGTGATGTGTGTGGAACAAAAGCTAGAGAAAAAATTAGATTTCCTTACTACTCATAGCCTGTTGACAAGTCCTTGAAGTTCCTCTGGGGACTCAGCTGCTTCCATGTGGACACATCCACTCAGGGCAAAAAGCATTCTTAGTCCACCCCCCAGGATACTGAAAATCTACTTTCACATGTAAAAATTACTTTGGAAACTTCTTTATCTCTACTCCCCACCCCTGCCCTCAAGATATACATTGGCAATCATCTCCCAAGCATATACCCACTGATACACATCAGAAGAGTCTCTTCCCCGAGCTTTTACTAAATAGTAATAAATGACCTTTCCCTAACAATAGCTAGCCCCCTAAAGGTCCTGGAAACCTTGTTTATAAAATACCTTGGAGGCTTGTGCTATCCCTCAGCTCCTCCCAAATTGAAAGTATATCATTAGCCACTCTTCATGACTTTCTCTCTCTACTCCAAATAAATAAATTAATATTTTTTATATAAAATAAAATAAATGACTTTTTTTAAATGAAAGAAGAAAAAGGAAGGAAATATTTGAATATTAATGTACATCTATTTCTCAAGCATAAAATAGTCAAGACACTGGATTAAAACTTACATACAAGAAAGGAAAGAATATATTCATAACTAGTTGACTCTATGAATCCCAAACTAGGGCATACATACCAAAGGGAAAAAAAAAACAAAATCATAAGTGTTAGAGAGAAAAAGAAATAATTCATTAATAAAGAAACAAGAATCAGACTGACAGAAATTTTTTAAATAACATCAGATATAAAAAAGAATGAGGTAATAGCTTTATTATCTTGAATAAAATAATCACAAATGTAAACATTTAGATTCTTCTAAAATGTCATTGGAATAGGAAGGCATAATAAAAAAAAATATTTTCAGGAATACAGACCACAGATAATTTTCCTTAATTTGTGTAGGCAGCACTTAAATGCTAATATTATTTTAACAGTTAAAATGTACACTATGACCTATGGGGTGGGGGAAAAGAGGATGACCAAGTCATCTTGAAATAATTCAGTTTTATGAAAAAAGTAAAAAGATCGAAAAAAAGACTTGGAAAAAGAGAGATAAAACATATGCATAATAAAAATAAATAAATAAATAAACAACTGGAGTGCCTGGGTGACTTAGTCGGTTCAAGTGTCTGCCTTCAGCTCAGGTGATGATCCCAGGGTCCTGGTATTGAGCCTGCATCAGGCTCCCTGCTCAGTGGAGAGTCTGCTTCTCCCTCCCATTGAGAAAAAAAATTTGACTTATTTATTTGAGAGAGATAATCTCTAAATTTTACTTATTTATTTGAGAGAGAGTGAGAAAAGAAAAACATGCACACAGCAGGGGGAATAACAGAGGGAGAGGGAGAAGCACCCCACTGAGCAGGGAACCCCCTGTGGGGCTCTATCCCAGGACCCGGGTATTATGACCTGAGCTATAGGTAGACACTTAACTGACTGAGCCACTCAGATACCCCAATGAATACAATCCTTAAAAATAAAAATAAAAATAATAATAATAAAAAATAATATTTCAGATAGTATGATTTTTTTAATGTAAGACTTGGTATAAAAACAGGATGACATACTTGTCTAATTATAGCAAAAGACTTTGATAAGTTTAGATGCAGTAGTACATAAAAAATTTAACTTCTTTCATTAACTGATAATTTAATTAGATTAAATTAAGAGACATCAAAATTTAGAGAATCTAATAATCCTGATCTATTAATAAATGTAGCCATCCTGACCCCAAAACCATAGTCTTCAGTAAGTATATAAGCATAAGTTGAACATTTACACAAACAGGCCATTATTTAGGTCAGAAGTATATGCCAATAAATTCCTAGAGTTAAATATCAGGTTATATTTTCCAAGAATGAGGCAATAAAATTAGAAATCAATGACCAAAATATTAAATTCATATAATTGGAAGTTAACTTCATACCTAAAAAGAAATAATACAGCTAATTCAGAAATTTTTAGAATTACAGTACTTTGGTAATATCAACTCTCAAAATGAGTAACGGACAGGTGGGGCTAGGGAGGAAGAGATCCATAGGGAACTTTGTGAACAGGCTCTCGGAAATCCCCAAAATGTGGTGTGGGAAAACCAGAGTAAAGTGATAAATTGGGCCACCCTACCCCAGGGAAGAGCACCCTGATCTAGGCCTGTGGGATGGAGGACCACCCTGCCCTAGGTGTATGGGGTGGGTCATGTGGGGTGGGTGTCTCTATGAAAAACACCTGTAACCAAAAAAGAATAATCAGACCCTAAAAAGGAGGTAAGCCATTGCAGCAGTTATTGATAGAGATTTTAAAAGGATTAAAGTTGCCTGGTTACCTTTTTATAAAAAATAAACCCTGAAGGCACTCATTGTTAACTGTGTGGGGACCCCTCTTAGTTGTGAGAGCTTTTTCTATATATTCACTTGATAAACTTCTGTCACTTACTCACTCTCCATTGCCCACGAGATTCCTTCTTTGACTCCAAGAGACAAGAACCTAGCTCTCCCACATCATTCCCTAGAGTTAAGTATCAGGCTATATTTTCCAATGATAAGGCAATAAAACTAGAATAGAATGACCAAAATATTAAGTCCATGTAACTGGAAGTTAACTTTATACCTAAAAAGAAATAATACAGCTAATTCAGAAATATTTAGAATTACTGTACTATGGTAATATCATTTGTGAAAACAAGTGACAATAATTAAAGGTATGAAGGAAATCTAAAGGTTTAATTGTATTAATTCAAAAGAAAAACAAAACAATACAACAAAAACACCAAAGCATAAAACAACAAATCAAAACAAAAAGAATATAAAGGCAAAACCTAAGAACAACAGCAGTAATAACAAAATCTTATAGAAACAAACAAATTTTTGGAATAGATTAATAAGAAAGATTTGACCAATGAGTACTGGTCAGGAATACTCAGAGATGATGAAGATAAAATAAAATACTAAATGAAATGTATAAAAACTAAATTATAGACCTAAGAGACTGATTAAAAATGCTTCTAGAAGAAGAGTCTAATTTGCAGACAATAAAATTAATAGCCCCATAGAGAAAACTGTATTTGTGACATAGGGGATCAATTAGAGATGATAAAGTATTTCCTTAAATATCAAAGATAACAATTAGACTCAGTGGCTCAGTCAGCTAAGCCTCTGCCTTCACCTCAGATCATGATCCCAAGGCCCTGAGACTGAGCTTGACTCCCTGCTTGGTGGGGAACATGCTTCTTCTTTTCCCTCTCCCTCTGCAGCTTCCCCTGCTGGCACTTGTTCTCTCTCTCTCTCTCTCAATAAATAAAATATTAAAAGTTAAAAAAATTAAGAAATAAGCATCAAAGATTAATCCATAAGGTAAAAATATTTATTAAAGTGATTAATTAATTTATATTAAAATTAAATATTTCCTTGCAATTAAGTGCAGTGTGGAGAAAAAGTTAATAGACAACTGACATAGGAATGAACAATACTTAAAATATTTAAAACTGACAAGGAATTATTAGAGTTAGACTCCATGATGATCTCTATGTATGTGCATTTAAAACACCTTAAAATACTTTGTAGGAATGTGCTACAGGAAATTAAAGAGGGAGGGAGATAAAGGGGGAAAAATAGCTCAACTTGAAATGACTAGTTGGTTGCCACTGTGTTTTATTTACATTTTCCACCACTTTTTTGGTCAATGAAATTATTTTACATGTATCTATTATTATCTTGTAGGACATGTTACACTAAAATCATTATTAATGAAGTTGAGAATAAGAATATGATGCCTCATTTCATCATAATTGTTAAAAATGATCCCTAAGCTGGTAAATGCAGGAAGCCAGAAACGGAAATAATAATTAGCACCAGTTCAAAAGCTTGTCCACCTGGAACCTGTAAGAAAATCCAACTAGATCCTGAAAATAATGAGTGATCTGAGGAAACTGGACAGGGATATAGATTTCCAGATGCTTTTTACTTTTAATGGCAATAGCAACTTAGACAAGGTAATGGAAAAAAATCTATTAATTGGCAGTTGGAAAATTATTAAAAAATATAAACCATAAGCCAATGAACGTGGGAAAATTATGAAGAATCTACATAAACATAAAAAGAAACAATATATATTTGCCAAGGAACATTCACATTTTAAAAAATAAGTTGAAAGGGGAACAATATGCCATAATACATATATCAATGTTTTTCATAGAAGTTTAGTATAAAAAATAAACATTTTAAATAATTTATTTGGAAATTGATATCACATATCTGAAAAACTTGGAAGAAGAAATGGATAACCATGACTAAACAAATGTAGCAGAAAAATGATTTACAATAATAGATAAAAGCTATTCAAAAATGCAGTGAATATTGGCCAAAGCTTAGAAAAATCGATAAAATATAAAATGTAAAATGAATTCAGGAATGAAAAATAGAATCCCATTAAATCTAATTTGGAAAGAACTAATAATTTTTTTTTTGGCCTGAATCTGCTCTGCCTTTCATTAGGTGGGACACTGACCAAGCCCACTCAGCTCCTCTCTCATGCCCAGTAATAGAAAAGTCAGGGACATTAATTACTTCTGGGATGAATTTTAACCACTGTGGATAGGATGCAGAAGCCAGTGGGTTAAACAGATTCTTTCTTGTTTCAGGAAAATAATTCTGAGATGTATTCTGTGCATTAGGATTGATGCTCAGTTGTCCACAATCATAATCCACTCAGTCTGAACTCATATATGTTTCTCCTGGACCACTTAGCTCTTCTCATTCTCTCCTCTTCCACGTGATCAAATTCCAAAATAATTATTTAGGTTGTGTATGCAACTCCTGATTTTGAAGGGAAACTCAGTTACAGAAAGAGATGAGAATAAAGATACAGGAAAAAAAATGGTGCACTTGGGTGACTCAATTAGATAAGCATCTGACACTAGATTTCAGCTCAGGTTGTTATCTCAGGGCGATGAGATGAAGCCCCTACAGGCTCTGTGCTAGGCAAGGAGGTTGCTTAAGATTCTCTCTTCTTATCCCTTTCCTTCCCCCCCTCACCTCCCATGCTGTCTTTCTCTTAAATAATAAGCACTGCTGAACTATCTTAGATTCTGTACCTTCTCTCCAGCCATGAACCTATCACTGTCTCTAACTCTTGAAAACTTCATTAGACAAATTAATGTGTTGAAGGAAGCAATATGAGAAAGCCTATTAATCTGATGAGCATGGAACTGAACAAACCGTATAGATACTTTCCCTTTGGTTTCTAGCCTATCAATACCTACAGTGAGTCACATACACTCAAGATTATTGTTTTTATTGTATACTTCATGTATTCATTAATTTTTGACTCATTATCATTTTGTTGAAGTGTTAAACTATGGTAATAAACAAACTTTTAAGTAACTTTTCTTCCTATGATACAAATATAACTTGCACTTGAGCTTTAGCTAATTTTATGTTCTAAAATTGCCAAAACAAAATGATCAAGGTTTCTAGATTATTTACTGTATTTTCTACTATATAATATTGTTCTATCTCTTCTGTATAAAGAAAATGAATGCTTGCGGCTCTTGGGTGGCTCAGTGCATTAAAGCCTCTGCCTTCTGCTCAGGTCATGATCCCAGAGTCCTGGGATAGAGCCCCAGTCCTTTCTCTCTGCCTGCCTCTCTGTCTACTTGTGATCTCTGTCTGTCAAATAAATAAACAAAATCTTTTTAAAAAAAGCAAATGAATGCTTGATAACTAAATGAATGCTTTACTGAACAAATTAAATATGGCAATAGCATTTTATTTTATCATGCTTTACATATTAAACTATAATATTATATCACTAGTCTACAAATAATCTACTCACATAGTGATTTGGAAGCTTTTAGCAAAGGAATTCTTCCTCCTGATTGTAGTATAAAAGCCACAGAAATATACAGAAGACTCCTAGGATAGAAAGTTAAATCCAGTTACCCGTGATGCCTTGAGTAGGACCTGACCTATGTATGCCCTGGGATGCACTAGTAACTGTTACATGTGATAGGATTATATTTAATATCTAGAGTTTCATTTACTTCACAAAGGAGATATAAATTTGAGAATAAAATATTTGATGAATCTATAAAGTCTATATCTATTTGTAACCAATGTGGTAGAATTAAGATGTTAATTTGAAAAAAAATTTCATTGAACACATACACATATTCAATTGTTTTTATATATTTAAACAGCATTATTTATTTATGTAAATAAATGCATTGTCAGTAAAATCCATTTACTTATCAATCATAAGGGTAATTTTAAGTACTAAGAATAAGAAATATGTGAACAGATAAGTGTTCAAAAGTGCAGTTTGTGGTAATTAATACAATATGATAGGCTCATAAAATAGATATATTACTTGAACTTAAAAGCTTCTATAATTAAGCGATGACCACTTGAAATTTGTAATTAGTCTTGCTGCAGTTTTTTCCTTGCACTTATTGCCCTTCCCCAGAAGTTCATTAAGAATTTTTGTGAATGTCCTTATGTTTAATCTCATTCATAGATTCCACTGCTGCTCACAAAACAAAGCCAAAAAGAGAGGTAACTCTATGTGGCACTCCATCCACAAGCAATACATTCATAAATAATTAAAAAGCTCTCTACTTCATTTGTTACCCATTCAGCTGATAATTTAAATGAGTAACTGAGGCCATTTTATCAGCACTTTTAATAGAATGCGACTCAGAAACTTCACAGTGTTATTTAAGAAGAAATGCTCATGTGTTAAGGTCTTTATTTTTTTTAAATCAACAAAATAATTTTCAAATATTAAAAGCAAATGTCTCCTTTTCCTCCAAGTTTCCTTGCTATGTCAAAGTTATAAATAAATAGATTACAACCGTATTTTGAGTAGTAGATAAAAACAAATGTTTTGAAACTGTCTGTGGGGTGAGTGTCTGGGTTAACTTGTATAAATATCTGAACTCAATGTATTTAGACTTTATTAGATGTTTTTTTTAGACTATTTAAAAATACATGCTCAGGGACGCCTGGGTGGCTCAGTGGGTTAAAGCCTCTGCCTTCGGCTCAGGTCATGATCCCAGGGTCCTGGGATCGAGCCCCACATCGGGCTCTCTGCTGAGCAGAGAGCCTGCTTCCTCCTCTCTCTGCCTGCCTCTCTGCCTACTTGTGATCTCTGTCTGTCAAATAAATAAATAAAATCTTTAAAAAAAAATACATGCTCAGATAATGACAACATTATTTTATTCATTTTAATAAATAAATTATTTTATTTAATTATGTTTAGATATTTATTTATTAAATTAATGATTTAATATTTAACAATCTAAATTTGAAATATTTAAAATTCTAAAAAATATTTATTTAATTAAATTGATATATTTAATATAAATATTCAATAAATTATTTAATCATTATTATAATTATGCAATACATTATGTATTGTTTAATAATTGCATTTAAATAAATAAATAAATGTATTATTTACATTATTTTATTTTACTTTATTTTATTTAGTTGACAAAGAGAGGGAGTTGCAGGCAGAGGGAGAGGGAGAAGTAGGCTCCCAGCTGAGCAGAAAGTTCAACCTGGGGTTCCATCCCACGACCCTGGGATCACCACCTGAGTCGAAGGCAGATGCTTCACTGACTGAGCCATCCAGATGCCCAAGGCTTTGTATTCTTCGCTTCTAAATATTGATGCTGCTTCATCTCTGGAGTTAGTAAATTGATGTTGAGAATTCATATCAAAGAATTGATAGTAGCTCTTAAACAGAAACATGTAATTTAGGGGAAAAAAAGAACAGAAGGAAGAGAAAGGCCAAAAGTCAAAAGCACATTAATATAAAATTTAATTAGATAAATAAAGCTGATTTTCCTGAAGGGGTCTAATAAAAGGGCTGCAAAGAGCTTATAGGATTAGGAAAATTGTACACTCCTGGTCATTTCATAATTTTAACTATTCCTTATTAATAAATATACTTAGTTCCAGAAACACAACCACATAAGGACATTTCCACCAAGTTTCCTCTAACAGCATTTACAAATTAGATGTTCAAACAATGTAGTTCGTTACATGTTGCATCGGTATCTTAAAGTATAAACACTTTCTATGACACATTTTCTAACAATTAAAATTAATATATATATATACATATTATATATATATATATGTATATATATATCTTACCCTAAATGGAAAAAAATATATATATATATAGAAACCTTATCCCTAAATGAAACCTTTCTTTGTTTATTAGCTTAAATAGGTAAATTAGCAACAAAAACAACAACAACAAGCTAATATTATAGAGGTAGGAACAATTTACCTTTTCATTCATTGTTATTTTCTAAAAATTCCTATTTTATTTTTTCTCATCTGTCAAAATAATTTTCTAAATCTCCTGCCTTATTCAATTTTTTTCTTTTAGTGGAAATCTCTATTTCATATTTATTTTCTCTTCCTCCACTCTTTGCTCTAATAATTCAATGTATTATTAGATTTTCTGTTTTTCTCTTTATCCAGATATATCTTTTCTTTCTTTCTTTCTTTTTTATATAATTTGATTTGCTGGCATTTTACATCAGTACATGCTTTCTTATGGATGTTAGAAATGTCTGTGGAACTACTAGAAGTATAAACTTTTTTACCTTTAAGAAGTTTACATGGCTCAGTTGGTTAAGTGTCTTCCTTCAGATTAGGTCATGATGCCAGGGTACTAGGATCCAGTCCTGCATCAGCTGCCTGCTCAGCAAGGAGTCTGGTTCTTCCTCTCCCTCTGCCCCTCCCTCTCTCTCTCTAATAAATAAATAAAATCATTAAAAAAAAAAGACTTACTGAAACCTGAGACTGAATTACTAAATTCAGTCTTAATATAAGACAGCTAAACAAAGCAATGATCACAACTGGAAAATTTATTCAGATCATGGTTTAACATTTTTGGTTGACACAGGACCTCTTTCAGTAACAACTTTCCCTAAATATCAATTTCTTTTTAAGGCAAAAAATTTTGACAAGAAATCCAGATCCTTCTCATCATTTTCATATCAATTTAATGTGACATCCTCGGAGTATATAATCAAATATGTAATTATTCTATCTGTTGCCTTGTATATTGCCTGTATCTTTTTCAGACTCAAAGTTCCATTGAGGTAGAGGTTTTTTGTTTTGTTTTTAAAGCAGAGATTTTTAAAGTGTTTGATATATACAAGATGCTTAATAAGTGTTTACAAACCTATGTATTTCAGAAGCCTTAAACAGGCTTTAAAATAATGTAGGTGATATTAGTAGTCATATCAAACAATTTGTAGGTTTCAGTCATGTAAATAATTACATTTCTCAGAGACAGAGAAACATACAAATGATCTGGGTCCAGTAGGATAATGCTATCATGTGTTGTAAATTCTCGTATATGACCTTATTCTTGCAAGAATTGGTTATGTGGCAGAAAAAAATGTATCACTATCTTATACTTTGTTATTTAAATCGATTTATGGAAGTTGTTAATTTCTTACACTGCCCCTTTGTTTCAGTGGACCCAATTTCCGTGGTAATGGTGAGAGGAAAGTAGGCAATTTAGGCAGCAGCAAAAGTCTCCTACAAGGCACTATAAAATAAGGCTTGTTCTAGATCTTGGGTCTGTCCAAAGGGGAATGTTAAGGGGTAGAATGGATGATGGATGCATTGTGGACTTATAACTATAAGATTAATACTGTTATGCCCCAATAATGGGTCTATGATTAAAGGAGCGAGACTGATGTAAAGCAAAGGTCAAGCAAAGCTTTATTTCATGCCAAGCATCAAGAATCTAACTGAACGTTCGGGGCCACACCTCTTATGAGAGAAGGCAACCCTTCCCTGTTTCACAGTCTAGCTTTTAAGGGCAAAGGCCATGCAGTCAGGCCTGGCCACGCACAGGTGACCAATGAGATTTTAACACACACAGGAAACTCCACAGTGAGGCTAGGTGACCAATTGAGGTTCAATTGACCCTAGTATAGACATTTGACCCAGCCTATTACACCTTGATTAGGATTGGTGCCAAAACGGTTCCCAGAGGGCGGAGGAGTGGGGCATACTCCTTAGTATCTAGGGAGACAATATGCAAACACCGCCCCCCCTCCCGCTGATTGATGTCTCCACCTGGCCTGACCCACTCTTGTATATGGGCTTTGTTACCTGGAGCTGAATTCCAGGACTTGTTTTTAAGTGAATCCCCTGGGGGAAGGGGAGCAAGGACAGTTTAAGGGTTAACCTCAATGAAAGCCTCTTGCTAAAATATAAAAATATAAAATAGGTCCTTACATTACAACAACACAGTAGGGAAAGTCCCAGTGTGGTGATAAAAGAAGTGATGTAACTTGCATTGCACATTTTATTTTTAAAACGTGTAAGTTGTATTTTTCCCTGCCATGACATCATACTTTATCTTCATCTCTGTCTACTAGTTTAAAACTAGTTAAACAAACTCAACAATTTTTTTGAAATTTATTTATTTATTTATTTAAGAGCAAAAGCCAGAGAGAGAGAGAGAGAGAGAGAGAATGAGCAATATGGGGCTCGATCCCAGGACTCTTGAGATCATGAACTAAGCCAAAGGCAGACACTTAACTGACTGAGCAAATGGGACTCCCACAAACTCAACAATTTTATAAAATTTTTATTTGTTGGGGTGCCTGGCTGGATCAGTCAGTAAAATATGTAACTCTTGATCTTGGGGTTGTACGTTTGAAATCCACCTTGGGTGTAGAGGTTTTTAAAAATAAAATCTTTAAATTTTTTTTTCCTTTTTTTATTTAAGCTATTGTATGGCAGTGTTGATCACTATATTGTACACCTGAAACTAATATTATCCTTATTTTTATCTAACTGGAATTTAAATAAAAACTTAAAAAATATAATAAAAATAATAATCATAAAAATAAAAAAGAGGAAAAATTATTTGGCAGGCAATTTTATTAATTGCATAATTATTTATTATTATCATAGTCTGTGTGTGTCGGTGGGAAGTGGCTGGTATTACAGTGAGTTCCATATGTGTGTTACACTGAGGTCCATGTCTGTAGTCAGTCTTTTTTTTATCTTTTAATTTATTTTCAGTGATCCAAAATTCATTGTTTATGCACCACACCCAGTGCTTCATGTAATAAATTCCCTCCTTAATACCCACCACTGGGCTCACCCAACCACCTGCCACCCTCCTCTTCAAAACCCTCAGTTTGTTTCTCAGAGTCCACAGTCTCTCATGGTTTGTCTCTCCCTCCGATTTCCCCCAGCACACTTCTCTCTATCTCCCAGTGTCCTCCACGTTATTCCTTATGTATTGAGCCTTATAAAAACTTTTATTTCTTTCCCTATTCTCCTTTGCATATGTTTACCTTAGATGTTAAAATGTTATAAACCTCTCCTGCCTGGTCCATTTTCTCTCTCTTCTCTCATGATTTCTCATGCTCTCCCTGCCAACACCACATGCCTTACAATATCTGGATATGACTAATTTCTTCCTGAGCTACTTTATTCTACTCTGCCATATGGTTGCCCTTCCCTCTTCTGTACCATAACTTCTATCCCCTGCATTTGTGCTTTAACAATACCTAATTCTTGGGACGCCTGGGTGGCTCAGTTGGTTAAGCAGCTGCCTTCGGCTCAGGTCATGATCCCAGCATCCTGGGATCGAGTCCCATATCGGGCTCCTTACTCCGCAGGGAGCCTGCTTCTCCCTCTGACTCTGCCTTCCACTCTGTCTGCCTGTGCTCGCTCTCACTCTCTCTCTCTCACAAATAAATAAATAAAATCTTTAAAAAAAAACAAAAAAAAACAATACCTAATTCTTTTCACTACATCTGTATCTTTGAGGTCAATACTCAGTAGTGCAATCGCTGGGTCATAGGCTAGCTCTATTTTACTGGAAAGAAGGGCCATATGCACCCCAGTGTTCATAGCAGCAATGTTCACAATAGCTGTTCGGTTGAAAGAGCCAAGATCCTCTTAAACAAAGAAACGGATAAAGAAGATGTGATCTATGGATACAATGGAATATCACTCAGCCATCAGAAAGGATGAATACCCAACTTTTGCATCAACATGGATGGGACTGGAGGAGATTATGTTAAGTGAAATAAGTCAAGCAGAGAAAGTCAATCATCATATGGTTTCACTTATTTGTGGAACCTAAGGAATAGCATGGAGGACATTAGGAGAAGGAAAGGAAAAATGAAGTGGGGGGATTGGAGGGGGAAATGAAACATGAAAAACTATGGACTCCAAGAAACAAACTGAGGTTTTTAAAGATGAGAAGGATGTGGGGATGGGTGAGCCTGGTGATGGGTATTAAGGAGGGCACATATTGCATGGGGCACTGGGTCTTTTACACAAACAATGAATCATGGAACACTACTTCAAAAACTAATGATGTATTGTATGGTAACCAACATAACATAATTAAAAAAAAAAAAAGGAGGGGGACAATTCCTAACACTCAATCTTTGCTAGTTTCTTGTTTACCTCCTTTTAAGAGTAAGCTCATTAGTGGTTTTTTGTTTGTTTGTTTGTTTTGTCTCAACTAAAAGAAGAAAAATAATACACATTATTTTGAAAACTTTTTGAACAGTGTACAAACGTTAGTCAAGTCCACAATGTCTCATCTCTTCTTCCTCCTAACATGGCTAAGTTGAAAAACCCTTTATCTGGGAAAAGATCATTCTCCTGCCACCTTTTGTAAGATTTTGGCTTTAGCTTAGATTATCCTTTTTTTCCTTTTCTGAAAATAAGTTGAAAATATTAATAGCCTCATTTTCTTCTTCCAAAATATGACTGCTCCTTTACCAAGTGCAAAAGCAACCCATTTTGACCATAGTAAACAGCTTGGACCTACTTTTTTGGCTCACTGTTTTAGTGAGACAAGTGGAGTGGAGATGACACACCATTTCCAAATGTATTAATAATTGGTAGACCATACTTCTAAATTGAAGTTTTGTTGCCATTAAACTACGACCAGACTCGCTATAATTACAGAGGTAAATTCTTTATATTTACTATATTTGAAATTACCATATAATACCAAAATAAAATTATGATTATGTGAAGAGTCTGTCATATTAAGAAGATGACTTTGAAATTATTGCTTATCTAAATGAAATTTCCCATTTTATAATCTTGTATAAGCTTCCGTTGTCATTTCCTATTTAAAATCTATTAGAAGGCACTCTTATTTTCCCTTAAGTGGGAAGTCAAATGTGGAACAAATTCATCCCAAAGGAACTGATTCTATATTCCACGAAGACCAGGTGGCTTCCATGTGGCATTTTGCCTCTTGCATATTGTTCGTCTCCTACAACAAATGGGGGTATGCTCTTTAGTAAACTAATTCAACTCAATTAGAGACATTGTCTTCAAGGGATAACATTATAGAGACTAGAATCAGAATCATACTTTTGGGAAAATTGAGCCCAGGTTTTTTGTTTTGTTTTGTTTTGTTTTAAGATTTTATTTATTTATTTGACAGACAGAGACCACAAGTAGGCAGAGAGGCAGAGAGAGAGGGGGAAGCAGGCTCCCTGCTGAACAGAGAGCCTGATGCAGAGCTCGATCCCAGGACCCTGAGATCATGGCCTAGCCAAAGGCAGAGGCTTAACCCACTGAGCTACCCAGGCGCCCCTGGGCCCAGGTTTTGATGGCTTCTTTCCTCAATCTTATAAAACTTATTTGAACTCTACTGGATGCCAGAACTGCTTAAAAATATTTGGTCCCTTGTAATTTTAACCTTCCCGTATTCAATGCACCTGATCCATGTAATATCTTATACTATTTTTGTCAAATGAAGACTCTCAAAGTGTGTTTCTTGGGAGACACTTTTCAATTGGTTGCTTACATTTCTGCATTTATTATTTGTTCTAGACCATCCTTTGAAGATGGTTGTATTGAATAGACTTGGAAGACAGAAAGGTATCTTTTTTTTTAACTTAACCTGTTGTGTTTGCAAATATTATCTGCCTCTTTTTTGATTCTTCTTGTGGGAATTGAGGCTCAGAACTGATATATAACTCCCACCCCTACACACACACACACACACACACACATACAAACACACACACACACACACACACAAATACTGTTAATATTCTGGCTACCTCTATTGCTGTGAATAATAAACTATATTATTTCTGAACCATGAGTCTGCGTCTTCTATCAACACCCAAGAAACCACGGCCGACTCATACACCAGCTTTCAAATAAGGGAAAATAATCTCAGATGCTTTATATTTTTTGATAGTGTTACCTACTTCTGAACATATGAGTGAACACATATAAAGCTGGAGCCATGACCATTTAGAGCTTCTTCTGTGGAAGAACTATGCATTCACTAGTAAACAAAAGTAGTTTCATCTTTTTTTTTTTTCCTCCTGGACACCATTTCCTCTCTCACACTGTTGCTCAAATTGGATGGAGTCTAAGGTCCTTTGAGGAAATTTTTGTTTAATGACTCAAAATAAAATAGGAAGAGTCTAAAGTGCTAAAAATAATTCTAGATAAAAGGTATAAGATCATGCCAGAAAGGATAGTAATTTTATCTAACAACTGCCTGTTCACTCCTTATTTGTTCATTAACTAATCTCCAAATTCCTGACTAAATCCCTTTTGTAAGCCAGAATGTGAGCTAAAAACTGGGATTTTAAAAAAGTTTTCATTTGAAATCCAGTTAGTTAACATATATGGTTTTATTAGTTTCATGTGTACAATATAACATATAGCACTCAGTGCTCATCATGACAAGTGCTCTAATTAACCCCCATCACTTATTTAATCCATCACTCCTTTAAGATCCCCTCAAGTAACCATCAGTTTGTTCTCTCTAATGAAATGTCTGTTTCTTGCTTTGTTTCTCTTTCTATGTCTTATTATTTTCCCCTTTGCTTGTTTGTTTTGTTTCTTTTATTCCATATATGAGTAATGGTATTTGTCTTTCTCTGACTGACTTATTTCACTTTTAGCATTATACTGTCTAGTTCCATCCATGTTATTGCAAATGGCAAGATTTCAGTCTTTTTTATGGCAGAATAATATTCCAGTGTATATACATACCACTTATTCTTTATTTATTCATCAATTGATGGATACTTGGGCTCTTTCCATATCTTAGCTTTACAAATAATGCTGCTATAAACATAGGGGTGCTAGCATCCCTTTGAATAAGTTTTCTTATATTCATTGGGTAAGTACACACCAGCAGGATTGTTGGATCACAAAGGACTTCTATTTTTAAATTTTATGGAAATTCCATACTGTTTTCAAATATGGCTGTATCAGTTTGCATCACCACCAACAGTTCTCAATTGTTATTTTTTCTTTTTTTTTAAGATTTTATTCATTTGACAGAGAGAGATCACAAGTAGAGAGAGAGAGGAGGGAGCAGGCTCCATGCCTGGCAGAGAGCCCAATGTGGGACTTGATCCCAGGACCCTGAGATCATGACCTGAGCTGAAGGCAGAGGCTTAACCCACTGAGCCTCCCAGGCAGCCCCCACAAGTGTTACTTTTTCACATCCTCTCCAACACCTTTTGTTTCTTGTAGTGTTGATTTTAGCCATTCTGACAGGTGTGAGGTTGTATGTCTTTCTAGTTTTGCTTTGCAATTTCCTGATGATACATGATGATGGACATCTTTTTATGTTATCTACTGAACATTTGAATGTGTTCTTTGGGGAAACAATTGTTCATGTCTTCTATCCATGTTTTTATTGGATTATTTGTTTTTGGATGTTGACTAAAAACTGGATATTAAGTAACACACAAGACAGGTTTCCTTGAGCTTAAAATTTATTTGCATGAGTATGATTAACAGGAAAAAATATGCATATGTGTATGTACAAGTGTGTTTACGTATACATCTATCTATCTATCCTCTATCCCCTGTCTTCTAATTGTGGTAAATCCCGTAAGGTGGGGAATGGGATAGTCTGAAGAAATATGCTGCTGGATATGTTGGGTAAGCAAATTTAATTGCACTCAGATGCATTGGATATAAGTGAATCACTCAAATGAGTTATTTAATATTATATAGAAACAAAATTTTATGTAGTTGAAAATAATAGGTAGTTAAAATAATTTCTGTTGTTTCTTGTTTTTGTGTCTTTTTTGTTTATATATACTATGGTGTGAATGTTTATGTCTCCCAAAATCATATTATGAAATCTAACTCTAGAAGTGGTAGTATTAAAACATAGGGGCCTTTGGGAGGTGATTAGGTCATAAGTGGGATTACAGTCCTTTTAAAGGAGACCCCAGAGAGTTCTCTTGATTCATTCATCATGTACGTTTACAGTGAGAAGATAGCCATCTATGAGGAAGTGGGCTCTCCCTGGATCTGCCCATTCCTTAATCTTGAACTTCTCAGTTCTAGAACTGTGAGAAATAAATTCCTGTTCTTTATAAGCTATTCAGTCTATATCATGTCCGTTCTAGCAGCCTGCATGCAGAAGGACACTATGACCTAAAACGAGAGCAATAAATATAAAGTTTCAGTAAAGTCAGTTGGTACAATGTTTTTTTACTTAGAGAAGTCATGCTGCTTCATGTTAAACCTTGATATTGTATATGTTTCTTGAAGGGCCACTTCTTACTCCTTTGTGTGTTTTCCACAAAGTCCAGGATGATGCCTTACATAAAGGTAATATTTTATAAATACTGTTGGAAATATATACTTCTCTAAAATCTTATTTTGCCTACAGATTACTTGGATCCACTTTGCCTTGTGTAGAATATTTGAAATATATTAAGAACAGAATGTCTCTCTAAATAACATTTAGAATCATCATTAGTTTATGACTCCTGACTCATTTGTTTATGCAGTGATACTTACTGCAAGAACACCGAAGTTTGTAATATAATTTTTGAATTAATCACCAAGCTAGTTTATTTTAACTTATGAAAAAATAATTTCTCATGTTGGTTTATTTCTGCTCTTATGTTATGGTCATGACATTTTCATTAAAATAAAGTAGAAAATAGAAGTAAATAATAAATGAAAAATAAAAAATAATAAATAAAAAAATAAAAGTAAAACTCTTGTGAAATGTTAAACTTTTCTTACTTATTTTGTTTTGCTTTTCTTCTACCATACTGGCAAAGCTGTATTTTGCAGATAGATACAATTTTCTAGTTGCTAGGTTTGTTACTTTTGCTAAAATTTTCAAAATATAAGAAGTTGAATAGTCATGGATTGTTGATTAAACTCCTTACCTACACATATAAAAATAAAACAATGATGGTGACCTGGGTATTTCTAAAATTGTATTCTGTTTTTCCATATTATGTTTTACAATGTAATTAATAAAGATTCTGCATATATTAACACCCATCCCTTCTATCTCATCTGTATGTCCATTACAGAGCATGTATGATTTCTATTCATTGCTATGTTGTGGTGAAGAGATTGTCTGAATTAGTCCTATAGTTATGCCGGTAGATTTTAAGCTATGGTGCTCTTGTTTATTTGCTTGTTCCTGATCAGTATGTCTGAAAGATGGTAACTATTGCATCAGGTATGACGATTCAAAAATATTATTGGTGCCTGATACACTGTGATGAAATAGGTAAGTCGATTCATAATTTGTTAATTAAATTAGAAAAAAATTCCTTTGGATTTGTCCATTATTAAGAGTTTTTTTTTTTAACGAATTCCTTGGGATGTCTTTTGTGTAATATATATCACATGCCTCAACCTTTAAATTTGAATGTAGAAAAGAGTTATCAGAATGAGCCTAGAAAATATTGTTATGAAATATTTGTGTTCCGTTATATTATGTTAACTTAGGAAATAATGGTAGTTATTTTTATTAGCATTTCCTACTTTCCACATGCCCTTACAGATGAGATATCATGTTTTTCCTACTCTTTTTATCGTGGTTGTTATATTCTTCATGATCAATAACAATCAATGAAAATTCATAACATTAATTTTCTTTGGGAAAGTGATATTTTAGCAAGAATCCATGACCAAAAATTTTAGCTGTTGTTCTTCCAGGAGATGAGACTATCAATGTTCCCAAAATTTCAAGAAATAGAACTTATTAATTGTGTTGGTTGATGTTTATTGTCTCTGAACTTAGACGTGCATAATTCAATTTAAAATTTATTTTGGGGGCGCCTGGGTGGCTCAGTGGGTTAAAGCCTCTGCCTTTGGCTCAGGTCATGATCCCAGGGTCCTGGGATCGAGCGCCGCATCGGACTCTCTGCCTAGCAGGGAGCCTGCTTCCTCTTCCCTCTCTCTCTGCCTGCCTCTCTGCCTACTTGTGATCTCAGTCTGTCAAATAAAATAAATAAAATCTCAAAAAAGATGGAGTGGACCTTAGAGGGGTGCTTATCTGAAATTGAGGAACATTATAAAAAAAATAAAAAATAAAATTTATTTTGAATTGAAAACAAGATCTTACTGAAGTTTAGGCATCCCACTTTATATCAGGCCTCCAGTACATTCTAATTTATTTATAGAAAATATCATAAACATGAATGTCACTTTTCCTATTGCATTTATACTGAAACTGCAATGACTCAAAGACGTCAGATCTGAAAAGCACTACCTTTCTATAATTTCTGTTTCCTAGAAGGAATGGATATACCATTTTAGCACAATTATCCAACAGTATTCAAAACCACCATGAATTTTAAAACATAGTTATTACACCCTAAAAATCAAGTATGAAAATGTATAAACAACCAAATCTCTATCTGTAAATGAAATACTCCCACACAGATGGGTTTTAAAACTTTCTAACTTAAGGAATTTGATAGCACAGACTCAGGGTAGTAGTTTCAGTGCCTACAGTATACTTTCAGGGAGAGAGTAATGTAGCCTCTGAGTCACTTTCTGCCTAGAGATGACCTAATAGTGGTTCTGGCATTGTTTGTTTGTTTTTGAAAATACGTTCCTGGGCGTCATTCAGAAAATGCAGAGTTTGGCAATCTATATAAATTAAGGATGATCTTTTTGAATGTTTGTCTTTCACTACATCAAATTAACATAATTGGACAGAAATTCCACTAAATTAAGCATTGTTAGGAAACGTGTAAATTGGAGCTGCTCAAATTAGTTGCTCTTTGAACTATGTGCTGTTGGTTCAGGATTAGATAGGGAGTTTGAAGGAAAACCTAAATCATTGCTTCCTTTTTTGAGAGAGTCTTAGCATATTTTCTTAAAACTAGTTGAAATAAACAATGTGTTTAGTCGCAAAGTGATTTGCATTTTTGCACAAACTCCCTATCTCCTTGAGAATTATAACAAATATTTCATGAAACATCATTGATCTTGGTGTTAGTGTTGAAGATGGCGGAGAAGTAGCAAGCTGAGACTGCTTCAGCTAGCCGGAGATCAGCTAGATAGCTTATCTAAAGATTGCAAACACCTGCAAATCCATCGGCAGATCGAAGAGAAGAACAGCAATTCTGGAAACAGAAAAACAACCACTTTCTGAAAGGTAGGACCGGCGGAGAAGTGAATCCAAAGCGACGGTAAGATAGACCTCGGGGGGAGGGGCCGGCTCCCGGCAAGCAGCGGAGCAACCGCGCACAAAATCAGGACTTTTAAAAGTCTGTTCCGCTGAGGGACATCGCTCCAGAGGCCAAACCGGGGCGAAGCCCACGCGGGGTCAGCATGGCCTCAGGTCCCGCAGGGTCACAGAAGGATCGGGGGTGTCTGAGTGTCGCAGAGCTTGCGGGTATTGGAACGGGAAAGCCGGCTACAGAGACAGAGCCGACAGTGAGCTCACAGCTCGGGGTGACCTTGAACCGGTCGCAGGCTCGGTGAGCTCAGAGCGAGGCCGGAGGTCAGGCAGACGGGAGTAACTGGGCACTGTTCTCTGAGGGCGCACTGAGGAGTGCGGCCCTGGGCTCTCGGCTCCTCCGGGCCGGAGACCAGGAGGCCGCCATTTGTATTCCCGTCCTCCGGAACTCTACGGAAAGCGCTCAGGGAACAAAAGCTCCTGAAAGCAAACCCGAGCGGATTACTCACCCCGGCCCCGGGTAAGGGCGGTGTAATTCCGCCTGGGGCAAAGACACTTGAGAATCACTACAACAGGCCCCTCCCCCAGAAGATCAACAAGAAATCCAGCTGAGACCAAGTTCACCTACCAAGGAGTGCGGTTTCAATACCAAGGAGAGCAGCAGAATTCCAGAGGAGGAGAAAGCCAAGCACGGAACACATGGCTTTTTTTTCTGTGATTTTTTTTTAGTCTTGCAGTTAATTTAATTTTTTCTTTTTCATTTTTTTTTTCTTTTTTTCTTTTTCTTCTCGCCTTCGGGTAAAATTTTTTTTTTTTAACTGTTACCTTTTTCTTTTTTAACGATTTTTTACTAGTTTATCTAATATATATATTTTTTCTTTTTTACATTTTTCTCAGGTGTTTTCTTTTTTAAAAAAAATTTTTTTTTCTTTTCTTTTTTTTTCTTTCTTCCTTTTTGAACCTCTTTTTATCCCCTTTCTCCCCACTCACGATTTTGGATCTCTTCTAATTTAGTTAAAGCATATTTTCCTGGGGTTGTTGCCACCCTTTTAGTATTTTACTTGCCCCTTCATTTACTCTTATCTGGCCAAAATGACAAGACGTAAAAATTCAACACAAAAAAAAGAACAAGAGGCAGTACCAAAGGCTAGGGACCTAATCAATACAGACATCGGTAATATGTCAGATCTAGAGTTCAGAATGACAATTCTCAAGGTTCTAGCCGGGCTCGAAAAAGGCATGGAAGATATTAGAGAAACCCTCTCGAGAGATATAAAAGCCCTTTCTGGAGAAATAAAAGAACTAAAATCTAACCAAGTTGAAATCAAAAAAGCTATTAATGAGGTGCAATCAAAAATGGAGGCTCTCACTGCTAGGATAAATGAGGCAGAAGAAAGAATTAGTGATATAGAAGACCAAATGACAGAGAATAAAGAAGCTGAGCAAAAGAGGGACAAACAGCTACTGGACCACGAGGGGAGAATTCGAGAATTAAGTGACACCATAAGACGAAACAACATTAGAATAATTGGGATTCCAGAAGAAGAAGAAAGAGAGAGGGGAGCAGAAGGTATACTGGAGAGAATTATTGGGGAGAATTTCCCCAATATGGCAAAGGGAACGAGCATCAAAATTCAGGAGGTTCAGAGAACGCCCCTCAAAATCAATAAGAATAGGCCCACACCCCGTCACCTAATAGTAAAATTTACAAGTCTCAGTGACAAAGAGAAAATCCTGAAAGCAGCCCGGGAAAAGAAGTCTGTAACATACAATGGTAAAAATATTAGATTGGCAGCTGACTTATCCACAGAGACCTGGCAGGCCAGAAAGAGCTGGCATGATATTTTTAGAGCACTAAACGAGAAAAACATGCAGCCCAGAATACTATATCCAGCTAGGCTATCATTGAAAATAGAAGGAGAGATTAAAAGCTTCCAGGACGAACAACAACTGAAAGAATTTGCAAATACCAAACCAGCTCTACAGGAAATATTGAAAGGGGTCCTCTAAGCAAAGAGAGAGCCTACAAGTGGTAGATCAGAAAGGAACAGAGACCATATACAGTAACAGTCACCTTACAGGCAATACAATGGCACTAAATTCATATCTCTCAATAGTTACCCTGAATGTGAATGGGCTAAATGCCCCTGTCAAAAGACACAGGGTATCAGAATGGATAAAAAAACAAAACCCATCTATATGTTGCCTCCAAGAAACTCATTTTAAGCCCGAAGACACCTCCAAATTTAAAGTGAGGGGGTGGAAAAGAATTTACCATGCTAATGGACATCAGAAGAAAGCAGGAGTGGCAATCCTTATATCAGATCAATTAGATTTTAAGCCAAAGACTATAATAAGAGATGAGGAAGGACACTATATCATACTCAAAGGGTCTGTCCAACAAGAAGATTTAACAATTTTAAATATCTATGCCCCCAACGTGGGAGCAGCCAACTATATAAACCAATTAATAACAAAATCAAAGAAACACATCAACAACAATACAATAATAGTAGGGGACTTTAACACTCCCCTCACTGAAATGGACAGGTCATCCAAGCAAAAGATCAGCAAGGAAATAAAGGCCTTAAACGACACACTGGACCAGATGGACATCACAGATATATTCAGAATATTTCATCCCAAAGCAACAGAATACACATTCTTCTCGAGTGCACATGGAACATTCTCCAGAATAGATCACATCCTTGGTCCTAAATCAGGACTCAACCGGTATCAAAAGATTGGGATCATTCCCTGCATATTTTCAGACCACAATGCTCTAAAGCTAGAACTCAACCACAAAAGGAAGTTTGGAAAGAACCCAAATACATGGAGACTAAACAGTATCCTTCTAAAGAATGAATGGGTCAACCGGGAAATTAAAGAAGTATTGAAAAAAATCATGGAAACAAATGATAATGAAAATACAACGGTTCAAAATCTGTGGGACACAATAAAGGCAGTCCTGAGAGGAAAATATATAGCTGTACAAGCCTTTCTCAAGAAACAAGAAAGGTCTCAGGTACACAACCTAACCCTACACCTAAAGGAGCTGGAGAAAGAACAAGAGAGAAACCCTAAGCCCAGCAGGAGAAGAGAACTCATAAAGATCAGAGCAGAAATCAATGAAATAGAAACCAAAAAAAACAATAGAAAAAATCAACGAAAGTAGGAGCTGGTTCTTTGAAAGAATTAATAAAATTGATAAACCCCTGGCCCGACTTATCAAAAAGAAAAGAGAAAGGACCCAAATAAATAAAATCATGAATGAAAGAGGAGAGATCACAACTAACACCAAAGAAATACAAACTATTATAAGAACATACTATGAGCAACTCTACGGCAATAAATTTGACAATCTGGAAGAAATGGATGCATTCCTAGAAACATATAAACTACCACAACTGAACCAGGAAGAAATAGAAAGCCTGAACAGACCCATAACCAGTAAGGAGATTGAAACAGTCATTAAAAATCTCCAAACAAACAAAAGCCCAGGGCCAGATGGCTTCCCGGGGGAATTCTACCAAACATTTAAAGAAGAACTAATTCCTATTCTCTTGAAACTGTTCCAAAAAATAGAAATGGAAGGAAAACTTCCAAACTCATTTTATGAGGCCAGCATCACCTTGATCCCAAAACCAGACAAGGATCCCACCAAAAAAGAGAGCTATAGACCGATATCCTTGATGAACACAGATGCGAAAATACTCAACAAAATACTAGCCAATAGGATTCAACAGTACATTAAAAAGATTATTCACCACGACCAAGTGGGATTTATTCCAGGGCTGCAAGGTTGGTTCAACATCCGCAAATCAGTCAATGTGATACAACACATCAATAAAAGAAAGAACAAGAACCATATGATACTTTCAATAGATGCTGAAAAAGCATTTGACAAAGTACAACATCCCTTCCTGATCAAAACTCTTCAAAGTGTAGGGATAGAGGGCACATACCTCAATATCATCAAAACCATCTATGAAAAACCCACCGCAAATATCATTCTCAATGGAGAAAAACTGAAAGCTTTTCCACTAAGGTCAGGAACACGGCAGGGATGTCCATTATCACCACTGCTATTCAACATAGTACTAGAGGTCCTAGCCTCAGCAATCAGACAACAAAAGGAAATTAAAGGCATCCAAATCGGCAAAGAAGAAGTCAAATTATCACTCTTCGCAGATGATATGATACTATATGTGGAAAACCCAAAAGACTCCACTCCAAAACTGCTAGAACTTATACAGGAATTCAGTAAAGTGTCAGGATATAAAATCAATGCACAGAAATCAGTTGCATTTCTCTACACCAACAGCAAGACAGAAGAAAGAGATATTAAGGAGTCAATCCCATTTACCATTGCATCCAAAACCATAAGATACCTAGGAATAAACCTAACCAAAGAGACACAGAATCTATACTCAGAAAACTATAAAGTACTCATGAAAGAAATTGAGGAAGACACAAAGAAATGGAAAAATGTTCCATGCTCCTGGATTGGAAGAATAAATATTGTGAAAATGTCTATGCTACCTAAAGCAATCTACACATTTAATGCAATTCCTATCAAAGTACCATCCATCTTTTTCAAAGAAATGGAACAAATAATGCTAAAATTTATATGGAACCAGAAAAGACCTCGAATAGCCAAAGGGATATTGAAAAAGAAAGCCAACGTTGGTGGCATCACAATTCCGGACTTCAAGCTCTATTACAAAGCTGTCATCATCAAGACAGCATGGTACTGGCACAAAAACAGACACATAGATCAATGGAACAGAATAGAGAGCCCAGAAATAGACCCTCAAATCTATGGTCAACTCATCTTCGACAAAGCAGGAAAGAATGTCCAATGGAAAAAAGACAGCCTCTTCAATAAATGGTGCTGGGAAAATTGGACAGCCACATGCAGAAAAATGAAATTGGACCATTTCCTTACACCACACACAAAAATAGACTCAAAATGGATGAAGGACCTCAATGTGCGAAAGGAATCCATCAAAATCCTTGAGGAGAACACAGGCAGCAACCTCTTCGACCTCTGCCGCAGCAACATCTTCCTAGGAACAACACAAAAGGCAAGGGAAGCAAGGGAAAAAATGAACTATTGGGATTTCATCAAGATCAAAAGCTTTTGCACAGCAAAGGAAACAGTTAACAAAATCAAAAGACAACTGACAGAATGGGAGAAGATATTTGCAAACGACATATCAGATAAAGGACTAGTGTCCAGAATCTATAAAGAACTTAGCAAACTCAACACCCAAAGAACAAATAATGCAATCAAGAAATGGGCAGAGGACATGAACAGACATTTCTGCAAAGAAGACATCCAGATGGCCAACAGACACATGAAAAAGTGCTCCATATCACTCGGCATCAGGGAAATACAAATCAAAACCACAATGAGATATCACCTCACACCAGTCAGAATGGCTAAAATCAACAAGTCAGGAAATGACAGATGCTGGCGAGGATGTGGAGAAAGGGGAACCCTCCTACACTGTTGGTGGGAATGCAAGCTGGTGCAGCCACTCTGGAAAACAACATGGAGGTTCCTCAGAATGTTGAAAATAGAACTGCCCTATGACCCAGCAATTGCACTATTGGGTATTTACCCTAAAGATACAAATGTAGTGATCCAAAGGGGCACATGCACCCGAATGTTTATAGCAGCAATGTCCACAATAGCCAAACTATGGAAAGAACCTAGATGTCCATCCACAGATGAATGGATCAAGAAGATGTGGTATATATACACAATGGAATACTATGCAGCCATCAAAAGAAATGAAATCTTGCCATTTGCGACAACATGGATGGAACTAGAGCGTATCATGCTTAGCGAAATAAATCAAGCAGAGAAAGACAACTATCATATGATCTCCCTGATATGAGGAAGTGGTGATGCAACATGGAGGCTTAAGTGGGTAGGAGAAGAATAAATGAAACAAGATGGGATTGGGAGGGAGACAAACCATAAGTGACTCTTAATCTCACAAAACAAACTGAGGGTTGCTGGGGGGAGGGGGTTTGGGAGAAGGGGGTGGGATTATGGACATTGGGGAGGGTATGTGCTTTGGTGAGTGCTGTGAAGTGTGTAAACCTGGTGATTCACAGACCTGTACCCCTGGGGATAAAAATATATGTTTATAAAAAAAAAAAAAAAAAAAAAAGAAAGGACCAATACCCAACTTTTGTAGCAACATGGACGGGACTGGAAGAGATTATTATGCTGAGTGAAATAAGTCAAGCAGAGAGAGTCAATTATCATATGGTTTCACTTATTTGTGGAGCATAACAAATAGCATGGAGGACATGGGGAGTTAGAGAGGAGAAGGGAGTTGGGGGAAATTGGAAGGGGAGGTGAACCATGAGAGACTATGGACTCTGAAAAACAATCTGAGGGTTTTGAAGGGGTGGGGGGTGAGAGGTTGGGGTACTAGGTGGTGGGTAATATAAAGGGCACGAATTGCATGGAGCACTGGGTGTGGTGAAAAATAATGAATACTGTTATGCTGAAAATAAAAAATAAATTTATAAAAAAAAAAAAAAGAAACAAAACTGATAAACATAGGGAAAGAGAAGGAAAAATAAAATAAGATTAAAATAGAGAAGGAAGCAAACCATAAGAGATGCTGAACTCTAGAACACAAACAGGTTTTGCTGGAGGGGAGGTCAGTGGAGGGGTGGGGGTAACTGGGTGATGGGCTTTAAGGAGGCATTTGATGTAATGAGAACTATGTATTTTATGCAATTGATGAGTCATTAAATTCAACCCCTGAAACTTAAAAAAAAAAAAAAGAAAAAAAAGAAAGCATGTACTGATGTAAAATGCCAGCAAATCAAATTATTTAAAAAAGAAAGAAAGAAAGAAAAGATATATCTGGATAAAGAGAAAAACAGAAAATCTAATAATACATTGAATTATTAGAGCAAAGAGTGGAGGAAGAGAAAATAAATATGAAATAGAGATTTCCACTAAAAGAAAAACATTGAATAAGGCAGGAGATTTAGAAAGTTATTATGACAGACGAGAAAAAATAAAATAGGAATTTTTAGAAAATAGCAATGAATTAAAAGGTAAATTAGCTGTTTGTTGTTGTTGTTGTTGCTAATTTACCTATTTCAGCTAATAAACAAAGAAAGGTTTCATTTAGGGATAAAGTTTCTATATATATATATATTTTTTTTCCATTTAGGGTAAGATATATATATATATAATATGTATATATATATATTAATTTTAATTGTTAGAAAATGTGTCACAGAAAGTGTTTATACTTTAAGATACAGATGCAACATGTTACGAAGTACATTGTTTGAACGTCTAATTTGTAAATGCTGTTAGAGGAAACTTGTTGGAAATGTCCTTATGTGGTTGTGTTTCTGGAACTAAGTATATTTATTAATAAGGAATAGTTTAAAATTATGAAATGACCTGGAGTGGACAATTTTCCTAATCCTATAAGCCCTTTGCAGCCCTTTTATTAGCCCCCTTCAGGAATATCAGCTTAATTTATCTAATTAAATTTTATATTAATGTGCTTTTGACTTTTGGCCTTTCTTTTCCTTCTGTTCTTTTTTTCCCCTAAATTACATGTTTCTGTTTAAGAGCTACTCTCAATTCTTTGATATGAATTCTCAACATCAATTTACTAACTCCAGAGATGAAGCAGCATCAATATTTAGAAGCGAAGAATACAAAGCCTAGGGCATCTGGATGGCTCAGTCAGTGAAGCATCTGCCTTCGACTCAGGTGGTGATCCCAGGGTCGTGGGATGGAACCCCAGGTTGAACTTTCTGCTCAGCTGGGAGCCTACTTCTCCCTCTCCCTCTGCCTGCAACTCCCTTTGCTTGCGTTCTCCCTCTCTTTGTCAACTAAATAAAATAAAGTAAAATAAAATAATGTAAATAATACATTTATTTATTTATTAAAATGCAATTATTACACAATACATAATGTATTGCATAATTATAATAATGATTAAATAATTTATTGAATATTTATATTAAATATATCAATTTAATTAAATAAATATTTTTTAGAATTTTAAATATTTCAAATTTAGATTGTTAAATATTAAATCATTAATTTAATAAATAAATATCTAAACATAATTAAATAAAATAATTCATTTATTAAAATGAATAAAATAATGTTGTCATTACCTGAGCATGTATTTTTAAATAGTCTAAAAAAACCATCTAATAAAGTCTAAATACATTGAGTTCAGATATTTATACAAGTTAACCCAGATACTCAACCCACAGACAGTTTCAAAACATTTGTTTTTATCTACTACTCAAAATACGGTTGTAATGTATTTATTTATAAGTTTGACATAGCAAGGAAACTTGGAGGAAAAGGAGACATTTGCTTTTAATATTTGAAAATTATTTTGTTGATTTAAAAAAAATAAAGACCTTAACACATGAGCATTTCTTCTTAAATAACACTGTGAAGTTTCTGAGTCGCATTCTATTAAAAGTGCTGGTAAAATGGCCTCAGTTACTCATTTAAATTATCAGCTGAATGGGTAACAAATGAAGTAGAGAGCTTTTTAATTATTTATGAATGTATTGCTTGTGGATGGAGTGCCACATAGAGTTACCTCTCTTTTTGGCTTTGTTTTGTGAGCAGCAGTGGAATCTATGAATGAGATTAAACATAAGGACATTCACAGAAATTCTTAATGAACTTCTGGGGAAGGGCAATAAGTGCAAGGAAAAAACTGCAGCAAGACTAATTACAAATTTCAAGTGGTCATCGCTTAATTATAGAAGCTTTTAAGTTCAAGTAATATATCTATTTTATGAGCCTATCATATTGTATTAATTACCACAAACTGCACTTTTGAACACTTATCTTTTCACATATTTCTTATTCTTAGTACTTAAAATTACCCTTATGATTGATAAGTAAATGGATTTTACTGACAATGCATTTATTTACATAAATAAATAATGCTGTTTATATATATAAAAACAATTGAATATGTGTATGTGTTCAATGAAATTTTTTTTCAAATTAACATCTTAATTCTACCACATTGGTTACAAATAGATATAGACTTTATAGATTCATCAAATATTTTATTCTCAAATTTATATCTCCTTTGTGAAGTAAATGAAACTCTAGATATTAAATATAATCCTATCACATGTAACAGTTACTAGTGCATCCCAGGGCATACATAGGTCAGGTCCTACTCAAGGCATCACGGGTAACTGGATTTAACTTTCTATCCTAGGAGTCTTCTGTATATTTCTGTGGCTTTTATACTACAATCAGGAGGAAGAATTCCTTTGCTAAAAGCTTCCAAATCACTATGTGAGTAGATTATTTGTAGACTAGTGATATAATATTATAGTTTAATATGTAAAGCATGATAAAATAAAATGCTATTGCCATATTTAATTTGTTCAGTAAAGCATTCATTTAGTTATCAAGCATTCATTTGCTTTTTTTTAAAAGATTTTGTTTATTTATTTGACAGAGATCACAAGTAGACAGAGAGGCAGGCAGAGAGAAAGGAAGGGAAGCAGGGTCCCTGCTGAGCAGAGAGCCTGATGTGGGGCTCTATCCCAGGACTCTGGGATCATGACCTGAGCAGAAGGCAGAGGCTTTAACGCACTGAGCCACCCAAGAGCCGCAAGCATTCATTTTCTTTATACAGAAGAGATAGAACAATATTATATAGTAGAAAATACAGTAAATAATCTAGAAACCTTGATCATTTTGTTTTGGCAATTTTAGAACATAAAATTAGCTAAAGCTCAAGTGCAAGTTATATTTGTATCATAGGAAGAAAAGTTACTTAAAAGTTTGTTTATTACCATATTTTAACACTTCAACAAAATGATAATGAGTCAAAAATTAATGAATACATGAAGTATACAATAAAAACAATAATCTTGAGTGTATGTGACTCACTGTAGGTATTGATAGGCTAGAAACCAAAGGGAAAGTATCTATAGGGTTTGTTCAGTTCCATGCTCATCAGATTAATAGGCTTTCTCATATTGCTTCCTTCACCACATTAATTTGTCTAATGAAGTTTTCAAGAGTTAGAGACAGTGATAGGTTCATGGCTGGAGAGAAGGTACAGAATCTAAGATAGTTCAGCAGTGCTTATTATTTAAGAGAAAGACAGCATGGGAGGTGAGGGGGGGAAGGAAAGGGATAAGAAGAGAGAATCTTAAGCAACCTCCTTGCCTAGCACAGAGCCTGTAGGGGCTTCATCTCATCGCCCTGAGATAACAACCTGAGCTGAAATCTAGTGTCAGATGCTTATCTAATTGAGTCACCCAAGTGCACCATTTTTTTTCCTGTATCTTTATTCTCATCTCTTTCTGTAACTGAGTTTCCCTTCAAAATCAGGAGTTGCATACACAACCTAAATAATTATTTTGGAATTTGATCACGTGGAAGAGGAGAGAATGAGAAGAGCTAAGTGGTCCAGGAGAAACATATATGAGTTCAGACTGAGTGGATTATGATTGTGGACAACTGAGCATCAATCCTAATGCACAGAATACATCTCAGAATTCTTTTCCTGAAACAAGAAAGAATCTGTTTAACCCACTGGCTTCTGCATCCTATCCACAGTGGTTAAAATTCATCCCAGAAGTAATTAATGTCCCTGACTTTTCTATTACTGGGCATGAGAGAGGAGCTGAGTGGGCTTGGTCAGTGTCCCACCTAATGAAAGGCAGAGCAGATTCAGGCCAAAAAAAAAAATTATTAGTTCTTTCCAAATTAGATTTAATGGGATTCTATTTTTCATTCCTGAATTCATTTTACATTTTATATTTTATCGATTTTTCTAAGCTTTGGCCAATATTCACTGCATTTTTGAATAGCTTTTATCTATTATTGTAAATCATTTTTCTGCTACATTTGTTTAGTCATGGTTATCCATTTCTTCTTCCAAGTTTTTCAGATATGTGATATCAATTTCCAAATAAATTATTTAAAATGTTTATTTTTTATACTAAACATCCATGAAAAACATTGATACATGTATTATGGCATATTGTTCCCCTTTCAACTTATTTTTTAAAATGTGAATGTTCCTTGGCAAATATATATTGTTTCTTTTTATGTTTATGTAGATTCTTCATAATTTTCCCAAGCTCATTGGCTTATGGTTTATATTTTTTAATAATTTTCCAACTGCCAATTAATAGATTTTTTTCCATTACCTTGTCTAAGTTGCTATTGCCATTATAAGTAAAAAGCATCTGGAAATCTATATCCCTGTCCAGTTTCCTCAGATCACTCATTATTTTCAGGATCTAGTTGGATTTTCTTACAGGTTCCAGGTGGACAAGCTTTTGAACTGGTGCTAATTATTATTTCCGTTTCTGGCTTCCTGCATTTACCAGCTTAGGGATCATTTTTAACAATTATGATGAAATGAGGCATCATATTCTTATTCTCAACTTCATTAATAATGATATTAGTGTAACATGTCCTACAAGATAATAATAGATACATGTAAAATAATTTCATTGACCAAAAAAGTGGTGGAAAATGTAAATAAAACACAGTGGCAACCAACTAGTCATTTCAAGTTGAGCTATTTTTTCCCCCTTTATCTCCCTCCCTCTTTAATTTCCTGTAGCACATTCCTACAAAGTATTTTAAGGTGTTTTAAATGCACATACATAGAGATCATCATGGAGTCTAACTCTAATAATTCCTTGTCAGTTTTAAATATTTTAAGTATTGTTCATTCCTATGTCAGTTGTCTATTAACTTTTTCTCCACACTGCACTTAATTGCAAGGAAATATTTAATTTTAATATAAATTAATTAATTACTTTAATAAATATTTTTACATTATGGATTAATCTTTGATGCTTATTTCTTAATTTTTTTAACTTTTAATATTTTATTTATTGAGAGAGAGAGAGAGAGAACAAGTGCCAGCAGGGGAAGCTGCAGAGGGAGAGGGAAAAGAAGAAGCATGTTCCCCACCAAGCAGGGAGTCAAGCTCAGTCTCAGGGCCTTGGGATCATGATCTGAGGTGAAGGCAGAGGCTTAGCTGACTGAGCCATTGAGTCTAATTGTTATCTTTGATATTTAAGGAAATACTTTATCATCTCTAATTGATCCCCTATGTCACAAATACAGTTTTCTCTATGGTGCTATTAATTTTATTGTCTTCAAATTAGACTCCTTTTCTAGAAGCATTTTTAATCAGTCTCTTAGGTCTATAATTTAGTTTTTATACATTTCATTTAGTATTTTATTTTATCTTCATCATCTCTGAGTATTTCTGACCAGTACTCATTGGTCAAATCTTTCTTATTAATCTATTCCAAAAATTTGTTTGTTTCTATAAGATTTTGTTATTACTGCTGTCGTTCTTAGGTTTTGCCTTTATATTCTTTTTGTTTTGATTTGTTGTTTTATGCTTTGGTGTTTTTGTTGTATTGTTTTGTTTTTCTTTTGAATTAATACAATTAAACCTTTAGATTTCCTTCATACCTTTAATTATTGTCACTTGTTTCACAAATGATATTACCATAGTACAGTAATTCTAAATATTTCTGAATTAGCTGTATTATTTCTTTTTAGGTATAAAGTTAACTTCCAGGATTACATGGACTTAATATTTTGGTCATTCTATTCTAGTTTTATTGCCTTATCATTGGAAAATATAGCCTGATACTTAACTCTAGGGAATGATGTGGGAGAGCTAGGTTCTTGTCTCTTGGAGTCAAAGAAGGAATCTCGTGGGCAATGGAGAGTGAGTAAGTGACAGAAGTTTATCAAGTGAATATATAGAAAAAGCTCTCACAACTAAGAGGGGTCCCCACACAGTTAACAATGAGTGCCTTCAGGGTTTATTTTTTATAAAAAGGTAACCAGGCAACTTTAATCCTTTTAACATCTCTATCAATAACTGCTGCAATGGCTTACCTCCTTTTTAGGGTCTGATTATTCTTTTTTGGTTACAGGTGTTAATCATAGAGACACCCACCCCACATGACCCACCCCATACACCTAGGGCAGGGTGGTCCTCCATCCCACAGGCCTAGATCAGGGTGCTCTTCCCTGGGGTAGGGTGGCCCAATTTATCTCTTTACTCTGGTTTTCCCACACCACATTTTGGGGATTTCTGAGAGCCTGTTCACAAAGTTCCCTATGGATCTCTTCCTCCCTAGCCCCACCTGTCCGTTACTCATTTTGAGAGTTGATATTACCAAAGTACTGTAATTCTTAAAATTTCTGAATTAGCTGTATTATTTCATTTTAGGTATGAAGTTAACTTCCAATTATATGAATTTAATATTTTGGTCATTGTTTTCTAATTTTATTGCCTCATTCTTGAAAAATATAACCTGATATTTAACTCTAGGAATTTATTGGCATATACTTCTGACCTAAATAATGGCCTGTTTGTGTAAATGTTCAACTTATGCTTATATACTTATTGAAGACTATTGTTTTGGGGTCAGGATGCCTACATTTATTAATAGATCAGGACTATTAGATTCTCTAAATTTTGATGTCTCTTAATTTAATCTAATTAAATTATCAGTTAATGAAAGAAGTTAAATTTTTTATGTACTACTGCATCTAAACTTATCAAAGTCTTTTGCTATAATTAGACAAGTATGTCATCCTGTTTTTATACCAAGTCTTACATTAAAAAAATCATACTATCTGAAATATTATTTATTATTATTATTATTATTATTAAAGATTGTATTCATTGGGGTATCTGAGTGGTTCAGTCAGTTAAGTGTCTACCTATAGCTCAGGTCATAATACCCGGGTCCTGGGATAGAGCCCCACAGGGGGTTCCCTGCTCAGTGGGGTGCTTCTCCCTCTCCCTCTGTTATTCCCCCTGCTGTGTGCATGTTTTTCTTTTCTCACTCTCTCTCAAATAAATAAGTAAAATTTAGAGATTATCTCTCTCAAATAAATAAGTCAAATTTTTTTTCTCAATGGGAGGGAGAAGCAGACTCTCCACTGAGCAGGGAGCCTGATGCAGGGCTCAATACCAGGACCCTGGGATCATCACCTGAGCTGAAGGCAGACACTTGAACCGACTAAGTCACCCAGGCACTCCAGTTGTTTATTTATTTATTTATTTTTATTATGCATATGTTTTATCTCTCTTTTCTTCAAGTCTTTTTTTCGATCTTTTTACTTTTTTCATAAAACTGAATTATTTCAAGATGACTTGGTCATCCTCTTTTCCCCCACCCCATAGGTCATAGAGTACATTTTAACTGTTAAAATAATATTAGTATTTAAGTGCTGCCTACACAAATTAAGGAAAATTATCTGTGGTCTCTATTCCTGAAAATATTTTTTTTTATTATGCCTTCCTATTCCAATGACATTTTATAAGGATCTAAATGTTTACATTTGTGATTATTTTTTTCAAGATAATAAAGCTATTACCTCATTCTTTTTTATATCTGATGTTATTTAAAAAATTTCTGTCAGTCTGATTCTTGTTTCTTTATTAATGAATTATTTTTTTTTTCTCTCTAACACTTATGATTTTGTGTTTTTTTTCTCTTTGGTATGTATGCCCTAGTTTGGGATTCATAGTGTCAACTATAGTTATGAATATTTTCTTTCTTTTCTTGTATGTAAGTTTTAATCCAGTGTCTTGACTATTTTATGCTTGAGAAATAGATGTACATTAATATTCAAATATTTCCTTCCTTTTTCTTCTTTCATTTAAAAAAAGTCATTTATTTTATTTTATTTAAAAAAATATTAATTTATTTATTTGGAGTAGAGAGAGAGGGTCATGAAGAGTGGCTGATTATATACTTTCAATTTGGGAGGAGCTGAGGGATAGCACAAGCCTCCAAGGTATTTTATAAACAAGGTTTATAAAGTTTTGTCTTTTGCTTTCTACATTCCCTAGGGGGCTAGCTATTGTTAGGGAAAGGTCATTTATTACTATTTGGTAAAAACTCAGGGAAGAGACTCTTCTGATGTGTATCAGTGGGTATATGCTTTGGATTGCCAATGTATATCTTGAGGGCAGGGGTGGGGAGTAGAGATAAAGAAGTTTCCAAAGTAATTTTTACATGTGAAAGTAGATTTTCAGTATCCTGGGGGGTGGACTAAGAATGCTTTTTGCCCTGAGTGGATGTGTCCACATGGAAGCAGCTGAGTCCCCAGAGGAACTTCAAGGACTTGTCAACAGGCTATGAGTAGTAAGGAAATCTAATTTTTTCTCTAGCTTTTGTTCCACACACATCACCTACATCTTACACCTCTTTTATATTGATAATTTTAAGGCTTTGCTGGTATCCAGATGACTATATCCTTAAGTGACTTCTTATCTCTATTGGATCCATTACATATTCTATCCATTGTATTCTTAATTCAACTAGATTACATATATTTAATCTATTAGCACCACTAGGTTCTTATTCTTGTTTTTATTTCAAAATCTTTCCTTATTTCCTTACATTATTTATTGGGTATATTTTAAATCCCTGATATACTCACTTATTATATATAAGCTGTCAACCTTATTCTTATTTTGAGGTAGCTATATCTTTTTGGGTTTTAGGACATCATACCAACAATGCCAAATAATTTTCAGAAAACAGCAGGTTCTCCAAGAATTCAACTAAATTCTGACACTATCTACCTGAACATAGTGTAAGATTTTATCAGTTAAGGGATCAGTCCTCCAAGACTATCTCCAACCCCACCTCAGATGCCAGTCTCACTGTAGGCCCTAGGTTATTACCTGTGCTTGTGACTGAGCAACTACAGGTTGGAGGTCCCAGTGGCCTACTTCTTACATTCTTTTAATTTGTTACAGCGACTCACAAAACTCAGAAAAATACTTACTTTATGTTTGCCAGCTTATTAAAAGATATAATAGAAGATTTAAATTAATAGATAGATAAAGAAGTGCACACGGCAAGGTATGGAGAATGGGCACAGATCTTTTATTACCTTCTGGAAGACTGCCACTCTTCCTGCCTTTTCATACATTTAACAAACTAAAAGCTTTCTGAACCCAGTCCTTTCAGGTTTTCTGTGGAGGCTTCGTGACATAGTCATGACTGACTCAATCATTGTCATTTGCTGATCTAATCTCCAGCTCCTCTTCCCTCCCCAGATAATCCTGAATTGGGAGGAAGGGGAGGCATGTTGGGCAAAAAGTTATGAAGGCTTTCACCAAGTGGTTGGTCCTTAAGGCAAACAGCCCTTGCCTTGAGTGAGGTCTGAAGGTCACTTTATTAACATAACAAAACACACCTCTCTCACCCTTATCACAAAAAATTCCAAGAGTTTTAGGAGCTGTGAGTCAGTAGCCATGGTTGAAAACTAAATATTCAGATGACCAAAATATATTTCTTGAAAACCACTACATTACACTACATGCTTAAGTATTTAATTATGTGATCTTTTAAACTAATATTTTCTTAGAGTCTAAACTGTTCTGTCAGTTATCTGGATTGGGGAGAAATGTATTGCCAAATTTCTATCATTTCAGTCCAGGAAGTCAAAGAGAAACAACAGGAGAGCCCCTTAGGGCAGGAAGTTCAAAGTTACAATGTTGACTACTTCTCCCTTTTCTTGATTTTTTTTTTAAACAAGCAAATCATCTCTTCAGAGTTGCAGTTTAAAGCCAAGAATATGCGGAATTGGGAGGAAAAAATAGTTAAATTTGGAGACTTGCAGAGTTAGAATCAGAGTAGTGAAAGCCATTACAGTAACTGAACTAACTGAGGTCAGTCTTTGGTGAATCACAGAAACAGGTGGAGTTGTCAAACAAAGGAATCTTTGTTTACAACATACAAGGAGATCACAGGGAATAAGTTCCAAGGCCTTGACTGTTTGAACAGGAGAGAGAGATTTTTATTTCGTATTTAAGATGAATACTCAGAAGGGAGAGTTTTATTATCCCGTGTATGGTTGGTCATAAGGTTGTGGATGCATGCACTACCACATATGTATTTGTGCAATATGTATTGCATGTTCACCTGAATGAAGCTTGTATTCCACCGAGGGCAGAAACTTCAACGTTAGAATAAAGCAGAGGTAACTGTTGGACAAGGGAAAGGGACTCTGCAGGCTTCAAGAGCAGATATAAAGTAGATGGGGTCTTGGACTGATTTTCTGCGACAAGGAATGCAAGGCCTTGATTACTTTTGAAATAGCACTAGGAGTTTTACCACTGATTTATTGTCTCAATAGCTTAGGCTATTTCCTGGTCTGGTGGTGACTGTTAGTTTTCCCATTGCCTTGTTCCCTCAAAATCCTTAACTAGTGAGGTTTTTGCATTTCTTTGTAAGAACCTCCTAGGAAGTTTTGGAAGAAGTGTGCTTGGGCAAGTACACAGGTGGGGTATAGATCATTGAAAATAGCTGGGGACAAAAAATGACTTTTCTTATGTCAGGAAAACTATATCTCATCTTTAATTTTCTGGGAACCTCTAACTCTTTCTGCTGATGTTAGCAGCAGGCATCTGAGATACTACTGATTGTTCTCTTGAACCTAAGGAAAAGGAAATGTAGAAAGCAAAAGACAAAACTTTAAAATCTATCCTGCAACTCATCAATTCACTGCAGCCACCTCTCTGTCTTTCTCTGTCTTTTTCTCTCTTTCTCTTTTTCTCTCACTTTCTCTCTCACATACGCACAACACACGCAAATCAACTTAAAACAATTTTTAATTTTCCCTATTCCATTTTAATATACTTGAGGCATGATCATTTTCTTAGTAAATACAAGAAAAAAAATCGAGGATTCCATCATTCTGTGTGATTAAAGTATTGAGGAATTTACTTCCAATAGCACTTATAAAAACATATTTTATTTAAGTAATATTATATAATCAGGTGCCTGCATTTTTCTTATTCTCCAACTAGTGGTATTTGGCAATTAATATTTTGTCAATCAATATTCCCCTATATCTGAATGTGTGGGCAGTGAGAGGTGAGTTAGAGGCAAGGATGGTGAACACTCCCAACAACTGCAGACTACATATATCTTAAGCCATGATTTTGTTTGCAAAGGTCAACATTGATAATGTCCTAGTCATACCTCCGTGTACCAGGAAAGAAGTAGCATATTTCTTGAAAGACACAGCTATCAAAGCTCCATTGAGAAACCGTAAAGATGGAGAAGGGATTTGCAAATACTATATCTGATAATGGACATCTACTCTGATTATTAAAAAATGAAAAAAAAATAAAAAACCTTACTAATAACCAAACAGAGTATCCAATTTTACATGTGAAGGAAATAATGGAAGAGACATGTCACCAAAAGGATATGGATGGCTTATAAGCACATGACAAATTTCTCAACATTTAGACATTAAAGAAATACAAATTAAAATCCTAATGAGGCATGCTTACATATCTATTAGAATGGCTAAAATTATAAAGGCTAATTGTACTTGGTCTGAGCTAGAATGAGAAGCAACAAAAAATCTAAATTGTTGTTGGCATATATCATGATACCACCACTTTGGAAAATAGTTTGAAAATTTTTTTAAATGCAAAATATGTTGCAGTTACACAAATAGCCATTTTACTTCTAGGCATTTAACCAAGAGAAACATACCCTATGTTCATACAAGGACTTGTATGTGAATTTCATAGCAGCTTTTAGAATTGAAAACAGTGGAAATGTTGTTCATCAATGTCCATCAATAGAGAAAAGACAGATTATGATCTATTCATTAAAGAGATTACTATTCAACATCAAAATGAACTATTTACAATTGGAGATTCTCAAAGTAATGATGCTGAGAAAAGAAAAGCCAGGCAATGAATAGTATATACTGTGTGATTCCATGACTATAAAAAATATAGAAAATACAAATGTATATATAGTCACAGTCATCAAATATTTTGGTGTGATTTTAGTGCCTTCTTCTGTGCTCCCATAGCTTCCTACACTTGGATCTCCGAGCATTTGTTACACCATGTGAAAATATGAACTCTTTTTCTTTATTCTGTCTTACTAGAATAAGAATCCTTGAAATTTTATGGACATTTGAACTCTCAGTTATTAGCAGAAATTCTATCACACAGTAAGTTTCCAAATATAAAAGCCAGAGTTTTACAATGACTTCTAAGCTTTCACATGATCTAGCCACTCATTTAACCTCGGTGACCTCTTTCCCTGCTACTCTTCAGTCACTCACAGTGGCCTCCTTGCTATTCCTCAGATATGCCAGGCATGATCCAAACTTATGGCCTTCAAGATAGCCAATTCCTTTTTCTGGGGTGACCTTATTGCTGATAGTTCTGGGCAAATTCATCACCTTTCCATACCTTTGTTCAATTGTCAGCTTCATTGTAACTACCCTGATCTTCCTATTGAAACTTTTAGCTCCCCATCCCCTGCCTAGCAACCTTGATTTTTCTCACCCTGATCGAATTTTTCTTTTTCCCCATTGTACTCATCATTTTTGAATGCACTATGCAATTTTTATTAAGGTTTATAGCTTTTAATTGTCTCACCCATTAAAATAAAAGTTCTAGGGCGCCTGGGTGGCTCAGTGGGTTAGGCCGCTGCCTTCGGCTCAGGTCATGATCTCAGGGTCCTGGGATCAAGTCCTGCATGGGGCTCTCTGCTCAGCAGGGAGCCTGCTTCCTCCTCTCTCTCTCTCTCTGCCTGCCTCTCTGCCTACTTGTGATCTCTCTCTCTGTCAAATAAATAAATAAAATATTTAAAATAAAATAAAATAAAATAAAAGTTCTACAAAGCCAAGTATTTCATTTACCAGTGTAGTCTGAAGTAATATCTGCCATATAATAGGTTCAATAGACAATTGGTAAATTTCAGAATAAATTAATGTTGAGAGTATACTGACTTTCATAAGTCATTTCAATAATTTTTTCCAAAAAATAAACTATGTAAAACATTCCTTAAATTTACTTTCAAAATATTTTATAGCATATAATGGACAATATACATAAGCCTTAAAGAAACAATCATATAAATAACCATTTCATACCTACTTAAAAACTGCATAATACCACACTCCTAGATCCTCTCTGAACGCTCTAAAATAACCCTTCAAAGGAAATACATTTTTTAAAATAACAGATTTTATGTCAAATAATTTAATAAAAGTTTCATTCATCTATGTAGATCATAATAAATGTTTTTAATAAGCATGAAATTATAACTCTGAAGTGTGCTAAAATGAAACCACCTGCGAAGGGTGAGAGAACAAAAATAAACATCATTTTTCCAAATAAGAGGAATTTATTACCTTTGAATCAAAGCATGTGGATTTGTTCAAACTGGCCATAAAGGAATATGGAGACACAAACCATAGAAACGTTTGCTGCTTTTCTGCATTTTTCAAAGCTGAGTTTTTAGCTGGAGGCCGCTCCTTTATGAAAAATTGCTGATACCATATAGTAAAACCTATTATATGATCTTTTACAAACCATTTCCTATCTTTGCATTCTCATGTGCCAAGACAGACACGGATTATTTAAAACCCTGAAGAGAGTTCTCTTGCATTTAAATTGCCTGTAACCTTCGTGTAATAGATTTATGATTGATGATAGATTTAGTTAAAATATAACTATTTTACATATTTACTCTCAGTAAACAATTTCAACCTATGCTCACTTAAGTAACTTGGTGCATAATCCCTTTTCTATTAAACCATGGTGCAAGGACCAATGCCGCGTTTCCGAGGGAACCCCAAGCTATTTTTCTAGAATGGCCATATGCTTATATATCAGGTGACCTGTTTGCACTCCCTTTGTGGAGCACCTACCCTGGAGGTCATGTAATAACCAATGACCAAAAAAACAAACAAGAAACCCAAACATCCAGGTCAAAGTGCCATCCCTGCCTGGAGACAAGGAGACTGCTCAGACACATCCAGGGCAGGCATCTCAGCCCAAGCCTGTGCTGGGGAAGCTGGTTCCTGGCTTTGGGCGCAATCTGGAAGCCAGCAAACTGACCCAAGAGTGCAGCTGGAGTTAGGACTGATGATCTTTTGCAGCCAGGCCGCGGGCAGACACCCGCTCAGGGAGCCAGGCTAGGAGGCTGCCCAGCGCGCCAGCGCTGGCAAGGCTCACACACCTCAAGGGCTTAGCCCTGCAACCCAGCCCAGGCCCAGCCTCAGGAGGGATGGTGGCGGGGGCGGCGCAGAGAAGGGGCTTTTTCTAATTCCCAAAGCAGGAAGTGAGCTCACGGAGGACTCAGGAGGGAGGTGGGCGGGGGCGGGTCGGGGGCGGCCCAGAGAAGGGGCTTTGCTAATTGCCAAGACGGGAAGTGAGCTCACGGAGGACTTGGCAGAGACTCTGGGAGGACCAGGAGGGGCTGGCGGAGGAGGGGCGCGCAGCGCCAGGGTGTTGTGCTGTGGCCCAGTCGGGACTGCAGGACCCACCGGACTCGCCGCTGCCTGTGCTCTACTGCGCTCCAGCCCAGCCCCCCAGGCAGCTCTGTCCTGTTCCTGCTGCCTGCTGCCCCTCCCCGCCCCATGGCTTCTCAGGAGTACCCTCTGCTCACAGGTAAAGTGACACCTCGCCGCGCCCTCACCTGGAGCAGAAAACGAGGGCCACTAGCGGGGGTCGGGGGTGTCCGGGCCTAGGCTCCCGCGAACCCCAGGGCACTGGGACAACCCCGGACACCGCGCCGCACCCTGTCCGCAAGGGGTCCGGCCTGGGACAGCGCTGCAGGAGGTACCCCCCACCCGCCAGCGGGCAGGCTAGCCCCCGTCCTTGGCACACCCACGCGCATGTCAGAGCCTCCTGCCATTCCCAGGGCACCCAGAACCCAGAGAGTGAGGCCTTGGGTGCTTTCTTGTGACAGATTCAAGGCAATTCTTCGACTTTGGGGCTTCAGAGTTAACATAGTTTTCATTTGAGATTATTATTTTTGTGTGGGGGCCATAGCTTTTCATTTGCCCTATGGTTGTTTTCACTCCCGGTTCTGAAGAAGCCCCTAAATCCTAACCCTGTTGAGGACTCCAAAAGCTCTCAGAGCAGCAGGGCTGGGGGACAGTGTGGCACATGGTTTGGTTTCTCCTCTGGCCTGATTCTGTGGCAGCCCCGCTCTGTCCTCAGACTTCAGAGCAATATGTGAACAAGTGGAGAAGGGACCAGGGGGTCAGGAAGGTGGCCACCGAAGAGTGACTTCTCTGGAGGGTGGCTGAGCTAGCAAGTGAGCATGTTAGTCCACCTCTGCCTGCAGTCAGGATGGAGCAGAACAGGGGCCAGGGAAGGGGAGGAGGAGCAGAGAGCAGGGACAAAGGGACCAAAGAGGAGATTCGGATGAAGGGAAGTAATGGGGAGCAAAGAGAAGAAACTCTAGAAGACAGGCATGTAGAAGGGAAAAGGGATGAAGTGGGCATTGGGAAAGGGCACCACCAGGGAAGGAGAGAGGGGAAGGGAAGAGAGAGGAAGAGAGAAAAGGGGAAAGGTAGAAGGGAGGAGTCAGCATGCCAGGGCTCCCCCTGCATCTGAAGAAGAGGTGGCTGGTCCAGCTTGTCAAACAGGGTGCTCACTCTTTGGTCCCAGTTTCTGCTCCCAGTGCTACTGGGCTTTGCAAGGAAGGCTGGCTGTCCCCTGGGACCTACTGGAGCCCACTGGAGCCCACATGAGGGTGGGAGAGGTAAGATGCCACCGGGTCCTGTCCTGAGCTGCTCACAGCCACCAGCCTCACCACATGGTGCAAGAGGGACCCCAGAACAAAGGAAGGACACAGGCCCGCATGTCTGCCGGTGGCCCTAGACACTTAGCTCATCGCAGTGAACCACACCGCCTCCTCAACCCAGGCTTTCAAAGCCTCCTTCTTCGTTCCTGGCTTTCATGTCTCTAGAAACATGAGCCAGATCTAACTCATCTCTGACAGACAATTCTGACTCACCCTGTGTCAGATTTTTATTAGTGGCTGTGAGAGAGTAAGTTAGCAATGCTCCAACAAACGGACTGTTTCCTCCCACTTGACCTCAACAGTCTTATACATTTTCTTAGAGAAAAACATCTTGTCTCCTTCCATTAAGCTCATAACATGGTCTAATAGTATACACGTGCCTTCGTTTGATGCGAAGCGATACAGAGGTCCTTTGTTTTTTTTTTTTAATTTTATAAGGTAAAGTCAGTGAACACATCCAACTTGACGAATACGTCTCTAAAATGTCAATCCAGACAAAGCTTTTTCTGCCTACAGTTTGGAGCCTACGTGGTGACGTTTTTAAAATGCTTTCAGTCCCTCAGTGAGGCTCTTAGAAGCTAGCCAGGGCCTACTACGTGCCAGGCACTGTGTCAGGTGTTGGAGCTAAAGGGAAGGAGAGCTTGGAGGCTGGCTGGGGAGGGACATCCATGACACAACCACAGCTAGAAACGGAGGCCAGTGCTTGAAAAGAGAGAGCAGGCTGCATGGAGAGTGTGTACCATGGGGCTTGTGGGCTCACGAATAAGTGGGAGTAACTGGAGTGGGGAGATGGGGGAGAGGAGGAGGGTCTTCCCATCAATGGGAATCACCTGTGCTTGGAGGCAGGCGCCATGAGGGGTCTCCACAGGAAGAGGGAGGCAGTGTGTTTGAAGGGCAGAGAGATGGGGCAGAACAGGCATCAGTCAGTTGGAGGGGTATGAAGAGACTGATGGGAGGATTATGGGTGCCTTTGGAGGACTGAGAATTTGTTAGAAGATCAGTGCAGATTTCTATGGAGACAAATGCCAGGAACTGATAGGTCTTTGAAAGGTCACTCTGGCTGCCTTTTGGCAAAGGGGTTGGTAAAAGGCACTTGCAGGTGTGAACACACCAGGTGGGAGGTGAGTGCAGGAAATCAGGTGAGGGAGCATGGGAACTTGGTCCGGGGCTATAGAAGGGAGAATAGCCTTTAAGGAGTTCCACAAATTGGCACCAGCTGTGGCTTCATTACAGAGCTGGAAGGGGGAGGTGGGTGTGTCCTGGAGGTTACAGAAATTACATGAGAAAGGGACGTCTTTTTAGATCTCTTTTTCAACTAGAGGAACTCTCACCTTATTGATAGAATTCCAGAGTGGGAACCGATGGACATGAGGACATCTTTGAAATGTCTGAATATGTTCTTCGACATCTTTGCAAGTGACGAGGAGACCTTGACCTTAGGAGGCCTCGGCCCTCTTTGTAGCCAAAAAGACTTCACCTACAGATTTGGGTTCTCCCTTTTAAAGTCAAGGAGACAGTCCTTCCAAAGGACACCTCCTATCATTTTACCCTCTCATCATGCCTCACGTGCTGGGATCTCCAAGACCCTCTGTTCCAGGTTGTGAGTATCCACTTTGGCCGGGCTGGTCTTGCCAAGAACACCACCACAGGAAATCTAGAGCCTGTAGTGCTATGAATAACATCATCTAAGACTGTATTTGCTGCCCTCATGGCCTCTTCCCACCATGACTCACTGAAGCTTTTTACACATTGTATCCATTAAGCTATAGTTCCCAAAGCTCATCTTCTCTACTGCCATTAATTTTTAGGGGTTTTAAGGTTTGCCTGCAAACCTTAAACTTGTCCCCCTTAATTGGATCCCTGTGCCCCCAAAATGTCTTTGAATGCCTTTCACCATGATCCCTGAATGAGATCTCAGACCACTGCTGGTATCTAACACTTCTTGGCACCTTGTCTGTTAGGTTCTTGGAAGAGGAGGTGGGTATGGAGATGAGTGGGGATGGGAGTGGGAGGATTTCTCCATTCAATTCCCTTTTTGTTTTTTCAAATAATGGGTTTTGAGGGGGAGGGAAAGGTTAACCAGACCAATTTTTTTCCATCTCCCATCGATAAAATGTTTACCACTCCCCACTGGAAGAATTTGGATCTTTCATTTAAATCTCCAGGAAAATCTCCCAAACCCAGACCACCACCATGTGGATTCAGCCATCTTCTGATTCACCTCCAGACTGTCACCTCCTAACTGCTCAAGCCACAGGTTAAGGGCGAAATGTTCAATGCACAAGCAAGTAAGTGGGGAACACGTTTATCTAAGCAATTGCATGCAGCTCTGTATCTGCATACAGGGGGTCTCTCCCAAGCCTTTCCAACCTCAGAAAAACAAGACAAAGCCCCAGCGATCTGGGGTATATATTATTCATTCATTCCTGGGTTCAACACTCATGGCGGATCCCCACCAAGACAGTGGGAGAGGAAGGACTGGAGAAATCCTCGAGGCTGAAGTCTGAGGAGGATTTCAAATTCATCAGTTGTGGATAACCCTTGGTGCTCATCATATCACGTGTCCTCCTTAATGCCTATCACCCAGTTACTCCATATCTCCCACTTCCCTTCCCACGAGCATCTTTCAGTTTGTTTCCTATATTTAAAGGTGCCTCATGGTTTGTCTCCCTTTCTGATGACTCCCATTCAGATTTCCCTTCCTTCCCTCTGATCCTCTGTACTACATCTTAATCTCAACAGTCAAGCAGTGGTAGTGTTTCAGTCATGGAGTCATGCATATTCTAAATCTGATGAGGTGGATTCCTACACTGCCTTTGTCTCTGCTAGAGCGCTAACATTTGTTATATTATTGCTCCTGTGTTCATGTTTCTCGTTCACTGAATGTCTGATAAAAGAATTAGTAAAATGTGTGACTGCAGAAAATACAATGGTCATGGATGATGAAGATTTTCTCCTTGACCAGACTGGAGTCAAGTTCCTCTGAGTCCTCTTTCTGTCCAGCCTTGACCTCAGGCTCCACCCACTGAGCCCAGTTTTAGCAAGAAATCTGCTTAGTCATTTTTCAGCAATCTCCTATCCTACTCTTGATATCTGATCAAATTCCTTATCTCTCACCCCTGGTATCTTACCACTCTTTTTTTTTTAAAAGATTTATTTATTTTGACAGAGAGAGAGCCTGAGCAGGGGGAATAGCAGAGGGAGAGAGAGAACCAGACTCCCCACTGAGCAGCAAGCCCAATGCCAGGCTTGATCCTGGGATCAGATCATGACCTAAGCCAAAGCCAGAGATTTAACCAACTAAGCCACCCAGGTGCTTCAGTATCTATAACGCTTAATATCTGATCAAATCCCTTATTCCCAGGGCACCTGGTTGATGCAGCTGGTTGAACGTTTGACTCTTGGTTTCTGCTCTGGTCATGATGTCACGGTTCTGAGATTAAGCCTCACATCAGGGTCTATGCTCAGTGAAGAGTCTGATTAAAATTCTCTTTCCCTCTCCCTCTACCCCTACCCCTGCTCCCTCTCTCTAAAATGTATTAATAAGTCTTTTAAAAAATTCCTTATCCCCTGATCTCAATAGTTTATGACCCTAGCCTTCCTTCAACAATACTACTGTCCAGATGGTTTAGCCAGAATCCCTTCATCCTTACCCTTGATGTTCCATCTTAATTTTACATTCAGTGACCCCCACCATGCTCTTTAGCTGTAAATCTCCATTTGTCTGAGCTGAGCCAGATTTCTCTCCCATACTATAAAATAAAATCCAATCGTAGTAGCATCCCTTGAATAAAATCTTCCTTACTGTCTTTAATGGGTGTCACAAATTTTTTTTTTCTTTAAAACTCAGGAGGGTGCTAATGGAGTACCATGACAAAAGGCCTAACTTCCTATAATGGACATTTCCTTGCTTTACCTGACAAATACTCTTTCTCTCTTCTAAGGAAAATTTCCAGTTCTCAGTATAACTGCCAACTGGCCCAGGGGTGGACAAGTGAGTCAGATGAGACCAAAATGAAAATTCTGTGAGACACTGGACCTTGAGGATTCAAGCCAAGGACAAAAATGTGTTGGTACTTCATTATTCTGATGGTCCATTAACTCTTAGTTTTTTGATTCCTGTGTCTATCACTGCCCCTGTCTTTTTGAAGATAATGACCATTCATCTGAGTACACGGTTCACAGAATCCCTTTGCAATGGCCCATGCGGGCCAAGGTAGTAGAGCATAATAGATCTCTGTAAGTTTTTAAAAAATGTCTTTGTCCCTGTTGCCCATGGCCATTAAAGACAAAAGGTCGGGGGTAGGGGGATATTGGAAAAGGTGAAGTTCTAGTTACTCACTGATTTTTTGATTGGTAGAGAGAAAGCAACACCTACACACAGGGCCAGTGGGTGAGTGGAGGAAACATCTTTGGCTCTAGGAGGAATGGGGGAAGGAGAAATATTAATATTCTTTGTCTTTGGAACTGCCCCTGAAGACTTCCCCACACAGGAAAATGACCTAGCGTGACTTTCCTAAACTTCGGCAAGCCCCTTCAATTTAACTGACATCTAGATCTGATACTCCCTGCTGGATAACTCTGATCATTATTTGATTGTTATTTATTTTATTTTAAAATTATTTTTAAAGAAAATTTTAATCTAAATACAATAAATTAACATATAATACTAGTTTCAGACATACAGGTTAGTGATTCATCAGTCTTTTATAACACCCAGTGCTCACTGTATCACATACCTTCCTTAATGTCCATCACCCAGTTACCCCATCCACCCATCCCCCTCCCCTCCAAGAACCCTCAGTTTGTTTACTGTGATTAAGAGTCTCTTCTGAGGGGTACCTGGCTGGCTCAGTGTGTTAAAGCCTCTGCCTTCAACTCAGGTTATGATCTCAGGGTCCTGGGATCGAGCCCCACATCAGGCTCTCTGCTCCGTGGGGAGTCTGCTTCATCCTCTCTCTCTCTTCCTGCCTCTCTGCCTACTTGTGATCTCTGTTTGTCAAATAAGTAAATAAAAATCCTTTTTTTTTTAAAGTCTCTTCTGGTTTGTCTCCCTCTTTGACTTCATCTTGTTTTATTTTTTTCCTTTATTCCCCCATGATTCTGTTTTTTTTTCTTAAACTCCACATATGAGTGAGATTATATGATAATTGTCTTTCTCTGACTGACTTATTTCACTTGGCATAATACCCTCTACTTTCATCCCTGTCGTTGCAAATAATTGCCATTTATTTTAACTCGACAGAGAAGGCCACTAGAAACAGAGGTGATGGCCCCAGCTCCTGACCCTCCATGCAGAACATCTGTCAACACCTGTGGACATCTTTTCCTCCCCCCATTCCTATGAATGTTGCTCAGTTGTTACATGGCATGGACAAATGCTGTTGGCTGGTGGCATGGACACACTGGACAAGCTTGGCCTTCGGTAAAACAAAGACTGGATTCAATTACTCAAACTGAAACAGGAATGCTTGGATGAACAAGCCTGCCAAAAAGTCCCACTGGAGGTACTCAACCTGTGCCCCTTCCCTCTTTGGACCAAGAACCTGAACTTGAGAGATGAATGGCTTATCCAAGGTTATGGCAAGGTTACACAGAGCTGAAACTAGACACAGGTGTACATGCCTATTGATCAAGGCTGGCTGTGCAATCGAACTGCCTCAAATCTTGATTCTTTTTGCTACTTCTTATTCTCTGACCCTGTTTTTCATAGCTTAGGATGTAGGAATAATAAAAATATCAGCTAATGGGGTATCCTGACATTTTGATGTTTTAGTTCTTGTCAGACATGCACCATAATGCTTAGCACATGGATATGTGTGTGCACACACATGCACATGCATGACACTCAAAACATTGTTCCCTGATATTAACTTTATCAGTGCACTTTGCATCCATCACCAATTGTCTGTTTTGTCACAAACTGATTAAAGCAGAACTGTCAAGTGAGGAACTTCAAAGCCAAAGCATTAAGTGCTTTGAAAAACCCGCACCTGGGAGGATTTGTCTCAGCATCTGTGATTAGAAGGCAGCAAAAAGAGACTTTGGGGACACAGTTCACCCCTTCGTGGAGCAGCCATTCAGAACTTTCTCCAAAGGGCTAATGCCTAATCTTCCAAAGACCAGCAAGAACAAGCTTATGGTCTGTTAAAATCAGATTTTTAAAAGATTTTTATTTATTTATTTGAGAGAGAGTGAGAGAGAGAGAGCATGAGAGGGGAGAAGGTCAGAGAGAGAAGCGGACTCCCCATGAAGCTGGGAGCCTGATGTAGTCCTTGATCCTGGGACTCCAGAATCAAAATCCGATTGATTGACTCAATACAGTCAGGGAGGACATTCCTCAGGAGTCACAGAATGCTGGTTGCCATGATGGAGGAGTCTTTTACAAAGTCTGGGCTCTCACAGAAGGAGTCTGAAGCACGTGTATGGAAAGCAGAGGTCAGTTCTGGATTAGAAGCTCTTTCTGAGGGGAAATGAGTAGAAGCAGGGATAAACCAGGACTTGGGCTCTGCCTTATTCAGTTCAAGTTGCTGCAACAAATGATGACAGACCGGGTGGCTGAAACAGCAAAACATGTACTATTCCTTGCAGTTCTAGAGACTGAGAAGTCCAAAAGCAAGATCCTGGGAGATCTGATATCTAGCAAGGGACTGCTTCATTATCCATAGATGCCCATATTTCTGTTGTAGCCTTGCATGGATGACAGCTGGCAGAACAATCTCTCAGGTCTTTTCTCAGAAGTGCTTTTATCTCATTCACAAGTGTTCCAATCTCATGACCTCATCACTTCTCAAAGACCATACCTCCTGATGGCACTCCTTGAGGGTCAGGGCTTCAACATCTGAAATGGGACAAGACACACACATTCAGTCCATTAGCAAGTGTTGTCATGAGGACAGCGTAGCTTATCAACTGGGTATCCCCAGGAATCCATGGGACTAGGAAAGCAGAATCTGGGGGCGTCACTGGTAGGAAAGCGGTGTTCCCCAAGAGACAGTCCTCATAGCATTTTACAGAGACAGCATGACCCTTGAGAAACAATAGTTTCCGTGACCCATACACCAGCCTTTATCTCTGCCTGTCCTCCCTGCTAGATTCACAGCAAGCCTACTTATTTCTTTTCCAGTACAAATGGATTTCCACTCTCTGAATCCTGATGAATTTTTGCTCTTTTGCAGTTAGTAGGATGTCAGTCAGGATTCTGCATGTCTGGATTTGCAATCGTGGCAACTGCCATTTGTCTAGGGACCTGCGCGGCAGAACCCGGCCTCTACCACTATTGCCCAAGGTAGGGACTCTGGTCCCTTGAGCGTCCTGTGCTGCTGTCAAAGGTCTGTGTGCATTGGCTTATTGTTTTTTTTTTTTTTAAATGTAATTGCTTATACGTGTATTTGATCATGCTCAAGTGGCCTTGCTGTGGAAATAGTGGCCAAGCCACACCTAGAAGTCACTGAAGAAAGTTCTAAGAACTCCTGGTTGGTATGAGGCTAGAGAGAGAGAGAGAAAGAGAGAAAAGAAATCTGCCTCTCTGCATTTTGCAAGTCCCTGGGCAAAATCTGTTGGCTGTGCACTCCTCACACGGAGATTCCAGGCAGGGAGGCCCTCCTGAGCCTCATCTCCCTGAGTTCCTCCTCCAGGAGCAATCCCTAGTTTGAGACCAGGGTTAGGAAAGGAAGAGCAGCAAAGCAGGGTCCAGAAGGAAGGACTGCCACAGACCATGGAGCACCAGAGGGCCAGGCTGGTACCTTCTCACTGTTGGGGTACAAATGGGCTCAGCTCAGCAGGTACAGGGGTGCCCTTGGCCCCTCTGGTGGGCTTTGCAGTGCCCCAAACTCAGGAAGAAAAAGGGCTGGCTCAGGTGACTTATTTTTGACTGGGAAGGAGCTGACAGCAATGGAATTAAACAAGTAGGGAATGATGTTGGAAAGTTGGAGGGTTTGTCCTTTATATCTCAGCTTTCTCTTCTATCTTCCCTTACTCTGTAGTGTGTTCTTAAAGAAGATTTTGGCCTGATATTCCTGTTCACTGATTTACTCCTGAGCTGTGTCTTTTATGCTGTTCAGCTCATCTGGTGAATTCTTTTACTGTAAAAAGTATCTTGCCCTTGCAAGGGCAAGGGCAAGACCTGAGAAATCCCAGAGATTTCAGCTTGCCACCCAGAAGGAAACCAGGCTATTTGGAATGCTGGAAAGGATTCAGAGTAGGGGAAATCGTCTTGGACATCTGAGACCACCCCCACATTCAGCGGTCCCCTGGACACAAACCCAGACCTTGATACTGATCCTGAACCATGCTCTCAACTCAGACCCCTGTGATCCTCACCACAGTGCATTCAGATCAGTGCAGCCATGCCCATAGGCACAAACTCTTAAGCCTAGATTCTGTCCTGAGAGTTCTGTCCCCGACAGCCTGGCTCCAAAGCCTCAGAGATTGGGGACAGTGAGGAACACCATAGGACTCACCCTGCCACCCTGAAAGGAACCATGCCATTTGGAACTCCAGAAAGGATTCAGAGGAACTGAAATCTGCATTCCTACCTCTGGACACCCCCATATTCAGCAGGCCCCTGGATGCAAACCTGGAGGTTGACACTCACCCTGAACAAATCCCTCGACTGCCCCCTTCCCCAGAAAGATGGACAGAGTGCTGGCAGATCGGGCCTGCCATGTGGTGGGCCCTAACCATAACCTTTGGTTTGGTTCTCAGGATTCTGACCCCAAAATCCTTGCAGTAGGTGCCCTACAATTTTGGGACACCTGGGCAATCCCAGAGGACTCAGCCTGCCGCCCAGAAGGAAACTGCCATTTGGAACTCCGTAAAGGATTCAGAGGAGCAGAAATCTGCATGCCCAGCTGAGGACACACCCACACAGAGCTGACTCCTGGACACAAAGCCAGAGCCAGACACTCACCCTCACCTACACTGTCAACTCAGACCATCTCCATGGGGTCTTCAGGTCAGTCCTGCCATGTCCCTGGTCCCTAACACTAACCCTTGGATGGGTTCTGTAATGATCTCCTCATTTCAGGTTATTTGGTGGTTCTACAGGACATTGTCCTGGTGTGGGATCAAACACACTGAAGCATCCCGTGTGAAGTGGCAAACGTGGTAAAGAAATGACGGCTGGAGAATCTGAGTGTGGAGACAGCATGTATTTGTGCTGCTATAACAAGCTGACTGCACTTTGAAATCACCACAGAGGAAATGACTCTTCCAAACATCCATGTTAGCACGACGACACAAAAGTAGAGAGAACATCAGTCTTTGGGATGGAGGCCAAGCCCTCCCAGATCCAGGTCACCCAACATGGAGAGGACACATGTTAGCAAGAGACTCGTGGGAGGATTAAATCATGGGCCCCTGTATCTCAGGTGCAGAAGAAGCAGTGGATTTGGAATTTCAGTTTTCCACAACGTTCCAGCACAAGCTGGTTAGAACTGTGCAAAAGCAGGAAGGGAAGCCCCAGTAAAGTGGACTGGGGATGCCAGAAGGGGAGGCTGGAAGAGGGCGCCTGGTGCTCAGTGCCCATTACAGACCCCACATTGCAATCCCCCACAGGAGAGACTCACCAATTTCAGGCCCCACAGGGGAAGCCGGAGGTTCATCTCCTGACTTTTTGTAGGACCTTTGCAGCTCAGCTGGTGAGAATTCTCCATCACCCTGCCTTTCTCCAGGGAACTTTCCTTCAAGCACCCTTCCCAACTTCTTCCTCCTCCATGAAATAATGTTCCTCTCCTTTGTTTCTCGCACTTGCCTGTGATGGAACCGTAGCTTGCTCAGCCCAGACTGCCATTCTCTGCTCTTCCCAAATAAACCCATGCTGCTGGTCAAATAACTGGCAGATTGAGTTTAAGGCAAATCGAACTAATAAATTCAAGAACTTGCAAGTAACACAATCAATATGCACAAATTAGTGGCACTCCTACGTGCTCGGAAGGAACCATCAGAAAGAGACTATGGAGAACGATCTCATTTACACCTGCATCCAAGACAGCAAGATACCCGGGAGGCCCCTGAACCAAGAAGGTGACAGACCTGTCCTCTGACAGCCCTGCAACAATGACGACAGACAGGGAGGGGGACACACGGAGATGGGGAGGCACTGTGCTCAGGGAAGAACCCACACTGGGAAAATGCTCCTCTCCCCAAAACCGTCTACAGAGTCCTCACTCTGGCTCCTGAATTTCCAGACTTCAGCGCAAGCCTGGATTGGGTGTGGACACGGGAAGGACCCCGCAGGGCTGAGGTGGGGGGAGCACAAGCACCGAAGCAGGCGGACGCTCCCTGACTGCAGACCATCTGAGGAGCCCCAGGAACCGAATCCGCGAGCACACAAACACAGACAAGGACCGAGGAGCACCCGAGCCCAGAAAGGGGGGACCCCACAGCCCCGCGCACAGCACAGCAGGAGGCCACGTCTCCTCACACAAAACGACGGAAGTCCCAGTGTCTACACAGGGCGCCCTTCCTCTGTGGGGTCCTGAGACCACGAACCCCTTGACAGTCCACTCAGGCGGCTTCTCCTCACCTCCTCCAGCGTCTGGTCCTTAGGAGGTTGGACTGCTGCCAGTGTGGGCGCGTCCTCCACAACGGGTCCGGTCAGTTTGGCTGCAGAGCCACACCCTCCTCAGCTTGTCCTGTCAGGGTGGGAGGCGCCCCACATTCTCCAGAAGTCTCCACAGTGGGTCCTGAAGAGGCAGGGCTCTGGTCCCACCTGTGGCTGTGCAGCCTGGGCTCAGGGCGGGACCTGCGGTCTGCCGCCCTCCGAAGGCGGTGGAAGGCAGTGCAGGACTGTGGGAGCTCACCCTTCAGTGGAAGGTCCTGCTCCCTCCTGGGGTCCAGCTGATGCCATTTCATTCCAGAAATGCAAGCTGCATGTAGCCCAATCCCCCCCAACTTCCCCCAAATAGCTAAGGAACAATGAATTGGAAACAATGTGGAATTACAACAGTCCTTGACCCAAACAGTGGCACTGAACATGGCCCTGATGCAGACCCACACTCTGACCTCAACTTGGTCTCAAGCCTGGACCCTACCCTAATCCAAGACCCTAACCCTAGCCCCCAACCCAAACAATGTTCACAAGAATCAAAAGGTAGAAACTGCAAATATCTATCAATGGCAAGTGCATAAGCAAAGTGTGGTGAAGGTTTTCAATTTGGGTTCAGGTTTTAGTCAGAGTTTTAGAGCAGGCTTTGGGTTTAGTGTTAGGGTGAGGATTTAGAGTGAAGGACAAGGGAACAGAGTTATAGTTTAGGGCTTTCAGTTTATGATTTAGGCTTTAAGATTCAGGGCTTATGGGATAAAGTTCAAGGTCAAATTTGGGGTTTGGCTTTATGCTGAGATTTGGGTTCAGGGTTCATGACTTGGAGGTCTGGTTTAGGGTTTGGGTTCGTGGTTCAGGGCTTGGGTCCAGGGCTCAGGTACAGGCATTGGGTTCCATTTCAGGTTTGGGATTCAGGGTTCTAGTTTGGGCTTTAAGGTCAGCTTAGGTTTCAGCGTTGTTAGGGGTTAAGGTTAGGTTTAGGTATGACACATATTCTTCAGTTGTCATCATGGACAAAAAAATTCTATCTGAAGTTTCTAAGTCAGAAATGTATTTCATCTGGGGGCGCCTGGGTGGCTCTGCGTGTTAAACCACTGCCTTGGGCTCAGGTCATGATCTCAGGGTCCTGGGATAGAGCCCTTCATCAGGTACTCTGCTTGGGGGGGAGCCTGCTTCCCTATCTTTCTCTCTGCCTGCCTCTCTACCTACTTGTGTTCTCTGTCTGTCAAATAAATAGAATTAGTAAAAGCTATTATATGATCTTTTACAAACCATTTCCTATCTTTGCATTCTCATGTGCCAAGACAGACAGGGATTATTTAAAACCCTGAAGAGAGTGCTCTTGCATTTAAATTGCCTGTAACCTTCGTGTAATAGGTTTATGATTGATGATAGATTTAGTTAAAATATAACTACTTAAAATATTTACTCTCAGTAAACGATTTCAACCTATGCTCATTTAAGTAACTTGGTGCATAATCCCTTTTCTATTAAACCATAGTGCAAGGACCAATGCCGCTTTTCCGAGAGAACCCCAAGCTATTTTTCTAGAATGGCCGTAAGCCTATATATCAGGCGTCCTGTTTTCACTCCCTTTGTGGAGCACCTACCCTGGAGGTTATGTAATAACCAATGACCAAAAAAAGAAACAACCCAAACATCCAGGTCGAAGTGCCATACCTGCCTGGAGACAAGGAGACTGCTCAGACACATCCAGGGCAGGCATCTCAGCCCAGGCCTGTGCTGGGGAAGCTGGTTCCTGGCTTTGGGCGCAATCTGGAAGCCAGCAAACTGACCCAAGAGTGCAGCCGGCGTTTGGGACTGATGATCTTTTCGCAGCCAGTCCGCGCGCGGACACCCGCTCAGGGAGCCAGGCTAGGAGGCTGCGCAGCGCCTGAGCTGGCAATGCTCGCAGCCCGCCAGGGCTTCGCCCCGCACCCCAGCCGTGGCCGGGCCTCAGGAGGGAGTGGGGCTGAGGCGGCGCAGAGAAGGGGCTTTGCTAATTTCCAAAGCGGGAAGTGAGCTCGCGGAGGACTCAGGAGGGAGGGGGGCGGGGGCGGGGCGGGAGCGGCCGGGAGAATGGGCTCTGCTAATTGCCAAGGTGGGAAGTGAGCTCCTGGAGGGCGTGGCGGAGAGTCTGTGAGGAGGTGGAGGGGCTGGCGGAGGAGGGGCGTGCAGCGCCATGGTGCTGTGCTGAGGCCCAGGCGGGACTTCAAGCCCACCATATTCGCCGCCCCTGCGCTCCCGCGCTCCAGACCAGCGACTGAGGCGGATGCCGCGCTGTACCGTTCCCGCCGCCTGCTGCCCCTCCCCGCCCCTTGGCTTCTCCGGAGCACCCTCTGCTCACAGGTAAAGTGACACTGCGCTGCGCCCTCACCTGGAGCAGAAAACGCGGGCCACGAGCTGGGGGGGGGGGGATGTACAGGCCTAGCCTCTCCCGAACCCCAGGGCACCGGGACCACCCGGGACGCCGCGCCGCACCCTGTCCGCAAGGGGTCGGCCGGGGACACCGCTGCACGAGGTAAACCCCCCCGCAAGCAGGCGGGTAGCCCCCATGGTTCTGCACCCGCACGTGCGTTCAGAGCCTCCTGCCATTCCCAGGGCACCCAGAACCCAGAGAGTGAGTCCTTGGGTGCTTTTTAGTGAGAGATTCAAGGCAATTATTCGACTTTGAGACTTCACAGTTAACATAGTTTTCATTTGAGATTATTATTTTTGTGTGGGGGCCATAGCTTTTCTTTTGACCTATGGTTGTTTTCACTCCCGATTCCGAGAAGCCCCTAAATCCTAACCCTGTTGAGGACTCTGTAAGCTGTCAGAGCAGCAGTGCTCGGGACAGTGTGGACACATGGTTTGGTTTCTCCTCTGGCCTGATTCTGTGGCAGCCCTGCTCTGTCCTCCTCAGACTTCAGAGCAATATCTGAACAAGTGGACAAGGGACCAGGGGGTCAGGAAGGTGGCCACCGAAGAGTGACTTCTCTGGAGGGTGGCTGAGCTAGCAAGTGAGCATGTTAGGCCACCTCTGCCTGCAGTCAGGATGGAGCAGAACAGGGGCCAGGGAAGGGGAGGAGGAGCAGATAGCAGGGACAAAGGGACCAAAGAGGAGATTCGGATGAAGGGAAGTAATGGGGAGGAAAGAGAAGAAACTCTAGAAGACAGGCATGTAGAAAGGAAAAGGGATGAAGTGGGCATTGGGAAAGGGCACCACCAGGGAAGGAGAGAGGGGAAGGGAAGAGGGAAAAAGAGAGGAAAGGGGAAAGGGAGAAGGGAGGAGTCAGCATGCCAGGGCTCCCCCTGCATCTGAAGAAGAGGTGGCTGGTCCAGCTTGTCAATCGGGGTGCTCACTCTTTGGTCCCAGTTTCTGCTCCCAGTGCTACTGGGCTTTGCAAGGAAGGCAGGCTGTCCCCTGGGACCTACTGAAGCCCACTGGAGCCCACATGAGGGTGGGAGAGGTATGATGACACGGGGTCCTGTCCTGAGCTGCTCCCAGCCACCAGCCTCACCACATGGTGCAAGAGGGACCCCAGAACAAAGGAAGGACACAGGCACGCATATCTGCCGGTGGCCCTGGGCACTTAGCTCATCGCAGTAAACCACACCGCCTCCTCAACCCATTCTTTCAAAGCCTCCTTATTCATTCCTGGCTTTCATGTCTCTAGGAACATGAGCCAGATCTAACTCATCTCTGACAGACCATTCTGACTCACCCTGTGTCAGATTTTTATTAGTGGCTGTGATAGAGTAAGATAGCAATGCTCCAAAAAACGGACTGTGTCCTCCCACTTGACCTCAACAGTCTTATACATTTTCTTAGCGAAAACATCTTGTCTCCTTCCATTAAGCTCATAACGTGGTCTAATAGTATACACGTGCCTTCGTTGGATGCAAAGCGATACAGAGGTCCTTTTTTTTTTTTTTTTTTAATTTACAAGGTAAAGTCAGTGAACACATCCAACTAGACGAATACATCTCTAAAATGTCAATCCTGGCAAAGCTTTTTCTGCCTACAGTTTGGAGCCTACATGGTGACGTTTTTAAAATGCTTTCAGTCCCTCAGTGAGGCTCTTAGAAGCTGGCCAGGGCTTACTACGTGCCAGGCACTGTATTAGGTGTTGGAGCTAAAGGGAAGGAGAGCTTGGAGGCTGGCTGGGAGGGATATCCATGACACAACCACAGCTAGAAACGGAGGCCAGTGCTAGAAAAGAGAGAGCAGGCTGCATGGAGAGTGTGTACCATGCGGCTTGTGAGCTCATGAATAAGTGGGAGTAACTGGAGTGGGGAGGTTGGGGAGAAGAAGAGGGTCTTCCCATCAATGGGAATCACCTGTGCTTGGAGGCAGGCGCCATGAGGGGTCTCCACAGGAAGAGGGAGGCAGTGTGGTTGAAGGGCAGAGAGATGGGGCAGAACAGGCATCAGTCAGTTGGAGGGGTATGAAGAGACTGATGGGAGGATTATGGGTGCCTTTGGAGGACTGAGAATTTGTTAGAAGATCAGTGCAGATTTCTATGGAGACAAATGCCAGGAACTGATAGGTCTTTGAAAGGTCACTCTGGCTGCCTTTTGGCAAAGGGGTTGGTAAAAGGCACTTGCAGGTGTGAACACACCAGGTGGGAGGTGAGTGCAGGAAATCAGGTGAGGGAGCATGGGAACTTGGTCCGGGGCTATAGAAGGGAGAATAGCCTTTAAGGAAATTGGCACCAGCTGTGGCTTCATTACAGAGCTGGAAGGGGGAGGTGGGTGTGTCCTGGAGGTTACAGAAATTACATGAGAAAGGGACGTCTTTTTAGATCTCTTTTTCAACTAGAGGAACTCTCACCTTATTGATAGAATTCCAGAGTGGGAACCGATGGACATGAGGACATCTTTGAAATGTCTGAATATGTTCTTCGACATCTTTGCAAGTGACGAGGAGACCTTGACCTTAGGAGGCCTCGGCCCTCTTTGTAGCCAAAAAGACTTCACCTACAGATTTGGGTTCTCCCTTTTAAAGTCAAGGAGACAGTCCTTCCAAAGGACACCTCCTATCATTTTACCCTCTCATCATGCCTCACGTGCTGGGATCTCCAAGACCCTCTGTTCCAGGTTGTGAGTATCCACTTTGGCCGGGCTGGTCTTGCCAAGAACACCACCACAGGAAATCTAGAGCCTGTAGTGCTATTAATAACATCATCTAAGACTGTATTTGCTGCCCTCATGGCCTCTTCCCACCATGACTCACTGAAGCTTTTTACACATTGTATCCATTAAGCTATAGTTCCCAAAGCTCATCTTCTCTACTGCCATTAATTTTTAGGGGTTTTAAGGTTTGCCTGCAAACCTTAAACTTGTCCCCCTTAATTGGATCCCTGTGCCCCCAAAATGTCTTTGAATGCCTTTCACCATGATCCTTGAATGAGATCTGAGACCACTGCTGGTACCTAACACTTCTTGGCACCTTGTCTGTTAGGTTCTTGGAAGAGGAGGTGGGTATGGAGATGAGTGGGGATGTGAGTGGGAGGATTTCTCCCTTCACTTCCCTTTTGTTTTTTCCAATAATGGGTTTTGAGGGGGAGGGAAAGTTTAACCAGACCATTTATTTTCCATCTCCCATCGATAAAATGTTTACCACTCCCCACTGGAAGAATTTAGTTCTTTCGTTTGAATCTCCAGGAAAATCTCCCAAACCCAGACCACCACCATGTGGATTCAGCCATCTTCTGATTCACCTCCAGATTGTCTCCTCCTAACTGCTCAAGCCACAGGTTAAGGGCGAAATGTTCAATGCCCAAGCAATAAGTGGGGAACACGTTTATCTAAGCAATTGTATGCAGCTCTGTATCTGCATACAGGGGGTCTCTCCCTAGCCATTCCAACCTCAGAAAAACAAGGCAAAGCCCCAGCGATCTGAAGTATATATCATTCATTCATTCCTGTGTTCAACACTCATGGCTGATCCCCACCAAGACAGTGGGAGAGCAAGGACTGGAGAAATCCTGGAAGCTGAAGTCTGAGGAGGATTTCAAATTCAAGTCAGAGATGAAAGAAACATCTAGACTCGGTCCTCAGGTACATGCAGTATTCAGAACTGAGGCTAGAACCAGAGACCATTCTAATGAAAGGCCTCTACAGGTGGGCTCTCACAGGTGGGCTCCGACTCAGTTTCCTGTATATTCATTCTTGAAATAGCTATTCGGGTCAACATGCAGAAGAAAATCATTTAATAAAAATGACAATGAGGAGAGTTAAGTGTCTGTCTTGGCACATGAGAATGCAAAGATAGGAAATGGTTTGTAAAAGATCATATAATAGCTTTTACTAATTCTATTTATATGACAGACAGAGATCACAAGTAGGCAGAGATGCAGGCAGAGAGAAAGATGGGGAAGCAGGCTCCCCGCCAAACAGAAAGCCTGATGAAAGGCTCAATCCCAGGACCCTGAGATCAGGACCTGAGCCCAAGGCAGAGGCTTAACACGCGGAGCCACCCAGGCGCCCCCAGATGAAATACATTTCTGATTTAGAAACTTCAGATAGAATTTTTTTGTCCATGATGACAACTGAAGAAAATGTGTCATCCCTAAACCTAACCTTAACCCCTAACAACGCTGAAACCTAAGCTGACCTTAAAGCCCAAACTAGAACCCTGAATCCCAAACCTGCAATGGAACCTAATGCCTGTACTGAGCCCTGGACCCAAGCCCTGAACCACGAACCCAAACCCTAAACCAGACCTCCAAGTCATGAACCCTGAACCCAAATCTCAGCATGAAGCCAAACCCCAAATTTGACCTTGAACTTTATCCCATAAGCCCTGAGTCTTAAAGCCTGAATCATAAACTAAAAGCCCTAAACTATAACTCTGTTCCCTTGTCCTTCACTCTAAATCCTCACCATAACACTAAACCCAAAGCCTGATCTAGAACTCTGACTAAAACCTGAACCTGAACCCAAATTCAAACCCTTCACCACACTTTGCTTATGCACTTGCCATTGATGGATATTTGCAGTTTCTACCTTTTGATTCTTGTGAACATTGTTTGGGTTGGGGGCTAGGGTTAGAGTCTTGGATTAGGGTAGGGTCCAGGCTTGAGACCAAGTTGAGGTCAGAGTGTGGGTCTGCATCAGGGCCATGTTCAGTGCCACTGTTTGGGTCAAGGACTGTTGTAATTCCACATTGTTTCCAATTCATTGTTCCTTAGCTATTTGGGGGAAGTTGGGGGGGATTGGGCTACATGCAGCTTGCATTTCTGGAATGAAATGGCATCAGCTGGACCCCAGGAGGGAGCAGGACCTTCCACTGAAGGGTGAGCTCCCACAGTCCTGCACTGCCTTCCACCGCCTGCAGAGGGCGGCAGACCGCAGGTCCTGCCCTGAGCCCAGGCTGCACAGCCACAGGTGGGACCAGAGCCCTGCCTCTTCAGGACCCACTGTGGAGACTTCTGGAGAATGTGGGGCGCCTCCCACCCTGACAGGACAAGCTGAGGAGGGTGTGGCTCTGCAGCCAAACTGACCGGACCCGTTGTGGAGGACGCGCCCACACTGGCAGCAGTCCAACCTCCTAAGGACCAGACGCTGGAGGAGGTGAGGAGAAGCCGCCTGAGTGGACTGTCAAGGGGTTCGTGGTCTCAGGACCCCACAGAGGAAGGGCGCCCTGTGTAGACACTGGGACTTCCGTCGTTTTGTGTGAGGAGACGTGGCCTCCTGCTGTGCTGTGCGCGGGGCTGTGGGGTCCCCCCTTTCTGGGCTCGGGTGCTCCTCGGTCCTTGTCTGTGTTTGTGTGCTCGCGGATTCGGTTCCTGGGGCTCCTCAGATGGTCTGCAGTCAGGGAGCGTCCGCCTGCTTCGGTGCTTGTGCTCCCCCCACCTCAGCCCTGCGGGGTCCTTCCCGTGTCCACACCCAATCCAGGCTTGCGCCGAAGTCTGGAAATTCAGGAGCCAGAGTGAGGACTCTTTAGACGGTTTTGGGGAGAGGAGCATTTTCCCAGTGTGGGTTCTTCCCTGAGCACAGTGCCTCCCCATCTCCGTGTGTCCCCCTCCCTGTCTGTCGTCATTGTTGCAGGGCTGTCAGAGGACAGGTCTGTCACCTTCTTGGTTCAGGGGCCTCCCGGGTATCTTGCTGTCTTGGATGCAGGTGTAAATGAGATCGTTCTCCGTAGTCTCTTTCTGATGGTTCCTTCCGAGGACGTAGGAGTGCCACTAATTTGTGCATATTGATTGTGTTCCTTGCAAGTTCTTGAATTTATTAGTTCGATTTGCCTTAAACTCAATCTGCCAGTTATTTGACCAGCAGCATGGGTTTATTTGGGAAGAGCAGAGAATGGCAGTCTGGGCTGAGCAAGCTACGGTCCCATCACAGGCAAGTGCGAGAAACAAAGGAGAGGAACATTATTTCATGGAGGAGGAAGAAGTTGGGAAGGGTGCTTGAAGGAAAGTTCCCTGGAGAAAGGCAGGGTGATGGAGAATTCTCACCAGCTGAGCTGCAAAGGTCCTACAAAAAGTCAGGAGATGAACCTCCGGCTTCCCCTGTGGGGCCTGAAATTGGTGAGTCTCTCCTGTGGGGGATTGCAATGTGGGGTCTGTAATGGGCACTGAGCACCAGGCGCCCTCTTCCAGCCTCCCCTTCTGGCATCCCCAGTCCACTTTACTGGGGCTTCCCTTCCTGCTTTTGCACAGTTCTAACCAGCTTGTGCTGGAACGTTGTGGAAAACTGAAATTCCAAATCCACTGCTTCTTCTGCACCTGAGATACAGGGGCCCATGATTTAATCCTCCCACGAGTCTCTTGCTAACATGTGTCCTCTCCATGTTGGGTGACCTGTATCTGGGAGGGCTTGGCCTCCACCCCAAAGTCTGATGTTCTCTCTGCTTCCGTGTCGTCGTGCTAACATGGATGTTTGGAAGAGTCATTTCCTCTGCGGTGATTTCAAAGTGCAGTCAGCTTGTTATAGCAGCACAAATACGTGCTGTCTCCACACTCAGATTCCCCAGCTGTCATTTCTTTACCACGATTGCCACTTCACACGGGATGCTTCAGTGTGTTTGTTCCCACACCAGGACAATGTCCTGTAGAACCACCACATAACCTGAAATGAGGAGATCATTAAAGAACCCATCCAAGTGTTAGTGTTAGGGACCAGGGTCATGGCAGGACTGACCTGAAGACCCCATGGAGAGCTGTCTGGGTGGCTGAGTTGACATTGTAGGTGAGGGTGGGTGTCTGGCTCTGGCTTTGTGTCCAGGAGTCAGCTCTGTGTGGGTGTGTCCTCAGCTGGGCATGCAGATTTCAGTTCCTCTGAATCCTTTCTGGAGTTCCAAATGGCATGGTTCCTTTCAGGGTGGCAGGGTGAGTCCTATGGTGTTCCTCACTGTCCCCAATCTCTGAGGCTTTGGATCCAGGGCGTCGGGGACAGACCTCTCAGGACAGAATCTAGGCTTAAGAGTTTGTGCCTATGGGCATGGCTGCACTGATCTGAAAGCACTGAGGCGAGGATCACAGGGGTCTGAGTAGAGAGCATGGTTCAGGATCAGTATCAAGGTCTGGGTTTGTGTCCAGGGGACCGCTGAATGTGGGGGTGGTCTCAGATGTCCAAGACGATTTCCCCTACTCTGAATCCTTTCCAGCATTCCAAATAGCCTGGTTTCCTTCTGGGTGGCAAGCTGAAATCTCTGGGATTTCTCAGGTCTTGCCCTTGCCCTTGCAAGGGCAAGATACTTTTTACAGTAAAAGAATTCACCAGATGAGCTGAACAGCAGAAAAGACACAGCTCAGGGGTAAATCAGTGAACAGGAATATCATGCCAAAATCTTCTTTGAGAACACACTACAGAGCAAGGGAAGATAGGAGAGAAAGCTGAGATATAAAGGACAAACCCTCCAACTTTCCAACATCATTCCCTACTTGTTTAATTCCATTGCTGTCAGCTCCTTCCCACTCAAAAATAAGTCACCGGAGCCAGCCTTTTTTCTTTGAGTTTGGGGCACTGCAAAGCCCACCAGAGGGGCCAAGGGCACCCCTGTACCTGCTGAGCTGAGCCCATTTGTACCCCAACAGTGAGAAGGTACCAGCCTGGCCCTCTGGTGCTCCATGGTCTGTGGCAGTCCTTCCTTCTGGACCCTGCTTTGCTGCTCTACCTTCCCTAACCCTGGACTGAAACTAGGGATTGCTCCTGGAGGAGGAACTCAGGGAGATGAGGCTCAGGAGGGCCTCCCTGCCTGGAATCTCCGTGTGAGGAGTGCACAGCCAACAGATTTTGCCCAGGGACTTGCAAAATGCAGAGAGGCAGATTTCTTTTCTCTCTTTCTCTCTCTCTCTCTAGCCTCATACCAACCAGGAGTTCTTAGAACTTTCTTCAGTGACTTCTAGGTGTGGCTTGGCCACTATTTCCACAGCAAGGCCACTTGAGCATGATCAAACACATGTATAAGCAATTACATTTAAAAAAAAAAAACAATAAGCCAATGCACACAGACCTTTGACAGCAGCACAGGACGCTCAAGGGACCAGAGTCCCTACCTTGGGCAATAGTGGTAGAGGCCGGGTTCTGCCGCGCAGGTCCCTAGACAAATGGCAGTTGCCACGATTGCAAATCCAGACATGCAGAATCCTGACTGACATCCTACTAACTGCAAAAGAGCAAAAATTCATCAGGATTCAGAGAGTGGAAATCCATTTGTACTGGAAAAGAAATAAGTAGGCTTGCTGTGAATCTAGCAGGGAGGACAGGCAGAGATAAAGGCTGGTGTATGGGTCACGGAAACTATTGTTTCTCAAGGGTCATGCTGTCTCTGTAAAATGCTATGAGGACTGTCTCTTGGGGAACTCCTGTTTTCCTACCAGTGACGCCCCCAGATTCTGCTTTGCTAGTCCCATGGATTCCTGGGGATACCCAGTTGATAAGCTACGCTGTCCTCATGACAACACTTGCTAATGGACTGAATGTGTGTCTTGTCCCATTTCAGATGTTGAAGCCCTGACCCTCAAGGAGTGCCATCAGGAGGTATGGGCTTTGAGAGGTGATGAGGTCATGAGATTGGAACACTTGTGAATGAGATAAAAGCACTTCTGAGAAAAGACCTGAGAGATTGTTCTGCCAGCTGTCATCCATGCAAGGCTACAACAGAAATATGGGCATCTATATATAATGGAGCAGTCCCTTGCTAGATATCAGATCTCCCAGGATCATGCTTTTGGACTTCTCAGTCTCTAGAACTGCAAGGAATAGTACATGTTTTGCTGTTTCAGCCACCCAGTCTGTCATCATTTGTTGCAGCAACTTGAACTGAATAAGGCAGAGCCCAAGTCCTGGTTTATCCCTGCTTCTACTCATTTCCCCTCAGGAAGAGCTTCTAATCCAGAACTGACCTCTGCTTTCCATACACGTGCTTCAGACTCCTTCTGTGAGAGCCCAGACTTTGTAAAAGACTCCTCCATCATGGCAACCAGCATTCTGTGACTCCTGAGGAATGTCCTCCCTGACTGTATTGAGTCAATCAATCGGATTTTGATTCTGGAGTCCCAGGATCGAGGACTGCATCAGGCTCCCAGCTTCATGGGGAGTCCGCTTCTCCCTCTGACCTTCTCCCCTCTCATGCTCTCTCTCTCTCTCTCTCTCAAATAAATAAATAAAAATCTTTTAAAAATCTGATTTTAACAGACCATAAGCTTGTTCTTGCTGGTCTTTGGAAGATTAGGCATTAGCCCTTTGGAGAAAGTTCTGAATGGCTGCTCCACGAAGGGGTGAACTGTGTCCCCAAAGTCTCTTTTTGCTGCCTTCTAATCACAGATGCTGAGACAAATCCTCCCAGGTGCTGGTTTTTCAAAGCACTTAATGCTTTGGCTTTGAAGTTCCTCACTTGACAGTTCTGCTTTAATCAGTTTGTGACAAAACAGCCAATTGGTGGTGGATGTAAAGTGCACTAATAAGGTTAATATCAGGGAACAATGTTTTGAGTGTCAAGCATGTGCATGTGTGTGAACACACATATCCATGTGCTAAGCATTATGGTAAATGTCTGACAAGAACTAAAACATCAAAATGTCAGGATACCCCATTAGCTGATATTTTTATTATTCCTACATCCTAAGCTATTAAAAACAGGGTCAGAGAATAAGAAGTGGCAAAAAGAATCAAGATTTGAGGCAGTTCGATTGCACAGCCAGCCTTGATCAATAGGCATGTACACCTGTGTCTAGTTTCAGCTCTGTGTAACCTTGCCATAACCTTGGATAAGCCATTCATCTCTCAAGTTCAGGTTCTTGGTCCAAAGAGGGAAGGGGCACGGGTTGAATACCTCCAGTGGGACTTCCTGGCAGGCTTGTTCATCCAAGCATTCCTGTTTCAGTTTGAGTAATTGAATCCAGTCTTTGTTTTACCGAAGGCCAAGCTTGTCCAGTGTGTCCATGCCACCAGCCAACAGCATTTGTCCATGCCATGTAACAACTGAGCAACATTCATAGGAATGGGGGGAGGAAAAGATGTCCACAGGTGTTGACAGATGTTCTGCATGGAGGGTCAGGAGCTGGGGCCATCACCTCTGTTTCTAGTGGCCTTCTCTGTCGACTTAAATTAAATGGCAATTATTTGCAATGACAGGGATGAAAGTAGAGGGTATTATGCCAAGCGAAATAAGTCAGTCAGAGAAAGAAAATTATCATATGATCTCACTCATATGTGGAGTTTAAGAAACAAAACAGAATCATAGGGGAATAAAGGACAAAAATAAAACAAGATGAAGTCAAAGAGGGAGACAAACCAGAAGAGACTTTAAAAAAAAAAGGATTTTTATTTACTTATTTGACAAACAGAGATCACAAGTAGGCAGAGAGGCAGGAAGAGAGAGAGAGGAGGATGCAGACTCCCCAGGGAGCAGAGAGCCTGATGTGGGGCTCGATCCCAGGACCCTGAGATCATAACCTGAGTTGAAGGCAGAGGCTTTAACCCACTGAGCCAGCCAGGTACCCCTCAGAAGAGACTCTTAATCACAGTAAACAAACTGAGGGTTCTTGGAGGGGAGGGGGATGGGTGGATGGGGTAACTGGGTGATGGACATTAAGGAAGGCATGTGATACAGTGAGCACTGGGTGTTATAAAAGACTGATGGGGCGCCTGGGTGGCTCAGTGGATTAATCCGCTGCCTTCGGCTCAGGTCATGATCCGAGGGTCCTGGGATCGAGTCCTGCGTCGGGCTCTCTGCTCAGCAGGGAGCCTGCTTCCCTCTCTCTCTCTCTGGCTGCCTCTCTGTCTACTTATGATTTCTCTCTGTTAAATAAATAAATCTTTAAAAAAAAATAAAAATAAAAGACTGATGAATCACTAACCTGTATGTCTGACACTAGTATTATATGTTAATTAATTGTATTTAGATTAAAATTTTCTTTAAAAATAATTTTAAAATAAAATAAATAACAATCAAATAATGATCAGAGTTATCCAGCAGGGAGTATCAGATCTAGATATCAGTTAAATTGAAGGGGCTTGCCGAAGTTTAGGAGAGTCACGCTAGGTCATTTTCCTGTGTGGGGAAGTCTTCAGGGGCACTTCCAAAGACAAAGAATATTAATATTTCTCCTTTCCCCATTCCTCCTAGAGCCAAAGATGTTTCCTCCACTCACCCACTGGCCCTGTGTGTAGGTGTTGCTTTCTCTCTACCAATCAAAAAATCAGTGAGTAACTAGAACTTCACCTTTTCCAATATCCCCCTACCCCCGACCTTTTGTCTTTAATGGCCATGGGCAACAGGGACAAAGACATTTTTTAAAAACTTACAGAGATCTATTATGCTCTACTACCTTGGCCCGCATGGGCCATTGCAAAGGGATTCTGTGAACCGTGTACTCAGATGAATGGTCATTATCTTCAAAAAGGCAGGGGCAGTAATAGACACAGGAATCAAAAAAGTAAGAGTTAATGGACCATCAGAATAATGAAGTACCAACACTTTTTTGTCCTTGGCTTGAAACCACAAGGTCCAGTGTCTCAACAGAACTTTCATTTTGGTCTCATCTGACTCACTTGTCAACCCCTGGGCCAGTTAGCAGTTATACTGAGAACGGGAAATTTTCCTTAGAAGAGAGAAAGAGTATTTGTCAGGTAAAGCAAGGAAATGTCCATTATAGGAAGTTAGGCCTTTTGTCATGGTACTCCATTAGCACCCTCCTGAGTTTTAAAGAAAAAAAAAATTTGTGACACCCATTAAAGACAGTAAGGAAGATTTTATTCAGGAGATGCTACTACGATTGGATTTTATTTTATAGTATGGGAGAGAAATCTGGCTCAGCTCAGACAAATGGAGATTTACAGCTAAAGAGCATGGTGGGGGTCACTGAATGTAAAATTAAGATGGAACATCAAGGGTAAGGATGAAGGGATTCTGGCTAAACCATCTGGACAGTAATATTGTTGAAGGAAAGCTAGGGTCCTAAACTATTGAGATCAGGGGATAAGGATTTTTTTAAAACACCTATTAATACATTTTAGAGAGAGGGAGCAGGGGTAGGGGTAGAGAGAGAGGGAAAGAGAATTTTAATCAGACTCTTCACTGAGCATAGAGCCTGACGTGAGGCTTAATCTCAGGACCGTGACATCATGACCAGAGCAGAAACTAAGCTGTTCAACCAGCTGCATCAACCAGGTGCCCTGGGTATAAGGGATTTGATCAGATATTAAGTGTTATAGATACTGAAGCACCTGGGTGGCTTAGTTGGTTAAATCTCTGGCTTTGGCTTAGGTCATGATCTGGTCCCAGGATCAAGCCTGGCATTGGGCTTGCTGCTCAGTGGGGAGTCTGGTTCTCTCTCTCCCTCTGCTATTCCCCCTGCTCAGGCTCTCTCTCTGTCAAAATAAATAAATCTTAAAAAAAAAAAAGAGTGGTAAGATACCAGGGGTGAGAGATAAGAAATTTGATCAGATATCAAGAGTAGGATAGGAGATTGCTGAAAAATGACTAAGCAGATTTCTTGCTAAACCTGGGCTAAGTGGGTGGAGCCTGAGGTCAAGGCTGGACAGAAAGAGGACTCAGAGGAACTTGACTCCAGTCTGGTCAAGGAGAAAATCTTCATCATCCATGACCATTGTATTTTCTGCAGTCACACATTTTACTAATTCTTTTATCAGACATTCAGTGAACGAGAAAGATGAACACAGCAGCAATAATATAACAAATGTAAGCGCTCTAGCAGAGACAAAGGCAGTGTAGGAATCCACCTCATCAGATTTAGAATATGCATGACTCCATGACTGAAACACTACCACTGCTTGACTGTTGAGATTAAGATGTAATACAGAGGATCAGAGGGAAGGAAGGGAAATCTGAATGGGAGTCATCAGAAAGGGAGACAAACCATGAGGCACCTTTAACTATAGGAAACAAACTGAGAGATGCTGCGTGGGAAGGGAAGTGGGAGACATGGAGTAACTGGGTGATAGGCATTAAGGAGGACACGTGATATAATGAGCACCAAGGGTTATCCACAACTGATGATATTGAAATCCTCCTCAGACTTCAGCCTCGAGGATTTCTCCAGTCCTTGCTCTCCCACTGTCTTGGTGGGGATCCGCCATGAGTGTTGAACCCAGGAATGAATGAATAATATATACCCCAGATCGCTGGGGCTTTGTCTTGTTTTTCTGAGGTTGGAAAGGCTTGGGAGAGACCCCCTGTATGCAGATACAGAGCTGCATGCAATTGCTTAGATAAACGTGTTCCCCACTTACTTGCTTGTGCATTGAACATTTCGCCCTTAACCTGTGGCTTGAGCAGTTAGGAGGTGACAGTCTGGAGGTGAATCAGAAGATGGCTGAATCCACATGGTGGTGGTCTGGGCTTGGGAGATTTTCCTGGAGATTCAAATGAAAGATCTAAGTTCTTCCAGTGGGGAGTGGTAAACATTTTATCAATGGGAGATGGAAATAAATGGTCTGGTTAACCTTTCCCTCCCTCTCAAAACCCATTATTGGAAAAAACAAAAGGGAAGTGAAGGGAGAAATCCTCCCACTCTCATCCCCACTCATCTCCATAGCCACCTCCTCTTCCAAGAACCTAACAGACAAGGTGCCAAGAAGTGTTAGGTACCAGCAGTGGTCTCAGATCTCATTCAAGGATCATGGTGAAAGGCATTCAAAGACATTTTGGGGGCACAGGGATCCAATTAAGGGGGACAAGTTTAAGGTTTGCAGGCAAACCTTAAAACCCCTAAAAATTAATGGCAGTAGAGAAGATGAGCTTTGGGAACTATAGCTTAATGGATACAATGTGTAAAAAGCTTCAGTGAGTCATGGTGGGAAGAGGCCATGAGGGCAGCAAATACAGTCTTAGATGATGTTATTCATAGCACTACAGGCTCTAGATTTCCTGTGGTGGTGTTCTTGGCAAGACCAGCCCGGCCAAAGTGGATACTCACAACCTGGAACAGAGGGTCTTGGAGATCCCAGCACGTGAGGCATGATGAGAGGGTAAAATGATAGGAGGTGTCCTTTGGAAGGACTGTCTCCTTGACTTTAAAAGGGAGAACCCAAATCTGTAGGTGAAGTCTTTTTGGCTACAAAGAGGGCCGAGGCCTCCTAAGGTCAAGGTCTCCTCGTCACTTGCAAAGATGTCGAAGAACATATTCAGACATTTCAAAGACGTCCTCATGTCCATCGGTTCCCACTCTGGAATTCTATCAATAAGGTGAGAGTTCCTCTAGTTGAAAAAAAGATCTAAAAAGACGTCCCTTTCTCATGTAATTTCTGTAACCTCCAGGACACACCCACCTCCCCCTTCCAGCTCTGTAATGAAGCCACAGCTGGTGCCAATTTGTGGAACTCCTTAAAGGCTATTCTCCCTTCTATAGCCCCGGACCAAGTTCCCATGCTCCCTCACCTGATTTCCTGCACTCACCTCCCACCTGGTGTGTTCACACCTGCAAGTGCCTTTTACCAACCCCTTTGCCAAAAGGCAGCCAGAGTGACCTTTCAAAGACCTATCAGTTCCTGGCATTTGTCTCCATAGAAATCTGCACTGATCTTCTAACAAATTCTCAGTCCTCCAAAGGCACCCATAATCCTCCCATCAGTCTCTTCATACCCCTCCAACTGACTGATGCCTGTTCTGCCCCATCTCTCTGCCCTTCAACCACACTGCCTCCCTCTTCCTGTGGAGACCACTCATGGTGCCTGCCTCCAAGCACAGGTGATTCCCATTGATGGGAAGACCCTCTTCCTCTCCCCCATCTCCCCACTCCAGTTACTCCCACTTATTCGTGAGCCCACAAGCCCCATGGTACACACTCTCCATGCAGCCTGCTCTCTCTTTTCAAGCACTGGCCTCCGTTTCTAGCTGTGGTTGTGTCATGGATGTCCCTCCCCAGCCAGCCTCCAAGCTCTCCTTCCCTTTAGCTCCAACACCTGACACAGTGCCTGGCACGTAGTAGGCCCTGGCTAGCTTCTAAGAGCCTCACTGAGGGACTGAAAGCATTTTAAAAACGTCACCACGTAGGCTACAAACTGTAGGCAGAAAAAGCTTTGCCTGGATTGACATTTTAGAGACGTATTCGTCAAGTTGGATGTGTTCACTGACTTTACCTTATAAAATTAAAAAAAAAAAAACAAAGGACCTCTGTATCGCTTCGCATCAAACGAAGGCACGTGTATACTATTAGACCATGTTATGAGCTTAATGGAAGGAGACAAGATGTTTTTCTCTAAGAAAACTGTTGAGGTCAAGTGGGAGGAAACAGTCCGTTTGTTGGAGCATTGCTAACTTACTCTCTCACAGCCACTAATAAAAATCTGACACAGGGTGAGTCAGAATTGTCTGTCAGAGATGAGTTAGATCTGGCTCATGTTTCTAGAGACATGAAAGCCAGGAACGAAGAAGGAGGCTTTGAAAGCCTGGGTTGAGGAGGCGGTGTGGTTCACTGCGATGAGCTAAGTGTCTAGGGCCACCGGCAGACATGCGGGCCTGTGTCCTTCCTTTGTTCTGGGGTCCCTCTTGCACCATGTGGTGAGGCTGGTGGCTGGGAGCAGCTCAGGACAGGACCCGGTGGCATCTTACCTCTCCCACCCTCATGTGGGCTCCAGTGGGCTCCAGTAGGTCCCAGGGGACAGCCTGCCTTCCTTGCAAAGCCCAGTAGCACTGGGAGCAGAAACTGGGACCAAAGAGTGAGCACCCTGTTTGACAAGCTGGACCAGCCACCTCTTCTTCAGATGCAGGGGGAGCCCTGACATGCTGACTCCTCCCTTCTCCCGTTCCTCTCTTCCTCTCTCTTCCCTTCCCCTCTCTTCTTCCCTGGTGGTGCCCTTTCCCAATGCCCACTTCATCCCTTTTCCTTTCTACATGCCTGTCTTCTAGAGTTTCTTCTCTTTGCTCCCCATTACTTCCCTTCATCCGAATCTCCTCTTTGGTCCCTTTGTCCCCACTCTCTGCTCCTCCTCCCCTTCCCTGGCCCCTGTTCTGCTCCATCCTGACTGCAGGCAGAGGTGGACTAACATGCTCACTTGCTAGCTCAGCCACCCTCCAGAGAAGTCACTCTTCGGTGGCCACCTTCCTGACCCCCTGGTCCCTTCTCTGCTTGTTCACATATTGCTCTGAAGTCTGAGGACAGAGCGGGGCTGCCACAGAATCAGGCCAGAGGAGAAACCAAACCATGTGCCACACTGTCCCCCAGCCCTGCTGCTCTGAGAGCTTTTGGAGTCCTCAACAGGGTTAGGATTTAGGGGCTTCTTCAGAACCGGGAGTGAAAACAACCATAGGGCAAATGAAAAGCTATGGCCCCCACACAAAAATAATAATCTCAAATGAAAACTATGTTAACTCTGAAGCCCCAAAGTCGAAGAATTGCCTTGAATCTGTCACAAGAAAGCACCCAAGGCCTCACTCTCTGGGTTCTGGGTGCCCTGGGAATGGCAGGAGGCTCTGACATGCGCGTGGGTGTGCCAAGGACGGGGGCTAGCCTGCCCGCTGGCGGGTGGGGGGTACCTGCTGCAGCGCTGTCCCAGGCCGGACCCCTTGCGGACAGGGTGCGGCGCGGTGTCCGGGGTTGTCCCAGTGCCCTGGGGTTCGCGGGAGCCTAGGCCCGGACACCCCCGACCCCCGCTAGTGGCCCTCGTTTTCTGCTCCAGGTGAGGGCGCGGCGAGGTGTCACTTTACCTGTGAGCAGAGGGTACTCCTGAGAAGCCATGGGGCGGGGAGGGGCAGCAGGCAGCAGGAACAGGACAGAGCTGCCTGGGGGGCTGGGCTGGAGCGCAGTAGAGCACAGGCAGCGGCGAGTCCGGTGGGTCCTGCAGTCCCGACTGGGCCACAGCACAACACCCTGGCGCTGCGCGCCCCTCCTCCGCCAGCCCCTCCTGGTCCTCCCAGAGTCTCTGCCAAGTCCTCCGTGAGCTCACTTCCCGTCTTGGCAATTAGCAAAGCCCCTTCTCTGGGCCGCCCCCGACCCGCCCCCGCCCACCTCCCTCCTGAGTCCTCCGTGAGCTCACTTCCTGCTTTGGGAATTAGAAAAAGCCCCTTCTCTGCGCCGCCCCCGCCACCATCCCTCCTGAGGCTGGGCCTGGGCTGGGTTGCAGGGCTAAGCCCTTGCGGTGTTCGAGCCTTGCCAGCGCTGGCGCGCTGGGCAGCCTCCTAGCCTGGCTCCCTGAGCGGGTGTCTGCCCGCGGCCTGGCTGCAAAAGATCATCAGTCCTAACTCCAGCTGCACTCTTGGGTCAGTTTGCTGGCTTCCAGATTGCGCCCAAAGCCAGGAACCAGCTTCCCCAGCACAGGCCTGGGCTGAGATGCCTGCCCTGGATGTGTCTGAGCAGTCTCCTTGTCTCCAGGCAGGGATGGCACTTTGACCTGGATGTTTGGGTTTCTTGTTTGTTTTTTTGGTCATTGGTTATTACATGACCTCCAGGGTAGGTGCTCCACAAAGGGAGTGCAAACAGGTCACCTGATATATAAGCATATGGCCATTCTAGAAAAATAGCTTGGGGTTCCCTCGGAAACGCGGCATTGGTCCTTGCACCATGGTTTAATAGAAAAGGGATTATGCACCAAGTTACTTAAGTGAGCATAGGTTGAAATTGTTTACTGAGAGTAAATATGTAAAATAGTTATATTTTAACTAAATCTATCATCAATCATAAATCTATTACACGAAGGTTACAGGCAATTTAAATGCAAGAGAACTCTCTTCAGGGTTTTAAATAATCCGTGTCTGTCTTGGCACATGAGAATGCAAAGATAGGAAATGGTTTGTAAAAGATCATATAATAGGTTTTACTATATGGTATCAGCAATTTTTCATAAAGGAGCGGCCTCCAGCTAAAAACTCAGCTTTGAAAAATGCAGAAAAGCAGCAAACGTTTCTATGGTTTGTGTCTCCATATTCCTTTATGGCCAGTTTGAACAAATCCACATGCTTTGATTCAAAGGTAATAAATTCCTCTTATTTGGAAAAATGATGTTTATTTTTGTTCTCTCACCCTTCGCAGGTGGTTTCATTTTAGCACACTTCAGAGTTATAATTTCATGCTTATTAAAAACATTTATTATGATCTACATAGATGAATGAAACTTTTATTAAATTATTTGACATAAAATCTGTTATTTTAAAAAATGTATTTCCTTTGAAGGGTTATTTTAGAGCGTTCAGAGAGGATCTAGGAGTGTGGTATTATGCAGTTTTTAAGTAGGTATGAAATGGTTATTTATATGATTGTTTCTTTAAGGCTTATGTATATTGTCCATTATATGCTATAAAATATTTTGAAAGTAAATTTAAGGAATGTTTTACATAGTTTATTTTTTGGAAAAAATTATTGAAATGACTTATGAAAGTCAGTATACTCTCAACATTAATTTATTCTGAAATTTACCAATTGTCTATTGAACCTATTATATGGCAGATATTACTTCAGACTACACTGGTAAATGAAATACTTGGCTTTGTAGAACTTTTATTTTATTTTATTTTTTAAAAATATTTTATTTATTTATTTGACAGAGAGAGAGATCACAAGTAGGCAGAGAGGCAGGCAGAGAGAGAGAGAGAGGAGGAAGCAGGCTCCCTGCTGAGCAGAGAGCCCCATGCGGGACTCGATCCCAGGACCCTGAGATCATGACCTGAGCCGAAGGCAGCGGCCTAACCCACTGAGCCACCCAGGCGCCCTAGAACTTTTATTTTAATGGGTGAGACAATTAAAAGCTATAAACCTTAATAAAAATTGCATAGTGCATTCAAAAATGATGAGTACAATGGGGAAAAAGAAAAATTCGATCAGGGTGAGAAAAATCAAGGTTGCTAGGCAGGGGATGGGGAGCTAAAAGTTTCAATAGGAAGATCAGGGTAGTTACAATGAAGCTGACAATTGAACAAAGGTATGGAAAGGTGATGAATTTGCCCAGAACTATCAGCAATAAGGTCACCCCAGAAAAAGGAATTGGCTATCTTGAAGGCCATAAGGTTGGATCATGCCTGGCATATCTGAGGAATAGCAAGGAGGCCACTGTGAGTGACTGAAGAGTAGCAGGGAAAGAGGTCACCGAGGTTAAATGAGTGGCTAGATCATGTGAAAGCTTAGAAGTCATTGTAAAACTCTGGCTTTTATATTTGGAAACTTACTGTGTGATAGAATTTCTGCTAATAACTGAGAGTTCAAATGTCCATAAAATTTCAAGGATTCTTATTCTAGTAAGACAGAATAAAGAAAAAGAGTTCATATTTTCACATGGTGTAACAAATGCTCGGAGATCCAAGTGTAGGAAGCTATGGGAGCACAGATGAAGGCACTAAAATCACACCAAAATATTTGATGACTGTGACTATATATACATTTGTATTTTCTATATTTTTTATAGTCATGGAATCACACAGTATTTACTATTCATTGCCTGGCTTTTCTTTTCTCAGCATCATTACTTTGAGAATCTCCAATTGTAAATAGTTCATTTTGATGTTGAATAGTAATCTCTTTAATGAATAGATCATAATTTGTCTTTTCTCTATTGATGGACATTGATGAACAACATTTCCACTGTTTTCAATTCTAAAAGCTGCTATGAAATTCACATACAAGTCCTTGTATGAACATAGGGTATGTTTCTCTTGGTTAAATGCCTAGAAGTAAAATGGCTATTTGTGTAACTGCAACATATTTTGCATTTAAAAAAATTTTCAAACTATTTTCCAAAGTGGTGGTATCATGATATATGCCAACAACAATTTAGATTTTTTGTTGCTTCTCATTCTAGCTCAACCAAGTACAATTAGCCTTTATAATTTTAGCCATTCTAATAGATATGTAAGCATGCCTCATTAGGATTTTAATTTGTATTTCTTTAATGTCTAAATGTTGAGAAATTTGTCATGTGCTTATAAGCCATCCATATCCTTTTGGTGACATGTCTCTTCCATTATTTCCTTCACATGTAAAATTGGATACTCTGTTTGGTTATTAGTAAGGTTTTTTATTTTTTTTTCATTTTTTAATAATCAGAGTAGATGTCCATTATCAGATATAGTATTTGCAAATCCCTTCTCCATCTTTACGGTTTCTCAATGGAGCTTTGATAGCTGTGTCTTTCAAGAAATATGCTACTTCTTTCCTGGTACACGGAGGTATGACTAGGACATTATCAATGTTGACCTTTGCAAACAAAATCATGGCTTAAGATATATGTAGTCTGCAGTTGTTGGGAGTGTTCACCATCCTTGCCTCTAACTCACCTCTCACTGCCCACACATTCAGATATAGGGGAATATTGATTGACAAAATATTAATTGCCAAATACCACTAGTTGGAGAATAAGAAAAATGCAGGCACCTGATTATATAATATTACTTAAATAAAATATGTTTTTATAAGTGCTATTGGAAGTAAATTCCTCAATACTTTAATCACACAGAATGATGGAATCCTCGATTTTTTTTCTTGTATTTACTAAGAAAATGATCATGCCTCAAGTATATTAAAATGGAATAGGGAAAATTAAAAATTGTTTTAAGTTGATTTGCGTGTGTTGTGCGTATGTGAGAGAGAAAGTGAGAGAAAAAGAGAAAGAGAGAAAAAGAGAACGGGAAAGACAGAGAGGTGGCTGCAGTGAATTGATGAGTTGCAGGATAGATTTTAAAGTTTTGTCTTTTGCTTTCTACATTTCCTTTTCCTTAGGTTCAAGAGAACAATCAGTAGTATCTCAGATGCCTGCTGCTAACATCAGCAGAAAGAGTTAGAGGTTCCCAGAAAATTAAAGATGAGATATAGTTTTCCTGACATAAGAAAAGTCATTTTTTGTCCCCAGCTATTTTCAATGATCTATACCCGACCTGTGTACTTGCCCAAGCACACTTCTTCCAAAACTTCCTGGGAGGTTCTTACAAAGAAATGCAAAAACCTCACTAGTTAAGGATTTTGAGGGAACAAGGCAATGGGAAAACTAACAGTCACCACCAGACCAGGAAATAGCCTAAGCTATTGAGACAATAAATCAGTGGTAAAACTCCTAGTGCTATTTCAAAAGTAATCAAGGCCTTGCATTCCTTGTCCCAGAAAATGAGTCCAAGACCCCATCTACTTTATATCTGCTCTTGAAGCCTGCAGAGTCCCTTTCCCTTGTCCAACAGTTACCTCTGCTTTATTCTAACGTTGAAGTTTCTGCCCTCGGTGGAATACAAGCTTCATTCAGGTGAACATGCAATACATATTGCACAAATACATATGTGGATGTGCATGCATCCACAACCTTATGACCAACCATACACGGGATAATAAAACTCTCCCTTCTGAGTATTCATCTTAAATACGAAATAAAAATCTCTCTCTCCTGTTCAAACAGTCAAGGCCTTGGAACTTATTCCCTGTGATCTCCTTGTATGTTGTAAACAAAGATTCCTTTGTTTGACAACTCCACCTGTTTCTGTGATTCACCAAAGACTGACCTCAGTTAGTTCAGTTACTGTAATGGCTTTCACTACTCTGATTCTACCTCTGCAAGTCTCCAAATTTAACTATTTTTTCCTCCCAATTCCGCATATTCTTGGCTTTAAACAGCAACTCTGAAGAGATGATTTGCTTGTTTAAAAAAAAATCAAGAAAAGGGAGTAGTAGTAAACATTGTAACTTTGAACTTCCTGCCCTAAGGGGCTCTCCTGTTGTTTCTCTTTGACTTCCTGGACTGAAATGATAGAAATTTGGCAATACATCACTCCCCAATCCAGATAACTGACAGAACAGTTTAGACTCTTAGAAAAATATTAGTTTAAAAGATCACATAATTAAATACTTAAGCATGTAGTGTAATGGAGTGGTTTTCAAGAAATATATTTTGGTCATCTGAATATTTAGTTTTCAACCATGGCTACTGACTCACAGCTCCTAAAACTCTTGGAATTTTTTGTGATAAGGGTGAGAGAGGTGTGTTTTGTTATGTTAATGAAGTGACCTTCAGACCTCACTCAAGCCAAGGGCTGTTTGCCTTAAGGACCAACCACTTGGTGAAAGCCTTCATAACTTTTTGCCCAACATGCCTCCCCTTCCTCCCAATTCAGGATTATCTGGGGAGGGAAGAGGAGCTGGAGATTAGATCAGCAAATGACAATGATTGAGTCAGTCATGACTATGTTACGAAGCTTCCACAGAAAACCTGAAAGGACTGGGTTCAGAAAGCTTTTAGTTTGTTAAATGTATGAAAAGGCAGGAAGAGTGGCAGTCTTCCAGAAGGTAATAGAAGCTCTGTGCCCATTCTCCATACCTTGCCGTGTGCACTTCTTTATCTATCTATTGACTTAAATCTTCTATTATATCTTTTAATAAGCTGGCAAACATAAAGTAAGTATTTTTCTGAGTTTTGTGAGTCCCTGTAACAAATTAAAAGAACGTAAGAAGTAGGCCACTGGGACCTCCAACCTGTAGTTGCTCAGTCACAAGCACAGGTAATAACCTAGGGCCTACAGTGAGACTGGCATCTGAGGTGGGGTTGGAGATAGTCTTGGAGGACTGATCCCTTAACTGATAAAATCTTACACTATGTTCAGGTAGATAGTGTCAGAATTTAGTTGAATTCTTGGAGATCCTGCTGTTTTCTGAAAATTATTTGGCATTGTTGGTATGATGTCCTAAAACCCAAAAAGATATAGCTACCTCAAAATAAGAATAAGGTTGACAGCTTATATATAATAAGTGAGTATATCAGGGATTTAAAATATACCCAATAAATAATGTAAGGTAATAAGGAAAGATTTTGAAATAAAAACAAGAATAAGAACCTAGTGGTGCTAATAGATTAAATATATGTAATCTAGTTGAATTAAGAATACAATGGATAGAATACGTAATGGATCCAATAGAGATAAGAAGTCACTTAAGGATATAGTCATCTGGATACCAGCAAAGCCTTAAAATTATCAATATAAAAGAGGTGTAAGATGTAGGTGATGTGTGTGGAACAAAAGCTAGAGAAAAAATTAGATTTCCTTACTACTCATAGCCTGTTGACAAGTCCTTGAAGTTCCTCTGGGGACTCAGCTGCTTCCATGTGGACACATCCACTCAGGGCAAAAAGCATTCTTAGTCCACCCCCCAGGATACTGAAAATCTACTTTCACATGTAAAAATTACTTTGGAAACTTCTTTATCTCTACTCCCCACCCCTGCCCTCAAGATATACATTGGCAATCATCTCCCAAGCATATACCCACTGATACACATCAGAAGAGTCTCTTCCCTGAGTTTTTACCAAATAGTAATAAATGACCTTTCCCTAACAATAGCTAGCCCCCTAGAGGTCCTGGAAACCTTGTTTATAAAATACCTTGGAGGCTTGTGCTATCCCTCAGCTCCTCCCAAATTGAAAGTATATAATCAGCCACTCTTCATGACCCTCTCTCTCTACTCCAAATAAATAAATAAATATTTTTTTAAATAAAATAAAATAAATGACTTTTTTTAAATGAAAGAAGAAAAAGGAAGGAAATATTTGAATATTAATGTACATCTATTTCTCAAGCATAAAATAGTCAAGACACTGGATTAAAACTTACAAAAAAAGAAAGAAAATATTCATAACTATAGTTGACACTATGAATCCCAAACTAGGGCATACATACATACCAAAGACAAAAAAAACACAAAATCATAAGTGTTAGAGAGAAAAAAAAAATAATTCATTAATAAAGAAACAAGAATCAGACTGACAGAAATTTTTTAAATAACATCAGATATAAAAAAGAATGAGGTAATAGCTTTATTATCTTGAAAAAAATAATCACAAATGTAAACATTTAGATCCTTATAAAATGTCATTGGAATAGGAAGGCATAATAAAAAAAAAATATTTTCAGGAATACAGACCACAGATAATTTTCCTTAATTTGTGTAGGCAGCACTTAAATACTAATATTATTTTAACAGTTAAAATGTACTCTATGACCTATGGGGTGGGGGAAAAGAGGATGACCAAGTCATCTTGAAATAATTCAGTTTTATGAAAAAAGTAAAAAGATCAAAAAAAAGACTTAAAGAAAAGAGAGATAAAACATATGCATAATAAAAATAAATAAATAAATAAACAACTGGAGTGCCTGGGTGACTTAGTCGGTTCAAGTGTCTGCCTTCAGCTCAGGTGATGATCCCAGGATCCTGGTATTGAGCCCTGCATCAGGCTCCCTTCTCAGTGGAGAGTCTGCTTCTCCCTCCCATTGAGAAAAAAAATTTGACTTATTTATTTGAGAGAGATAATCTCTAAATTTTACTTATTTATTTGAGAGAGAGTGAGAAAAGAAAAACATGCACACAGCAGGGGGAATAACAGAGGGAGAGGGAGAAGCACCCCACTGAGCAGGGAACCCCCTGTGGGGCTCTATCCCAGGACCCGGGTATTATGACCTGAGCTATAGGTAGACACTTAACTGACTGAACCACTCAGATACCCCAATGAATACAATCTTTAAAAATAATAATAATAATAATAATAATAATAATAAATAATATTTCAGATAGTATGATTTTTTTAATGTAAGACTTGGTATAAAAACAGGATGACATACTTGTCTAATTATAGCAAAAGACTTTGATAAGTTTAGATGCAGTAGTACATAAAAAATTTAACTTCTTTCATTAACTGATAATTTAATTAGATTAAATTAAGAGACATCAAAATTTAGAGAATCTAATAGTCCTGATCTATTAATAAATGTAGCCATCCTGACCCCAAAACCATAGTCTTCAGTAAGTATATAAGCATAAGTTGAACATTTACACAAACAGGCCATTATTTAGGTCAGAAGTATATGCCAATAAATTCCTAGAGTTAAATATCAGGTTATATTTTTCAAGAATGAGGCAATAAAATTAGAAAACAATGACCAAAATATTAAATTCATATAATTGGAAGTTAACTTCATACCTAAAATGAAATAATACAGCTAATTCAGAAATTTTAAGAATTACAGTACTTTGGTAATATCAACTCTCAAAATGAGTAACGGACAGGTGGGGCTAGGGAGGAAGAGATCCATAGGGAACTTTGTGAACAGGCTCTCAGAAATCCCCAAAATGTGGTGTGGGAAAACCAGAGTAAAGAGATAAATTGGGCCACCCTACCCCAGGGAAGAGCACCCTGATCTAGGCCTGTGGGATGGAGGACCACCCTGCCCTAGGTGTATGGGGTGGGTCATGTGGGGTGGGTGTCTCTATGATAAACACCTGTAACCAAAAAAGAATAATCAGACCCTAAAAAGGAGGTAAGCCATTGCAGCAGTTATTGATAGAGATGATTAAAGTTGCCTGGTTACCTTTTTATAAAAAATAAACCCTGAAGGCACTCATTGTTAACTGTGTGGGGACCCCTCTTAGTTGTGAGAGCTTTTTCTATATATTCACTTGATAAACTTCTGTCACTTACTCACTCTCCATTGCCCATGAGATTCCTTCTTTGACTCCAAGAGACAAGAACCTAGCTCTCCCACATCATTCCCTAGAGTTAAGTATCAGGCTATATTTTCCAATGATAAGGCAATAAAACTAGAATAGAATGACCAAAATATTAAGTCCATGTAATCCTGGAAGTTAACTTTATACCTAAAAAGAAATAATACAGCTAATTCAGAAATATTTAGAATTACTGTACTATGGTAATATCATTTGTGAAACAAGTGACAATAATTAAAGGTATGAAGGAAATCTAAAGGTTTAATTGTATTAATTCAAAAGAAAAACAAAACAATACAACAAAAACACCAAAGCATAAAACAACAAATCAAAACAAAAAGAATATAAAGGCAAAACCTAAGAACAACAGCAGTAATAACAAAATCTTATAGAAACAAACAAATTTTTGGAATAGATTAATAAGAAAGATTTGACCAATGAGTACTGGTCAGAAATACTCAGAGATGATGAAGATAAAATAAAATACTAAATGAAATGTATAAAAACTAAATTATAGACCTAAGAGACTGATTAAAAATGCTTCTAGAAAAGGAGTCTAATTTGAAGACAATAAAATTAATAGCACCATAGAGAAAACTGTATTTGTGACATAGGGGATCAATTAGAGATGATAAAGTATTTCCTTAAATATCAAAGATAACAATTAGACTCAATGGCTCAGTCAGCTAAGCCTCTGCCTTCACCTCAGATCATGATCCCAAGGCCCTGAGACTGAGCTTGACTCCCTGCTTGGTGGGGAACATGCTTCTTCTTTTCCCTCTCCCTCTGCAGCTTCCCCTGCTGGCACTTGTTCTCTCTCTCTCTCTCTCAATAAATAAAATATTAAAAGTTAAAAAAATTAAGAAATAAGCATCAAAGATTAATCCATAACGTAAAAATATTTATTAAAGTGATTAATTAATTTATATTAAAATTAAATATTTCCTTGCAATTAAGTGCAGTGTGGAGAAAAAGTTAATAGACAACTGACATAGGAATGAACAATACTTAAAATATTTAAAACTGACAAGGAATTATTAGATTTAGACTCCATGATGATCTCTATGTATGTGCATTTAAAACACCTTAAATACTTTGTAGGAATGTGCTACAGGAAATTAAAGAGGGAGGGAGATAAAGGGGGAAAAAATAGCTCAACTTGAAATGACTAGTTGGTTGCCACTGTGTTTTATTTACATTTTCCACCACTTTTTTGGTCAATGAAATTATTTTACATGTATCTATTATTATCTTGTAGGACATGTTACACTAATATCATTATTAATGAAGTTGAGAATAAGAATATGATGCCTCATTTCATCATAATTGTTAAAAATGATCCCTAAGCTGGTAAATGCAGGAAGCCAGAAATAGAAATAATAATTAGCACCAGTTCAAAAGCTTGTCCACCTGGAACCTGTAAGAAAATCCAACTAGATCCTGAAAATAATGAGTGATCTGAGGAAACTGGACAGGGATATAGATTTCCAGATGCTTTTTACTTATAATGGCAATAGCAACTTAGACAAGATAATGGAAAAAAATCTATTAATTGGCAGTTGGAAAATTATTAAAAAATATAAACCATAAGCCAATGAGCTTGGGAAAATTATGAAGAATCTACATAAACATAAAAAGAAACAATATATATTTGCCAAGGAACATTCACATTTTAAAAAATAAGTTGAAAGGGGAACAATATGCCATAATACATGTATCAATGTTTTTCATAGAAGTTTAGTATAAAAAATAAACATTTTAAATAATTTATTTGGAAATTGATATCACATATCTGAAAAACTTGGAAGAAGAAATGGATAACCATGACTAAACAAATGTAGCAGAAAAATGATTTACAATAATAGATAAAAGCTATTCAAAAATGCAGTGAATATTGGCCAAAGCTTAGAAAAATCGATAAAATATAAAATGTAAAATGAATTCAGGAATGAAAAATAGAATTCCATTAAATCTAATTTGGAAAGAACTAATAATTTTTTTTTTGGCCTGAATCTGCTCTGCCTTTCATTAGGTGGGACACTGACCAAGCCCACTCAGCTCCTCTCTCATGCCCAGTAATAGAAAAGTCAGGGACATTAATTACTTCTGGGATGAATTTTAACCACTGTGGATAGGATGCAGAAGCCAGTGGGTTAAACAGATTCTTTCTTGTTTCAGGAAAATAATTCTGAGATGTATTCTGTGCATTAGAATTGATGCTCAGTTGTCCACAATCATAATCCACTCAGTCTGAACTCATATATGTTTCTCCTGGACCACTTAGCTCTTCTCATTCTCTCCTCTTCCACGTGATCAAATTCCAAAATAATTATTTAGGTTGTGTATGCAAGTCCTGATTTTGAAGGGAAACTCAGTTACAGAAAGAGATGAGAATAAAGATACAGGAAAAAAAATGGTGCACTTGGGTGACTCAATTAGATAAGCATCTGACACTAGATTTCAGCTCAGGTTGTTATCTCAGGGCGATGAGATGAAGCCCCTACAGGCTCTGTGCTAGGCAAGGAGGTTGCTTAAGATTCTCTCTTCTTATCCCTTTCCTTCCCCCCCTCACCTCCCATGCTGTCTTTCTCTTAAATAATAAGCACTGCTGAACTATCTTAGATTCTGTACCTTCTCTCCAGCCATGAACCTATCACTGTCTCTAACTCTTGAAAACTTCATTAGACAAATTAATGTGGTGAAGGAAGCAATATGAGAAAGCCTATTAATCTGATGAGCATGGAACTGAACAAACCCTATAGATACTTTCCCTTTGGTTTCTAGCCTATCAATACCTACAGTGAGTCACGTACACTCAAGATTATTGTTTTTATTGTATACTTCATATATTCATTAATTTTTGACTCATTATCATTTTGTTGAAGTGTTAAACTATGGTAATAAACAAACTTTTAAGTAACTTTTCTTCCTATGATACAAATATAACTTGCACTTGAGCTTTAGCTAATTTTATGTTCTAAAATTGCCAAAACAAAATGATCAAGGTTTCTAGATTATTTACTGTATTTTCTACTATATAATATTGTTCTATCTCTTCTGTATAAAGAAAATGAATGCTTGCGGCTCTTGGGTGGCTCAGTGCGTTAAAGCCTCTGCCTTCTGCTCAGGTCATGATCCCAGAGTCCTGGGATAGAGCCCCACATCAGGCTCTCTGCTCAGCAGGGACCCTGCTTCCCTTCCTTTCTCTCTGCCTGCCTCTCTGTCTACTTGTGATCTCTGTCTGTCAAATAAATAAACAAAATCTTTTTAAAAAAAGCAAATGAATGCTTGATAACTAAATGAATGCTTTACTGAACAAATTAAATATGGCAATAGCATTTTATTTTATCATGCTTTACATATTAAACTATAATATTATATCACTAGTCTACAAATAATCTACTCACATAGTGATTTGGAAGCTTTTAGCAAAGGAATTCTTCCTCCTGATTGTAGTATAAAAGCCACAGAAATATACAGAAGACTCCTAGGATAGAAAGTTAAATCCAGTTACCCGTGATGCCTTGAGTAGGACCTGACCTATGTATGCCCTGGGATGCACTAGTAACTGTTACATGTGATAGGATTATATTTAATATCTAGAGTTTCATTTACTTCACAAAGGAGATATAAATTTGAGAATAAAATATTTGATGAATCTATAAAGTCTATATCTATTTGGAACCAATGTGGTAGAATTAAGATGTTAATTTGAAAAAAAATTTCATTGAACACATACACATATTCAATTGTTTTTATATATATAAACAGCATTATTTATTTATGTAAATAAATGCATTGTCAGTAAAATCCATTTACTTATCAATCATAAGGGTAATTTTAAGTACTAAGAATAAGAAATATGTGAAAAGATAAGTGTTCAAAAGTGCAGTTTGTGGTAATTAATACAATATGATAGGCTCATAAAATAGATATATTACTTGAACTTAAAAGCTTCTATAATTAAGCGATGACCACTTGAAATTTGTAATTAGTCTTGCTGCAGTTTTTTCCTTGCACTTATTGCCCTTCCCCAGAAGTTCATTAAGAATTTCTGTGAATGTCCTTATGTTTAATCTCATTCATAGATTCCACTGCTGCTCACAAAACAAACCAAAAAGAGAGGTAACTCTATGTGGCACTCCATCCACAAGCAATACATTCATAAATAATTAAAAAGCTCTCTACTTCATTTGTTACCCATTCATCTGATAATTAAATGAGTAACTGAGGCCATTTTACCAGCACTTTTAATAGAATGCGACTCAGAAACTTCACAGTGTTATTTAAGAACAAATGCTCATGTGTTAAGGTTTTTATTTTTTTTAAATCAACAAAATAATTTTCAAATATTAAAAGCAAATGTCTCCTTTTCCTCCAAGTTTCCTTGCTATGTCAGTTATAAATAAATAGATTACAACCGTATTTTGAGTAGTAGATAAAAACAAATGTTTTGAAACTGTCTGTGGGTTGAGTGTCTGGGTTAACTTGTATAAATATCTGAACTCAATGTATTTAGACTTTATTAGATGGTTTTTTTAGACTATTTAAAAATACATGCTCAGATAATGACAACATTATTTTATTCATTTTAATAAATAAATTATTTTATTTAATTATGTTTAGATATTTGTTTATTAAATTAATGATTTAATATTTAACAATCTAAATTTGAAATATTTAAAATTCTAAAAAATATTTATTTAATTAAATTGATATATTTAATATAAATATTCAATAAATTATTTAATCATTATTATAATTATGCAATACATTATGTATTGTGTAATAATTGCATTTTAATAAATAAATAAATGTATTATTTACATTATTTTATTTTACTTTATTTTATTTAGTTGACAAAGAGAGGGAGAACGCAAGCAAAGGGAGTTGCAGGCAGAGGGAGAGGGAGAAGTAGGCTCCCAGCTGAGCAGAAAGTTCAACCTGGGGTTCCATCCCACGACCCTGGGATCACCACCTGAGTCGACGGCAGATGCTTCACTGACTGAGCCATCCAGATGCCCTAGGCTTTGTATTCTTCGCTTCTAAATATTGATGCTGCTTCATCTCTGGAGTTAGTAAATTGATGTTGAGAATTCATATCAAAGAATTGATAGTAGCTCTTAAACAGAAACATGTAATTTAGGGGAAAAAAAGAACAGAAGGAAGAGAAAGCCCAAAAGTCAAAAGCACATTAATATAAAATTTAATTAGATAAATAAAGCTGATTTTCCTGAAGGGGTCTAATAAAAGGGCTGCAAAGAGCTGATAGGATTAGGAAAATTGTCCACTCCTGGTCATTTCATAATTTTAAACTATTCCTTATTAATAAATATACTTAGTTCCAGAAACACAACCACATAAGGACATTTCCACCAAGTTTCCTCTAACAGCATTTACAAATTAGATGTTCAAACAATGTAGTTCGTTACATGTTGCATCGGTATCTTAAAGTATAAACACTTTCTGTGACACATTTTCTAACAATTAAAATTAATATATATATATACATATTATATATATAATATGTACATATATATATATCTTACCCTAAATGGAAAAAAATATATATATATCGAAACCTTATCCCTAAATGAAACCTTTCTTTGTTTATTAGCTTAAATAGGTAAATTAGCAACAACAACAACAACAAACAGCTAATATTATAGAGGTAGGAACAATTTACCTTTTCATTCATTGTTATTTTCTAAAAATTCCTATTTTATTTTCTCATCTGTCATAATAATTTTCTAAATCTCCTGCCTTATTCAATTTTTTTCTTTTAGTGGAAATCTCTATTTCATATTTATTTTCTCTTCCTCCACTCTTTGCTCTAATAATTCAATGTATTATTAGATTTTCTGTTTTTCTCTTTATCCAGATATATCTTTTCTTTCTTTCTTTCTTTTTTAAATAATTTGATTTGCTGGCATTTTACATCAGTACATGCTTTCTTATGGATGTGAGAAATGTCTGTGGAACTACTAGAAGTATAAACTTTTTTACCTTTAAGAAGTTTACATGGCTCAGTTGGTTAAGTGTCTTCCTTCAGATTAGGTCATGATGCCAGGGTACTAGGATCCAGTCCTGCATCAGCTGCCTGCTCAGCAAGGAGTCTGGTTCTTCCTCTCCCTCTGCCCCTCCCTCTCTCTCTCTAATAAATAAATAAAATCATTAAAAAAAAAGACTTACTGAAACCTGAGACTGAATTACTAAATTCAGTCTTAATATAAAACAGCTAATCAAAGCAATGATCACAACTGGAAAATTTATTCAGATCATGGTTTAACATTTTTGGTTGACACAGGACCTTTTTCAGTAACAACTTTCCCTAAATATCAATTTCTTTTTAAGGCAAAAAATTTTGACAAGAAATCCAGATCCTTCTCATCATTTTCATATCAATTTAATGTGACATCCTCGGAGTATATAATCAAATATGTAATTATTCTATCTGTTGCCTTGTATATTGCCTGTATCTTTTTCAGACTCAAAGTTCCATTGAGGTAGAGGTTTTTTGTTTTGTTTTTAAAGCAGAGATTTTTAAAGTGTTTGATATATACAAGATGCTTAATAAGTGTTTACAAACCTATGTATTTCAGAAGCCTTAAACAGGCTTTAAAATAATGTAGGTGATATTAGTAGTCATATCAAACAATTTGTAGGTTTCAGTCATGTAAATAACTACATTTCTCAGAGACAGAGAAACATACAAATGATCTGGGTCCAGTAGGATAATGCTAGCATGTGTTGTAAATTCTCTTATATGAACTTATTCTTGCAAGAATTGGTTATGTGGCAGAAAAAAAGGTATCACTATCTTATACTTTGTTATTTAAATCGATTTATGGAAGTTGTTAATTTCTTACACTGCCCCTTTGTTTCAGTGGACCCAATTTCCGTGGTAATGGTGAGAGGAAAGTAGGCAATTTAGGCAGCAGCAAAAATCTCCTACAAGGCACTATAAAATAAGGCTTGTTCTAGATCATGGGTCTGTCCAAAGGGGAATGTTAAGGGGTAGAATGGATGATGGATGCATTGTGGACTTATAACTATAAGATTAATACTGTTATGCCCCAATAATGGGTCTATGATTAAAGGAGCGAGACTGATGTAAATCGAAGGTCAAGCAAAGCTTTATTTCATGCCAAGCATTAAGAATCTAACTGAACGTTCGGGGCCACACCTCTTTTGAGAGAAGGCAACCCTTCCCTGTTTCACAGTCTAGCTTTTAAGGGCAAAGGCCATGCAGTCAGGCCTGGCCACGCACAGGTGACCAATGAGATTTTAACACACACAGGAAACTCCACAGTGAGGCTAGGTGACCAATTGAGGTTCAATTGACCCTAGTATAGACATTTGACCCAGCCTATTACACCTTGATTAGGATTGGTGCCAAAACGGTTCCCAAAGGGCGGAGGAGTGGGGCATACTCCTTAGTATCTAGGGAGACAATATGCAAACACCGCCCCTCCTCCCGCTGATTGATGTCTCCACCTGGCCTGACCCACTCTTGTATATGGGCTTTGTTACCTGGAGCTGATTTCCAGGACTTGTTTTTAAGTGAATCCCCTGGGGGAAGGGGAGCAAGGACAGTTTAAGGGTTAACCTCAATGAAAGCCTCTTGCTAAAATATAAAAATATAAAATAGGTCCTTACATTACAACAACTCAGTAGGGAAAGTCCCAGTGTGGTGATAAAAGAAGTGATGTAACTTGCATTGCACATTTTATTTTTAAAACGTGTAAGTTGTATTTTTCCCTGCCATGACATCATACTTTATCTTCATCTCTGTCTACTAGTTTAAAAGTAGTTAAACAAACTCAACAATTTTTTTGAAATTTTTTTTTATTTATTTAAGAGCAAAAGCCAGAGAGAGAGAGAGAGAGAGAGAATGAGCAATATGGGGCTCGATCCCAGGACTCTTGAGATCATGAACTGAGCCAAAGGCAGACACTTAACTGAATGGGCAAATGAGACTCCCACAAACTCAACAATTTTATAAAATTTTTATTTGTTGGGGTGCCTGGCTGTATCAGTCAGTAAAATATGTAACTCTTGATCTTGGGGTTTTACATTTGAAATCCACCTTGGGTGTAGAGGTTTTTAAAAATAAAATCTTTAAAATTTTTTTTCCTTTTTTTATTTAAGCCATAGTATGGCAGTGTTGATCACTATATTGTACACCTGAAACTAATATTATCCTTATTTTAACTAACTGGAATTTAAATAAAAACTTTAAAAATAAAATAAAAATAATAATCATAAAAATAAAAAAGAGGAAAAATTATTTGGCAGGCAATTTTATTAATTGCATAATTATTTATTATTATCATAGTCTGTGTGTGTCGGTGGGAAGTGGCTGGTATTACATTGAGTTCCATATGTGTGTAACACTGAGGTCCATGTCTGTAGTCAGTCTTTTTTTTTTCATTTAATTTATTTTCAGTGATCCAAAATTCATTGTTTATGCACCACACCCAGTGCTTCATGTAATAAATTCCCTCCTTAATACCCACCACTGGGCTCACCCAACCACCTGCCACCCTCCTCTTCAAAACCCTCAGTTTGTTTCTCAGAGTCCACAGTCTCTCATGGTTTGTCTCTCCCTCCAATTTCCCCCAGCACACTTCTCTCCATCTCCCAGTGTCCTCCACGTTATTCCTTATGTATTGAGCCTTATAAAAACTTTTATTTCTTTCCCTATTCTCCTTTGCATATGTTTACCTTAGATGTTAAAATGTTATAAACCTCTCCTGCCTGGTCCATTTTCTCTCTCTTCTCTCATGATTTCTCATGCTCTCCCTGCCAACCCCACATGCCTTACAATATCTGGATATGACTAATTTCTTCCTGAGCTACTTTATTCTACTCTGCCATATGGTTGCCCTTCCCTCTTCTGTACCATAACTTCTATCCCCTGCATTTGTGCTTTAACAATACCTAATTCTTTTCACTACATCTGTATCTTTGAGGTCAATACTCAGTAGTGCAATCGCTGGGTCATAGGCTAGCTCTATTTTACTGGAAAGAAGGGCCATATGCACCCAAGTGTTCATAGCAGCAATGTCCACAATAGCCGTTCTGTTGAAAGAGCCAAGATCCCCTTCAACAGACAAACGGATAAAGAAGATGTGATCTATGGATACAATGGAATATCACTCAGTCATCAGAAAGGATAAATACCCAACTTTTGCATCAACATGGATGGGACTGGAGGAGATTATGTTAAGTGAAATAAGTCAAGCAGAGAAAGTCAATCATCATATGGTTTCACTTATTTGTGGAACCTAAGGAATAGCATGGAGGACATTAGGAGAAGGAAAGGAAAAATGAAGTGGGGGGATTGGAGGGGGAAATGAAACATGAAAAACTATGGACTCCAAGAAACAAACTGAGGTTTTTAAAGATGAGAAGGATGTGGGGATGGGTGAGCCTGGTGATGGGTATTAAGGAGGGCACATATTGCATGGGGCACTGGGTCTTTTACACAAACAATGAATCATGGAACACTACTTCAAAAACTAATGATGTATTTTATGGTAACCAACATAACATAATTTAAAAAAAAAAAGGAGGGGGACAATTCCTAACACTCAATCTTTGCTAGTTTCTTGTTTACCTCCTTTTAAGAGTAAGCTCATTAGTGGTTTTTTGTTTGTTTGTTTGTTTTGTCTCAACTAAAAGAAGAAAAATAATACACATTATTTTGAAAACTTTTTGAACAGTGTACAAACGTTAGTCAAGTCCACAATGTCTCATCTCTTCTTCCTCCTAACATGGCTAAGTTGAAAAACCCTTTATCTGGGAAAAGATCATTCTCCTGCCACCTTGTGTAAGATTTTAGCTTTAGCTTAGATTATCCTTTCTTTCCTTTTCTGAAAATAAGTTGAAAATATTAATAGCCTCATTTTCTTCTTCCAAAATATGACTGCTTCTTTACCAAGTGCAAAAGCAACCCATTTTGACCATAGTAAACAGCTTGGACCTACTTTTTTGGCTCACTGTTTTAGTGAGACAAGTGGAGTGAAGATGACACACCATTTCCAAATGTATTAATAATTGGTAGACCATACTTCTAAATTGAAGTTTTGTTGCCATTAAACTACGACCAGACTCGCTATAATTACAGAGGTAAATTCTTTATATTTACCATATTTGAAATTACTATAAAATACCAAAATAAAATTATGATTATGTGAAGAGTCTGTCATATTAAGAAGATGACTTTGAAATTATTGCTTATCTAAATGAAATTTCCCATTTTATAATCTTGTATAAGCTTCCGTTGTCATTTCCTATTTAAAATCTATTAGAAGGCACTCTTATTTTCCCTTAAGTGGGAAGTCAAATGTGGAACAAATTCATCCCAAAGGAACTGATTCTATATTCCACTGAAGACCAGTTGGCTTCCATGTGGCATTTTGCCCCTTGCATATTGTTCATCTCCTACAACAAATGGGGGTATGCTCTTTAGTAAACTAATTCAACTCAATTAGAGACATTGTCTTCAAGGGATAACATCATAGAGACTAGAATGAGAATCATACTTTTGGGAAAATTGGGCCCAGGTTTTTTGTTTTGTTTTAAGATTTTATTTATTTATTTGACAGACAGAGACCACAAGTAGGCAGAGAGGCAGAGAGAGAGGGGGAAGCAGGCTCCCTGCTGAACAGAGAGCCTGATGCAGAGCTCGATCCCAGGACCCTGAGATCATGGCCTAGCCAAAGGCAGAGGCTTAACCCACTGAGCTACCCAGGCGCCCCTGGGCCCAGGTTTTGATGGCTTCTTTCCTCAATCTTATAAAACCTATTTGAACTCTACTGGATGACAGAACTGCTTAAAAATATTTGGTCCCTTGTAATTTTAACCTTCCCGTATTCAATGCACCTGATCCATGTAATATCTTATAATATTTTTGTCAAATGAAGACTCTCAAAGTGTGTTTCTTGGGAGACACTTTTCAATTGGTTGCTTACATTTCTGCATTTATTATTTGTTCTAGACCATCCTTTGAAGATGGTTGTATTGAATAGTCTTGGAAGACAGAAAGGTATCTTTTTTTTTAACTTAACCTGTTGTGTTTGCAAATATTATCTGCCTCTTTTTTGATTCTTCTTGTGGGAACTGAGGCTCAGAACTGATATATAACTCCCACCCCTACACACACACACACACACACACACACACACAAACACACACACACACACAAATACTGTTAAAATTCCGGCTACCTCTATTGCTGTGAATAATAAGCTATATTATTTCTGAACCATGAGTCTGCGTCTTCTATCAACACCCAAGAAACCACGGCAGACTCATACACCAGCTTTCAAATAAGAGAAAATAATCTCAGATGCTTTATATTTTTTGATAGTGTTACCTACTTCTGAACATATGAGTGAACACATATAAAGCTGGAGCCATGACCATTTAGAGCTTCTTCTGTGGAAGAACTATGCATTCACTAGTAAACAAAAGTAGTTTCATCTTTTTTTTTTTTCCTCCTGGACACCATTTCCTCTCTCACACTGTTGCTCAAATTGGATGGAGTCTAAGGTCCTTTGAGGAAATTTTTGTTTAATGACTCAAAATAAAATAGGAAGAGTCTAAAGTGCTAAAAATAATTCTAGATAAAAGGTATAAGATCATGCCAGAAAGGATAGTAATTTTATCTAACAACTGCCTGTTCACCCCTTATTTGTTCATTAACTAATCTCCAAATTCCTGACTAAATCCCTTTTGTAAGCCAGAATGTGAGCTAAAAACTGGGATTTTAAAAAAGTTTTCATTTGAAATCCAGTTAGTTAACATATATCATGTGTACAATATAACATATAGCACTCAGTGCTCATCATGACAAGTGCTCTAATTAACCCCCATCACTTATTTAATCCATCACTCCTTTAAGATCCCCTCAAGTAACCATCAGTTTGTTCTCTGTAATGAAATGTCTGTTTCTTGCTTTGTTTCTCTTTCTATGTCTTGTTATTTTCCCCTTTGCTTGTTTGTTTTGTTTCTTTTATTCCATATATGAGTAAAGGTATTTGTCTTTCTCTGACTGACTTATTTCACTTTTAGCATTATACTGTCTAGTTCCATCCATGTTATTGCAAATGGCAAGATTTCAGTCTTTTTTTATGGCAGAATAATATTCCATTGTATATACATACCACTTATTCTTTATTTATTCATCAATTGATGGATACATGGGCTCTTTCCATATCTTAGCTTTACAAATAATGCTGCTATAAACATAGGGGTGCTAGCATCCCTTTGAATAAGTTTTCTTATATTCATTGGGTAAATACACACCAGCAGGATTGTTGGATCACAAAGGACTTCTATTTTTAAATTTTATGGAAATTCCATACTGTTTTCAAATATGGCTGTATCAGTTTGCATCACCACCAACAGTTCTCAATTGTTATTTTTTCTTTTTTTTTAAGATTTTATTCATTTGACAGAGAGAGATCACAAGTAGAGAAAGAGAGGAGGGAGCAGGCTCCATGCCTGGCAGAGAGCCCGATGTGGGACTTGATCCCAGGACCCTGAGATCATGAACTGAGCTGAAGGCAGAGGCTTAACCCACTGAGCCTCCCAGGCAGCCCCCACAAGTGTTACTTTTTCACATCCTCTCCAACACCTTTTGTTTCTTGTAGTGTTGATTTTAGCCATTCTGACAGGTGTGAGGTGGTATGTCTTTCTAGTTTTGCTTTGCAATTTCCTGATGATACATGATGATGGACATCTTTTCATGTTATCTACTGAACATTTGAATGTGTTCTTTGGGGAAACAATTGTTCATGTCTTCTATCCATGTTTTTATTGGATTATTTGTTTTTGGATGTTGACTAAAAACTGGATATTAAGTAACACACAAGACAGGTTTCCTTGAGCTTAAAATTTATTTGCATGAGTATCATTAACAGAAAAATATATGCATATGTGTATGTACAAGTGTGTTTACGTATACATCTATCTATCTATCCTCTATCCCCTGTCTTCTAATTGTGGTAAATCCCGTAAGGTGGGGAATGGGATATTCTGAAGAAATATGCTGCTGGATATGTTGGGTAAGCAAATTTAATTGCACTCAGATGCATTGGATATAAGTGAATCACTCAAATGAGTTATTTAATATTATATAGAAACAAAATTTTATGTAGTTGAAAATAATAGGTAGTTAAAATAATTTTTGTTGTTTGTTGTTTTTGTGTCTTTTTTTGTTTATATATACTATGGTGTGAATGTTTATGTCTCCCAAAATCATATTATGAAATCTAACTCTGGAAGTGGTAGTATTAAAACATAGGGGCCTTTGGGGGGTGATTAGGTCATAAGTGGGATTACAGTCCTTTTAAAGGAGACCCCAGAGAGTTCTCTTGATTCATTCATCATGTACGTTTACAGTGAGAAGATAGCCATCTATGAGGAAGTGGGCTCTCCCTGGATCTGCCCATTCCTTAATCTTGAACTTCTCAGTTCTAGAACTGTGAGAAATAAATTCCTGTTCTTTATAAGCTATTCAGTCTATATCATGTCCGTTCTAGCAGCCTGCATGTAGAAGGACACTATGACCTAAAACGAGAGCAATAAATATAAAGTTTCAGTAAAGTCAGTTGGTACAATGTTTTTTTACTTAGAGAAGTCATGCTGCTTCATGTTAAACCTTGATATTGTATATGTTTCTTGAAGGGCCACTTCTTACTCCTTTGTGTGTTTTCCACAAAGTCCAGGATGATGCCTTACATAAAGGTAATATTTTATAAATACTGTTGGAAATATATACTTCTCTAAAATCTTATTTTGCCTACAGATTACTTGGATCCACTTTGCCTTGTGTAGAATATTTGAAATATATTAAGAACAGAATGTCTCTCTAAATAACATTTAGAATCATCATTAGTTTATGATTCCTGATTCATTTGTTTATGCAGTGATACTTACTGCAAGAACACTGAAGTTTGTAATATAATTTTTTTTTTTAAAGATTTTATTTTTTTATTTGACAGAGAGAGATCACAAGTAGGCAGAGAGGCAAGCAGAGAGAGAGAGGAGGAAGCAGGCTCCCTGTGGAGCAGAGAGCCTGATGCGGGACTCGATCCCAGGACCCTGAGATCATGACCTGAGCCGAAGGCAGTGGCTTAACCCACTGAGCCACCCAGGCGCCCCTGTAATATAATTTTTGAATTAATCACCAAGCTAGTTTATTTTAACTTATGAAAAAATAATTTCTCATGTTGGTTTAATTCTGCTCTTATGTTATGGTCATGACATTTTCATTAAAATAAAGTAGAAAATAGAAGTAAATAATAAATGAAAAATAAAAAATAATAAATAAAAAAATAAAAGTAAAACTCTTGTGAAATGTTAAACTTTTCTTACTTATTTTGTTTTGCTTTTCCTCTACCATACTGGCAAAGCTGTATTTTGCAGATAGATACAATTTTCTAGTTGCTAGGTTTGTTACTTTTGCTAAAATTTTCAAAATATAAGAAGTTGAATAGTCATGGATTGTTGATTAAACTCCTTACCTACACATATAAAAATAAAACAATGATGGTGACCTGGGTATTTCTAAAATTGTATTCTGTTTTTCCATATTATGTTTTACAATGTAATTAATAAAGATTCTGCATATATTAACACCCATCCCTTCTATCTCATCTGTATGTCCATTACAGAGCATGTATGATTTCTATTCATTGCTATGTTGTGGTGAAGAGATTGTCTGAATTAGTCCTATAGTTATGCAGGTAGATCTTAAGCTATGGTGCTCTTGTTTATTTGCTTGTTCCTGATCAGTATGTCTGAACGATGGTAACTATTGCATCAGGTATGACGATTCAAAAATATTATTGGTGCCTGATACACTGTGATGAAATAGGTAAGTCGATTCATAATTTGTTAATTAAATTAGAAAAAAATTCCTTTGGATTTGTCCAATTTTAAGAGTTTTTTTTTTTTAACGAATTCCTTGGGATGTCTTTTGTGTAATATATATCACATGCCTCAACCTTTAAATTTGAATGTAGAAAAGAGTTATCAGAATGAGCCTAGAAAATATTGTTATGAAATATTTGTGTTCCGTTATATTATGTTAACTTAGGAAATAATGGTAGTTATTTTTATTAGCATTTCCTACTTTCCACATGCCCTTACAGAAGAGATATCATGTTTTTCCTACTCTTTTTATCGTGGTTGTTATATTCTTCATGATCAATAACAATCAATGAAAATTCATAACATTAATTTTCTTTGGGAAAGTGATATTTTAGCAAGAATCCATGACCAAAAATTTTAGCTTTTACAGCTATATTCATCTTAGTCTCCATTTATCGTATTCTTTATTTCAACAATTTTCACTTAATTTATATTCACAGTATAGTATCTTTTCTTTGTATATGTATATCATTATTTTATCATATACTTTTAAGCTATTTTTAAAAATAATTTATTTATTTATTTGACAGTGAGAGATCACAAGTAGGCAGAGAGGCAGGCAGAGAGAGAGGAAGGGAAGCAGGCTACCTGCTGAGCAGAAAGCCCGATGTGGGGCTTGATCCCAGGACCCTGAGATCATGACCTGAACCGAAGGCAGCGGCTTAACCCACTGAGCCACCTAGGCACCCTTTTAAGCTATTTTTTAAAAGTACAGTCATTCTTTTTTTTTTTTTTAAGATTTTCTTTCTTTATTTATTTGACAGAGAGAGATCACAAGTAGACGGAGGGCAGGCAGAGAGAGAGAGGTGGGGGGAGCTGACTCCCTGCTGAGCAGAGAGCCTGATGCAGGACTTGATCCCAGGACCCTGAGATCATGACCTGAGCTGAAGGCAGTGGCTTAATCCACTGCGCCACCTAGGCGCCCCTAAGCTATTTTTTAAATTTCTTTTCCAATAAAACTTGGATTGCCATATAAAGTTAACCATATCATCTTTTTTTTTAATATAATTTTTTATTTTTTATAAACATATATTTTTATCCCCAGGGGTACAGGTCTGTGAATCACCAGGTTTACACACTTCACAGCACTCACCAAAACACATACCCTCCCCAATGTCCAAAATACCAACCCCTTCTCCCAAACCCCCTCCCCCCAGCAACCCTCAGTTTGTTTTGTGAGATTAAGAGTCACTTATGGTTTGTCTCCCTCCCAATCCCATCTTCTTTCATTTATTCTTCTCGTACCCACTTAAGCCCCCATGTTGCATCACTACTTCCTCATATCAGGGAGATCATATGATAGTTGTCTTTCTCCGCTTGACTTATTTCGCTAAGCATGATACGCTCTAGTTCCATCCATGTTGTCACAAATGGCAAGATTTCATTTCTTTTGATGGCTGCATAGTATTCCATTGTGTATATATACCACATCTTTTTGATCCATTCATCTGTTGAGGGACATCTAGGTTCTTTCCATAGTTTGGCTATTGTGGATATTGCTGCTATAAACATTCGAGTACACGTGCCCCTTTGGATCACTACGTTTGTATCTTTAGGGTAAATACCCAATAGTGCAATTGCTGGGTCATAGGGCAGTTCTATTTTCAACATTTTGAGGAACCTCCATGCTGTTTTCCAGAGAGGTTGCACCAGCTTGCATTCCCACCAACAGTGTAGGAGGGTTCCCCTTTCTCCGCATCCTCGCCAGCATCTGTCATTTCCTGACTTGTTGATTTTAGCCATTCTGACTGGTGTGAGGTAATATCTCATTGTGGTTTTGATTTGTATTTCCCTGATGCCGAGTGATATGGAGCACTTTTTCATGTGTCTGTTGGCCATCTGGATGTCTTCTTTGCAGAAATGTCTGTTCATGTCCTCTGCCCATTTCTTGATTGGATTATTTGTTCTTTGGGTGTTGAGTTTGCTAAGTTCTTTATAGATTCTGGACACTAGTCCTTTATCTGATATGTCGTTTGCAAATATCTTCTCCCATTCTGTCAGTTGTCTTTTGATTTTGTTAACTGTTTCCTTTGCTGTGCAAAAGCTTTTGATCTTGATGAATTCCCAATAGTTCATTTTTGCCTTTGCTTCCCTTGCCTTTTGCGTTGTTCCTAGGAAGATGTTGCTGTGGCTGAGGTCGAAGAGGTTGCTGCCTGTGTTCTCCTCAAGGATTTTGATGGATTCCTTTCGCACATTGAGGTCCTTCATCCATTTTGAGTCTATTTTCGTGTGTGGTGTAAGGAAATGGTCCAATTTCATTTTTCTGCATGTGGCTATCCAATTTTCCCAGCACCATTTATTGAAGAGGCTGTCTTTTTTCCATTGGACATTCTTTCCTGCTTTGTCAAAGATTAGTTGACCATAGATTTGAGGGTCTATTTCTGGGCTCTCTATTCTGTTCCATTGATCTATGGGTCTGTTTTTGTGCCAGTACCATGCTGTCTTGATGAAGACAGCTTTGTAATAGAGCTTGAAGTCCGGGATTGTGATGCCCCCAATGTTGGCTTTCTTTTTCAATATCCCTTTAGCTATTCGAGGTCTTTTCTGGTTCCACATCATCTTTTTTAGGTAAGTGACTGTACTTTTTATGTGCATAGTTATTTTGGTCCATGAGTTCAGCTCCTCTTAGGATCATCAAATCTCTGTAAAGTCTGGGTATGCTAGGATTTTCTAAGCAACAATAAAATACATTGAAACCTGGTAGCTTAATTATGATAATGTTTTCTTTCACAATCATTCACAATAGTATTACATTCTGAGTAGCTTCCTTCTATTTGGCAGCTATAGTGTTTGGAAAAACTTGAATTGTGATATCACTGTGATAATGTGAATTAGTCAGGGTTTTTCAGAGAATTGGGAAGAGAAAAAAAGGAAGATATTCTCCAGGGCCAACTCTAGAAGTGACTATTAAAACATCTGTCCTAATTCAATTGAACAAAACTCAGAAATGCCATCTCCAGTGAAATACAAAGAAGATTATATATAGTTCTGGGCACACACAACTCATTTGAGCCAATGATGTACATCAATGAAAGACTGAAGGCCAATCACCACTCCATGGGAGAATTTAAAAACAAATTTACTAATGAGGCCAAGAATTCAGAATCACAAATACTTCAGAACTAATAATAACTGCCTTCACTTGATGTTATTCTATAAGATAAATCCTACGATCAAGTTTCAATTTTAAATTCTTACAATTTTAAATTCTTAAATCCTTATGAAGAAGCATCATTTGGAGGGAGCAGTTTTCATAATTTATCATCCATCAGCCTTTTTTTTAAGATTTTATTTATTTATTGGACACACACAGAAAGAGAGAGAGATCACAAGTAAGCAGAGAGGCAGGCAAGCAGGGAGGGAAGCAGGCTTCCTTTTGAGCAGAGCCCGATGTGGGGCTGCATCCCAGGACCCAGAGACCATGCCTTGAGATGAAGGCAGAGGCTTAACCTACCACCCACGTGATGAGAGAGCCACTCAGGTGCCCTCATCCATCAGTCTTAATTGATTGGAGGAAAATGTGTGGAGGAATAATGCCTTAGGGAGCTAACCTCTCTAAAGAATTTTCAAGTCTTTACCCCTTCAAGGTTTTTGTACAGTTCTGATAGCCTCTAAACATCCAGCTGATTTCTACAGTGACAGGCTTGTTAAAACCTGTCTTCAAACCAGGAATAGAGCTTGAAACATACCAGTCAAGAGCAACTTTGAGTCTTTTAAGGAATTTATCATCATTTCTTTGTTTTTGGTTAATATCTGAAATAGTTCCATATTACACTTGCATAATTTCTCCAGAGCTGACTTTGAAGGAGGCATTCAGTTCCAGCTAGTTCCATATTTTGGCAAGAACTATAATTCTATATAAAAAAAACATATCTTAGGGCGCCTAGGTGGCTCAGTGGGTTAAAATCTCTGCCTTCGGCTCAGGTCATAATTCCAGGTTCCTGGGATTGAGTCCCACAGTGGGCTCTCTTCTCAGCAGGGAGCCTGCTTCCATTCCTCTCTCTCTGGCTGCCTCTCTGCCTTCCTGTGATCTCTGTCAAGTAAATAAATAAAATTTTTTAAAAAACATATTTTATACCAGTTATTCATGTTTATTAACTAAGATATCACAATACAAATAATACAAACAGTTGCTCTTTATTAATACCTTCAACCAAGATCAAAAAATATGTCATATTTTCTCCAAAAATTTTATATCATCTGATAGGTCAGATATATATAAAATTACATTTAAAGTTTTAAAAATATCAGCAAATATTTTCATTTAAATGCAAATTTGAAAAAAATCTACTCTTCCAAACACGACTTTTTATCCTATTTTTTTTTTGAATTTTGTCGACAACTGATAAAATGTTTAGCGAGACTATAAATGTTAGATCGAAAAAAATGATTAATACATGTAGGTTCAAATTATTATGTTCCATTAAAAATGATTTAGTCTTTGATGAACTTCTGTTTGGTAATATGTTGTATCCAGATATAGTAAATTAATGATTTATATAAAATTACAGGAAATGACCTTCTGTTCCATTATGAGTAGAGCTTTTAAATGCTCTTTGTCACAACCTGTCATCTTGTCATTATGTAGCATTATGTAGCATTTAAAAAATGTATACTCTTCACTTCGAAGTCTTTTAGAAATCTAACATATGACTTTCTATGGTTTGTGTCTCCATATTCCTTTATTGCCAGTTTGAACAAATCCACATGCTTTGATTCAAAGGTAATAAATACCTATTATTTGGAATAATGATGCTTATTTTTGTTCTCTCACCCTTCGCAGGTGGTTTCATTTTAGCACACTTCAGAGTTATAATTTCATGCTTATTAAAAACATTTATTATGATCTACATAGATGAATGAAACTTTTATTTTATTAAATTATTTGACAAAAAATCTATTATTCTTAAAAATGTATTTCCTTTGAAGGGTTATTTTAGAGCATTCAGAGAGGATCTAGGAGTGTGGTATTATGCAATTTTTAAGTAGGTATGAAATGGTTATTTATATGATTGTTTCTTTAAGGCTTATGTATATTGTCCATTATATGCTATAAAATATTTTGAAAGTAAATTTAAAGTATGTTTTTTTTTTTCATCCAACAAGAACCCATAACTTTATTAATGATAGAAACAGTACAAATTTCAAACCAAGCTGCAGTTATTCTTTTGGAACACCAAAAAAAGGTCCTCGTTTTCAGATGGATACATTGTTAATTCCATAATAGCATTTACAATATCATTACTGTTGTTCTTCAGGGCTCGGACTGCCTTTGCTCTTGACACATTTGCTTGTGACATGACCAATTTTATGTCCTTAACCTCTACACCGGTTTCATCAACCTCTTCCTCTTCACTCTCCTCTTGTACAGTTGGAGTCTGTGTGTTTTCTTGAATGTTTGAGACAGCTTCACCTTGAACTTTGAATTTCTCAGCAGCTGCCAGTTGTGCTTGCTGAGATAAATCCTCGATCTTGGCTTCCCCAAAAACTATGTAGGTATCTGAAGCTGGGCTCTTGTAGACATCTGGTTTTGTGATGACAAAGAGAATATTCTTAGATTTCCTGATAGTGAATCTTGTAACTCCTGTAACCTGTCGAAGACCCAGTTTGGACATAGCCTTCCGTGCCTTCTTTTCACTCCGGCTCTGTTTTGCTTTACTGACTGGTTCTTCGTCAATTATAGCGGCTGCTGCCAGCTGGGCTTGTTGTGTGGTTGCCTGTGTGGAATCCTGTTCCTCAAGCTCTGGTACTGATTCATCACTGTCAGATTCTGTTCCAGAAACTGTCTCAGCCTGGGGCTGTGGCAACTCCTGCTCTGTAGCAGGGACGGTTTCTGTGGCTTCACCAGGCATTTTGTGCAGGGCTAAAGTATGTTTTACATAGTTTATTTTTTGGAAAAAATATTGAAATGACTTATGAAATTCAGTATACACTCAACATTAATTTATTTTGAAATTTACCAGTTGTCTACTGAATCTATTATATGGCAGATATTACTTCAGACTACACTGGTAAATGAAATACTTGGCTTTGTAGAACTTTTATTTTAATGGGTGAGACAATTAAAAGCTATAAACCTTAATAAAAATTGCATAGTGCATTCAAAAATGATGAGTACAATGGGGAAAAAGAAAAATTCGATCAGGGTGAGAAAAATCAAGGTTGCTAGGCAGGGGATGGGGAGCTAAAAGTTTCAATAGGAAGATCAGGGTAGTTACAATGAAGCTGACAATTGAACAAAGGTATGGAAAGGTGATGAATTTGCCCAGAACTATCAGCAATAAGGTCACTCCAGACAAAGGAATTGGCTATCTTGAAGGCCATAAGTTTGGACCATGCCTGGCATATCTGAGGAATAGCAAGGAGGCCACTGTGAGTGACTGAAGAGTAGCAGGGAAAGAGGTCACCGAGGTTAAATGAGTGGCTAGATCATGTGAAAGCTTAGAAGTCATTGTAAAACTCTGGCTTTTATATTTGGAAACTTACTGTGTGATAGAATTTCTGCTAATAACTGAGAGTTCAAATGTCCATAAAATTTCAAGGGTTCTTATTCTAGAAAGACAGAATAAAGAAAAAGAGTTCATATTTTCACATGGTGTAACAAATGCTCGGAGATCCAAGTGTAGGAAGCTATGGGAGCACAGATGAAGGCACTAAAATCACACCAATATATTTGATGACTGTGACTATATATAAATTTGTATTTTCTAGATTTTTTATAGTCATGGAATCACACAGTATATACTATTTATTGCCTGGCTTTTCTTTTCTCAGCATCATTACTTTGAGAATCTCCAATTGTAAATAGTTTATTTTGATGTTGAATAGTAATCTCTTTAATGAATAGATCATAATTTGTCTTTGCTCTATTGATGGACATTGATGAACATTTCCACTGTTTTCAATTCTTAAAAATAAAGCTGCTATGAAATTCATATACAAGTCCTTGTATGAACATAGGGTTTGTTTCTCTTGGTTAAATGCCTAGAAGTAAAATGGCTATTTGTGTAACTGCAACATATTTTGCATTTAAAAAAATTTTCAAACTATTTTCCAAAGTGGTGATATCATGATATATGCCAACAACAGTTTAGATTTTTTGTTGCTTCCCAATCTAGCTCAGACGAAGTACAATTAGCCTTTATAATTTTAGCCATTCTAATAGATAGGTAAGCATGTCTCATTATGATTTTAATTTGTATTTCTTTAATGTCTAAATGTTGAGAAATTTGTCATGTGCTTATAAGCCATCCATATCCTTTTGGTGACATGTCTCTTCAATAATTTCCTTCACATGTAAAATTGGATACTCTGTTTGGTTATTAGTAAGGTTTTTTTATTTTTATTCATATTTTAATAATCAGAGTAGATGTCCATTATCAGATATAGAATTTGCAAATACCTTCTCCATCTTTACGGTTTCTCAATGGAGCTTTGATAGCTGTGTTTTTCAAGAAATATGCTCCTTCTTTCCTGGTACACGGAGGTATGACTAGAACATTATCAATGTTGACCTTTGCAAAGAAAATCATGGCTTAAGATATATGTAGTCTGTGGTTGTTGGTAGCGTTCTGTAATATCAAGCATATCTAGTTAGTTGATAATTTTGTTCAAGTCTTACATATCTTACCAATTTGATGACCATTTGTCTATATAATCTTAAAATAAGGGTGTTGAAATTTTTTTCCGTTTCTCTTCTAAGGTGGAAGTTATGATTTTTCTTCTTAGTATTTCCCTATATATCCCCAAATCTGTTATTAAGTATTAAAAGTCAAGAATTATTATACTCCCTGATGAATTCATCCTTTGACTCTTCTGTAATTTTGACGTGATCTTTATGTCTGATAATGAAATTTGCTTAAAATCACTTTTCATTATCTTGATATAACCACCAAAGTTATAGTGTGATTAGTGTTAATACAGCATATTTTTTTTTTTACTTTTTAAAGCACTTCTATATTTAATTTTGACAAAGTAACAAAACAGCTTTTTAACTCTGGAAGCATCATTCTAAATTATCTTTTTTTTTAAATGAAGCAGTAGCAATTTTTGTTAAGGGACCTAAACTGAAAGTAGGTTTAGAAATTTATTTATTCATTTATTTATTTAGTAAAAGATTTTATTTTGTTTATTGACAGCAAGAGAGAGATAGAGAGAGAGAGAGAGAGAGAAGAAGCACACAAGCAGGGGGAATCACGTGCAAAGGGAGAGGAAGAAGCAAGCTCCTTGGGGTGCAAGTAGTCCCATGCAGGGCTGGATCCCTGTACACTGGAATCATGACCTCAGGCAAGCATCTGCTTAAACATCTGAGTCATCCAGGCACCCATAGAAAATTAAAAAAAAAAGACCTTTTAAAAACATTTTGTTTCTTTCTTGTATTTGTTTTAATATTTTATTTATTTGACAGACAGAGAGACAGGAAGAGGAACTACAGCAGGGCAGAGGGAAAAGGAGAAGCAGGTTTCCCACTGAGAAGAGAGCCTGATGTGGGGCTCCATCCCAGGACCCTGGTATCATGACCTGAAAAGAAGGGACACTTAATGGAGGAAGCCACCCAGACACCTCTTTTCTTTGTTTTTAATATATGGCAACTGATGCTTCCCAGCCACGAGGAGCATATTACCCATTGATTAAATCTTTGATAACAACCTATTTTAAAAGGTGTGTAAATATATACTTACTCAGATTTATACACTTTGTGTTTTCTTCATAGTTTGGGGCTGGACCCCATGGTCACAACACTGCTTCCAGTCTTTGCCTTCCCATCTTTTGATACCAGGTATTTGGTCAGCAAAGCAAATTAGTATCAATATTAATAAGCCCTTGGCACCATATCTCTGGAGCAGGGGTTGCTCTTAGCCAAGGCCCAGACCAGTGGACCTTCCCTCGCTAGTGCTATAGCCCCAAGGAGTAGGTCCCTGCCACCAGAACTCAGTCTTACATGTTATGCTAAGCAGACAAAACCAAAACAGGAAAGCTCCGACAGCTTTCACTGGCATGCCTCATCTCCAACTCCCTCAACGTCCAGGCAGTACCAGATGACAGGGAGGGGTCTTGGTCCAACATATGGGAGGGAAGGAAGTAGCCACAAGCAAGTACCTGCCTCTCTGTTCCTTTCTTTCATGAGCAGGTTGTAAGGAGGAGGAAGAGGAAGGGGAAGAGAGGTGAACTTCAAGGGGTGAAGGCCTCAGGTAGGCAGCTGGCTCCTGCCAGTAGGAAAGGGACAAAGGAGAGGCAGTGAGTCTTTCAGGGAGGGTGGGGGGTAAGGGTTACACCTTATGATGGAATCTGGACAGGAGTAATAGGGATACTAGACATTTGAGTCCACCATTGGCAAGCTGGGCTGGGTGTCAGGGCAGATAGGCCTCCCTGGGCAACGGCACATGAGAGAAGGTGGAATTCTTCTTCTCTGAGGAGCAGGTGGAGCTTTGGGTGTTGGGAAAGCATAGACAGTATTGTTCCAGGGCCAAGGACAGGTCCGGGTACTCCTGGTTGGAGGTCAAGGCCACAGTATGATCCAGGTCTTCTACCAGCAGCTTGAAGGTACCACATGCCAGCCACCCCTCATTATTGTGTATAACTCTCTGGTGCACTTATTGGCTTATCCATCAAATGACTCCTTCAGCAGCTTGAAAACCACCTCCACAGGCACTCCAGGATATGGGAGGCTTCCAGAGTGAAAATTTTGCACAGGATCACCCCAAAAGACCAGAAGTCACTCTGGTGGATGTAGATCTGGTCAAACATGGCCTTAGGGACCATCCACTTCACAGGCAGTCCACTGTTGGTTGTCTTTTTATAGTAACTGATGTGGTGATATCTCTGGCAAGGCTGAAGTCTGAGATCTTCATCATGTTGTCCTTTGTCACCAGCACTTCCCTGGTGGCCAGGTCTTGGTGTATGCACTTCTTGGAGGCAAGGTACTCCATGCCTCAGGCTACCTGGTAGGCACAGGATACCAGGTCCTTGGAGGAGAGTTGCTCTGCTGCATTGAGGCTGATATTGTAACAGTACTCCAGGTCAGGAGGCCTCTGGGCCTGCAGGTACTCCTGTATGTTGTCTTTGGAGGCATATTCCATGAGAGTGTACGAAGGGCCGTCCTGTGTGCAGGACCCAGCAGGTGGATGGTGTCCTTGTGTGTCCAATCATCTTCATCATCTCCATTTCTGAGATTAGGTTTGACCGGTCTTTCTCTGTTGCATCTGACTTCAACATCTTCAAAAACACTTTAGTCAAATGGTTGGATTTGTCTTTGTCCAGCCCAATGGCCTCCTCCAACACCACCTGCCCAAAGTAGGCCTGTCAAGGGGTCTGCCTAAACTGACTACAACCAGCCTGCCTCCAGGCAGTTATGAACTCTAGATTATCCTCAAAAACATTAAACCACAAGCTAAAAATTCTCTTCACTAGGTCTCTGTCGCAGGTCTAATTTATTATCTTTCATCATTTATCTTTTTCCTAATTCTTATTTTCAGTATAGTTTATTTTGCTTCCAGGTGTTTCCCCTGGTTTCTGCATGCTGTTTCATAGGTAAGAATTATCCTTTCATAAAATTATTTCTTGAGCATTCATTACATCTCTCAGTTAAAATGGGTTCTTTTAAGGTATTGATTCATTTGAGTTTTCTCAAAATGGGAAGAATTTTCAAAATGGTGTTTTCCTCAAGGTTCAGAGTATGTCTTAGCCTCATCTTTACTCTTGTTGAAATTCACTTTTCAAATTCTTGTCCCTCTTTTTATCTTTTTAAATTAAAATGTTTTATTTTTACTATTTTTTTATTTGAGTATAGTTGATATTCAGTGTTACATTGGTTTCAGGTTTTCAATATCTCCATACATTATTCTATGATCACTACAAATATAGCCACCATCTGTCACCATATAACACTATTATAATATCATTGACTATATTCTCTACACTGTCCCATACCTCTTTTTAAAATCTCAGATTTTTATGTTTTCTGTTATTTCAATTTTCGACCATCATTTTACTTGGTTACTTTAATAAAATATGCCTGATTAGACACTCTTTGCTGAACACCATAGCATTTGATTTATTGTAGTCTTCTTCTTTTTTTTAATTATCCTATAATGTATTATTAGCCCCAGGGCTACATGTCTGTGAATCGCCAGTTTTATGCACTTCACAGCACTCACCACAGCACATACCCTCACCAATGTTCATAACCGCACCACCCACTCCCTACCCTCCCCCCCCCCCCCCGCAACTCTCAGTTTGTTTTGTGCGATTAAGAGTCTCTTATGGTTTATCTCCCTCCAATCCCATCTTGTTTCATTTACTCTTTTCCTGTCCCCCAAACCCCCCACATTGCACCTCCATTTCCTCATATCAGGGAGATCATATGATAGTGTCTTTCTCTGGTTGACTTATTTTGCTAAGCATAATAACCTCTAGTTCCATCCATGTCAACGCAAATGGCAATATTTTATTTCTTTTGATGGCTGCATAGCATTCCATCATATATATATATATATATATATATATATATATATATATACATATATACATATATAGCATAGCATTCCATTATATATATATATATATATACATATATATGTATATATATATATATACACCATTCATTTTTTGATGTTTGTTGATGGACATCTAGGTTCTTTCCATAGTTTGGCTATTGTGGATATTACTGCTATAAACTTTTGGTGCACGTGCCCGTTTGGATCATATAGCAGTCTTCTTTACCTCTATCAGAACCCCAGGAAGCTTTATTTATTTATTTACTCACATAAAAAGATGATCCAACACAACGTTTTTTGATGTTCAAATGTATTATAATGCCATACCGCTTTACACTATGCTTACTGCTCTCTTTCACTGTCTGACTAAATCCTCATCATCACTATGCCATTTAATGAGAAAGAACATTTGAACTCTGAGTTCTCTCCATATCAGGGATTGAAGACTCCACCCTTCTGTTTGTGCAGGTAAAATAAATGTTGATATCGTCTGTTCTGCACATACCCCATCCTGTTCACCAGAATATTCACCATCAAAATATATGCAAAATGAAAACCATCCCTCACCACTTCTATTACCACCCCGCATGCTAAAAACACCATCATATGTTCCTGAATTATTGACTTGATTGATAACCCCACTTCCACACATACTGCACTCCTTTCTCCCTGCAAATTTATTTTGGTACAGCAATTTAACCTAAAAATCAAGTCAGATGATTTTATTCTGCTGTTGAAAGTCTTTTGGTATCTTCCCCTTTCATATTAAATAAAAACTGAAGGTGTTTCAATGTACTAGAAGGTCATACATCAATACGTTCTTCCTCTCTCCACCACTATGAACTCCTCATTGGCCTCCTTGCTTTTCCTCAAAAGTAACAGACAAGCTGTTCACACAAAGTCTATATACTTACTTGCTCTGCCTAGAGCAATCTTTTCCTTTAATATCTGTATAACACTCTCCTTCACTTCCTGGGTCTTTGTGCAAATAACATCTCATAAATGAGATATAACCACCCAACACAAAATAAAATTAACTTTCATCCCAGAATTCTCCAATGGCTTTTACCTTTCTTGTATTTCTTTGTAACACTTATCACCATCAACCATCAATCATTATTCTATTACTGGTTTATTTTCTTATTGGAGACAGAGAGAGAGAGAATTGGGACGGTGCGCAGAGGAAGAAGAAAACACCCCACTGCCTAGAAAGCCTGCTGGGGAGTTACATCCCAGGACCCTGTGATCATGACCCAATCCAAAGGCAGTCACTCAATGGACTGAGCCACCGAGGTGCCCCTCTATTATTGGATTATTTCACTATTATATTTCAAAAGAATGTAAGCTCTTTGTGGTCAGGTATTTTATATGTTTTATTAATTGAAGTATTCTCAGAAAGGTAGCTGGCAGATTGTAAGGGCTCACTAAACTGTATTTTGTTGTTATTATTGGGCTCCTTTATGGGCTTTACCTCTTACGCTAGAAGTCTATCCTTCAGATGTAAGCCATAAGAATAGAGGCCTGCTGCCTGTTCAAATGTGTAAAAAGCCTGTATTAAGTGGGTATTTTAAAAGCTAAATGAATGGCTTAATAGTTGTATATCGGGGGAAAGGGAACATATTTTCCACGGTTTAGAATGGAGTTCTTTTATAGAGTTCTTGTACAAGCCTACACTATTGAACGATAATGGGCAGTTGTACATTACAATTATACAAACACTTTGGTAATTTATATCCTTTTTTTGTAATTCATGACTGGATCATTTAATTCCTTAGGAACATTATAGCATTTCAACTTTTCATGTTCAGTAAACTTATTGGGGTTGCTACCTTTTTTATTCAAATGGAGAAATAGTCATGATTTAATCTAAATAAAGTGTTACTGATTGTGTTGTTTTCTAGGAATGGGTCGCACATGCTTGTTTTAAAGTTTTGTTAAATTCTCAAGTCTGTCACTGATAAAAGCCTTTTGTAGATTAGAACTTGATCAAAACGGAAAAGTTATGTAACACCAATTGTTATACTATCTTTGTTTCCATCTTGCATTGTTATAACACCCATCTTAACTCTATTTAAGACAAATCATTGCCAGATGGATTTCTGGCATTGATTGCATGATATGAAATCTAGTATAACTAAAAGTTTTTGGTTTTAGTAGCATATAAATCAATTTAGAAAAATGTATGTATTTGAATATAAGATAAAGTTTTAAATTATTTGGCAATAGTAAACTAAACTTTTTTTGGTAAATTTTTATTTTCTCAAATTTCATTGAGCTCTTTTGCAATAAGAAACAAGCTACAAAAAATTAAGGTTTATTTAACCCAATATAAAATTATTAGGAATATAATCATAGAGGTTGAAGTATTTAAAATATTGAACCCAAAATATTTTATTAGGTAAATTCATGAATGCTGAGCATTCACTGTTAAAATATACTAATACTATTGATAGACTGGTAGAAGCCTAAAATCAAATATTTATTAAATATTTATATCCATATCTTTTCATGGCTTGGTAATTCATTTCTCTAGCATTAAATAATATTCCATTGTTTGCATGTACTACACTTTATTTGTCCTTTCACCTATGGAAGGATATCTTGGTTGCTTCCAAGCTTTTGTCAGTTATAGACATCTTTGTGGTATAGATTTCATCTTCTTTGGATGAATACCAAGAACTGCTACTGCTGAATCATCTGGCAAGAAAATGTTTAGTTTTGTAAGAAACTGCCAAGTTGTTTTCCATTCTTTATTCTCAATAGACATGGAAGAACATTCCTGTTGCTCCACATCCTCACCAACATTTCGTGTTCTGTTGTCAGTGCTCTGGATTCTGGGTATGTACTGGTGTCTCTTTTTTGTTTTTATTTGCATTTTCCTGATGACATATGATGTGAAGCATCTTTTTATATGCTTATTTGCCATCTGTAATATTTTCTTTTGTGAGGTATCTGCTAAGGTCTTTGGCTCATTTTTAATCAGGTTTTTCCCCCATTGTTGAGTTTTAAGGGGTCTTTGTGTATTTTTGATTAACAGTCCTTTGCCAGATGTGTATTTTGCAAATTTTTTCTCATAGTTTGTGCTTTGCCTTTTCATTCTCTTGGCATTGTGTTTCACAGAGTAGACATTTTTAAATTCAGTGCTTGTGCTTTTGTAGCTAAAGTTATTGCCAAAACCAAGGTCATTTAAATTTTCTTCTATATTACCTTCTACATGTTTCATGTTTAGGTTTATAATCCAATCTGAGTTAATTTTTGTGAAGAGTGTATGATATCTGCCTGGATTTATTTTATTTTATTATTTTATTTTATATTATATTTTTACTCCAGAACCATTTGTTTAAAAGATTGTATTTTGCTCTCTTGTATTGCTTTTGCTTTTATATTAAATATAAAATATAATTGATAATATATATTCTGTTGCTTTAATCTAGTCTTTCTGTGGTATTACAATATCTTGCTTACAATTATCGTTATGGGAAACTTTTTTTTTTAAGATTTTATTTATTTATTTGACAGAGAGAGAGATCACAAATAGGCAGAGAGACAGACAGAGAGAGAGATGAGGAGAAGCAGGCTCCCTGCTGAGCAGAGTGCCCAATGCGGGACTCGATCCCAGGCCCCTGGGATCATGACCTGAGCCGAAAGCAGAGGCTTAACCCACTGAGCCACCCAGGTGCCCCATCGTTATGGTAAACGTTGAAGTCAGTCCTCAGTCTTTGTTCTCCTTCAACACTATGTTGACTATTGTGAGTCTTTGCCTCTCCATATAAACTTTAAAATAAGTGTGTTAATATTAAAAAAAAGAACTTGCTGGAATGCATTAATTGTATAGATAAACTTGGAAACCAGTGACCTCTTGAGCTTAGCAGGAGATAGACCATGGACATCAGTTGTCACAGTGGTGCCTCTGGCAGAACCTATTGCAAATCCCTAGGCAAAAGGAGACCTCAAGGATCTGAGAGAATGTCTAAGAAGTACTTGATACATCCCTTGGGTATGGTTTATTGAAGTGTCCACCTGTCTGAAAGCTGGGGAATCTAGATAAGGGAGGGAAAATTAGTTATGATAAAACATATCAACAAACATCAATAAATTTTGTAAAACTAAATGTCATGGCTCATATACAATATGACCAACAGAGGGACCGTCAGAAGGAAAGCATCAGTTATGTTTATTGTGAAATTTTTTATTCAAAATAAAGCAATGTGAGGGGAAGACACAATGAGAAAATTACCATTTTTAAAATGGTTAAACTTCTTACAAAATGGAATAGGTTTTATGTTCTAAGTAGTATATTGAAAAGTAAAACATTGGGGCGCCTGGGGGCTCAGTGGTTTGGGCTGCTGCCTTCGGCTCAGGTCATGATCTCAGGGTCCTGGGATTGAGCCGCGCATCAGGCTCTCTGCTCCGCAGGGAGCCTGCTTCCCTCTCTCTCTCTCTGCCTGCCTCTCTGCCTACTTGTGATCTCTGTCTGTCAAATAAATAAATAAAATCTTTAAAAAAGAAAAGAAATGTAAAACATTAAAAAATAAAATTTTAATTAAAAATTATGTAATTAAAAAAAAAGGTTAAAAATAGCAGAACCATTTTTCCTATAACTTGAAAATACATTGTATATATATCTATCAAAAATCACTTGTCATGGGGGCGCCTGGATGGCTCAGTGGGTTAAAGCCTCTGCCTTTGGCTCAGGTCATGATCCCAGGATCCTTGGATCGAGTCCCACATTGGGCTCTCAGCTCAGCAGGGAGCCTGCTTCCTCCTCTCTCTCTCTCTGCCTGACTCTGCCTACTTGTGATCTCTGTCAAATAAATAAATAAAATCTTTTATAAAAAAATTTTTAAAAATAACTTGTCATGTCTGGAATCAGGAGCATATGGAAAAAAATAATATCTGAGGACAATACTTCTGCCATGTTTTGTGCCTTGTTAATATTTTTAAACAGTCAGGCAACTTTTAGCTTTATTGAAATACCTGCTAAGATACCAGCAGTGCCTTTTGGAGCCCTATGACTATAAAGATTAATTGCAAATTTTCAAAATGTTTACTATGGTGTCACTATTTAGGGCCACCACCAAGTATGTTTCAGAAGTAAGCATAACTGTTACTCTTCCATAAGGCAAAAGGGCATATTTTCAGGAGCTCCATCTGCTGTACCAGGAAGTGAATCAAGTAATGATTTTTGTCTATAAAATAATTCACTTTTCCATCTAACATTCCTCATTCCACATTATAATAATAAAAACTAGGAGGAGACTAAAACAAACAAACAACTACAACTACAACTACAACAACCAGCTTTTCCTTCAGTGGAAAAGTAAATATAACCTTATGAGTAGCCTGAAATTTATTTTTAAATATTTTTAAGATAAACGTTTTTGTTAGAAAACCATATATTTTATATTACTAAGAAATAACAGGCAAAGTTTTATTAACTTCTAAAAAGTCTAGTTACTTCTATTTATCTATTAACTCATCTCTTTTTGAAGTAGAACATGATCACACCTATTGTATCTACCCAAGTTTGTATGCTTTGGTTATTTTATGTTTGCTATTTCCTTGCTTAATTTTTACAATATTTGATACACAATAGTACCTTTAAGTCCATCTATGGTTTCACAGAATTTGTTTGAACTTTATAAAAATGCACCATACTTTTTGCACTGTCCTTGTTTTACTTCTCTATTAGCTTTCCAAGATTTATTCACTTTAGAGTGTGTATTTTATTTTTATTCCTCCATAATGCTATGTTTACAAATTTGTATTTATCTGAACTTTTAAAAATATCTTAATTATATACCATTTCTCATCTCACGTAACACTCATGTTACTTCTACACTTATCAGATATTATGTAACTGAAAACCACAACTCAGCAACAATAGAACACCATTTTTCAAAATTAAATGGCTTACCAGAGTTCTTTAATTCTATCCTTTATTTGTATTAGATGACCCTTTATTCTGGTATTTGGCATTGTTCATATGGAGAAAAGCTTATAAGTTGATATTCCATAAATAGAAGGATTTATTATGATTGATTAATTATTTTCATTTAGAATGCATAGAATATGGTTGATTTAATATTTCTTACTTACTCTCTGCCTGGAACATAGTGCTATCTATGTAATAGCCACTAAAATATTAAGTTAATTACCTAGACTTTAAACTGCATATTAATAGGAATAACATGCAGAACTCTTCTCAGATTGGGACCCCTGGGTGGCTCAGTCAGTTAAACGCCTGAGCCTTTAGCTCAGGTCATGATCTTAGGGTCCTGGGACTCAGTTCTGCAACAGATTCCCTGCTTAGCCGGGAGTTTGCTTCTCCCTCCCCCTGCTGCTCCCCCTGCTTGTGCTCTCTCTCACTCTCTCTCTTACAAATAAATAAAATTTAAAAAATGAATTCTTCTCAGATAGCTAATATAGAATATCGTCTTTGTATTCATCAAAGGGAAAGTGCCATATAATAATGAAATTGAGACTACTTCAAATTCATTTTTTAACCAGTAAGAAAGTACTGGAAACAAGCCAAAAATGTCTTCAGTGAATTAAAGAAATAGATTGATTTTCAATATCTTAATGTTTCTAAAATATTTTGCAAGATTTTTATACTAGATATCAGTGTAAATATTCATTATACAAGGATATTCTAAAAATAAACCCGAGAAAACTACTTGACATATATGATGACAAAAACCAGTTTGACAAAAGTCAGTTTGGGTAAAACTTACAACACCTACCACTTGAAACTCTTGTTCTATAATTTAATTATTTTAATTTACAAAAATACAAAAATAGTATATCAGAGTAAGTATATTGATAGCTTTGAAGGTATGCTCTGGTTGTGCACTGTTTACTATTTAAAGGGGAATCAAATATGTGATGCTTATGGTGTGACTATATTAAAATTCAACAAGTTCAGAAGCATACGAGGAATAGAATAAAGACAAAAGATGACCCTTACTTATCCTAAAGATAGACCATGGTATATATGTGCTAGTTGGGGAGAGAATCCAGTCAGTAGATGGTTGATGTGGTAGTGGGAAAACAAAGACACAACGTTTTGGTTGAAAGTTTAGCACTATATTTAACAAAGTGAAATTGTGTGTTAATAGCCTTGAATAAAATCCAAAAAATATTTTCAATTCATTGAAGATTATTTAGGAAAAACTTGAAAAATACAACTTGATAAGGATTCCAATAAAAGATTCATAAGCAATACAAGTTTCAGAATTTTTAGTATATTTTCCCTAAAGAGCCATTTGATTTCAATTACAAAGAATTCTATTTGCCTGCCACTTAAATAAGAGGAAATTATTTGGTTTTGTAATAAGTCAATAAAATAAATTAACATATCTTTAGAAAACAGATATGCACACTAATTTAAAAAGAATAGTGCTTAACCTGTTCAGCAAACATTTGGAAAATTCCTTGCCATCAGCTAGCTCTGGAGTTCTGCTAGGTGAGTAAGGCCATGTATGTTACTGCTCAGAGTACTGACGCAAAGCAATTGTCTCCTTCACATCCATTTTTTGCTGTTGATAAGTCATGCTATGTTGTTTAGAGATGCATAGATGGCCCTACATGAAGGCCTTTTTTTGTGTGTATATGGGTGACTGTGATTTAACTTTCAAATAAGAAGGCTCCTGATTTACAATGATTCAACTTATGATATATTTGGCAATGATGTGAAAGTGATTCAGTAGAAACTGTACTTTGAATTTTGAATTTGGTTCTTTATAAAAAGAGCCAGTGACATGTGGTATGGTGCCATATTGTGATGCTGGGCAGCGGCAGTGAGCCACATCTCCCAGTCAGCTAGAAGATTACAGGGGTGAACACCTGATATTCTTACAAGCATTCTATATATAACCATTCTTCTTTTTTTTAGTGTAATATTTAATAAATTGCATGTGATATATGATACTTTGTTATAAAATAGGCTTTGCTTAAGATGATTTTGCCCAAATGCAGGTAAATGTAAGTATTCTGAGTATGTTTAAATAAGCTTAAGGTAAGCTATGATATTTGATAGTTTAGGGGTATTAAATGCATTTTCAATTTTTTATGTGTTTCTCTGTACATAGCCCCCTTGTAAGCTGAGGAACATCTCTATATGAATAGTAGCCTTGGTATGGCTTACATATTATTGGCCAGAAACATCTAGAACAGTACGTGTGCCATATAATTGTCTACAACATCAAACAAGTTTCTTGAAACTTGTGCCAAAGGGGTTATGTCTTTAAGGATTCTTATTTCAGAAGGGTTCTCTCAAACGTAAGATTTTTCAGAAGTTAAGTGAAAATCTGACCAAACTAAACATTTTTCCATTTTCCCTAGTGAGCAAAGATAGCTAAAATCTATCTGCCATTTTCAACACTGTACTCAACGATTGTAATTCTAATTTAAGAACAGATTATTTATATCAAAACCACATGTTGGCCTAATCTTATACAATATTCATAAATCTCACTCAGAGCCTTGGACACTTTTATTTGTTGAGTCTATATGGTACTACGGACATTCATCTTTTTTGACCTCATAGCTTCGTGTATGTCTATACTTTTGAAAATACATGCATCATAGTTCCATTGTTAAATGTCTGGGTTATAAAATGTGCTATGCTATCAAAATGGTAATAAGAACATACAAATGACCTGATGTAATGAACTGGACCAGATTGCCAGATATCACATTTCATACCAGACAGATTCAGTGGTAAGTTGTAAAATGGCCAGCTATACTTCGACTGAATTATAACTCATTTAACTTCTTTCTTTGTGTACAGTATTATACATTAGTCAGTATTATAGTAAATAAGTACTTTGGACAGATGTAAATATGCTGTAATAAAAAATGTTTTTCTTCTTTCTTTTATTCTTTTTTACTTGTAAGACTAGCCACAAATACCATGCCTCCCCCAAAATAATTTGCAATCCAAATTTATCTCTAAATGAATGTATTGCACAGAAAAAAATATATATATATACACTTACAGTAGACATGTTCAAAAATAGTTACACAACAGCAGGGCCCTATATGTAAGCAGTATAGTTGTTTTGTTTTGTTTTGTTTTGTTTTCTTTAAAAAAAAAGAGGTTATGTGAAATATTGGAATTTTATTTCCAGGCCTAGTATTTCAAGACAGTTAACTATACTTACGGTGTCAACAGCCTCTTGTTGGCAGTATGATTTTATTGGCTCCATGGAATAACAGCAAGAATTTACTATTGCTTCTTTCTTTTATGACACACACAGAAAAAAAAAATTGACACATTTGCTCAAGACCAACCAGAATCATTTTAACCTATCAAAATTGATGGGAGGCCTTCACTGCCAAAGTCACTGCTGGGTTTTCACAATTCATTGCAGACAATCTGCTACTCCCATTAGGATAGAGGAGAGAAGAGTCATAATCAGGGAAGAAAGCTGGATTAATACTTGTAATTATCATTGAATTATTTAGCCTGCTATAGGATTAATATTAGTAGTGTCATTTGATAATTTTCTCTCATTTTATTAAACACAACTGTGAGTAATTACTCTACCTAATATTTCTCTGTATTGGCTGACTAGCTTGCAAACATTCATGAAAATATCCATTAGCCACACATATAAAATGCTGCATTATGATGCTGTTGAATCAGAACACACCACTAACTGATCCTGTAGCTCTTTGAGGATTTGCAAATCAATTAATTCTATGTTTATTGGATTCTTCCCATACAATTAGAAAATTTATAATAGAGTCCATGAACATTATTAGTTTTACCATTTTAAACCAGCAATCACACTTTGATTTTTACAACAAAAGCACAAATATAAACACACACATTTGGATCAGTTTTCTGTTAGTCTGTCTGGACTTCAAAATCCTATTCCTCAAGATAATGCACACCAAAGTTCTGGATTAAACAAGAAATTAGATGGCACCTGAACTCTTGGTTTAATATTCTCAAAAGGACTATGCAACTTATTTCTTACATTATGACATTGTTTTACAAAGATCCACACTTTTATAAGGTTAGTATTTTTAATAATCAATAAAGTCAATTAATCATGATGAAAAATCAAACATAAAAATTTCTACTTTTTGCTTTTGCCCCCTCCATTTAGAACTTATTTATAGCCTGATAATTCAAAGGTCCCTATGTTTATGAAAATCTGGACAGAAATAGCTCTAAGATTCCATTCAGAACTTGATATTAATCTAAGTCTTTTGGCTCCATTTATCCTGAGAGCAAAGAGTAGGACAAAGGATTTGAGTACTGTTGGTTTATCTGGGAGATTATCCAAGGTAGAAAAGAATGGGAAAGTGATACAGTGAAGAAGCAACTTTGTCAAAGAGGTACATTGTTGATATAATTGTTGTGGATAGAAAATGAAGGCTTGCTTTTACTGAAAGGTCCTGAGAAACTTCTTTAAGTTGTCCTCATGAAGACCTGAAAACTGACAATTTTACCTATGGTTCTTATTTCCACTTCACTGAGAGCTGTCCTCAGAGGACATTAACTCTCCTACACTTTTGGGTTGTGTTGGAGACATTCTAAAATGAGAGAGAGAACATGAGATGCTATCAGTGTTAAGTAACTGCAATTTCCCATGGAACTATCCACCACAGGTTTGGCTATAATCAGGTGTTGGGCCTTGATATCACAGGGATTTGAGGCAGTATCACTTTAGGTTAATCATTATATCTTAAATTTCCAAAAACTTCAACTGATGAAACTTTGATTATAAATCTATAAATATAACAATAAATCTACAGTATTCAAATTATTTTCATAGAAATACACAAACAAAGCATCAATTGATTAATATTTAAATGTTACAAAATACTGAACTGAAAGAATTTGGTCATAGAACAACGTGTAAGAAGTAGAACTTAGATTTAGGTTAGAACTCAGGATGCATTTGAGACTCAGTTAAGAAATTGAATGGAGAGGGGCGCCTGGGTGGCTCAGTTGGTTGGACGACTGCCTTCAGCTCAGGTCATGATCCTGGAGTCCCAGAATCAAGTCCCACATCGGGCTCCCAGCTCCATGGGGAGTCTGCTTCTCCCTCTGACCTTCTCCTCGCTCATGTTCTCTCTCACTGTCTCTCTCTCTCAAATAAATAAATAAAATCCTTAAAAAAAAAGAAATTGAATGGAGGGACGCATGGGTGGCTCAGTGGGTTAAGCCACTGTCTTCGGCTCAGGTCATGATCCCAGCGTCCTGGGACAGAGCCCCAAATCAGGCTCTCTGCTCAGCAGGGAGCCTGCTTCCTCCTCTCTCTCTGCCTGCCTCTCTGCCTGCTTGTCATCTCTCTCTGTCAAATAAATAAATAAATAAATAAATAAATAAATAAAATCTTAATAAAAAGAAATTGAATGGATGTCTGACTATCTTATAGGTTTGCTAAAAATCAGTGACTTTGTGTTCACGTGTGGCTATGCAGGAATTTTTAACTTTCTCTAAGAAGTTGTTAGATTTGATTATATAATGGCAGTAAAGGATGGGGAAAAGCAAAGTACAAACCCCATAAAGACAAAGACACTGAGTATGAGAAAAGAGTAATAGATAAGAAGAATCAGTGCATTTGAGGAAAATGGGAATTGAAATACACAATGATTGTTGATTTTTTTAGATGGAGAAAACAAAACTAGCTTGCAAGAAGGAAATAACAGAAGACATGTTGTGATGTGATACAGAATCCTGGAAAAGGCAGTAACGTGGAATAAAGGAGTAGGGAGAGCATATCAGGTAATTTGGATAGGAAGGAGTTAGGAGATAATTGCTTGATAAATTTTATATGGCCCACTTAAATGCACAGATTTCTCTTCTTTAATTTATATGGAGAACAGGGTGTCCTTTCTCTTCCCTTTCAGAGCACCAGAGGTGTACTCTTTCAGACTGAAAACCTGAAAAGCTCAGGACTCAGTTGCTTAAGCACAGCTGAGAGGACCTATTTCAATTAAGATTTACATTTTGCTGTAGGTAGTAGACTGTCAAAAGTGGTTTAACCATATTTTTTCATTTAACAAGAAGACTACAGAGAGTGTTTTCTGGTGTTGGTTCAGAGTCTTAAGAAAGTCAAGTGAAGTATCTTAGAGGTTTTCCTGGCTTTTTATTCACAGTTGCAAAAATTGCTGTTGTGGTTCTCACTATTAAGCCCACATTTCTGGCAGAAAGATAGAGGTAAAAGAGAATGATATCTTGTATGACTGATACCTTGTCATATGGTTGCAATGTAACTAGAAAAGAGACAATAAAATATTTGATTGTGTTTTAAGTTTCTTTGTTGTCAATCCCTCAGTGCTTTCTGATATTAAAGGAAAAAGCAGATGGATATTGACCTGGCAACTATCAACACCTGTCAGTCTCTCTTGGATAACCAATATCTCTATAATCTCTTCTTCCCAGTAAAAAAAATAAAATATATTCATAACCCACACTGTGCCATCTCAAGTTACTGCACCAAGATAAAATTACAATGATTTTCAGTTGTTCCAAATGGACAGAATACCCTTCCTTATGATATCATGTCTTAGAAGATAGATAATTGTCTTGCTACCAATATACCCATATGTGACTGTGGAAGAGACAGGAAAAAAATAATAATATTTATTTATTCCTTGGGTTGACCCTGTTTACACAGATGCATTACTATTAGAAAAGGTTGGTTTGGGACATTGGAATGAATTTACTTAATGGGTCTGTATGTAATTGGGTTGGAAGAAATTTCTAATTTCTACAAAAATTATTAGAATTCTATCTTATTCTCTTTTGTTAATTTTCACATGTTAACAAAGCCAATGTTTTTGTCTAGCAGACAAGATCTTAAATCCTAACAAAACTCAATTTTTTCCTTTTTTTTTTAAGTTTGAGAGTCTCATGTTCTCTCATGCTGCTTTAAATACAACTCAAAAAAAAAAAAAGGAGCTAAATGGGGCAGTAAGACCAGACTTTTTATTTTATTTTATTTATCTTATTTTTAATTAAAAAATTAAAGATTGTATTTATTTATTTGAGAGAGAGAGAGAGAGAGCATGAGTGGGGCAGGGGGATGTAGCGGCAGAGAGAGACTGAGAAGTATATTCCCTAATGAGCAGGAAGCCCGATATGGGGCTCGATCCAAGGATCCTGACTGAGATCATGACCAGAGACAAAGGCAGATACATGTGCAACATCCCTTTTTTTCTGGGAAACAATACTTGACAAGAGATGTTTGAAAAAGTACTGGGGAATCAACTTTAATCGGAGATACAAAAATTTAATGGACTTTTGTAAAGCTACAGGGATCCAAATGATGGGAATCCCAGCCCGTTTAGGTTGTGGACCACAGAGTATTCTTCTCTGTAATATTTTATTTTCTTCCATGTCTACTAACTCCAGTCCAAGTTCACTGATCTCTTTTTAGATAGTGCAAAACATGGCAAAGAATACCAAACAAGTGCCCAATATTCTACATTTATTACATCATTTCTAACATACAGAAGTGTTTTATCAAGGCTGGTTCTGTGAACGAACCCAGTTATGCTAAAGTGTGTTTTGTTCTCCAAGAAATTAAATGCATGATTATCACACAATTATAAAATATTTGTGTCAAGAATTTTTATTCAAAAATTAATAAGAGAAGCAGATATTAAAATTAGTTCACATGGGTATTTGGGATATAAGCAGAGTTGTGCAGCAGAAGTGCTCTGGGCCCATAATTTGGGTTATAGAATTTATGTTCTCTAATGAAAAATCACTAACTAGCATTATTGTTAACAAGAATCTTGTGCATTATCATCAGTTTTCTACATTACAACCTCTTGCTCTACAGTTTGTAAATACCTTTGTCAATAGCAAGCTAATAAACGGGGTGACTCCAATGGATTGACATAATCTCCAGAGTTTCTGCCACATAATGCCCAGGACTCCATTGAAAGGACACCTAAGAATTTATTTTGCCCAAAAATTTGATCATTTTCTTCACTGTCCTTACCTATTTTCCAAACCTAGTCCTTTTGCTTCACCTTTCAGTCTACGGACAACCCTGTATCTGACTGACTTGTTAATTCTGGGAATGTTTTGCAGATTAATTTGCTTGCCGGAGGTGGTTCCTCTAATTGATGTCTAAGAACCCTAATTAGTTAAGAAAACTTTTTTAAAACATTTTTATTGCTACTTATTATTATTATTATTATTATTGCTAATATCTCTATTATAAATAATTCACAAGGGCATCTTTCTGGCAAAAGACAAAGAGCTGGCTACTAGTAGAAAAAGTACATTTGACTCTGTCAGTGAAAGTGGTAAAGGGATTTGAGAAAATAAGGCAAAACACTGGAATTATGTGTTAAAACTTTAAATATTAGAGACACATTTAATTAATTTCTAATACTGTTGTTGCTTATAATTAAATATTTTCCATGAACCACGCATTACAGCAAATATATTGTTTATACAGATTAAATTTTCATCAAAAGGGATGCCTGGGTGGCTCAGTTGATTAAGCAGCTGTCTTTGGCTCAGGTCATGATCCCAGCGTCCTGGGATCGAGTCCCGCATCGGGCTCCTTGCTCGGCCGGGAGCCTGCTTCTCCCTCTGCCTCTGCCTGCCATTCTGTCTGCCTGTGCTTGCTCTCTCGCCCACTCTCTCTGATAAAGAAATAAAATCTTAAAATAAATAAATAAATTTTCATCAAAAAATTGTAAGTGTATTTTATTGTAGGATCATGATAAGCATTTTGCAGATGAGAAAAGTGAAATTTAGAAAAGTATGTCTCTTCAAATCCCTCATACAATATCTGGCCTAGATAGAAGGATATACTATCACAATTGGGGAAGATAATTGAGATTACTTAAAATGATAAACTTTACTGTATAGGGCTTTCTAAAAGTTTGCCACAGATTCAGATTCTTTTAAAATATATATCTATTTTGTGTAAAGAGAATGCACTGAGAAGTAAAAAGAAAGTGATATATCAGTGCTACCAACTAATGGCTATAATATCATCACCTTATTTATGAACAATGAAGCAGTGTGCAATATTTAAATAAATTTAAATAAATTCCTATTTATTTTATATATTTATAAATTTAAATAAATTCCTATTTATTTATTATTCAAGAAATTCCTCTAACAAGCAGTATGTTTTGAAGGTTGCTAGCAGGAAAGTGTTGTACTACATGGAAGTAATCAGAAAATGGGATCTAAAAGTCTGCTTTCAAGGGCGCCTGGGTGGCTCAGTGGGTTAAAATTCTGCTTTCAAGAAGCTATAACAGTAAGTACTGAGCATTAGCTATTATATGCTATGGATGAATAACTGAAATCTACATTTGAAACTAATGGTACACTATATGTTAACTAATTGAATTTTAAAAAGTTAATTTAAAAAACCACTATTTTATAAAACAATATTCCCAACAGGCTCTTTTGCTTTAAAATACTCACTTTGTAATGAGAGTCATTACTTTTGTCTAGCCAATTCTTACATCACTGTTTATCCCTTTCCTGCTTTATCCCTTCCCAGTATCAATAAAGGCTCACTTGGGTTACCTAGAAGCTATAAGAAAGCTTATACTAGATCTGGCTGTTTTTCACCAGCAATTTGACCACCATGTGCACAGGGAAGTCTATTGATAAAGGCTTTATTGCAATAAGTTGCAAATACATGGATGATTTTGAATTCTCTTTCTTGAGGTCTTGTTTCATGCCAATAAGTTTAGGGTGGCTTATTGGAATGGATGTTATTAACATATCTTCATAGTTATAAGTACATGGAATTGTAAAATAGATGAATGAATGTGGCATTACTGACAACTGTCCTCATTTTGAAATCAAATTACAGTGTACTAAGATGAGGAAGCAAAGCAGATTTGGGATTATGAGTGAAATAATTTAAAAAAGTCTTAGGGGTATGATCAGACTATTGGGTAATTCAGTAGAAAAATGTCAACTGATTGAGATTCTGTGTTCCCTGATTTCAGAGAGAAGTTAGGATATATAAGTAACACGAGGAGACTAGGAAGCCAAGCATAAGTGATAATTTTGTGCCAGGGTGTGTATACATCTGTTTATCTTCTTGCTTTACCACTAAGGTTGCTCCTAGAGGAGAGTTTAAATATGTGTTGGAGCTAATCTCTGTGGATTACACAAGAAACCACATCCTACAGCTCTCCCTGAAACACCCCTTATGATTTCAATGGATTTTGGTTTTTGCATTTTTAGAAATAACAAAATACTTTGAAAACTCATCTACTTTATTACCACCACAAGTGAGTCAGCTGACTCCACATTTTAACACAGTGACAGTCACAGAGGAATGGAGGAATGAGTAGAGTTATCAATATATGTGCTTTTAAGAAGTATGACAGGGTAGCAGCTATTTCCAGGAATCAAAACATGGGTCAGCAGCTGTGCAGGAAAAGTGATGGAAGAAATGACTCATTTCAGAGGAGTTCTATAACATATTAGTTCTATAATGTATCTTCAGCACCCAATTAAATACCCGCTTTGATCTAAAGATAAGGATTTACAGTTAAGGTCCCATTTATGATTTGACTGGTAGGGTCTGAATCATTTTTACTATTGTTTTGACTATTACTTGAAACCTAGAGTAGTACTTGGGATATGTGTCGTGTATTCTGTGAACATGTGCTATTTTTAGATTAGATAACTTCTGTCTCGAACCCCTGTTAATTTGTTTGTTTTTGTTTATTTGATAGTGGTTTCAGTAAATGGATATATCTGAAAAATTGCAAAGCCACTATTAAAATAAGTTATTATTATATATAGCATGGAACTTCACATTCCTCCTTTGAATCCGACAGAGCTTCACCATATCCTTAACAACGTGGGAAAAACATGCTATTATTTTTCTTTATAAAATTTCTCCTGTTAGGCTGTGATGGTTGTCATCAGCAGTAACTCCTCTGAAGGCTTTGTCAAAAGAGTTGAAAATATTGGAAAGGTGTGAATGAAGCTGTTTGCTGAATATAAAGAAAAGAGCATTGAAATACAATTCACACTCTTACTTCTCCTTCTATGCTTTCAGATATTTGACATTTGAAAATATTGCTTCTAGAAGACATGCCCTATATAATTCTTACTTTAAGGAGCAAGTTGCTTTTATAATTGTTTTATTATTCTACCAATCAAGTATTTCCATTTAAATTAAATTCAATACCATTAAAAAAAAATCAAAAGTGCAGCCATTATTCAATTCCTGGGCTAAATAATTTTAGAAAGCTTTGTGTTATTGAACCTACAGGGTTTTTCTGTAGTTTTAACTCTTTCTTTCTGTGATTTTTCCCATTAGTCACGTAAGTGACTGCAATATAACAGACATTGAGGATAAAGAAGGACTGAATAGAACAATCCTTGGCCTCATGAAGTTGAGAATCTAGCAAGGGAGTCAAACAATTCACTCATTCAGAGACAATTTATTGAGTGCTTGGCCTAAGATGAGCACAACAAAACCCCAGCCCAGAGGAATCATTTTAATGGGAGAGATAGATGATAGGTAAGCCAACTTAAAAAAAAATGTACTGGTTTTTCTTTAATAGTGATGCATATTTGAATTAAATAAGCACATTTTAAAAAGAGCAGTGATTGAGAAGAGGCTTTTTAACTGAGTGGTCCGAAAGGGCCTCCCTGAAAAAGTCTGTTTTGAACAGATTTCTGAATAATATCAGCTAGGAAGCTGCGTAAAAATCTCAGGGATGGGTGATTTTTCCAGTCAAAAAACTGTAAAGGCTCCAAAGTCACAATAGAGCTATACGTTTCTCTAATAAAGTAACTTCTGACAAAGAATGAGAAGAAATAACTAACCCATGTTTGAAAGAAAAGGGACAGACTTTCTATGGAATTCATATTTAATTAAAGCTCTAAAGGACAAAAATACAATAGAGCAAAATTCTGGTCACGGTGATATACCTAATGAAAGTTCATAAACAATGTGTGGGAAGCAAAGAGTGTGTGGGAATGTTGGTAAGAACAGTGGGGAAGAGTCATCCCTGAACATGTTCTTCAATGAAGCAGTTCTTGTGTTGTTTTAAAGGGTAAATTGGAGTTTGCCTAAGTGATTAGAGAAGGATGCCTCAGCTTATGGAAGTTCAAAGCCATAAAGATGTGATAAACTACTGCGGACATTTTCATGTATATTTGGTGTTGATTCTAGTAATGGTGATCTAAAAACTCCTACTTAGGACAACTAAAAATCCAGACAAAATAGCTTTTAAAATTAAAAATATCAGAAAGATTATAAAAATTAAGTGTGGGATTACTGGGCCAAAATACGAAATACAATGAGAGCCTAGAGATATATGCCCTGAAGCCATTTTAGCTATGAGAGCATTTGAAACTGCTAAAACACACTGAGCTGTGTTGTTAATAGACTCTTGATACTAGAGAAACAAAATTCAAAATCCAGCAGCAATCAAATTTGAGGACTTTGGTACAACCCAAATGTAAGTTGAGATCCCCAAAGCACAAGGAGAAGCAGAAATAAGACTAAAGCCTACCTTGCCTTCTGTGTAAACTGAGAAAGTCAATCGCTGAATTTGGAGTATGATTGTCTTGTAGAGTCTCAGATATAAGAGAAAATCCTGCCAAGGAGGACCATACCATTATTATAGCTCTTAATTATCCCTACTCAATAAGAGTTTCAAATATAATGTCTTGAATATAGCAAATTGGAACAAAGCACACAAAGAAAAACCATTAACAAGATTTGATAGACAAAATGGGATTAAGTATGATGTTAAAATGATCAATAAAGATTGTAAAATGGCTTAATTACTCTGCTCAAAGAAATGAGAGGCGAAGCAAATTGAACAAAAAACTGAAACTAAAAATGATATTGAGAAAGGTTTTATAAATGAACCAAATGGATACTCTAGAACTTTATAGATATGACAGCTAATCTAAGATACCACAGGGGTGCCTGGGTGGCTCACTTAATTAAACTTCCAATTCTTTTTCCTTTTTTTTTTAACACCTTAATTTTATTTTATTTCTTTCACTTTGGCTCAGGTCATGATGTCAGGGTTGTGAAATAGAGCCCAGAGTTGGGCTCTGTGCTGAGCCTGGAGCCTGCTTAAGATTCTTTTCCCTTCTTTTTCTATCCCTCCCTGCGCTCTCACTTGCTCGCTCTCTCTTGCTTGCAAATAAATAGATAGATAGATAGATAGATAGATAGATAATAGACAAAGCAAAGTAAAAGCAGATTATGAAAAAAATATAAAGATTTTGAAATGAAAACAAGTTCAAAATAAAATAGAGAAGACCTACACAGCTAAAAGTTCATTCAGAAAATCTACTATTAAAGAAGTCAGTATGACACAATGTAAGATATCAAAAGATTTGAGCATGTACTTTACAGAAAGGGTAATCCAAATGGCCACTCATATATAAAAACTGTTTATCTTTATTAAAATCTGGAATTAAATTAAATTAAATTAAAAATAAATTAAAACCTAAAATGACATACTATTACACACTTACCATATTGGGCAACAGTAAAATTGTCTTGCAAGAATGTGAAAGAATGAAAGTGCCCATAATGAAAACATTTGAGGTAAGTTGGACAATATTTAGAATACTTAAAAATAAAAATAAAGATTTGGTCCATTCCTAGAAATACAACATGGAACTAAATGAATATTTTCACCAGGATATGCAAACAGATGATTATAGCTATTTCATTCATAACGGCAGATCAGTAGTGGTCTATTTGCACAATGTTACATTAAATAAGAGAGAATATTAACAAACTGGGACGAGGGGCTAGGTTGTTATCATAAACAGATCTTCTATGGTGCTGATTATGTTCTATTTCTCAAAATCTTTAAGTTAAAAAAGTTTTCAAATTTATATCTAGATAGATAGATGATAGATAGACAGATATCCCAGAAGCTGCAATGCTAGGCTAAGACCAGGCTTTAAAGGGCATTTCTAGACTCTACTAAATACTTGAAACCATTCATTATATCATAGCTCAGTGTTCAAATCTCCATTTGTTTCCTCAGTTTCCTAATATTTATCTTAAGGTGACCTGATCCAGACTTTTGATCACCTTTGTCTAAATATTTCTATTTTAACAAAGTCCTTTTTAACACTGAGAGACTAAAACTTAGAAAAATACTCTGATTGTTATCTCACTAGAGTGGAAAATAGATAGTTATCCATTAACTAATGATATCCATGTCTACATTAGATCCATGACATTTTTAATTCTTGGGAGCTTTTGGTTAAATGAATTTTTTAAGCTTTCTTTAAATGAAGCTTTAAGCCATCACCACATGAACAAAATTAAAGAACTAAATGAAAACAGGCCAAGTATTTACAGAGTAATAGAATGTGCAGTGGAAAGAGGACAATTCTGAAATCATAAAGCCTAAATTAGTGTGATGCATCTTTACTAGCCATGTAATCATAAACCAGGTATCTAAATGTGTTAGCCTCAGTTTTTTCACCCATGAAATGGTGATGATAATACTTATTATGCAGAGTTGTTTTGTGGGTGTGATGAAGCATGGAGCATGAGAGTCTCATATTCCATACTAAAATGATAGCTATTTTTATACTTCTAATAATTCTAATAATAGTAATTAAATTGTTCAAAATGGTAATATTCATTTATATTGAGGCATTGTATTGACTATTCATAAACACATTTACCAAAATAAATTTCATTTTACTTTACCCCTTCTGAGGATATATATTCCCTAATTCAATATGAATCTCATTATGAATAATAATTATCAGAATAAATATGCTGATTTTTCTTCTATTTATTTTGAGGGAAGTATCCTTTACTGTTGAACATAAAGAAACTTAAGCAAGTCTGTCTTATTCAAAATTTGCATGCTGCTTTCTTATGAAACTAGATGATAGAGTTGTATGAAATAAATTCATGCAGTTAAGACATTTATGTTTGGAAAACTGGGTGGTCAGTTAGTATTTCAAAAGAAGATTTTAAATTTAAACCTTAAAGCTGAGCTCTTTCAGCCTTATTTATAGACCATCCTTCATGCTTCATAAGTACTCCTTCATTGTAAACTAAGTAATAGTTTTTGTCACAGTGTATATAACGAAAATGGATTTTATATTCTATTATTTCAGAGTTAGTTGCAGTTTCTACTTCCTTACTTCCTTTTTTGAAAAATAGATTAATTCTACAAAAAGTTTTTTCAAGCTTTATTGAAAAAAATCAACATATTATAATTTGTAAATTTAAGAAATGATTTCTTATAACATTGCACTTTTAACATTGTGTCAATTTTGTACAATTTGATAAATTGGTATACATCTTTATTGCAATATAATCTACATAAAAATGTTAATACATCTACTACCTCGTATAGTTACCACTGTTTTTTATGCATGTATCGTAAGGAATTTTAAGATCTACTCTCTTAGCAACTTTTATGTATATAGTATAGTAGAGATAAACTTCAGAGGTCTTGTGGGTTTTGTTCCAGACTGCCTCAATAAAGTGATTTTCTCAATAAACTAAGTCAAATTATTTTTTTTTTGGTTTCCCAGTGCATATAAAAAATTATGTTTCCCAGTGCATATAAAAATTAAACACTATACTGTACTGTTCAAAAGCATTATGTTTTTAAACAAAAACAATGTATATACCTTAAGTAAACTAGTTCTGAGTTTTCAGTGGGTCATAATTACTGATTACAGATCACCATAACAAATACAATAATAATGAAAAAACTTGAAATATTGCAAGAATTACCAACATGTGACAGAGAGACACAAAATGAACAAATGTTGTTAGAAAAATGGTGGCAGCAGACCTCTTTTATACAAGATTGCTATAAACTTTCAACTTGTAAGAATGTGATATATGCAAAGTTTAATAAAGGGAAGCACAATAAAAAAAGTATGTATATTTTATTAACTATGATCATGATGCTGTACATTAGATCCCCAGAACTTTTTCATATTATAGTTGCAAGTTTGCACCCTTTGACCACCTTACTCCACGCCAGGTTCACCCCTTGTCAACTCAACTCTAAGTTTCCATTAGTTTGCCTTTTCCTCAGATTCTGTATGTAAGGGATATCATAATACATAAATTAAAAAAATATATAAAATCTCTGAAATATTTCACTTAGTATAACACCTTCAAGAGCCATCCATGCTGTTGTAAATGGCAGTATTTCTTAATTTTTCATGGTTAAGTAGTATTCCATAGTATATATTTACCATACTTATTTTATTCATTCATCCATTAATGGATACTGAAGTTATTTCCATCTCTTGCTTAGAGTTAATAATTTTATAATAAACATAAGAGTGCAGATATGTCTTTGAACAGTGACTTCGTTTCCTTTAGATATATACCTAGAAGTGGGATTACTGAATCATATGGTAATTTTACTTTTAATAATATGAATAATCTCCATACTGTTTTCCATACAAATTTATATCCCTATCACAGTGCATAAGTTCCCCATTTTCCCCAATATTTACCAAAATTTGTTAGTTTCAATTTTTTGGTAGTATATATTCTAATAGGTAGTAATATCTTGCTGTGTTTTTCAGAGGTAAACAACAACAACAACAACATAATGACTTTGCCCTGAGTTTTTTACGTTGAGCACTTTTTAATGCTCCTGTTGGTCATTTATATAACTTTTTTGAAAAAAAAGTCTATTGAGATCCTTTTGCTATTTTTTTAATTATATATATTTTTTTCTATTTCTATCTGTTGGTTATTAACATCTTTTCAGATATAAGATTTGCATGTATTTTCTTACATTCTGTGGATTGTGTTTTCATTCTTTCTCTCTCTCTTTTTTTGGCAATGCAGAAACTTTAGTTTGATGTAATACCATTTATTTATTTTTGCTCTTTTTGCTTGTGTTTTTGGTCTGGTATCCAGAAAACTATTGGGAAGACCAATGTCAAGGAGAATTTTTCCTATGTTTTCCTTTAGGAAATGTAGTTTCATGTATCACCTTTAAGTCTTTCATCTATTTCAAGTTAAGACTTATGAGTGATATAAGTTTCCAGTTTCATACTGTTTATGTGACTATTCAGTTTAAATATCATTTATTGAACAGACTATCTTTACCCTTTACATATGTTGGCCCCTGTCAAATATTAGGTGACTGTATGAAAGGATTTATTTCTTGACTCTCAATTCTGTTCTACTTGTTTATTGGTCTGTTTTTATGCCAGTATACTTTATTGTTTTGAGCATGAGGGCTTTGTAATATAGTTTCAAATCAAGAAGTGTAATTTCTCTTCTTCATTCTTTCTCAGAACTGCTTTGATTATTTGTTGTCTTTTATGGTCTCATATAAATTTTAGGATTCTTTACTTACTTCTGTAAAAAAATAATATTGGATTTTTTTTAAGATTTTTAATTTATTTATTTGACAGAGAGAGATGACAATCAGGCAGAGAGGCAGGCGGAGAGAGAAGAGGAAGCAGGCTTCCTGCTGAGCAGAGAGCCTGATGCGGGGCTCGATCCCAGGACCTTGGGATCATGACCTGAGCTGAAGGCAGCGGCTTAACCCACTGAGCCACCCAGGCGCCCCTAACATTGGATTTTTGATAGGAATTGGATTTACAGATGGTTTTCGGGAGTATGGACATTTTAACAATGTTAATTCTTACCATTCATAAATATGAGCTATCTTTCCATTTGTGTCTCCTTCCATTTCTTTATCAATGCCATAATTTATGGAGTACAGATCTTTCATCTTCTTAGTTAAATCTATTCCTAAGTATTTTATAATTTTTGATGCTATTGTGAATTAGATTGTTTTCTTTAGTTTTTCAGATAGTTCATCATTAGAGTGTTAAAATGCTCCTGTCTTGTGCTTACATTGGCAGCACATATACTAAAATTGGAATGATGCAGAGAAAATTAGCGTGGTCACTGAACATGGATGACATGAAAAACTGGGAAGCAGTCCATATTAAAAAAAAATGAAACAAAACAAAATTCTTGTCTTTTATATATTGATCTTGTTATTGGCAGATTTACTAAATTTGTTTATTCAAATTTTTTTGTGGATTTTTTAACATGTAAGTTCATGTTATCCAAAAAAAGAAAATTTTACCTCTTTTTTTTTTTTTGAGTCTCTTATTTTTTTGTGTTCTATGTTTCTCTGGCTGGGACAAATGAGAGTAGTGAAAGTGGACACATTTGTCTTTTTTCTGATCTTTAAGGGGAAAACTTTCAAACTTTTTTGATTGAATATGAGATTAACTCTGGGCTTGCAATATGTGTTTTTTCTTTAATGGATTTTTTAAATTATTTTTTTAAATTTTTTATAAACATATAATGTGTTTTTATCCCTAGGGGTACAGGTCTGTGAATCACCAGGTTTACACATTTCACAGCACTCACCATCACTCACCATAGCACCTGCCCTCCCCAATGTCCATACCCCCACCATCCTCTCCCAACACACCTCCCCCCAGCAACCCTCAGTCTGTTTTGTGAGATTCAGTCTTTTATGGTTTGTCTCCCTCCCAATCCCATCTTCTTTTATTTTCCTTTTCGTACACCCGAAACCGCCTATGTTGCATCTCTACTTCATCATATCAGGGAGATCATAGGATAGTTGTGTTTCTCAGAATGATTTATTTCGCCAAGCATAATACCCTCTAGTTCCATCCACGTCATCACAAATAGCAGGATTTCATTTCTTTTGATGGCTGCATAGTATTCCATTGTACATATATACCACATCTTATTTATTGATTCATCTTTTGAAGGACATTTAGGTTCTTTCCATAGTTTAACGATCGTGGACATTGCTGCTATAAACATTTGGGTGCATGTGCCTCTTCAGAATGCCACGATTGTATCTGTAGGGTATATACCCAGTACTACAATCACTGGGTCATAGGGTAGTTCTATTTTCAGGTTTGAGAGGCACCTCCACGCTGTTTTCCAGAGTGGTTGCACCAGCTTGCATTCCCACGTAGAGTGTAGGAGGGTTGCCCTTTCTCCACAACCTCGCAAGCATCTGTCATTGACTGACTTGTTCATTTTAGCCATTCTGAAAGGTGTGAGGTGGTATCTCATTCTGGTTTTGATTTGTATTTCCCTGATGCCGAGTAATGTGGAGCATTTTTTCATGTGTCTGTTGGCCATTTGGATGTATTCTTTGCAGAAATGTCTGTTCATGTCCTCTGCCCATTTCTTCATTGGATTATTTGTTCTTAGGGTGTTGAGTTTGATAAGCTCTTTATAGATTTTGGATACTGGCCCTATATCTGGTATGTCATTTGCAAATATCTTCACCCAGATAACTTCTTACAGTCATCTTTTGGCTTTGTTAACTGTTTCCTTTGCTGGGCAAAAGCTTTTTGATCTGATGAAATCCCAATAGTTCATTCTTGCCCTTGCTTCCCTTGCCTTTGGCGATGTTCCTAGGAAGAAGTTGATGCTGCTGAGGTCAAAGAGGTTGCTACCTGTTCTCTCCTCAATGATTTTGATGGATTCCTTTCTCACATTATGCTTCTTCATCCATTTCCAGTCTATTTTCATGTATGGTGAAAGGAAATGGTCCAATTTTATTTTTCTGCATGTGGTTGTTCAATTTTCCCGACCCTGTGCCCAGCGGCTCCTTCTCTTCTCCAGGGGCGGCGTGCTGGGCCTTCTGCACACTTGCTCATGGATAGCGTGGTGACAGACTTGTGCGACCACGCTTCGCTCTCAGGCAGAGGGAATGCTAGGGCAAAGAGTATTTCACTCTATGCGGGTATCTTCCACCGTGCAGTGGAGACTAGCTCAGACAAGCAACAGCAGCATCCCCAAACCCAACTCTGATTTCCCTTCCAATGCAGTGCTTTCCCAGGGGAGGTGCACAGGCAAAGAGGCTTTCGCTGTATGCGGGTTTCTCCCACCACGAGACTGGGCTCAGGCAAGCCACAGCAGCCCGCCGAACATTTCTCAGCGAATGCTGTGCTTTCACAGAGGCTTTGCCTTGGAGCGAACAGCACTTCGCCGCTGCTTCCTCAGCAAGGCTTCAGTCACGTCAGGGAAGAAGAGCTGAGGGAGAGCTGGTGCCTCTTGAGCCTTGCTTTCCCGGGCTCCAGGTTCGCATCCTGGGTTCACCCTGCCAGGCCGAACTAAGCAGACAGAGCTACAAAAGTGCAGGAGCGTGCGTAGCCTAGGATGGCATTCTATGCACACTAACATATCCCAGGTAGGCATCGCTTGGCCTTTTACTCTGGCGCTCAGGAGGACTCGACGACTAAGCCAGTGCTTTCCCCACAGGAAAGGAGAGGTGACAGAATCCCTGCACACCGCCCGTGCACTGAATAGGGAGCTTTGGGGGACTGTCCCCACTCCTTCCCCTTAAACCCCGTGCCTCCTCCAAGCTTCCCCATCCTGGAGAAAGCCGGCTTCTGATGCCCAGTTCTTTCTGGGAGTTGTTGCTCACGTTCAGCGTAGGCGCCTGGTGGCAAGCCCATGTCTCCACCACGGATAGGTGGCCAAGGAGCTGCTGTCTCCTTGAGCCCAAAGGCTGAGGACAGGCATGCTTTCTGCCCAGACTCCTTCCTCAGAATGGAGCCCTTTCCCCTGCCCTAAGCTTCCCCTCGTTTCTCCTTAGCAGCCAGGCTTCCATCTCTCTGTCGTGACAGACGTGTCCCTTTCCTTAAGGCTCTTTCCACAGGCGCCACCGCGCTTCTCTCTCAGGCAGAGGTGATGCCCAGGCAAAGAGGATTTCGCTCCATGCGGATGTATTACACCGTGCTGTGGAGACCAGCTCTGGCAAGCAGCAGGCAGCATCCCACAGACCCCACTCTGATTTCCCAAAAAATGCTCTGCCTTCCCAAGGGGATGCCCCAGCAAAGAGTCTTTCGCTCTATGCGGGTTTCTCCCATCGTGCTGTGAATACTAGGCTAAGGCAAGCAGCAAAAGCAGCCCACAGAACCAACTCTGATTTCCCAGCGAGTGCTATGCTTTCGCAGAGGTTGTCAGCTTGGCGCGAACCGCACTTCGCTGCTGCTTCCTCAGCAAGGCTTTGGTCATTTGCTCTGTCGCGGCAGGGATGAAGAGTCGCGGGAGAGGTGGTGCCTCTTGGGCCTTCCATTCCCGGGCTCCCAGTTCGCGCCCAGGGTTCACCTTGCTAAGCCGAACTAAGCAGACACAGTCACAACCCTGCAGCAGTGTGCGTGGCCTAGCATGGCACTCTATGCCCATTATCATCTCCTGGCGTAGGTAAGGCTTAGCCTTTTGCTCTGACGCTCAGGCAGACTCGGGGTCTAGGCCAGTGCCTTCACCACAGGAGAGAGGAGGCGACAGCATCCCTGCACAGGGCCCGTGCACTGGGATGGGGAACTGTGGGGGACTGTCTCCACTCCTTACCAGGCACACCCCCTGCCACCCACAACACTGCCACATCTTGGTGGAAGACGGCATCTGACTGCCCGTTTCTCCATGGGGTTGTTTCTGCGAGTGCCGGGTATGGCACCTGGGGGCAAGCCCGACTGCCCTTGGGACAGGTGGCCTAGGAGATATTCTCCCCTTGGGACCAGAGGCACAGGACAGGCCTGCCATCTGCCCAGACTCCTTCCTCAGAGTGTAGCACGCGCCCTTGCCCTAGTCGTCCCCTCATGTCTCCTTAGCACCCAGGCTTCAATCTCTCCGCACAGGGAGCGGGTGACACTTGTCTTGCCACTGGCCTGCTGTTCGTGCCATGGCAGGCTATTCTGCTTCCCAAGCGTTTCCCGACTCCAAGGCCAAGGGCTTCTTCTCATCCCAGGGGGCGGCGTGCTGTGCCTTCACCACACTTGCTCCTGGGGAGGGCGGTGACAGACTTGTGCGACCATGCTTCTCTCTCAGGCAGAGGGGATGCTAGAGCAAAGGGTATTTCGCTCCTTGCGGTATCTTTCACAGTGCTGCGGAGACTAGCTAAGGCAAGCAGCAGCAGCATCCCCAAACCCAACTCTGATTTCCCTACGAATGCTGTGCTTTCCCAGGAGAGATGCCCAGGCAAAGAGGCTTTCACTGTATGCGGGTTTCTCCCACCGCCATTTCTCCCACTGGGAGACTGGGCTCAGACAAGCAGCAGCAGCCCGCAGATCATTTCTCAGCGAATGCTGTGTTTTCGCAGAGGTTTTGCCTTGGAGCGAACAGCACTTCGCCGCTGCTTCCTCAGCAAGGCTTCAGTCGCGTCAGGGAAGAAGAGATGCGGGAGAGCTGGTGCCTCTTGGGCCTTGCTTTCCCGGGCTCCATGTTCGCGTCCTGGGTTCACCCTGCCAGGCCGAACTAAGCGGACAGAGCCACAAAAGTGCAGTAGTGTGCATTTCCTAGGATGGCACTTTATGCACACAAACATCTCCCGGGTAGGCATCGCTTGGCCCTTTACTCTGCCGCTCAGGAGGACTCGCGGACTTAGCCAGTGCTTTCCCCACAGGAAAGGAGAGGTGACAGGATCCCTGCAACCGCCCGTGCACTGAATAGGGAGCTTTGTGAGACTGTCCCCACTCCTTCCCCTTAAACCCCGTGCCTCCTCCAAGCTTCCAAGTCCTGGAGGAAGCCGGCATCTGATGGCCAGTTCTTTCTGGGAGTTGTTTTTCGAGTTCAGGGTAGGCGCATGGTGGCAAGCCCTTGTCTCCACCATGGACAGGTGGCCAAGGAGCTGCTGTCTCCTTGAGCCCAAAGGCTCAGGACAGGCATGCTTTCTGCCCAGACTCCTTCCTCAGAGTGGAGCCCTTTCCCCTGCCCTAATCTTCCCCTCCTGTCTCCTTAGCAGCCAGGCTTCCATCTCTCTGCCATGACAGACGTGTCCCTTTCCTTAAGGCTCTTTCCACAGGCGCCACCGCGCTACTCTCTCAGGCAGAGGGGATGCCCAGGCAAAGAGGATTTCGCTCCATGCGGTTTATTACACCGTGCTGTGGAGACTAGCTCTGGCAAGCAGCAGGCAGCATCCCACAGACCAGACTCTGACTTCCCAAAGAATGCTGTGTTTTCCCAGAGGGGATGCCCCGGCAAAGAGGCTTTCGCTCTATGCGGGTTTCTCCCATCATGCTGCCAACACTAGGCTAAGGCAAGGAACAAAAGCAGCCCACAGAACCGACTCTGATTTCCTAGCGACTGCTATGCTTTCGCAGAGGTTTTCAGCTTGGTGCGAACCACACTTCGCTGCTGCTTCCTTAGCAAGGCTATGGTCGTTCGCTCTGTGGAGGCAGGAATGAAGAGCCGCGGGAGAGCTGTTCCTCTTGGGCCTTGCATTCCCGGGCTCCCAGTTCGCGCCCAGGGTTCACCTTACTAAGCCGAACTAAGCAGACACAGTCACAACCCTGCAGCAGCGTGCATGGCCTAGCATGGCACTCTATGCCTATTGCCATCTCCTGGCGTAGGTAAGGCTTTGCCTTTTGCTCGGGCGCTCAGGCAGACTCGGGGTCTAGGCCAGTGCCTTCAGCACAGGAGAGAGGAAGCGACAGGATCCCTACACAAGGCCGGTGTACTTGGATGGGGAACTGTGGGGGACTGTCTCCACTCCTTACCAGGCACACCCCCTGCCACCCACAACACTGCCACCTCTTGGTGGAAGTCGGCATCTGACTGCCCGTTTCTCCATGGCGTTGTGTCTGCGAGTTCCGGGTATGGCACCTGGGGGCAAGCCCGATTGCCCTTGGGACAGGTGGCCAAGGAGATGCTGTCCCCTTGGGACCAGAGGCACAGGACAGGCCTGCCTTCTGCCCAGACTCCTTTCTCAGAGTGGAGCACGCGTCCCTGTCCTAGTCGTCCCTTCATGTCTCCTTAGCAGCCAAGATTTCTCTCTCCGCACAGGGATCGTGTGACATTTGTCTTGCCCCTGGCCCGCTGTTCCTGCCAGGGCAGGCTCTCCTGCTTCCCGACCTTTTCCCGACCACAAGGCCACGGCTCCTTCTCTTCTCTGGGGGCGGCGTGCTGCGCCTTCCCCACACTTGCTCCTGTGGAGCGCAGCGACAGACATGTGCAACCACGCTTCTCTCTCAGATCTCAAATACACAACATAACCCTACAGCTAAAGAAGTTGCAGAAAGAACAACAAGGAACGCCTAAACCCAGCAGGAGAGGAGGAATTATAAAGATCAGAACAGAAATCAATGAAATAAAAACAAAGAAACAAAGAAACAAAAACCACAAAATACCAAGAACAACAACAACAAAAAAACAATAGAACAAATCAATGAAACTAGGAGCTGGTTCTTTGAAAGAATTAATAAGATTGATAAACCCCTTTCCAGACTTATCAAAAAGAAAAGAGAAAGAACCCAAATAAATAATATCTTGAATGAAAGAGTAGAGATCACAACCAACACCAAAGAAATACAAACAATTATAAGAACATACTATGAGCAACTCTATGCCAACAAATTCAACAATCTGGAAGAAATGGATACATACCTCGAGACATATAAACTACCACAACTGAACCAGGAAGAAATAGAAAACCTTAACAGACCTATAACGAGTACGGAGATTGAAACAGTCATCAAAAATCTCCAAACAAACAAAAGCCCCGGGCCAGATGGCTTCCCTGGGGAATTCTGCCAAACATTTAATTTTTTTTTAAAGATTTTATTTATTTATTTGACAGAGAGAGAGAGGGAGATCAAGCACAGGCAGACAGAGTGGCAGGCAGAGTCAGAGGGAGAAGCAGGCTCCCTGCGGAGCAAGGAGTTAGATGTGGGACTCGATCCCAGGACGCTGGGATCATGACCTGAGCTGAAGGCAGCTGCTTAACCAACTGAGCCACCCAGGCGTCCCTCTGCCAAACATTTAAAGAAGAATTAATTCCTATTCTAATGATACTGTTCCAAAAAAATAGAAATGGAAGGAAAACTTCCAAACTTTTTTTACTGAGGCCAGCATCACCTTGATCCCAAAACCAGACAAGGATCCCATCAAAAAAGAGAACTACAGACCAATATCGTTGATGAACACAGATGCGAAAATTCTCACCAAAATAATAGCCAATAGTATTCAACAGTACATTAAAGGATTATTCACCACGACCAAGTGGGATTTATTCCACGGCTACAAGGTTGGTTCAACATCTGCAAATCAATCAATGTGATACAACACATCAATAAAAGAAAGAACAAGAACCATATGATACTCTCCATAGATGCTGAAAAAGCATTTGACAAAGTGCAGTATCCCTTCCTGATTAAAACTCTTCAAAGTGTAGGGACAGAGGGCACATATCATCAATATTATCAAAGCCATCTATGATAAACCCACTGCAAATATCATTCTCAATGGAGAAAAACTGAATACTTTTCCGCTGAGGTCAGGAACACGGCAGGGATGTCTGTTATCACCACTGCTATTCAATAACGTACTAGAAGTCCTAGCCTCAGCAATCAGACAACAAAAAGAAATTAAAGACACCCAAATTTTGCCAAATTGGCAAAAGAGAAGTCAAACTATCCCTGTTTTCAGATGATATGATACTGTATGTGGAAAACTTAAAGGACTCCACTCCAAATCTGCTATAACTTGTATAGGAATTCTGTAAAGTGTCAGGATATAAAATCAATGCACAGAAATTGGTTGCATTTTTTTTAAACCAACAAGACTGAAGAAATAGAAATTAAGGAGTGAATCCCATTTACAATTGCACCCCAAACCCTAAGATACCTAGGAATAACGCTAACCAAAGAGACAAAGAATCTATACTCAGAAAACACTAAAGTACTCATGAAAGAAATTGAAGAAGACACAAAGAAATGGAAAAATGTTCCATGCTCCTGTATTGGAAGAACAAATATTGTGAAAATGTCTATGCTACCTAAAGCAATCTACACATTTAATGCAATCCCTATCAAAATCCCATCCATTTTTTTCAAAGAAATGGGACAAATAATCCTAAAATATATATGGAAATATCTCGAATAGCCAGATAAATATTGAAAAAGAAAGCCAAAGTTGTTGGCATCACAATTCCAGACCTCAAGATCTATTACAAAGTTGTCATCATCAAGATAGTAGGGAACTGTCCCCAAAACAGACATAGATCAATGAAACAGAATAGAGAGCCCAGAAATACACCCTCAACTCTATGGTCAACTAATCATCAACAAAGCAGGAAGGAATGGCCAATGGAAAAAAGACAGCCTCTTCAACAAATGGTGTTGGGAAAGTACAACAGCCACATGTAGAATAATGAAATTGGACCATTTCCTTACACCATACATGAACATAGCCTGGAAATGGATGAAGAAGCATAATGTGAGAAAGGAATCCATCAAAATCCTTGAGGAGAGAACAGGTAGCAACCTCTTTGACCTCAGCAGCAGCAACTTCCTAGGAATATCGCCAAAGGCAAGGGAAGCAAGGGCAAGAATGAACTATTGGGATTTCATCAGATCAAAAAGCTTTTGCCCAGCAAAGGAAACAGTTAACAAAGCCAAAAGATGACTGTCAGAAGTTATCTGGGTGAAGATATTTCTAAATGACATACCAGATAAAGGGCCAGTATCCAAAATCTATAAAGAGCTTATCAAACTCAACACCCTAAGAACAAATAATCCAATGAAGAAATGGGCAGAGGACATGAACAGACATTTCTGCAAAGAATACATCCAAATGGCCAACAGACACATGAAAAAATGCTCCACATTACTCGGCATCAGGGAAATACAAATCAAAACCAGAATGAGATACCACCTCACACCTTTCAGAATGGCTAAAATGAACAAGTCAGTCAATGACAGATGCTGGCGAGGGTGTGGAGAAAGGGCAACCCTCCTACACTGTACGTGGGAATGCAAGCTGGTGCAACCACTCTGGAAAACAGCGTGGAAGTGCCTCAAAATGCTGAAAATAGAACTACCCTATGACCCAGTGATTGTAGTACTGGGTATATACCCTACAGATACAAACGTGGCATTCTGAAGGGGCACATGCACCCAAATGTTTATAGCAGCAATGTCCACAATCATTAAACTATGGAAAGAACCTAAATGTCCTTCAACAGATGAATCAATAAATAAGATGTGGTATATATGCACAATGGAATACTATGCAGCCATCAAAAGAAATGAAATCCTGCTATTTGTGATGACGTGGATGGAACTAGAGGGTATTATGCTTGGCGAAATAAATCAATCTGAGAAAGACAACTATCCTATGATCTCCCTGATATGATGAAGTAGAGATGCAACATAGGCGGTTTCGGGTGTACGAAAAGGAAAATAAAAGAAGATGGGATTGGGAGGGAGACAAACCATAAAAGACTGAATCTCACAAAACAGACTGAGGGTTGCTGGGGGGAGGTGTGTTGGGAGAGGATGGTGGGAGTATGGACATTGGGGATGGCAGGTGCTATGGTGGGTGATGGTGAGTGCTGTGAAATGTGTAAACCTGGAGATTCACAGACGTGTACCCCTAGGGATAAAAACACATTATATGTTTATAAAAAATTAAAAAAAATAATTTAAAAAATCCATTAAAGAAAAAACACATATTGCAAGCCAGAGTTAATCTCATATTAAATCAAAAAAGTTTGAAAGTTTTCCTTTTAAAGATCAGAAAAAAGACAAGTGTGTCCACTTTCACTACTCTCATTTGACATAGTACTGGATGTCCTAGCCAGAGAAACATGGAACACAAAGAAATAAGAGACTTCAAAAAAAAAAAAGAAGAGGTAAAATTTTCTTTTTTTGGATAACATGAACTTACATATTAAAAAATCCTAAACACTTCACAAAAAAATTTGAATAAACAAATTTAGTAAAGCTGCCAATAACAAGATCAATATATAAAAGACAAGAATTTTGTTTTGTTTCATTTTTTTTAATATGGACTGCTTCCCAGTTTTTCATGTCATCCTTGTTCAGTGATCACGCTAATTTTCTCTGCATCATTCCAATTTTAGTATATGTGCTGCCAAAGTAAGCACAAGACAGGAGCATTTTAACACTCTAATGATGAACTATCTGAAAAACTAAAGAAAACAATCTAATTCACAATAGCATCAAAAATTATAAAATACTTAGGAATAGATTTAACTAAGAAGATGAAAGATCTGTACTCCATAAATTATGGCATTGATAAAGAAATGGAAGGAGACACAAATGGAAAGATAGCTCATATTTATGAATGGTAAGAATTAACATTGTTAAAATGTCCATACTCCCGAAAACCATCTGTAAATCCAATTCCTATCAAAAATCCAATGTTAGGGGCGCCTGGGTGGCTCAGTGGGTTAAGCCGCTGCCTTCTGCTCAGGTCATGATCCCAGGGTCCTGGGATCGAGCCCTGCATCAGGCTCTCTGCTCAGCAGGAAGCCTGCTTCCTCTTCTCTCTCCGCCTGCCTCTCTGCCTGATTGTCATCTCTCTCTGTCAAATAAATAAATTAAAAATCTTAAAAAAAATCCAATATTATTTTTTTACAGAAGTAAGTAAAGAATCCTAAAATTTATATGAAACCATAAAAGAAAACAAATAATCAAAGCAGTTCTGAGAAACAATGAAGAAGAGAAATTACACTTCTTGATTTGAAACTATACTACAAAGCCCTCATGCTCAAAACAATAAAGTATACTGGCATAAAAACAGACCAATAAACAAGTAGAACAGAATTGAGAGTCCAGAAATAAATCCTTTCATACAGTCACCTAATATTTGACAGGGGCCAACATATGTAATGGGTAAATAATCTGTTCAATAAATGATATTTAAAACTGAATAGTCACATAAACAGTATGAAACTGGAACCTTATATCACTCATAAGTTTTAACTTGAAATAGATGAAAGGTGATGCATGAAACTTCATTTCCTAAAGGAAAACATAGGAAAAATTCTCCTTGACATTGGTCTTGCCAATAGTTTTCTGGATATCAGACCAAAAACAAAAGCAAAAAAAGCAAAAATAAATAAATGGTATTACATCAAACTAAAGTTTCTGCATTGCCAAAAAAAAAAGAGAGAGAGAAAGAATGAAAACACAATCCACAGAATGTAAGAAAATACTTACAAATCTTATATCTGAAAAGATGTTAATAACCAACAGATACAAATAGAAAAAATATATATAATTAAAAAAATAGCAATAGGATCTCAATAGACTTTTTTTTTCAAAAAAGTTATATAAATGACCAACAGGAGCATTAAAAAGTGCTCAACGTAAAAAACTCAGGGCAAAGTCATTATGTTGTTGTTGCTGTTGTTTACCTCTGAAAAACACAGCAAGATATTACTACCTATTAGAATATATACCACCAAAAAATTGAAACTAACAAATTTTGGTAAATATTGGGGAAAATGGGGAACTTATGCACTGTGATAGGGATATAAATTTGTATGGAAAACAGTATGGAGATTATTCATATTATTAAAAGTAAAATTACCATATGATTCAGTAATCCCACTTCTAGGTATATATCTAAAGGAAACGAAGTCACTGTTCAAAGACATATCTGCACTCTTATGTTTATTATAAAATTATTAACTCTAAGCAAGAGATGGAAATAACTTCAGTATCCATTAATGGATGAATGAATAAAATAAGTATGGTAAATATATACTATGGAATACTACTTAACCATGAAAAATTAAGAAATACTGCCATTTACAACAGCCTGGATGGCTCTTGAAGGTGTTATACTAAGTGAAATATTTCAGAGATTTTATATATTTTTTAATTTATGTATTGTGATATCCCTTACATACAGAATCTGAGGAAAAGGCAAACTAATGGAAACTTAGAGTTGAGTTGACAAGGGGTGAACCTGGCGTGGAGTAAGGTGGTCAAAGGGTGCAAACTTGCAACTATAATATGAAAAAGTTCTGGGGATCTAATGTACAGCATCATGATCATAGTTAATAAAATATACATACTTTTTTTATTGTGCTTCCCTTTATTAAACTTTGCATATATCACATTCTTACAAGTTGAAAGTTTATAGCAATCTTGTATAAAAGAGGTCTGCTGCCACCATTTTTCTAACAACATTTGTTCATTTTGTGTCTCTCTGTCACATGTTGGTAATTCTTGCAATATTTCAAGTTTTTTCATTATTATTGTATTTGTTATGGTGATCTGTGATCAGTAATTATGACCCACTGAAAACTCAGAACTAGTTTACTTAAGGTATATACATTGTTTTTGTTTAAAAACATAATGCTTTTGAACAGTACAGTATAGTGTTTAATTTTTATATGCACTGGGAAACATAATTTTTATATGCACTGGGAAACCAAAAAAAATAATAATAATTTGACTTAGTTTATTGAGATAATCACTTTATTGAGGCAGTCTGGAACAAAACCCACAAGACCTCTGAAGTTTATCTCTACTATACTATATACATAAAAGTTGCTATGAGAGTAGATCTTAAAATTCCTTACGATACATGCATAAAAAACAGTGGCCACTATACGAGATAGTAGATGTATTAACATTTTTATGTAGATTATATTGCAATAAAGATGTATACCAATTTATCAAATTGTACAAAATTGACACAATGTTAAAAGTTTGCAATGTTATAAGAAATCATTTCTTAAATTTACAAATTATAATATGTCGATTATTTTTCAATAAAGCTAGAAAAAACGTTTTGTAGAATTAATCTATTTTTCAAAAAAGGAAGTAAGGAAGTAGAAACTGCAACTAACTCTGAAATAATAGAATATAAAATCCATTTTCGTTATATACACTGTGACAAAAACTATTACTTAGTTTACAATGAAGGAGTACTTATGAAGCATGCAGGATGGTCTATAAATAAGGCTGAAAGAGCTCAGCTTTAAGGTTTAAATTTAAAATCTTCTTTTGAAATACTAAACTGACCACCCAGTTTTCCAAACATAAATGTCTTAACTGCATGAATTTATTTCATACAACTCTATCATCTAGGTTCATAAGAAAGCAGCATGCAAATTTTGAATAAGACAGACTTGCTTAAGCTTCTTTATGTTCAACAGTAAAGGATACTTCCCTCAAAATAAAGAGAAGAAAAATCAGCATATTTATTCTGATAATTATTATTCATAGTGAGATTCATATTGAATTAGGGAATATATATCCTCAGAGGGGGTAAAGTAAAATGAAATTTATTTTGGTAAATGTGTCTATGAATAGTCAATACAATGCCTCAATATAAATGAATATTACCATTTTGAACAATTTAATTACTATTATTAGAATTATTAGAAGTATAAAAATAGCTATCATTTTAGCATGGAATATGAGACTCTCATGCTCCATGCTTCATCACACCCACAAAACAACTCTGCATAATAAGTATTATCATCACCATTTCATGGGTGAAAAAACTGAGGCTAACACATTTAGATAACTGGTTTATGATTACATGGCTAGTAAAGATGCATCACACTAATTTAGGCTTTATGATTTCAGAATTGTCCTCTTTCCACTGCACATTCTATTACTCTGTAAATACTTGGCCTGTTTTCATTTAGTTCTTTAATTTTGTTCATGTGGTGATGGCTTAAAGCTTTATTTAAAGGAAGCTTAAAAAATTCATTTAACCAAAAGCTCCCAAGAATTAAAAATGTCATGGATCTAATGTAGACATGGATATCATTAGTTAATGGGTAACTATTTTCCACTCTAGTAAGATAACAATCAGAGTATCTTTCTAAGTTTTAGTCTCTCAGTGTTAAAAAGGACTTTGTTAAAATAGAAATATTTAGACAAAGTGATCAAAAGTCTGGATCAGGTCACTTTAAGATAAATATTAGGAAACTGAGGAAACAAATGGAGATTTAAACACTGAGCTATGATATAATGAATGGTTTCAAGTATTTAGTAGTGTCTAGAAAAGCCCTTTAAAGCCTGGTCTTAGCCTAGCATTGCAGCTTCTGGGATATCTGTCTATCTATCATCTATCTATCTAGATATAAATTTGAAAACTTTTTTAACTTAAAGATTTTGAGAAATAGAACATAATCAGCACCATAGAAGATCTGTTTATGATAACAACCTAGCCCCTCATCCCAGTTTGTTAATATTCTCTCTTATTTAATGTAACATTGTGCAAATAGACCACTACTGATCTGCCGTTATGAATGAAATAGCTATAATCATCTGTTTGCATATCCTGGTGAAAATATTCATTTAGTTCCATGTTGTCTTTCTAGGAATGGACCAAATCTTTATTTTTATTTTTAAGTATTCTAAATACTGTCCAACTTACCTCAAATGTTTTCATTATGGGCACTTTCATTCTTTCATTCTTGCAAGACAATTTTACTGTTGCCCAATATGGTAAGTGTGTAATAGTATGTCATTTTAGGTTTTAATTTATTTTTAATTTAATTTAATTTAATTCCAGATTCATAATAAAGCTAAACAGTTTTTATATATGAGTGGTCATTTGGATTACCCTTTCTGTAAAGTACATGCTCAAATCTTTTGATATCTTACATTGTGTCATACTGACTTCTTTAATAGTAGATTTTCTGAATGAACTTTTAGCTGTGTAGGTCTTCTCTATTTTATTTTGAACTTGTTTTCATTTCAAAATCTTTATATTTATTTTCATAATCTGCTTTTATTTTGCTTTGTCTATTATCTATCTATCTATCTATCTATCTATCTATTTATTTGCAAGCAAGAGAGAGCGAGCAAGTGAGAGCGCAGGGAGGGATAGAAAAAGAAGGGAAAAGAATCTTAAGCAGGCTCCAGGCTCAGCACAGAGCCCAACTCTGGGCTCTATTTCACAACCCTGACATCATGACCTGAGCCAAAGTGAAAGAAATAAAATAAAATTAAGGTGTTAAAAAAAAAAGTAAAAAGAATTGGAGGGTTAATTAAGTGAGCCACCCAGGCACCCCTGTGGTATCTTAAATTAGCTGTCATATCTATAAAGTTTTAGAGTATCCATTTGGTTCATTTATAAAACCTTTTCAATATCATTTTTAGTTTCAGTTTTTTGTTCAATTTGCTTCCCCTCTCATTTCTTTGAGCAGAGTAATCAAGCCATTTTACAATCTTTATTGATCATTTTAACATCATACTTAATCCCATTTTGTCTATCAAATCTTGTTAATGGTTTTTCTTTGTGTGCTTTGTTCCATTTTGCTATGTTCAAGACATTATATTTGAAACTCTTATTGAGTAGGGATAATTAAGAGCTATAATAATGGTATGGTCCTCCTTGGCAGGATATCCCTTATATCTGAGACTCTACAAGACAATCATACTCCAAATTCAGTGATTGACTTTATCAGTTTACACAGAAGTCTTATTTCTGCTTCTCCTTGTGCTTTGGGGATCTCAACTTACATTTGGGTTGTACCAAAGTCCTCAAATTTGATTGCTGCTGGATTTTGAATTTTGTTTCTCTAGTATCAAGAGTCTATTAACAACACAGCTCAGTGTGTTTTAGCAGTTTCAAATGCTCTCATAGCTAAAATGGCTTCAGGGCATATATCTCTAGGCTCTCATTGTATTTCGTATTTTGGCCCAGTAATCCCACACTTAATTTTTATAATCTTTCTGATATTTTTAATTTTAAAAGCTATTTTGTCTGGATTTTTAGTTGTCCTAAGTAGGAGTTTTTAGATCACCATTACTAGAATCAACACCAAATATACATGAAAATGTCCGCAGTAGTTTATCACATCTTTATGGCTTTGAACTTCCATAAGCTGAGGCATCCTTCTCTAATCACTTAGGCAAACTCCAATTTACCCTTTAAAACAACACAAGAATTGCTTCATTTAAGAACATGTTCAGGGATGACTCTTCCCCACTGTTCTTACCAACATTCCCACACACTCTTTGCTTCCCACACATTGTTTATGAACTTTCATTAGGTATATCACCGTGACCAGAATTTTGCTCTATTGTATTTTGGTCCTTTAAAGCTTTAATTAAATATGAATTCCATAGAAAGTCTGTCCCATTTCTTTCAAACCTGGGTTAGTTATTTCTTCTCATTCTTTGTCCGAAGTTACTTTATTAGAGAAACTTATAGCTCTATTGTGACTTTGGATCCTTTACAGTTTTTTGACTGGAAAAATCACCCATCCCTGAGATTTTTACGCAGCTTCCTAGCTGATATTATTCAGAAATCTGTTCAAAACAGACTTTTTCAGGGAGGCCCTTTCGGACCACTCAGTTAAAAAGCCTCTTCTCAATCACTGCTCTTTTTAAAATGTGCTTATTTAGTTCAAATATGCATCACTATTAAAGAAAAACCAGTACTTTTTTTTTCCAGTAATTTTTTTTTAAGTTGGCTTACTTATCATCTATCTCTCCCATTAAAATGATTCCTCTGGGCTGGGGTTTTGTTGTGCTCATCTTAGGCCAAGCACTCAATAAATTGTCTCTGAATGAGTGAATTGTTTGACTCCCTTGCTAGATTCTCAACTTCATGAGGCCAAGGATTGTTCTATTCAGTCCTTCTTTATCCTCAATGTCTGTTATATTGCAGTCACTTACGTGACTAATGGGAAAAATCACAGAAAGAAAGAGTTAAAACTACAGAAAAACCCTGTAGGTTCAATAACACAACGCTTTCTAAAATTATTTAGCCCAGGAATTGAATACTGGCTGCACTTTTGATTTTTTTTTAAATGGTATTGAATTTAATTTAAATGGAAATACTTGAATGGTAGAATAATAAAACAATTATAAAAGCAACTTGCTCCTTAAAGTAAGAATTATATAGGGCATGTCTTCTAGAAGCAATATTTTCAAATGTCAAATATCTGAAAGCATAGAAGGAGAAGTAAGAGTGTGAATTGTATTTCAATGCTCTTTTCTTTATATTCAGCAAACAGCTTCATTCACACCTTTCCAATTTTTTCAACTCTTTTGACAAAGCCTTCAGAGGAGTTACTGCTGATGACAACCATCACAGCCTAACAGGAGAAATTTTATAAAGAAAAATAATAGCATGTTTTTCCCACGTTGTTAAGGATATGGTGAAGCTCTGTCGGATTCAACGGAGGAATGTGCAGTTCCATGCTATATATAATAATAACTTATTTTAATAGTGGCTTTGCAATTTTTCAGATATATCCATTTACTGAAACCACTATCAAATAAACAAAAACAAACAAATTAACAGGGGTTCGAGACAGAAGTTATCTAATCTAAAAATAGCACATGTTCACAGAATACACAACACATATCCCAAGTACTACTCTAGGTTTCAAGTAATAGTCAAAACAATAGTAAAAATGATTCAGACCCTACCAGTCAAATCATAAATGGGACCTTAACTGTAAATCCTTATCTTTAGATCAAAGCGGGTATTTAATTGGGTGCTGAAGATACATTATAGAACTAATATGTTATAGAACTCCTCTGAAATGAGTCATTTCTTCCATCACTTTTCTTGCACAGCTGCTGACCCATGTTTTGGTTCCTGGAAATAGCTGCTACCCTGTCATACTTCTTAAAAGCACATATATTGATAACTCTACTCATTCCTCCATTCCTCTGTGACTGTCACTGTGTTAAAATGTGGAGTCAGCTGACTCACTTGTGGTGGTAATAAAGTAGATGAGTTTTCAAAGTATTTTGTTATTTCTAAAAATGCAAAAACCAAAATCCATTGAAATCATAAGGGGTATTTCAGGGAGAGCTGTAGGATGTGGTTTCTTGTGTAATCCACAGAGATTAGCTCCAACACATATTTAAACTCTCCTCTAGGAGCAACCTTAGTGGTAAAGCAAGAAGATAAACAGATGTATACACACCCTGGCACAAAATTATCACTTATGTTTGGCTTCCTAGTCTCCTCGTGTTACTTATATATCCTAACTTCTCTCTGAAATCAGGGAACACAGAATCTCAATCAGTTGACATTTTTCTACTGAATTACCCAATAGTCTGATCATACCCCTAAGACTTTTTTAAATTATTTCACTCATAATCCCAAATCTGCTTTGCTTCCTCATCTTAGTACACTGTAATTTGATTTCAAAATGAGGACAGTTGTCAGTAATGCCACATTCATTCATCTATTTTACAATTCCATGTACTTATAACTATGAAGATATGTTAATAACATCCATTCCAATAAGCCACCCTAAACTTATTGTCATGAAACAAGACCTCAAGAAAGAGAATTCAAAATCATCCATGTATTTGCAACTTATTGCAATAAAGCCTTTATCAATAGACTTCCCTGTGCACATGGTGGTCAAATTGCTTGTGAAAAACAGCCAGATCTAGTATAAGCTTTCTTATGCCTTCTAGGTAATCCAAGTGAGCCTTTATTGATACTGGGAAGGGATAAAGCAGGAAAGGGATAAACAGTGATGTAAGAATTGGCTAGACAAAGTAATGACTCTCATTACAAAGTGAGTATTTTAAAGCAAAGAGTCTGTTGGGAATATTGTTTTATAAAATAGTGGTTTTATAAATTAACTTTTTAAAATTCAATTAGTTAACATATAGTGTACCATTAGTTTCAAATGTAGATTTCAGTTATTCATCCATAGCATATAATAGCTAATGCTCAGTACTTACTGTTATAGCTTCTTGAAAGCAGAATTTTAACCCACTGAGCCACCCAGGCGCCCTTGAAAGCAGACTTTTAGATCCCATTTTCTGATTACTTCCACGTAGTACAACACTTTCCTGCTAGCAACCTTCAAAACATACTGTTTGTTAGAGGAATTTCTTGAATAATAAATAAATAGGAATTTATTTAAATTTATAAATATATAAAATAAATAGGAATTTGTTTAAATTTATTTAAATATTGCACACTGTTTCATTGTTCATAAATAAGGTGATGATATTATAGCCATTAGTTGGTAGCACTGATATATCACTTTCTTTTTACTTCTCAGTGCATTCTCTTTACACAAAATAGATATATATTTTAAAAGAATCTGAATCTGTGGCAAACTTTTAGAAAGCCCTATACAGTAAAGTTTATCATTTTAAGTAATCTCAATTATCTTCCCCAATTGTGATAGTATATCCTTCTATCTAGGCCAGATATTGTATGAGGGATTTGAAGAGACATACTTTTCTAAATTTCACTTTCTCATCTGCAAAATGCTTATCATGATCCTACAATAAAATACACTTACAATTTTTTGATGAAAATTTATTTATTTATTTTAAGATTTTATTTCTTTATCAGAGAGAGTGGGCGAGAGAGCAAGCACAGGCAGACAGAATGGCAGGCAGAGGCAGAGGGAGAAGCAGGCTCCCGGCTGAGCAAGGAGCCCGATGCGGGACTCGATCCCAGGACGCTGGGATCATGACCTGAGCCAAAGACAGCTGCTTAACCAACTGAGCCACCCAGGCATCCCTTTTGATGAAAATTTAATCTGTATAAACAATATATTTGCTGTAATGCGTGGTTCATGGAAAATATTTAATTATAAGCAACAACAGTATTAGAAATTAATTAAATGTGTCTCTAATATTTAAAGTTTTAACACATAATTCCAGTGCTTTGCCTTATTTTCTCAAATCCCTTTACCACTTTCACTGACAGAGTCAAATGTACTTTTTCTACTAGTAGCCAGCTCTTTGTCTTTTGCCAGAAAGATGCCCTTGTGAATTATTTATAATAGAGATATTAGCAATAATAATAATAATAATAATAAGTAGCAATAAAAATGTTTTTAAAAAGTTTTCTTAACTAATTAGGGTTCTTAGACATCAATTAGAGGAACCACCTCCGGCAAGCAAATTAATCTGCAAAACATTCCCAGAATTAACAAGTCAGTCAGATACAGGGTTGTCCGTAGACTGAAAGGTGAAGCAAAAGGACTAGGTTTGGAAAATAGGTAAGGACACTGAAGAAAATGATCAAATTTTTGGGCAAAATAAATTCTTAGGTGTCCTTTCAATGGAGTCCTGGGCATTATGTGGCAGAAACTCTGGAGATTATGTCAATCCATTGGAGTCACCCCGTTTATTAGCTTGCTATTGACAAAGTTATTTACAAACTGTAGAGCAAGAGGTTGTAATGTAGAAAACTGATGATAATGCACAAGATTCTTGTTAACAATAATGCTAGTTAGTGATTTTTCATTAGAGAACATAAATTCTATAACCCAAATTATGGGCCCAGAGCACTTCTGCTGCACAACTCTGCTTATATCCCAAATACCCATGTGAACTAATTTTAATATCTGCTTCTCTTATTAATTTTTGAATAAAAATTCTTGACACAAATATTTTATAATTGTGTGATAATCATGCATTTAATTTCTTGGAGAACAAAACACACTTTAGCATAACTGGGTTCGTTCACAGAACCAGCCTTGATAAAACACTTCTGTATGTTAGAAATGATGTAATAAATGTAGAATATTGGGCACTTGTTTGGTATTCTTTGCCATGTTTTGCACTATCTAAAAAGAGATCAGTGAACTTGGACTGGAGTTAGTAGACATGGAAGAAAATAAAATATTACAGAGAAGAATACTCTGTGGTCCACAACCTAAACGGGCTGGGATTCCCATCATTTGGATCCCTGTAGCTTTACAAAAGTCCATTAAATTTTTGTATCTCCGATTAAAGTTGATTCCCCAGTACTTTTTCAAACATCTCTTGTCAAGTATTGTTTCCCAGAAAAAAAGGGATGTTGCACATGTATCTGCCTTTGTCTCTGGTCATGATCTCAGTCAGGATCCTTGGATCGAGCCCCATATCGGGCTTCCTGCTCATTAGGGAATATACTTCTCAGTCTCTCTCTGCCGCTACATACCCCTGCCCCACTCATGCTCTCTCTCTCTCTCTCTCAAATAAATAAATACAATCTTTAATTTTTTAATTAAAAATAAGATAAATAAAATAAAATAAAAAGTCTGGTCTTACTGCCCCATTTAGCTCCTTTTTTTTTTTTTGAGTTGTATTTAAAGCAGCATGAGAGAACATGAGACTCTCAAACTTAAAAAAAAAAGGAAAAAATTGAGTTTTGTTAGGATTTAAGATCTTGTCTGCTAGACAAAAACATTGGCTTTGTTAACATGTGAAAATTAACAAAAGAGAATAAGATAGAATTCTAATAATTTTTGTAGAAATTAGAAATTTCTTCCAACGCAATTACATACAGACCCATTAAGTAAATTCATTCCAATGTCCCAAACCAACCTTTTCTAATAGTAATGCATCTGTGTAAACAGGGTCAACCCAAGGAATAAATAAATATTATTATTTTTTTCCTGTCTCTTCCACAGTCACATATGGGTATATTGGTAGCAAGACAATTATCTATCTTCTAAGACATGATATCATAAGGAAGGGTATTCTGTCCATTTGGAACAACTGAAAATCATTGTAATTTTATCTTGGTGCAGTAACTTGAGATGGCACAGTGTGGGTTATGAATATATTTTATTTTTTTTACTGGGAAGAAGAGATTATAGAGATATTGGTTATCCAAGAGAGACTGACAGGTGTTGATAGTTGCCAGGTCAATATCCATCTGCTTTTTCCTTTAATATCAGAAAGCACTGAGGGATTGACAACAAAGAAACTTAAAACACAATCAAATATTTTATTGTCTCTTTTCTAGTTACATTGCAACCATATGACAAGGTATCAGTCATACAAGATATCATTCTCTTTTACCTCTATCTTTCTGCCAGAAATGTGGGCTTAATAGTGAGAACCACAACAGCAATTTTTGCAACTGTGAATAAAAAGCCAGGAAAACCTCTAAGATACTTCACTTGACTTTCTTAAGACTCTGAACCAACACCAGAAAACACTCTCTGTAGTCTTCTTGTTAAATGAAAAAATATGGTTAAACCACTTTTGACAGTCTACTACCTACAGCAAAATGTAAATCTTAATTGAAATAGGTCCTCTCAGCTGTGCTTAAGCAACTGAGTCCTGAGCTTTTCAGGTTTTCAGTCTGAAAGAGTACACCTCTGGTGCTCTGAAAGGGAAGAGAAAGGACACCCTGTTCTCCATATAAATTAAAGAAGAGAAATCTGTGCATTTAAGTGGGCCATATAAAATTTATCAAGCAATTATCTCCTAACTCCTTCCTATCCAAATTACCTGATATGCTCTCCCTACTCCTTTATTCCACGTTACTGCCTTTTCCAGGATTCTGTATCACATCACAACATGTCTTCTGTTATTTCCTTCTTGCAAGCTAGTTTTGTTTTCTCCATCTAAAAAAATCAACAATCATTGTGTATTTCAATTCCCATTTTCCTCAAATGCACTGATTCTTCTTATCTATTACTCTTTTCTCATACTCAGTGTCTTTGTCTTTATGGGGTTTGTACTTTGCTTTTCCCCATCCTTTACTGCCATTATATAATCAAATCTAACAACTTCTTAGAGAAAGTTAAAAATTCCTGCATAGCCACACGTGAACACAAAGTCACTGATTTTTAGCAAACCTATAAGATAGTCAGACATCCATTCAATTTCTTTTTATTAAGATTTTATTTATTTATTTATTTATTTATTTATTTATTTATTTGACAGAGAGAGATGACAAGCAGGCAGAGAGGCAGGCAGAGAGAGAGGAGGAAGCAGGCTCCCTGCTGAGCAGAGAGCCTGATTTGGGGCTCTGTCCCAGGACGCTGGGATCATGACCTGAGCCGAAGACAGTGGCTTAACCCACTGAGCCACCCATGCGTCCCTCCATTCAATTTCTTTTTTTTTAAGGATTTTATTTATTTATTTGAGAGAGAGAGACAGTGAGAGAGAACATGAGCGAGGAGAAGGTCAGAGGGAGAAGCAGACTCCCCATGGAGCTGGGAGCCCGATGTGGGACTTGATTCTGGGACTCCAGGATCATGACCTGAGCTGAAGGCAGTCGTCCAACCAACTGAGCCACCCAGGCGCCCCTCTCCATTCAATTTCTTAACTGAGTCTCAAATGCATCCTGAGTTCTAACCTAAATCTAAGTTCTACTTCTTACACGTTGTTCTATGACCAAATTCTTTCAGTTCAGTATTTTGTAACATTTAAATATTAATCAATTGATGCTTTGTTTGTGTATTTCTATGAAAATAATTTGAATACTGTAGATTTATTGTTATATTTATAGATTTATAATCAAAGTTTCATCAGTTGAAGTTTTTGGAAATTTAAGATATAATGATTAACCTAAAGTGATACTGCCTCAAATCCCTGTGATATCAAGGCCCAACACCTGATTATAGCCAAACCTGTGGTGGATAGTTCCATGGGAAATTTCAGTTACTTAACACTGATAGCATCTCATGTTCTCTCTCTCATTTTAGAATGTCTCCAACACAACCCAAAAGTGTAGGAGAGTTAATGTCCTCTGAGGACAGCTCTCAGTGAAGTGGAAATAAGAACCATAGGTAAAATTGTCAGTTTTCAGGTCTTCATGAGGACAACTTAAAGAAGTTTCTCAGGACCTTTCAGTAAAAGCAAGCCTTCATTTTCTATCCACAACAATTATATCAACAATGTACCTCTTTGACAAAGTTGCTTCTTCACTGTATCACTTTCCCATTCTTTTCTACCTTGGATAATCTCCCAGATAAACCAACAGTACTCAAATCCTTTGTCCTACTCTTTGCTCTCAGGATAAATGGAGCCAAAAGACTTAGATTAATATCAAGTTCTGAATGGAATCTTAGAGCTATTTCTGTCCAGATTTTCATAAACATAGGGACCTTTGAATTATCAGGCTATAAATAAGTTCTAAATGGAGGGGGCAAAAGCAAAAAGTAGAAATTTTTATGTTTGATTTTTCATCATGATTAATTGACTTTATTGATTATTAAAAATACTAACCTTATAAAAGTGTGGATCTTTGTAAAACAATGTCATAATGTAAGAAATAAGTTGCATAGTCCTTTTGAGAATATTAAACCAAGAGTTCAGGTGCCATCTAATTTCTTGTTTAATCCAGAACTTTGGTGTGCATTATCTTGAGGAATAGGATTTTGAAGTCCAGACAGACTAACAGAAAACTGATCCAAATGTGTGTGTTTATATTTGTGCTTTTGTTGTAAAAATCAAAGTGTGATTGCTGGTTTAAAATGGTAAAACTAATAATGTTCATGGACTCTATTATAAATTTTCTAATTGTATGGGAAGAATCCAATAAACATAGAATTAATTGATTTGCAAATCCTCAAAGAGCTACAGGATCAGTTAGTGGTGTGTTCTGATTCAACAGCATCATAATGCAGCATTTTATATGTGTGGCTAATGGATATTTTCATGAATGTTTGCAAGCTAGTCAGCCAATACAGAGAAATATTAGGTAGAGTAATTACTCACAGTTGTGTTTAATAAAATGAGAGAAAATTATCAAATGACACTACTAATATTAATCCTATAGCAGGCTAAATAATTCAATGATAATTACAAGTATTAATCCAGCTTTCTTCCCTGATTATGACTCTTCTCTCCTCTATCCTAATGGGAGTAGCAGATTGTCTGCAATGAATTGTGAAAACCCAGCAGTGACTTTGGCAGTGAAGGCCTCCCATCAATTTTGATAGGTTAAAATGATTCTGGTTGGTCTTGAGCAAATGTGTCAATTTTTTTTTTCTGTGTGTGTCATAAAAGAAAGAAGCAATAGTAAATTCTTGCTGTTATTCCATGGAGCCAATAAAATCATACTGCCAACAAGAGGCTGTTGACACCGTAAGTATAGTTAACTGTCTTGAAATACTAGGCCTGGAAATAAAATTCCAATATTTCACATAACCTCTTTTTTTTAAAGAAAACAAAACAAAACAAAACAAAACAACTATACTGCTTACATATAGGGCCCTGCTGTTGTGTAACTATTTTTGAACATGTCTACTGTAAGTGTATATATATATATTTTTTTCTGTGCAATACATTCATTTAGAGATAAATTTGGATTGCAAATTATTTTGGGGGAGGCATGGTATTTGTGGCTAGTCTTACAAGTAAAAAAGAATAAAAGAAAGAAGAAAAACATTTTTTATTACAGCATATTTACATCTGTCCAAAGTACTTATTTACTATAATACTGACTAATGTATAATACTGTACACAAAGAAAGAAGTTAAATGAGTTATAATTCAGTCGAAGTATAGCTGGCCATTTTACAACTTACCACTGAATCTGTCTGGTATGAAATGTGATATCTGGCAATCTGGTCCAGTTCATTACATCAGGTCATTTGTATGTTCTTATTACCATTTTGATAGCATAGCACATTTTATAACCCAGACATTTAACAATGGAACTATGATGCATGTATTTTCAAAAGTATAGACATACACGAAGCTATGAGGTCAAAAAAGATGAATGTCCGTAGTACCATATAGACTCAACAAATAAAAGTGTCCAAGGCTCTGAGTGAGATTTATGAATATTGTATAAGATTAGGCCAACATGTGGTTTTGATATAAATAATCTGTTCTTAAATTAGAATTACAATCGTTGAGTACAGTGTTGAAAATGGCAGATAGATTTTAGCTATCTTTGCTCACTAGGGAAAATGGAAAAATGTTTAGTTTGGTCAGATTTTCACTTAACTTCTGAAAAATCTTACGTTTGAGAGAACCCTTCTGAAATAAGAATCCTTAAAGACATAACCCCTTTGGCACAAGTTTCAAGAAACTTGTTTGATGTTGTAGACAATTATATGGCACACGTACTGTTCTAGATGTTTCTGGCCAATAATATGTAAGCCATACCAAGGCTACTATTCATATAGAGATGTTCCTCAGCTTACAAGGGGGCTATGTACAGAGAAACACATAAAAAATTGAAAATGCATTTAATACCCCTAAACTATCAAATATCATAGCTTACCTTAAGCTTATTTAAACATACTCAGAATACTTACATTTACCTGCATTTGGGCAAAATCATCTTAAGCAAAGCCTATTTTATAACAAAGTATCATATATCACATGCAATTTATTAAATATTACACTAAAAAAAAGAAGAATGGTTATATATAGAATGCTTGTAAGAATATCAGGTGTTCACCCCTGTAATCTTCTAGCTGACTGGGAGATGTGGCTCACTGCCGCTGCCCAGCATCACAATATGGCACCATACCACATGTCACTGGCTCTTTTTATAAAGAACCAAATTCAAAATTCAAAGTACAGTTTCTACTGAATCACTTTCACATCATTGCCAAATATATCATAAGTTGAATCATTGTAAATCAGGAGCCTTCTTATTTGAAAGTTAAATCACAGTCACCCATATACACACAAAAAAAGGCCTTCATGTAGGGCCATCTATGCATCTCTAAACAACATAGCATGACTTATCAACAGCAAAAAATGGATGTGAAGGAGACAATTGCTTTGCGTCAGTACTCTGAGCAGTAACATACATGGCCTTACTCACCTAGCAGAACTCCAGAGCTAGCTGATGGCAAGGAATTTTCCAAATGTTTGCTGAACAGGTTAAGCACTATTCTTTTTAAATTAGTGTGCATATCTGTTTTCTAAAGATATGTTAATTTATTTTATTGACTTATTACAAAACCAAATAATTTCCTCTTATTTAAGTGGCAGGCAAATAGAATTCTTTGTAATTGAAATCAAATGGCTCTTTAGGGAAAATATACTAAAAATTCTGAAACTTGTATTGCTTATGAATCTTTTATTGGAATCCTTATCAAGTTGTATTTTTCAAGTTTTTCCTAAATAATCTTCAATGAATTGAAAATATTTTTTGGATTTTATTCAAGGCTATTAACACACAATTTCACTTTGTTAAATATAGTGCTAAACTTTCAACCAAAACGTTGTGTCTTTGTTTTCCCACTACCACATCAACCATCTACTGACTGGATTCTCTCCCCAACTAGCACATATATACCATGGTCTATCTTTAGGATAAGTAAGGGTCATCTTTTGTCTTTATTCTATTCCTCGTATGCTTCTGAACTTGTTGAATTTTAATATAGTCACACCATAAGCATCACATATTTGATTCCCCTTTAAATAGTAAACAGTGCACAACCAGAGCATACCTTCAAAGCTATCAATATACTTACTCTGATATACTATTTTTGTATTTTTGTAAATTAAAATAATTAAATTATAGAACAAGAGTTTCAGGTGGTAGGTGTTGTAAGTTTTACCCAAACTGACTTTTGTCAAACTGGTTTTTGTCATCATATATGTCAAGTAGTTTTCTCGGGTTTATTTTTAGAATATCCTTGTATAATGAATATTTACACTGATATCTAGTATAAAAATCTTGCAAAATATTTTAGAAACATTAAGATATTGAAAATCAATCTATTTCTTTAATTCACTGAAGACATTTTTGGCTTGTTTCCAGTACTTTCTTACTGGTTAAAAAATGAATTTGAAGTAGTCTCAATTTCATTATTATATGGCACTTTCCCTTTGATGAATACAAAGACGATATTCTATATTAGCTATCTGAGAAGAATTCATTTTTTAAATTTTATTTATTTGTAAGAGAGAGAGTGAGAGAGAGCACAAGCAGGGGGAGCAGCAGGGGGAGGGAGAAGCAAACTCCCGGCTAAGCAGGGAATCTGTTGCAGAACTGAGTCCCAGGACCCTAAGATCATGACCTGAGCTAAAGGCTCAGGCGTTTAACTGACTGAGCCACCCAGGGGTCCCAATCTGAGAAGAGTTCTGCATGTTATTCCTATTAATATGCAGTTTAAAGTCTAGGTAATTAACTTAATATTTTAGTGGCTATTACATAGATAGCACTATGTTCCAGGCAGAGAGTAAGTAAGAAATATTAAATCAACCATATTCTATGCATTCTAAATGAAAATAATTAATCAATCATAATAAATCCTTCTATTTATGGAATATCAACTTATAAGCTTTTCTCCATATGAACAATGCCAAATACCAGAATAAAGGGTCATCTAATACAAATAAAGGATAGAATTAAAGAACTCTGGTAAGCCATTTAATTTTGAAAAATGGTGTTCTATTGTTGCTGAGTTGTGGTTTTCAGTTACATAATATCTGATAAGTGTAGAAGTAACATGAGTGTTACGTGAGATGAGAAATGGTATATAATTAAGATATTTTTAAAAGTTCAGATAAATACAAATTTGTAAACATAGCATTATGGAGGAATAAAAATAAAATACACACTCTAAAGTGAATAAATCTTGGAAAGCTAATAGAGAAGTAAAACAAGGACAGTGCAAAAAGTATGGTGCATTTTTATAAAGTTCAAACAAATTCTGTGAAACCATAGATGGACTTAAAGGTACTATTGTGTATCAAATATTGTAAAAATTAAGCAAGGAAATAGCAAACATAAAATAACCAAAGCATACAAACTTGGGTAGATACAATAGGTGTGATCATGTTCTACTTCAAAAAGAGATGAGTTAATAGATAAATAGAAGTAACTAGACTTTTTAGAAGTTAATAAAACTTTGCCTGTTATTTCTTAGTAATATAAAATATATGGTTTTCTAACAAAAACGTTTATCTTAAAAATATTTAAAAATAAATTTCAGGCTACTCATAAGGTTATATTTACTTTTCCACTGAAGGAAAAGCTGGTTGTTGTAGTTGTAGTTGTAGTTGTTTGTTTGTTTTAGTCTCCTCCTAGTTTTTATTATTATAATGTGGAATGAGGAATGTTAGATGGAAAAGTGAATTATTTTATAGACAAAAATCATTACTTGATTCACTTCCTGGTACAGCAGATGGAGCTCCTGAAAATATGCCCTTTTGCCTTATGGAAGAGTAACAGTTATGCTTACTTCTGAAACATACTTGGTGGTGGCCCTAAATAGTGACACCATAGTAAACATTTTGAAAATTTGCAATTAATCTTTATAGTCATAGGGCTCCAAAAGGCACTGCTGGTATCTTAGCAGGTATTTCAATAAAGCTAAAAGTTGCCTGACTGTTTAAAAATATTAACAAGGCACAAAACATGGCAGAAGTATTGTCCTCAGATATTATTTTTTTCCATATGCTCCTGATTCCAGACATGACAAGTTATTTTTAAAAATTTTTTTATAAAAGATTTTATTTATTTATTTGACAGAGATCACAAGTAGGCAGAGTCAGGCAGAGAGAGAGAGAGGAGGAAGCAGGCTCCCTGCTGAGCTGAGAGCCCAATGTGGGACTCGATCCAAGGATCCTGGGATCATGACCTGAGCCAAAGGCAGAGGCTTTAACCCACTGAGCCATCCAGGCGCCCCCATGACAAGTGATTTTTGATAGATATATATACAATGTATTTTCAAGTTATAGGAAAAATGGTTCTGCTATTTTTAACCTTTTTTTTTAATTACATAATTTTTAATTAAAATTTTATTTTTTAATGTTTTACATTTCTTTTCTTTTTTAAAGATTTTATTTATTTATTTGACAGACAGAGATCACAAGTAGGCAGAGAGGCAGGCAGAGAGAGAGAGAGGGAAGCAGGCTCCCTGCGGAGCAGAGAGCCTGATGCGCGGCTCAATCCCAGGACCCTGAGATCATGACCTGAGCCGAAGGCAGCAGCCCAAACCACTGAGCCCCCAGGCGCCCCAATGTTTTACTTTTCAATATACTACTTAGAACATAAAACCTATTCCATTTTGTAAGAAGTTTAACCATTTTAAAAATGGTAATTTTCTCATTGTGTCTTCCCCTCACATTGCTTTATTTTGAATAAAAAATTTCACAATAAACATAACTGATGCTTTCCTTCTGACGGTCCCTCTGTTGGTCATATTGTATATGAGCCATGACATTTAGTTTTACAAAATTTATTGATGTTTGTTGATATGTTTTATCATAACTAATTTTCCCTCCCTTATCTAGATTCCCCAGCTTTCAGACAGGTGGACACTTCAATAAACCATACCCAAGGGATGTATCAAGTACTTCTTAGACATTCTCTCAGATCCTTGAGGTCTCCTTTTGCCTAGGGATTTGCAATAGGTTCTGCCAGAGGCACCACTGTGACAACTGATGTCCATGGTCTATCTCCTGCTAAGCTCAAGAGGTCACTGGTTTCCAAGTTTATCTATACAATTAATGCATTCCAGCAAGTTCTTTTTTTTAATATTAACACACTTATTTTAAAGTTTATATGGAGAGGCAAAGACTCACAATAGTCAACATAGTGTTGAAGGAGAACAAAGACTGAGGACTGACTTCAACGTTTACCATAACGATGGGGCACCTGGGTGGCTCAGTGGGTTAAGCCTCTGCTTTCGGCTCAGGTCATGATCCCAGGGGCCTGGGATCGAGTCCCGCATTGGGCACTCTGCTCAGCAGGGAGCCTGCTTCTCCTCATCTCTCTCTCTGTCTGTCTCTCTGCCTATTTGTGATCTCTCTCTCTGTCAAATAAATAAATAAAATCTTAAAAAAAAAAGTTTCCCATAACGATAATTGTAAGCAAGATATTGTAATACCACAGAAAGACTAGATTAAAGCAACAGAATATATATTATCAATTATATTTTATATTTAATATAAAAGCAAAAGCAATACAAGAGAGCAAAATACAATCTTTTAAACAAATGGTTCTGGAGTAAAAATATAATATAAAATAAAATAATAAAATAAAATAAATCCAGGCAGATATCATACACTCTTCACAAAAATTAACTCAGATTGGATTATAAACCTAAACATGAAACATGTAGAAGGTAATATAGAAGAAAATTTAAATGACCTTGGTTTTGGCAATAACTTTAGCTACAAAAGCACAAGCACTGAATTTAAAAATGTCTACTCTGTGAAACACAATGCCAAGAGAATGAAAAGGCAAAGCACAAACTATGAGAAAAAATTTGCAAAATACACATCTGGCAAAGGACTGTTAATCAAAAATACACAAAGACCCCTTAAAACTCAACAATGGGGGAAAAACCTGATTAAAAATGAGCCAAAGACCTTAGCAGATACCTCACAAAAGAAAATATTACAGATGGCAAATAAGCATATAAAAAGATGCTTCACATCATATGTCATCAGGAAAATGCAAATAAAAACAAAAAAGAGACACCAGTACATACCCAGAATCCAGAGCACTGACAACAGAACACGAAATGTTGGTGAGGATGTGGAGCAACAGGAATGTTCTTCCATGTCTATTGAGAATAAAGAATGGAAAACAACTTGGCAGTTTCTTACAAAACTAAACATTTTCTTGCCAGATGATTCAGCAGTAGCAGTTCTTGGTATTCATCCAAAGAAGATGAAATCTATACCACAAAGATGTCTATAACTGACAAAAGCTTGGAAGCAACCAAGATATCCTTCCATAGGTGAAAGGACAAATAAAGTGTAGTACATGCAAACAATGGAATATTATTTAATGCTAGAGAAATGAATTACCAAGCCATGAAAAGATATGGATATAAATATTTAATAAATATTTGATTTTAGGCTTCTACCAGTCTATCAATAGTATTAGTATATTTTAACAGTGAATGCTCAGCATTCATGAATTTACCTAATAAAATATTTTGGGTTCAATATTTTAAATACTTCAACCTCTATGATTATATTCCTAATAATTTTATATTGGGTTAAATAAACCTTAATTTTTTGTAGCTTGTTTCTTATTGCAAAAGAGCTCAATGAAATTTGAGAAAATAAAAATTTACCAAAAAAAGTTTAGTTTACTATTGCCAAATAATTTAAAACTTTATCTTATATTCAAATACATACATTTTTCTAAATTGATTTATATGCTACTAAAACCAAAAACTTTTAGTTATACTAGATTTCATATCATGCAATCAATGCCAGAAATCCATCTGGCAATGATTTGTCTTAAATAGAGTTAAGATGGGTGTTATAACAATGCAAGATGGAAACAAAGATAGTATAACAATTGGTGTTACATAACTTTTCCGTTTTGATCAAGTTCTAATCTACAAAAGGCTTTTATCAGTGACAGACTTGAGAATTTAACAAAACTTTAAAACAAGCATGTGCGACCCATTCCTAGAAAACAACACAATCAGTAACACTTTATTTAGATTAAATCATGACTATTTCTCCATTTGAATAAAAAAGGTAGCAACCCCAATAAGTTTACTGAACATGAAAAGTTGAAATGCTATAATGTTCCTAAGGAATTAAATGATCCAGTCATGAATTACAAAAAAAGGATATAAATTACCAAAGTGTTTGTATAATTGTAATGTACAACTGCCCATTATCGTTCAATAGTGTAGGCTTGTACAAGAACTCTATAAAAGAACTCCATTCTAAACCGTGGAAAATATGTTCCCTTTCCCCCGATATACAACTATTAAGCCATTCATTTAGCTTTTAAAATACCCACTTAATACAGGCTTTTTACACATTTGAACAGGCAGCAGGCCTCTATTCTTATGGCTTACATCTGAAGGATAGACTTCTAGCGTAAGAGGTAAAGCCCATAAAGGAGCCCAATAATAACAACAAAATACAGTTTAGTGAGCCCTTACAATCTGCCAGCTACCTTTCTGAGAATACTTCAATTAATAAAACATATAAAATACCTGACCACAAAGAGCTTACATTCTTTTGAAATATAATAGTGAAATAATCCAATAATAGAGGGGCACCTCGGTGGCTCAGTCCATTGAGTGACTGCCTTTGGATTGGGTCATGATCACAGGGTCCTGGGATGTAACTCCCCAGCAGGCTTTCTAGGCAGTGGGGTGTTTTCTTCTTCCTCTGCGCACCGTCCCAATTCTCTCTCTCTCTGTCTCCAATAAGAAAATAAACCAGTAATAGAATAATGATTGATGGTTGATGGTGATAAGTGTTACAAAGAAATACAAGAAAGGTAAAAGCCATTGGAGAATTCTGGGATGAAAGTTAATTTTATTTTGTGTTGGGTGGTTATATCTCATTTATGAGATGTTATTTGCACAAAGACCCAGGAAGTGAAGGAGAGTGTTATACAGATATTAAAGGAAAAGATTGCTCTAGGCAGAGCAAGTAAGTATATAGACTTTGTGTGAACAGCTTGTCTGTTACTTTTGAGGAAAAGCAAGGAGGCCAATGAGGAGTTCATAGTGGTGGAGAGAGGAAGAACGTATTGATGTATGACCTTCTAGTACATTGAAACACCTTCAGTTTTTATTTAATATGAAAGGGGAAGATACCAAAAGACTTTCAACAGCAGAATAAAATCATCTGACTTGATTTTTAGGTTAAATTGCTGTACCAAAATAAATTTGCAGGGAGAAAGGAGTGCAGTATGTGTGGAAGTGGGGTTATCAATCAAGTCAATAATTCAGGAACATATGATGGTGTTTTTAGCATGCGGGGTGGTAATAGAAGTGGTGAGGGATGGTTTTCATTTTGCATATATTTTGATGGTGAATATTCTGGTGAACAGGATGGGGTATGTGCAGAACAGACGATATCAACATTTATTTTACCTGCACAAACAGAAGGGTGGAGTCTTCAATCCCTGATATGGAGAGAACTCAGAGTTCAAATGTTCTTTCTCATTAAATGGCATAGTGATGATGAGGATTTAGTCAGACAGTGAAAGAGAGCAGTAAGCATAGTGTAAAGCGGTATGGCATTATAATACATTTGAACATCAAAAAACGTTGTGTTGGATCATCTTTTTATGTGAGTAAATAAATAAATAAAGCTTCCTGGGGTTCTGATAGAGGTAAAGAAGACTGCTATATGATCCAAACGGGCACGTGCACCAAAAGTTTATAGCAGTAATATCCACAATAGCCAAACTATGGAAAGAACCTAGATGTCCATCAACAAACATCAAAAAATGAATGGTGTATATATATATATATACATATATATGTATATATATATATATATAATGGAATGCTATGCTATATATGTATATATGTATATATATATATATATATATATATATATATATATATATATGATGGAATGCTATGCAGCCATCAAAAGAAATAAAATATTGCCATTTGCGTTGACATGGATGGAACTAGAGGTTATTATGCTTAGCAAAATAAGTCAACCAGAGAAAGACACTATCATATGATCTCCCTGATATGAGGAAATGGAGGTGCAATGTGGGGGGTTTGGGGGACAGGAAAAGAGTAAATGAAACAAGATGGGATTGGAGGGAGATAAACCATAAGAGACTCTTAATCGCACAAAACAAACTGAGAGTTGCGGGGGGGGGGGGGGGAGGGTAGGGAGTGGGTGGTGCGGTTATGAACATTGGTGAGGGTATGTGCTGTGGTGAGTGCTGTGAAGTGCATAAAACTGGCGATTCACAGACATGTAGCCCTGGGGCTAATAATACATTATAGGATAATTAAAAAAAAGAAGAAGACTACAATAAATCAAATGCTATGGTGTTCAGCAAAGAGTGTCTAATCAGGCATATTTTATTAAAGTAACCAAGTAAAATGATGGTCGAAAATTGAAATAACAGAAAACATAAAAATCTGAGATTTTAAAAAGAGGTATGGGACAGTGTAGAGAATATAGTCAATGATATTATAATAGTGTTATATGGTGACAGATGGTGGCTATATTTGTAGTGATCATAGAATAATGTATGGAGATATTGAAAACCTGAAACCAATGTAACACTGAATATCAACTATACTCAAATAAAAAAATAGTAAAAATAAAACATTTTAATTTAAAAAGATAAAAAGAGGGACAAGAATTTGAAAAGTGAATTTCAACAAGAGTAAAGATGAGGCTAAGACATACTCTGAACCTTGAGGAAAACACCATTTTGAAAATTCTTCCCATTTTGAGAAAACTCAAATGAATCAATACCTTAAAAGAACCCATTTTAACTGAGAGATGTAATGAATGCTCAAGAAATAATTTTATGAAAGGATAATTCTTACCTATGAAACAGCATGCAGAAACCAGGGGAAACACCTGGAAGCAAAATAAACTATACTGAAAATAAGAATTAGGAAAAAGATAAATGATGAAAGATAATAAATTAGACCTGCGACAGAGACCTAGTGAAGAGAATTTTTAGCTTGTGGTTTAATGTTTTTGAGGATAATCTAGAGTTCATAACTGCCTGGAGGCAGGCTGGTTGTAGTCAGTTTAGGCAGACCCCTTGACAGGCCTACTTTGGGCAGGTGGTGTTGGAGGAGGCCATTGGGCTGGACAAAGACAAATCCAACCATTTGACTAAAGTGTTTTTGAAGATGTTGAAGTCAGATGCAACAGAGAAAGACCGGTCAAACCTAATCTCAGAAATGGAGATGATGAAGATGATTGGACACACAAGGACACCATCCACCTGCTGGGTCCTGCACACAGGACGGCCCTTCGTACACTCTCATGGAATATGCCTCCAAAGACAACATACAGGAGTACCTGCAGGCCCAGAGGCCTCCTGACCTGGAGTACTGTTACAATATCAGCCTCAATGCAGCAGAGCAACTCTCCTCCAAGGACCTGGTATCCTGTGCCTACCAGGTAGCCTGAGGCATGGAGTACCTTGCCTCCAAGAAGTGCATACACCAAGACCTGGCCACCAGGGAAGTGCTGGTGACAAAGGACAACATGATGAAGATCTCAGACTTCAGCCTTGCCAGAGATATCACCACATCAGTTACTATAAAAAGACAACCAACAGTGGACTGCCTGTGAAGTGGATGGTCCCTAAGGCCATGTTTGACCAGATCTACATCCACCAGAGTGACTTCTGGTCTTTTGGGGTGATCCTGTGCAAAATTTTCACTCTGGAAGCCTCCCATATCCTGGAGTGCCTGTGGAGGTGGTTTTCAAGCTGCTGAAGGAGTCATTTGATGGATAAGCCAATAAGTGCACCAGAGAGTTATACACAATAATGAGGGGTGGCTGGCATGTGGTACCTTCAAGCTGCTGGTAGAAGACCTGGATCATACTGTGGCCTTGACCTCCAACCAGGAGTACCCGGACCTGTCCTTGGCCCTGGAACAATACTGTCTATGCTTTCCCAACACCCAAAGCTCCACCTGCTCCTCAGAGAAGAAGAATTCCACCTTCTCTCATGTGCCGTTGCCCAGGGAGGCCTATCTGCCCTGACACCCAGCCCAGCTTGCCAATGGTGGACTCAAATGTCTAGTATCCCTATTACTCCTGTCCAGATTCCATCATAAGGTGTAACCCTTACCCCCCACCCTCCCTGAAAGACTCACTGCCTCTCCTTTGTCCCTTTCCTACTGGCAGGAGCCAGCTGCCTACCTGAGGCCTTCACCCCTTGAAGTTCACCTCTCTTCCCCTTCCTCTTCCTCCTCCTTACAACCTGCTCATGAAAGAAAGGAACAGAGAGGCAGGTACTTGCTTGTGGCTACTTCCTTCCCTCCCATATGTTGGACCAAGACCCCTCCCTGTCATCTGGTACTGCCTGGACGTTGAGGGAGTTGGAGATGAGGCATGCCAGTGAAAGCTGTCGGAGCTTTCCTGTTTTGGTTTTGTCTGCTTAGCATAACATGTAAGACTGAGTTCTGGTGGCAGGGACCTACTCCTTGGGGCTATAGCACTAGCGAGGGAAGGTCCACTGGTCTGGGCCTTGGCTAAGAGCAACCCCTGCTCCAGAGATATGGTGCCAAGGGCTTATTAATATTGATACTAATTTGCTTTGCTGACCAAATACCTGGTATCAAAAGATGGGAAGGCAAAGACTGGAAGCAGTGTTGTGACCATGGGGTCCAGCCCCAAACTATGAAGAAAACACAAAGTGTATAAATCTGAGTAAGTATATATTTACACACCTTTTAAAATAGGTTGTTATCAAAGATTTAATCAATGGGTAATATGCTCCTCGTGGCTGGGAAGCATCAGTTGCCATATATTAAAAACAAAGAAAAGAGGTGTCTGGGTGGCTTCCTCCATTAAGTGTCCCTTCTTTTCAGGTCATGATACCAGGGTCCTGGGATGGAGCCCCACATCAGGCTCTCTTCTCAGTGGGAAACCTGCTTCTCCTTTTCCCTCTGCCCTGCTGTAGTTCCTCTTCCTGTCTCTCTGTCTGTCAAATAAATAAAATATTAAAACAAATACAAGAAAGAAACAAAATGTTTTTAAAAGGTCTTTTTTTTTTAATTTTCTATGGGTGCCTGGATGACTCAGATGTTTAAGCAGATGCTTGCCTGAGGTCATGATTCCAGTGTACAGGGATCCAGCCCTGCATGGGACTACTTGCACCCCAAGGAGCTTGCTTCTTCCTCTCCCTTTGCACGTGATTCCCCCTGCTTGTGTGCTTCTTCTCTCTCTCTCTCTCTCTCTATCTCTCTCTTGCTGTCAATAAACAAAATAAAATCTTTTACTAAATAAATAAATGAATAAATAAATTTCTAAACCTACTTTCAGTTTAGGTCCCTTAACAAAAATTGCTACAGCTTCATTTAAAAAAAAAGATAATTTAGAATGATGCTTCCAGAGTTAAAAAGCTGTTTTGTTACTTTGTCAAAATTAAATATAGAAGTGCTTTAAAAAGTAAAAAAAAAATATGCTGTATTAACACTAATCACACTATAACTTTGGTGGTTATATCAAGATAATGAAAAGTGATTTTAAGCAAATTTCATTATCAGACATAAAGATCACGTCAAAATTACAGAAGAGTCAAAGGATGAATTCATCAGGGAGTATAATAATTCTTGACTTTTAATACTTAATAACAGATTTGGGGATATATAGGGAAATACTAAGAAGAAAAATCATAACTTCCACCTTAGAAGAGAAACGGAAAAAAATTTCAACACCCTTATTTTAAGATTATATAGACAAATGGTCATCAAATTGGTAAGATATGTAAGACTTGAACAAAATTATCAACTAACTAGATATGCTTGATATTACAGAACGCTACCAACAACCACAGACTACATATATCTTAAGCCATGATTTTCTTTGCAAAGGTCAACATTGATAATGTTCTAGTCATACCTCCGTGTACCAGGAAAGAAGGAGCATATTTCTTGAAAAACACAGCTATCAAAGCTCCATTGAGAAACCGTAAAGATGGAGAAGGTATTTGCAAATTCTATATCTGATAATGGACATCTACTCTGATTATTAAAATATGAATAAAAATAAAAAAACCTTACTAATAACCAAACAGAGTATCCAATTTTACATGTGAAGGAAATTATTGAAGAGACATGTCACCAAAAGGATATGGATGGCTTATAAGCACATGACAAATTTCTCAACATTTAGACATTAAAGAAATACAAATTAAAATCATAATGAGACATGCTTACCTATCTATTAGAATGGCTAAAATTATAAAGGCTAATTGTACTTCGTCTGAGCTAGATTGGGAAGCAACAAAAAATCTAAACTGTTGTTGGCATATATCATGATATCACCACTTTGGAAAATAGTTTGAAAATTTTTTTAAATGCAAAATATGTTGCAGTTACACAAATAGCCATTTTACTTCTAGGCATTTAACCAAGAGAAACAAACCCTATGTTCATACAAGGACTTGTATATGAATTTCATAGCAGCTTTATTTTTAAGAATTGAAAACAGTGGAAATGTTCATCAATGTCCATCAATAGAGCAAAGACAAATTATGATCTATTCATTAAAGAGATTACTATTCAACATCAAAATAAACTATTTACAATTGGAGATTCTCAAAGTAATGATGCTGAGAAAAGAAAAGCCAGGCAATAAATAGTATATACTGTGTGATTCCATGACTATAAAAAATCTAGAAAATACAAATTTATATATAGTCACAGTCATCAAATATATTGGTGTGATTTTAGTGCCTTCATCTGTGCTCCCATAGCTTCCTACACTTGGATCTCCGAGCATTTGTTACACCATGTGAAAATATGAACTCTTTTTCTTTATTCTGTCTTTCTAGAATAAGAACCCTTGAAATTTTATGGACATTTGAACTCTCAGTTATTAGCAGAAATTCTATCACACAGTAAGTTTCCAAATATAAAAGCCAGAGTTTTACAATGACTTCTAAGCTTTTACATGATCTAGCCACTCATTTAACCTCGGTGACCTCTTTCCCTGCTACTCTTCAGTCACTCACAGTGGCCTCCTTGCTATTCCTCAGATATGCCAGGCATGGTCCAAACTTATGGCCTTCAAGATAGCCAATTCCTTTGTCTGGAGTGACCTTATTGCTGATAGTTCTGGGCAAATTCATCACCTTTCCATACCTTTGTTCAATTGTCAGCTTCATTGTAACTACCCTGATCTTCCTATTGAAACTTTTAGCTCCCCATCCCCTGCCTAGCAACCTTGATTTTTCTCACCCTGATCGAATTTTTCTTTTTCCCCATTGTACTCATCATTTTTGAATGCACTATGCAATTTTTATTAAGGTTTATAGCTTTTAATTGTCTCACCCATTAAAATAAAAGTTCTACAAAGCCAAGTATTTCATTTACCAGTGTAGTCTGAAGTAATATCTGCCATATAATAGATTCAGTAGACAACTGGTAAATTTCAAAATAAATTAATGTTGAGTGTATACTGAATTTCATAAGTCATTTCAATGTTTTTTCCAAAAAATAAACTATGTAAAACATACTTTAGCCCTGCACAAAATGCCTGGTGAAGCCACAGAAACCGTCCCTGCTACAGAGCAGGAGTTGCCACAGCCCCAGGCTGAGACAGTTTCTGGAACAGTATCTGACAGTGATGAATCAGTACCAGAGCTTGAGGAACAGGATTCCACACAGGCAACCACACAACAAGCCCAGCTGGCAGCAGCCGCTATAATTGACGAAGAACCAGTCAGTAAAGCAAAACAGAGCCGGAGTGAAAAGAAGGCACGGAAGGCTATGTCCAAACTGGGTCTTCGACAGGTTACAGGAGTTACAAGATTCACTATCAGGAAATCTAAGAATATTCTCTTTGTCATCACAAAACCAGATGTCTACAAGAGCCCAGCTTCAGATACCTACATAGTTTTTGGGGAAGCCAAGATCGAGGATTTATCTCAGCAAGCACAACTGGCAGCTGCTGAGAAATTCAAAGTTCAAGGTGAAGCTGTCTCAAACATTCAAGAAAACACACAGACTCCAACTGTACAAGAGGAGAGTGAAGAGGAAGAGGTTGATGAAACCGGTGTAGAGGTTAAGGACATAAAATTGGTCATGTCACAAGCAAATGTGTCAAGAGCAAAGGCAGTCCGAGCCCTGAAGAACAACAGTAATGATATTGTAAATGCTATTATGGAATTAACAATGTATCCATCTGAAAACGAGGACCTTTTTTTGGTGTTCCAAAAGAATAACTGCAGCTTGGTTTGAAATTTGTACTGTTTCTATCATTAATAAAGTTATGGGTTCTTGTTGGATGAAAAAAAAAAACATACTTTAAATTTACTTTCAAAATATTTTATAGCATATAATGGACAATATACATAAGCCTTAAAGAAACAATCATATAAATAACCATTTCATACCTACTTAAAAATTGCATAATACCACACTCCTAGATCCTCTCTGAATGCTCTAAAATAACCCTTCAAAGGAAATACATTTTTAAGAATAATAGATTTTTTGTCAAATAATTTAATAAAATAAAAGTTTCATTCATCTATGTAGATCATAATAAATGTTTTTAATAAGCATGAAATTATAACTCTGAAGTGTGCTAAAATGAAACCACCTGCGAAGGGTGAGAGAACAAAAATAAGCATCATTATTCCAAATAATAGGTATTTATTACCTTTGAATCAAAGCATGTGGATTTGTTCAAACTGGCAATAAAGGAATATGGAGACACAAACCATAGAAAGTCATATGTTAGATTTCTAAAAGACTTCGAAGTGAAGAGTATACATTTTTTAAATGCTACATAATGCTACATAATGACAAGATGACAGGTTGTGACAAAGAGCATTTAAAAGCTCTACTCATAATGGAACGGAAGGTCATTTCCTGTAATTTTATATAAATCATTAATTTACTATATCTGGATACAACATATTACCAAACAGAAGTTCATCAAAGACTAAATCATTTTTAATGGAACATAATAATTTGAACCTACATGTATTAATCATTTTTTTCAATCTAACATTTATAGTCTCGCTAAACATTTTATCAGTTGTCGACAAAATTCAAAAAAAAAATAGGATAAAAAGTCGTGTTTGGAAGAGTAGATTTTTTTCAAATTTGCATTTAAATGAAAATATTTGCTGATATTTTTAAAACTTTAAATGTAATTTTATATATATCTGACCTATCAGATGATATAAAATTTTTGGAGAAAATATGACATATTTTTTGATCTTGGTTGAAGGTATTAATAAAGAGCAACTGTTTGTATTATTTGTATTGTGATATCTTAGTAAATAAACATGAATAACTGGTATAAAATATGTTTTTTAAAAAATTTTATTTATTTACTTGACAGAGATCACAGGAAGGCAGAGAGGCAGCCAGAGAGAGAGGAATGGAAGCAGGCTCCCTGCTGAGAAGAGAGCCCACTGTGGGACTCAATCCCAGGAACCTGGAATCATGACCTGAGCCGAAGGCAGAGATTTTAACCCACTGAGCCACCTAGGCGCCCTAAGATATGTTTTTTTTATATAGAATTATAGTTCTTGCCAAAATATGGAACTAGCTGGAACTGAATGCCTCCTTCAAAGTCAGCTCTGGAGAAATTATGCAAGTGTAATATGGAACTATTTCAGATATTAACCAAAAACAAAGAAATGATGATAAATTCCTTAAAAGACTCAAAGTTGCTCTTGACTGGTATGTTTCAAGCTCTATTCCTGGTTTGAAGACAGGTTTTAACAGGCCTGTCACTGTAGAAATCAGCTGGATGTTTAGAGGCTATCAGAACTGTACAAAAACCTTGAAGGGGTAAAGACTTGAAAATTCTTTAGAGAGGTTAGCTCCCTAAGGCATTATTCCTCCACACATTTTCCTCCAATCAATTAAGACTGATGGATGAGGGCACCTGAGTGGCTCTCTCATCACGTGGGTGGTAGGTTAAGCCTCTGCCTTCATCTCAAGGCATGGTCTCTGGGTCCTGGGATGCAGCCCCACATCGGGCTCTGCTCAAAAGGAAGCCTGCTTCCCTCCCTGCTTGCCTGCCTCTCTGCTTACTTGTGATCTCTCTCTCTTTCTGTGTGTGTCCAATAAATAAATAAAATCTTAAAAAAAAGGCTGATGGATGATAAATTATGAAAACTGCTCCCTCCAAATGATGCTTCTTCATAAGGATTTAAGAATTTAAAATTGTAAGAATTTAAAATTGAAACTTGATCGTAGGATTTATCTTATAGAATAACATCAAGTGAAGGCAGTTATTATTAGTTCTGAAGTATTTGTGATTCTGAATTCTTGGCCTCATTAGTAAATTTGTTTTTAAATTCTCCCATGGAGTGGTGATTGGCCTTCAGTCTTTCATTGATGTACATCATTGGCTCAAATGAGTTGTGTGTGCCCAGAACTATATATAATCTTCTTTGTATTTCACTGGAGATGGCATTTCTGAGTTTTGTTCAATTGAATTAGGACAGATGTTTTAATAGTCACTTCTAGAGTTGGCCCTGGAGAATATCTTCCTTTTTTTCTCTTCCCAATTCTCTGAAAAACCCTGACTAATTCACATTATCACAGTGATATCACAATTCAAGTTTTTCCAAACACTATAGCTGCCAAATAGAAGGAAGCTACTCAGAATGTAATACTATTGTGAATGATTGTGAAAGAAAACATTATCATAATTAAGCTACCAGGTTTCAATGTATTTTATTGTTGCTTAGAAAATCCTAGCATACCCAGACTTTACAGAGATTTGATGATCCTAAGAGGAGCTGAACTCATGGACCAAAATAACTATGCACATAAAAAGTACAGTCACTTACCTAAAAAAGATGATGTGGAACCAGAAAAGACCTCGAATAGCTAAAGGGATATTGAAAAAGAAAGCCAACATTGGGGGCATCACAATCCCGGACTTCAAGCTCTATTACAAAGCTGTCTTCATCAAGACAGCATGGTACTGGCACAAAAACAGACCCATAGATCAATGGAACAGAATAGAGAGCCCAGAAATAGACCCTCAAATCTATGGTCAACTAATCTTTGACAAAGGAGGAAAGAATGTCCAATGGAAAAAAGACAGCCTCTTCAATAAATGGTGCTGGGAAAATTGGATAGCCACATGCAGAAAAATGAAATTGGACCATTTCCTTACACCACACACGAAAATAGACTCAAAATGGATGAAGGACCTCAATGTGCGAAAGGAATCCATCAAAATCCTTGAGGAGAACACAGGCAGCAACCTCTTCGACCTCAGCCACAGCAACATCTTCCTAGGAACAACGCAAAAGGCAAGGGAAGCAAAGGCAAAAATGAACTATTGGGATTTCATCAAGATCAAAAGCTTTTGCACAGCAAAGGAAACAGTTAACAAAATCAAAAGACAACTGACAGAATGGGAGAAGATATTTGCAAACGACATATCAGATAAAGGACTAGTGTCCAGAATCTATAAAGAACTTAGCAAACTCAACACCCAAAGAACAAATAATCCAATCAAGAAATGGGCAGAGGACGTGAACAGACATTTCTGCAAAGAAGACATCCAGATGGCCAACAGACACATGAAAAAGTGCTCCATATCACTCGGCATCAGGGAAATACAAATCAAAACCACAATGAGATATCACCTCACACCAGTCAGAATGGCTAAAATCAACAAGTCAGGAAATGACAGATGCTGGCGAGGATGCGGAGAAAGGGGAACCCTCCTACACTGTTGGTGGGAATGCAAGCTGGTGCAACCTCTCTGGAAAACAGCATGGAGGTTCCTCAAAATGTTGAAAATAGAACTGCCCTATGACCCAGCAATTGCACTATTGGGTATTTACCCTAAAGATACAAACGTAGTGATCCAAAGGGGCACGTATACTCGAATGTTTATAGCAGCAATATCCACAATAGCCAAACTATGGAAAGAACCTAGATGTCCCTCAACAGATGAATGGATCAAAAAGATGTGGTATATATACACAATGGAATACTATGCAGCCATCAAAAGAAATGAAATCTTGCCATTTGCGACAACATGGATGGAACTAGAGCGTATCATGCTTAGCGAAATAAGTCAAGCGGAGAAAGACAACTATCATATGATCTCCCTGATATGAGGAAGTGGTGATGCAACATGGGGGCTTAAGTGGGTACGAGAAGAATAAATGAAAGAAGATGGGATTGGGAGGGAGACAAACCATAAGTGACTCTTAATCTCACAAAACAAACTGAGGGTTGCTGGGGGGAGGGGGTTTGGGAGAAGGGGGTGGTATTATGGACATTGGGGAGGGTATGTGTTTTGGTGAGTGCTGTGAAGTGTGTAAACCTGGTGATTCACAGACCTGTACCCCTGGGGATAAAAATATATGTTTATAAAAAATAAAAAATTATATTAAAAAAAAAGATGATGTGGTTAACTTTATATGGCAATCCAAGTTTTATTGGAACAGAAATTTAAAAAATAGCTTAGGGGCGCCTAGGTGGCGCAGTGGATTAAGCCACTGCCTTCAGCTCAGGTCATGATCTCAGGGTCCTGGGATCAAGTCCTGCATCAGGCTCTCTGCTCAGCAGGGAGTCAGCTCCCCCCACCTCTCTCTCTCTGCCTGCCCTCCGTCTACTTGTGATCTCTCTCTGTCAAATAAATAAAGAAAGAAAATCTTAAAAAAAAAAAAAAGAATGACTGTACTTTTAAAAAATAGCTTAAAAGGGTGCCTAGGTGGCTCAGTGGGTTAAGCCGCTGCCTTCGGTTCAGGTCATGATCTCAGGGTCCTGGGATCAAGCCCCACATCGGGCTTTCTGCTCAGCAGGTAGCCTGCTTCCCTTCCTCTCTCTCTGCCTGCCTCTCTGCCTACTTGTGATCTCTCACTGTCAAATAAATAAATAAATTATTTTTAAAAATAGCTTAAAAGTATATGATAAAATAATGATATACATATACAAAGAAAAGATACTATACTGTGAATATAAATTAAGTGAAAATTGTTGAAATAAAGAATACGATAAATGGAGACTAAGATGAATATAGCTGTAAAAGCTAAAATTTTTGGTCATGGATTCTTGCTAAAATATCACTTTCCCAAAGAAAATTAATGTTATGAATTTTCATTGATTGTTATTGATCATGAAGAATATAACAACCACGATAAAAAGAGTAGGAAAAACATGATATCTCTTCTGTAAGGGCATGTGGAAAGTAGGAAATGCTAATAAAAATAACTACCATTATTTCCTAAGTTAACATAATATAACGGAACACAAATATTTCATAACAATATTTTCTAGGCTCATTCTGATAACTCTTTTCTACATTCAAATTTAAAGGTTGAGGCATGTGATATATATTACACAAAAGACATCCCAAGGAATTCGTTAAAAAAAAAAAAAACTCTTAAAATTGTACAAATCCAAAGGAATTTTTTTCTAATTTAATTAACAAATTATGAATCGACTTACCTATTTCATCACAGTGTATCAGGCACCAATAATATTTTTGAATCGTCATACCTGATGCAATAGTTACCATCGTTCAGACATACTGATCAGGAACAAGCAAATAAACAAGAGCACCATAGCTTAAGATCTACCTGCATAACTATAGGACTAATTCAGACAATCTCTTCACCACAACATAGCAATGAATAGAAATCATACATGCTCTGTAATGGACATACAGATGAGATAGAAGGGATGGGTGTTAATATATGCAGAATCTTTATTAATTACATTGTAAAACATAATATGGAAAAACAGAATACAATTTTAGAAATACCCAGGTCACCATCATTGTTTTATTTTTATATGTGTAGGTAAGGAGTTTAATCAACAATCCATGACTATTCAACTTCTTATATTTTGAAAATTTTAGCAAAAGTAACAAACCTAGCAACTAGAAAATTGTATCTATCTGCAAAATACAGCTTTGCCAGTATGGTAGAGGAAAAGCAAAACAAAATAAGTAAGAAAAGTTTAACATTTCACAAGAGTTTTACTTTTATTTTTTTATTTATTATTTTTTATTATTCATTTATTATTTACTTCTATTTTCTACTTTATTTTAATGAAAATGTCATGACCATAACATAAGAGCAGAATTAAACCAACATGAGAAATTATTTTTTCATAAGTTAAAATAAACTAGCTTGGTGATTAATTCAAAAATTATATTACAAACTTCAGTGTTCTTGCAGTAAGTATCACTGCATAAACAAATGAATCAGGAATCATAAACTAATGATGATTCTAAATGTTATTTAGAGAGACATTCTGTTCTTAATATATTTCAAATATTCTACACAAGGCAAAGTGGATCCAAGTAATCTGTAGGCAAAATAAGATTTTAGAGAAGTATATATTTCCAACAGTATTTATAAAATATTACCTTTATGTAAGGCATCATCCTGGACTTTGTGGAAAACACACAAAGGAGTAAGAAGTGGCCCTTCAAGAAACATATACAATATCAAGGTTTAACATGAAGCAGCATGACTTCTCTAAGTAAAAAAACATTGTACCAACTGACTTTACTGAAACTTTATATTTATTGCTCTCGTTTTAGGTCATAGTGTCCTTCTACATGCAGGCTGCTAGAACGGACATGATATAGACTGAATAGCTTATAAAGAACAGGAATTTATTTCTCACAGTTCTAGAACTGAGAAGTTCAAGATTAAGGAATGGGCAGATCCAGGGAGAGCCCACTTCCTCATAGATGGCTATCTTCTCACTGTAAACGTACATGATGAATGAATCAAGAGAACTCTCTGGGGTCTCCTTTAAAAGGACTGTAATCCCACTTATGACCTAATCACCCCCCAAAGGCCCCTATGTTTTAATACTACCACTTCCAGAGTTAGATTTCATAATATGATTTTGGGAGACATAAACATTCACACCATAGTATATATAAACAAAAAAAGACACAAAAACAACAAACAACAAAAATTATTTTAACTACCTATTATTTTCAACTACATAAATTTTTAATTTGTTTCTATATAATATTAAATAACTCATTTGAGTGATTCACTTATATCCAATGCATCTGAGTGCAATTAAATTTGCTTACCCAACATATCCAGCAGCATATTTCTGCAGAATATCCCATTCCCCACCATACGGGATTTACCACAATTAGAAGACAGGGGACAGAGGATAGATAGAAAGATGTATACGTAAACACACTTGTACATACACATATGCATATTTTTTCCTGTTAATCATACTCATGCAAATAAATTTTAAGCTCAAGGAAACCTGTCTTGTGTGTTACTTAATACCCAGTTTTTAGTCAACATCCAAAAACAAATAATCCAATAAAAACATGGATAGAAGACATGAACAATTGTTTCCCCAAAGAACACATTCAAATGTTCAGTAGATAACATGAAAAGATGTCCATCATCATGTATCATCAGGAAATTGCAAAGCAAAACTAGAAAGACATACCACCTCACACCTGTCAGAATGGCTAAAATCAACACTACAAGAAACAAAAGGTGTTGGAGAGGATGTGAAAAAGTAACACTTGTGGGGGGTGCCTGGGAGGCTCAGTGGGTTAAGCCTCTGCCTTCAGCTCAGGTCATGATCTCAGGGTCCTGGGATCAAGTCCCACATCGGGCTCTCTGCCAGGCATGGAGCCTGCTCCCTCCTCTCTTTCTCTACTTGTGATCTCTCTCTGTCAAATGAATAAAATCTTAAAAAAAAAAAAGAAAAAATAACAATTGAGAACTGTTGGTGGTGATGCAAACTGATACAGCCATATTTGAAAACAGTATGGAATTTCCATAAAATTTAAAAATAGAAGTCCTTTGTGATCCAACAATCCTGCTGGTGTGTATTTACCCAATGAATATAAGAAAACTTATTCAAAGGGATGCTAGCACCCCTATGTTTATAGCAGCATTATTTGTAAAGCTAAGATATGGAAAGAGCCCATGTATCCATCAATTGATGAATAAATAAAGAATAAGTGGTATGTATATACACTGGAATATTATTCTGCCATAAAAAAGACTGAAATCTTGCCATTTGCAATAACATGGATGGAACTAGACAGTATAATGCTAAAAGTGAAATAAGTCAGTCAGAGAAAGACAAATACCTTTACTCATATATGGAATAAAAGAAACAAAACAAACAAGCAAAGGGGAAAATAACAAGACATAGAAAGAGAAACAAAGCAAGAAACAGACATTTCATTACAGAGAACAAACTGATGGTTACTTGAGGGGATCTTAAAGGAGTGATGGATTAAATAAGTGATGGGGGTTAATTAGAGCACTTGTCATGATGAGCACTGAGTGCTATATGTTATATTGTACACATGATATATGTTAACTAACTGGATTTCAAATGAAAACTTTTTTAAAATCCCAGTTTTTAGCTCACATTCTGGCTTACAAAAGGGATTTAGTCAGGAATTTGGAGATTAGTTAATGAACAAATAAGGGGTGAACAGGCAGTTGTTAGATAAAATTACTATCCTTTCTGGCATGATCTTATACCTTTTATCTAGAATTATTTTTAGCACTTTAGACTCTTCCTATTTTATTTTGAGTCATTAAACAAAAATTTCCTCAAAGGACCTTAGACTCCATCCAATTTGAGCAACAGTGTGAGAGAGGAAATGGTGTCCAGGAGGAAAAAAAAAAAAGATGAAACTACTTTTGTTTACTAGTGAATGCATAGTTCTTCCACAGAAGAAGCTCTAAATGGTCATGGCTCCAGCTTTATATGTGTTCACTCATATGTTCAGAAGTAGGTAACACTATCAAAAAATATAAAGCATCTGAGATTATTTTCTCTTATTTGAAAGCTGGTGTATGAGTCTGCCGTGGTTTCTTGGGTGTTGATAGAAGACGCAGACTCATGGTTCAGAAATAATATAGCTTATTATTCACAGCAATAGAGGTAGCCAGAATTTTAACAGTATTTGTGTGTGTGTGTGTGTTTGTGTGTGTGTGTGTGTGTGTGTGTGTGTGTGTGTGTAGGGGTGGCAGTTATATATCAGTTCTGAGCCTCAGTTCCCACAAGAAGAATCAAAAAAGAGGCAGATAATATTTGCAAACACAACAGGTTAAGTTTAAAAAAAAGATACCTTTCTGTCTTCCAAGTCTATTCAATACAACCATCTTCAAAGGATGGTCTAGAACAAATAATAAATGCAGAAATGTAAGCAACCAATTGAAAAGTGTCTCCCAAGAAACACACTTTGAGAGTCTTCATTTGACAAAAATATTATAAGATATTACATGGATCAGGTGCATTGAATACGGGAAGGTTAAAATTACAAGGGACCAAATATTTTTAAGCAGTTCTGTCATCCAGTAGAGTTCAAATAGGTTTTATAAGATTGAGGAAAGAAGCCATCAAAACCTGGGCCCAGGGGCGCCTGGGTAGCTCAGTGGGTTAAGCCTCTGCCTTTGGCTAGGCCATGATCTCAGGGTCCTGGGATCGAGCTCTGCATCAGGCTCTCTGTTCAGCAGGGAGCCTGCTTCCCCCTCTCTCTCTGCCTCTCTGCCTACTTGTGGTCTCTGTCTGTCAAATAAATAAATAAAATCTTAAAACAAAACAAAAAACCTGGGCCCAATTTTCCCAAAAGTATGATTCTCATTCTAGTCTCTATGATGTTATCCCTTGAAGACAATGTCTCTAATTGAGTTGAATTAGTTTACTAAAGAGCATACCCCCATTTGTTGTAGGAGATGAACAATATGCAAGGGGCAAAATGCCACATGGAAGCCAACTGGTCTTCAGTGGAATATAGAATCAGTTCCTTTGGGATGAATTTGTTCCACATTTGACTTCCCACTTAAGGGAAAATAAGAGTGCCTTCTAATAGATTTTAAATAGGAAATGACAACGGAAGCTTATACAAGATTATAAAATGGGAAATTTCATTTAGATAAGCAATAATTTCAAAGTCATCTTCTTAATATGACAGACTCTTCACATAATCATAATTTTATTTTGGTATTTTATAGTAATTTCAAATATGGTAAATATAAAGAATTTACCTCTGTAATTATAGCGAGTCTGGTCGTAGTTTAATGGCAACAAAACTTCAATTTAGAAGTATGGTCTACCAATTATTAATACATTTGGAAATGGTGTGTCATCTTCACTCCACTTGTCTCACTAAAACAGTGAGCCAAAAAAGTAGGTCCAAGCTGTTTACTATGGTCAAAATGGGTTGCTTTTGCACTTGGTAAAGAAGCAGTCATATTTTGGAAGAAGAAAATGAGGCTATTAATATTTTCAACTTATTTTCAGAAAAGGAAAGAAAGGATAATCTAAGCTAAAGCCAAAATCTTACACAAGGTGGCAGGAGAATGATCTTTTCCCAGATAAAGGGTTTTTGAACTTAGCCATGTTAGGAGGAAGAAGAGATGAGACATTGTGGACTTGACTAACGTTTGTACACTGTTCAAAAAGTTTTCAAAATAATGTGTATTATTTTTCTTCTTTTAGTTGAGACAAAACAAACAAACAAACAAAAAACCACTAATGAGCTTACTCTTAAAAGGAGGTAAACAAGAAACTAGCAAAGATTGAGTGTTAGGAATTGTCCCCCTCCTTTTTTTTTTTAAATTATGTTATGTTGGTTACCATAAAATACATCATTAGTTTTTGAAGTAGTGTTCCATGATTCATTGTTTGTGTAAAAGACCCAGTGCCCCATGCAATATGTGCCCTCCTTAATACCCATCACCAGGCTCACCCATCCCCACATCCTTCTCATCTTTAAAACCCTCAGTTTGTTTCTTGGAGTCCATAGTTTTTCATGTTTCATTTCCCCCTCCAATCCCCCCACTTCATTTTTCCTTTCCTTCTCCTAATGTCCTCCATGCTATTCCTTAGGTTCCACAAATAAGTGAAACCATATGATGATTGACTTTCTCTGCTTGACTTATTTCACTTAACATAATCTCCTCCAGTCCCATCCATGTTGATGCAAAAGTTGGGTATTTATCCTTTCTGATGACTGAGTGATATTCCATTGTATCCATAGATCACATCTTCTTTATCCGTTTGTCTGTTGAAGGGGATCTTGGCTCTTTCAACAGAACGGCTATTGTGGACATTGCTGCTATGAACACTTGGGTGCATATGGCCCTTCTTTCCAGTAAAATAGAGCTAGCCTATGACCCAGCGATTGCACTACTGAGTATTGACCTCAAAGATACAGATGTAGTGAAAAGAATTAGGTATTGTTAAAGCACAAATGCAGGGGATAGAAGTTATGGTACAGAAGAGGGAAGGGCAACCATATGGCAGAGTAGAATAAAGTAGCTCAGGAAGAAATTAGTCATATCCAGATATTGTAAGGCATGTGGGGTTGGCAGGGAGAGCATGAGAAATCATGAGAGAAGAGAGAGAAAATGGACCAGGCAGGAGAGGTTTATAACATTTTAACATCTAAGGTAAACATATGCAAAGGAGAATAGGGAAAGAAATAAAAGTTTTTATAAGGCTCAATACATAAGGAATAACGTGGAGGACACTGGGAGATGGAGAGAAGTGTGCTGGGGGAAATTGGAGGGAGAGACAAACCATGAGAGACTGTGGACTCTGAGAAACAAACTGAGGGTTTTGAAGAGGAGGGTGGCAGGTGGTTGGGTGAGCCCAGTGGTGGGTATTAAGGAGGGAATTTATTACATGAAGCACTGGGTGTGGTGCATAAACAATGAATTTTGGATCACTGAAAATAAATTAAATGAAAAAAAAAAGACTGACTACAGACATGGACCTCAGTGTTACACACATATGGAACTCAATGTAATACCAGCCACTTCCCACCGACACACACAGACTATGATAATAATAAATAATTATGCAATTAATAAAATTGCCTGCCAAATAATTTTTCCTCTTTTTTATTTTTATGATTATTATTTTTATTTTATTTTTAAAGTTTTTATTTAAATTCCAGTTAGTTAAAATAAGGATAATATTAGTTTCAGGTGTACAATATAGTGATCAACACTGCCATACAATGGCTTAAATAAAAAAAGGAAAAAAAATTTTAAAGATTTTATTTTTAAAAACCTCTACACCCAAGGTGGATTTCAAACGTAAAACCCCAAGATCAAGAGTTACATATTTTACTGACTGATACAGCCAGGCACCCCAACAAATAAAAATTTTATAAAATTGTTGAGTTTGTGGGAGTCTCATTTGCCCATTCAGTTAAGTGTCTGCCTTTGGCTCAGTTCATGATCTCAAGAGTCCTGGGATCGAGCCCCATATTGCTCATTCTCTCTCTCTCTCTCTCTCTCTGGCTTTTGCTCTTAAATAAATAAAAAAAAATTTCAAAAAAATTGTTGAGTTTGTTTAACTACTTTTAAACTAGTAGACAGAGATGAAGATAAAGTATGATGTCATGGCAGGGAAAAATACAACTTACACGTTTTAAAAATAAAATGTGCAATGCAAGTTACATCACTTCTTTTATCACCACACTGGGACTTTCCCTACTGAGTTGTTGTAATGTAAGGACCTATTTTATATTTTTATATTTTAGCAAGAGGCTTTCATTGAGGTTAACCCTTAAACTGTCCTTGCTCCCCTTCCCCCAGGGGATTCACTTAAAAACAAGTCCTGGAAATCAGCTCCAGGTAACAAAGCCCATATACAAGAGTGGGTCAGGCCAGGTGGAGACATCAATCAGCGGGAGGAGGGGCGGTGTTTGCATATTGTCTCCCTAGATACTAAGGAGTATGCCCCACTCCTCCGCCCTTTGGGAACCGTTTTGGCACCAATCCTAATCAAGGTGTAATAGGCTGGGTCAAATGTCTATACTAGGGTCAATTGAACCTCAATTGGTCACCTAGCCTCACTGTGGAGTTTCCTGTGTGTGTTAAAATCTCATTGGTCACCTGTGCGTGGCCAGGCCTGACTGCATGGCCTTTGCCCTTAAAAGCTAGACTGTGAAACAGGGAAGGGTTGCCTTCTCTCATAAGAGGTGTGGCCCCGAACGTTCAGTTAGATTCTTGATGCTTGGCATGAAATAAAGCTTTGCTTGACCTTTGCTTTACATCAGTCTCGCTCCTTTAATCATAGACCCATTATTGGGGCATAACAGTATTAATCTTATAGTTATAAGTCCACAATGCATCCATCATCCATTCTACCCCTTAACATTCCCCTTTGGACAGACCCATGATCTAGAACAAGCCTTATTTTATAGTGCCTTGTAGGAGATTTTTGCTGCTGCCTAAATTGCCTACTTTCCTCTCACCATTACCATGGAAATTGGGTCCACTGAAACAAAGGGGCAGTGTAAGAAATTAACAACTTCCATAAATCGATTTAAATAACAAAGTATAAGATAGTGATACCTTTTTTTCTGCCACATAACCAATTCTTGCAAGAATAAGTTCATATAAGAGAATTTACAACACATGCTAGCATTATCCTACTGGACCCAGATCATTTGTATGTTTCTCTGTCTCTGAGAAATGTAGTTATTTACATGACTGAAACCTACAAATTGTTTGATATGACTACTAATATCACCTACATTATTTTAAAGCCTGTTTAAGGCTTCTGAAATACATAGGTTTGTAAACACTTATTAAGCATCTTGTATATATCAAACACTTTAAAAATCTCTGCTTTAAAAACAAAACAAAAAACCTCTACCTCAATGGAACTTTGAGTCTGAAAAAGATACAGGCAATATACAAGGCAACAGATAGAATAATTACATATTTGATTATATACTCCGAGGATGTCACATTAAATTGATATGAAAATGATGAGAAGGATCTGGATTTCTTGTCAAAATTTTTTGCCTTAAAAAGAAATTGATATTTAGGGAAAGTTGTTACTGAAAAAGGTCCTGTGTCAACCAAAAATGTTAAACCATGATCTGAATAAATTTTCCAGTTGTGATCATTGCTTTGATTAGCTGTTTTATATTAAGACTGAATTTAGTAATTCAGTCTCAGGTTTCAGTAAGTCTTTTTTTTTAATGATTTTATTTATTTATTAGAGAGAGAGAGGGAGGGGCAGAGGGAGAGGAAGAACCAGACTCCTTGCTGAGCAGGCAGCTGATGCAGGACTGGATCCTAGTACCCTGGCATCATGACCTAATCTGAAGGAAGACACTTAACCAACTGAGCCATGTAAACTTCTTAAAGGTAAAAAAGTTTATACTTCTAGTAGTTCCACAGACATTTCTCACATCCATAAGAAAGCATGTACTGATGTAAAATGCCAGCAAATCAAATTATTTAAAAAAGAAAGAAAGAAAGAAAAGATATATCTGGATAAAGAGAAAAACAGAAAATCTAATAATACATTGAATTATTAGAGCAAAGAGTGGAGGAAGAGAAAATAAATATGAAATAGAGATTTCCACTAAAAGAAAAAAATTGAATAAGGCAGGAGATTTAGAAAATTATTATGACAGATGAGAAAATAAAATAGGAATTTTTAGAAAATAACAATGAATGAAAAGGTAAATTGTTCCTACCTCTATAATATTAGCTGTTTGTTGTTGTTGTTGTTGCTAATTTACCTATTTAAGCTAATAAACAAAGAAAGGTTTCATTTGGGGATAAGGTTTCGATATATATATTTTTTTTCCATTTAGGGTAAGATATATATATATATGTACATATTATATATATAATATGTATATATATATATATATTAATTTTAATTGTTAGAAAATGTGTCACAGAAAGTGTTTATACTTTAAGATACAGATGCAACATGTAACGAACTACATTGTTTGAACGTCTAATTTGTAAATGCTGTTAGAGGAAACTTGGTGGAAATGTCCTTATGTGGTTGTGTTTCTGGAACTAAGTATATTTATTAATAAGGAATAGTTTAAAATTATGAAATGACCAGGAGTGGACAATTTTCCTAATCCTATCAGCTCTTTGCAGCCCTTTTATTAGACCCCTTCAGGAAAATCAGCTTTATTTATCTAATTAAATTTTATATTAATGTGCTTTTGACTTTTGGGCTTTCTCTTCCTTCTGTTCTTTTTTTCCCCTAAATTACATGTTTCTGTTTAAGAGCTACTATCAATTCTTTGATATGAATTCTCAACATCAATTTACTAACTCCAGAGATGAAGCAGCATCAATATTTAGAAGCGAAGAATACAAAGCCTTGGGCATCTGGATGGCTCAGTCAGTGAAGCATCTGCCTTCGACTCAGGTGGTGATCCCAGGGTCGTGGGATGGAACCCCAGGTTGAACTTTCTGCTCAGCTGGGAGCCTACTTCTCCCTCTCCCTCTGCCTGCAACTCCCTTTGCTTGCGTTCTCCCTCTCTTTGTCAACTAAATAAAATAAAGTAAAATAAAATAATGTAAATAATACATTTATTTATTTATTAAAATGCAATTATTACACAATACATAATGTATTGCATAATTATAATAATGATTAAATAATTTATTGAATATTTATATTAAATATATCAATTTAATTAAATAAATATTTTTTAGAATTTTAAATATTTCAAATTTAGATTGTTAAATATTAAATCATTAATTTAATAAATAAATATCTAAACATAATTAAATAAAATAATTCATTTATTAAAATGAATAAAATAATGTTGTCATTACCTGAGCATGTATTTTTAAATAGTCTAAAAAAACCATCTAATAAAGTCTAAATACATTGAGTTCAGATATTTATACAAGTTAACCCAGATACTCAACCCACAGACAGTTTCAAAACATTTGTTTTTATCTACTACTCAAAATACGGTTGTAATGTATTTATTTATAAGTTTGACATAGCAAGGAAACTTGGAGGAAAAGGAGACATTTGCTTTTAATATTTGAAAATTATTTTGTTGATTTAAAAAAAATAAAGACCTTAACACATGAGCATTTCTTCTTAAATAACACTGTGAAGTTTCTGAGTCGCATTCTATTAAAAGTGCTGGTAAAATGGCCTCAGTTACTCATTTAAATTATCAGCTGAATGGGTAACAAATGAAGTAGAGAGCTTTTTAATTATTTATGAATGTATTGCTTGTGGATGGAGTGCCACATAGAGTTACCTCTCTTTTTGGCTTTGTTTTGTGAGCAGCAGTGGAATCTATGAATGAGATTAAACATAAGGACATTCACAGAAATTCTTAATGAACTTCTGGGGAAGGGCAATAAGTGCAAGGAAAAAACTGCAGCAAGACTAATTACAAATTTCAAGTGGTCATCGCTTAATTATAGAAGCTTTTAAGTTCAAGTAATATATCTATTTTATGAGCCTATCATATTGTATTAATTACCACAAACTGCACTTTTGAACACTTATCTGTTCACATATTTCTTATTCTTAGTACTTAAAATTACCCTTATGATTGATAAGTAAATGGATTTTACTGACAATGCATTTATTTACATAAATAAATAATGCTGTTTATATATATATAAAAACAATTGAATATGTGTATGTGTTCAATGAAATTTTTTTTCAAATTAACATCTTAATTCTACCACATTGGTTCCAAATAGATATAGACTTTATAGATTCATCAAATATTTTATTCTCAAATTTATATCTCCTTTGTGAAGTAAATGAAACTCTAGATATTAAATATAATCCTATCACATGTAACAGTTACTAGTGCATCCCAGGGCATACATAGGTCAGGTCCTACTCAAGGCATCACGGGTAACTGGATTTAACTTTCTATCCTAGGAGTCTTCTGTATATTTCTGTGGCTTTTATACTACAATCAGGAGGAAGAATTCCTTTGCTAAAAGCTTCCAAATCACTATGTGAGTAGATTATTTGTAGACTAGTGATATAATATTATAGTTTAATATGTAAAGCATGATAAAATAAAATGCTATTGCCATATTTAATTTGTTCAGTAAAGCATTCATTTAGTTATCAAGCATTCATTTGCTTTTTTTAAAAAGATTTTGTTTATTTATTTGACAGACAGAGATCACAAGTAGACAGAGAGGCAGGCAGAGAGAAAGGAAGGGAAGCAGGGTCCCTGCTGAGCAGAGAGCCTGATGTGGGGCTCTATCCCAGGACTCTGGGATCATGACCTGAGCAGAAGGCAGAGGCTTTAACGCACTGAGCCACCCAAGAGCCGCAAGCATTCATTTTCTTTATACAGAAGAGATAGAACAATATTATATAGTAGAAAATACAGTAAATAATCTAGAAACCTTGATCATTTTGTTTTGGCAATTTTAGAACATAAAATTAGCTAAAGCTCAAGTGCAAGTTATATTTGTATCATAGGAAGAAAAGTTACTTAAAAGTTTGTTTATTACCATAGTTTAACACTTCAACAAAATGATAATGAGTCAAAAATTAATGAATATATGAAGTATACAATAAAAACAATAATCTTGAGTGTATGTGACTCACTGTAGGTATTGATAGGCTAGAAACCAAAGGGAAAGTATCTATAGGGTTTGTTCAGTTCCATGCTCATCAGATTAATAGGCTTTCTCATATTGCTTCCTTCACCACATTAATTTGTCTAATGAAGTTTTCAAGAGTTAGAGACAGTGATAGGTTCATGGCTGGAGAGAAGGTACAGAATCTAAGATAGTTCAGCAGTGCTTATTATTTAAGAGAAAGACAGCATGGGAGGTGAGGGGGGGAAGGAAAGGGATAAGAAGAGAGAATCTTAAGCAACCTCCTTGCCTAGCACAGAGCCTGTAGGGGCTTCATCTCATCGCCCTGAGATAACAACCTGAGCTGAAATCTAGTGTCAGATGCTTATCTAATTGAGTCACCCAAGTGCACCATTTTTTTTCCTGTATCTTTATTCTCATCTCTTTCTGTAACTGAGTTTCCCTTCAAAATCAGGACTTGCATACACAACCTAAATAATTATTTTGGAATTTGATCACGTGGAAGAGGAGAGAATGAGAAGAGCTAAGTGGTCCAGGAGAAACATATATGAGTTCAGACTGAGTGGATTATGATTGTGGACAACTGAGCATCAATCCTAATGCACAGAATACATCTCAGAATTCTTTTCCTGAAACAAGAAAGAATCTGTTTAACCCACTGGCTTCTGCATCCTATCCACAGTGGTTAAAATTCATCCCAGAAGTAATTAATGTCCCTGACTTTTCTATTACTGGGCATGAGAGAGGAGCTGAGTGGGCTTGGTCAGTGTCCCACCTAATGAAAGGCAGAGCAGATTCAGGCCAAAAAAAAAAATTATTAGTTCTTTCCAAATTAGATTTAATGGGATTCTATTTTTCATTCCTGAATTCATTTTACATTTTATATTTTATCGATTTTTCTAAGCTTTGGCCAATATTCACTGCATTTTTGAATAGCTTTTATCTATTATTGTAAATCATTTTTCTGCTACATTTGTTTAATCATGGTTATCCATTTCTTCTTCCAAGTTTTTCAGATATGTGATATCAATTTCCAAATAAATTATTTAAAATGTTTATTTTTTATACTAAACTTCCATGAAAAACATTGATACATGTATTATGGCATATTGTTCCCCTTTCAACTTATTTTTTAAAATGTGAATGTTCCTTGGCAAATATATATTGTTTCTTTTTATGTTTATGTAGATTCTTCATAATTTTCCCAAGCTCATTGGCTTATGGTTTATATTTTTTAATAATTTTCCAACTGCCAATTAATAGATTTTTTTCCATTACCTTGTCTAAGTTGCTATTGCCATTATAAGTAATGGCATTCTATTCTATTCTATTCTAGTTTTATTGCCTTATCCCTGTCCAGTTTCCTCAGATCACTCATTATTTTCAGGATCTAGTTGGATTTTCTTACAGGTTCCAGGTGGACAAGCTTTTGAACTGGTGCTAATTATTATTTCCGTTTCTGGCTTCCTGCATTTACCAGCTTAGGGATCATTTTTAACAATTATGATGAAATGAGGCATCATATTCTTATTCTCAACTTCATTAATAATGATATTAGTGTAACATGTCCTACAAGATAATAATAGATACATGTAAAATAATTTCATTGACCAAAAAAGTGGTGGAAAATGTAAATAAAACACAGTGGCAACCAACTAGTCATTTCAAGTTGAGCTATTTTTTCCCCCTTTATCTCCCTCCCTCTTTAATTTCCTGTAGCACATTCCTACAAAGTATTTTAAGGTGTTTTAAATGCACATACATAGAGATCATCTTGGAGTCTAAATCTAATAATTCCTTGTCAGTTTTAAATATTTTAAGTATTGTTCATTCCTATGTCAGTTGTCTATTAACTTTTTCTCCACACTGCACTTAATTGCAAGGAAATATTTAATTTTAATATAAATTAATTAATCACTTTAATAAATATTTTTACGTTATGGATTAATCTTTGATGCTTATTTCTTAATTTTTTTAACTTTTAATATTTTATTTATTGAGAGAGAGAGAGAGAGAACAAGTGCCAGCAGGGGAAGCTGCAGAGGGAGAGGGAAAAGAAGAAGCATGTTCCCCACCAAGCAGGGAGTCAAGCTCAGTCTCAGGGCCTTGGGATCATGATCTGAGGTGAAGGCAGAGGCTTAGCTGACTGAGCCATTGAGTCTAATTGTTATCTTTGATATTTAAGGAAATACTTTATCATCTCTAATTGATCCCCTATGTCACAAATACAGTTTTCTCTATGGTGCTATTAATTTTATTGTCTTCAAATTAGACTCCTTTTCTAGAAGCATTTTTAATCAGTCTCTTAGGTCTATAATTTAGTTTTTATACATTTCATTTAGTATTTTATTTTATCTTCATCATCTCTGAGTATTTCTGACCAGTACTCATTGGTCAAATCTTTCTTATTAATCTATTCCAAAAATTTGTTTGTTTCTATAAGATTTTGTTATTACTGCTGTTGTTCTTAGGTTTTGCCTTTATATTCTTTTTGTTTTGATTTGTTGTTTTATGCTTTGGTGTTTTTGTTGTATTGTTTTGTTTTTCTTTTGAATTAATACAATTAAACCTTTAGATTTCCTTCATACCTTTAATTATTGTCACTTGTTTCACAAATGATATTACCATAGTACAGTAATTCTAAATATTTCTGAATTAGCTGTATTATTTCTTTTTAGGTATAAAGTTAACTTCCAGGATTACATGGACTTAATATTTTGGTCATTCTATTCTAGTTTTATTGCCTTATCATTGGAAAATATAGCCTGATACTTAACTCTAGGGAATGATGTGGGAGAGCTAGGTTCTTGTCTCTTGGAGTCAAAGAAGGAATCTTGTGGGCAATGGAGAGTGAGTAAGTGACAGAAGTTTATCAAGTGAATATATAGAAAAAGCTCTCACAACTAAGAGGGGTCCCCACACAGTTAACAATGAGTGCCTTCAGGGTTTATTTTTTATAAAAAGGTAACCAGGCAACTTTAATCATCTCTATCAATAACTGCTGCAATGGCTTACCACCTTTTTAGGGTCTGATTATTCTTTTTTGGTTACAGGTGTTTATCATAGAGACACCCACCCCACATGACCCACCCCATACACCTAGGGCAGGGTGGTCCTCCATCCCACAGGCCTAGATCAGGGTGCTCTTCCCTGGGGTAGGGTGGCCCAATTTATCTCTTTACTCTGGTTTTCCCACACCACATTTTGGGGATTTCTGAGAGCCTGTTCACAAAGTTCCCTATGGATCTCTTCCTCCCTAGCCCCACCTGTCCGTTACTCATTTTGAGAGTTGATATTACCAAAGTACTGTAATTCTTAAAATTTCTGAATTAGCTGTATTATTTCATTTTAGGTATGAAGTTAACTTCCAATTATATGAATTTAATATTTTGGTCATTGTTTTCTAATTTTATTGCCTCATTCTTGAAAAATATAACCTGATATTTAACTCTAGGAATTTATTGGCATATACTTCTGACCTAAATAATGGCCTGTTTGTGTAAATGTTCAACTTATGCTTATATACTTACTGAAGACTATGGTTTTGGGTCAGGATGGCTACATTTATTAATAGATCAGGACTATTAGATTCTCTAAATTTTGATGTCTCTTAATTTAATCTAATTAAATTATCAGTTAATGAAAGAAGTTAAATTTTTTATGTACTACTGCATCTAAACTTATCAAAGTCTTTTGCTATAATTAGACAAGTATGTCATCCTGTTTTTATACCAAGTCTTACATTAAAAAAATCATACTATCTGAAATATTATTTATTATTATTATTATTATTATTATTATTATTATTTTTAAAGATTGTATTCATTGGGGTATCTGAGTGGTTCAGTCAGTTAAGTGTCTACCTATAGCTCAGGTCATAATACCCGGGTCCTGGGATAGAGCCCCACAGGGGGTTCCCTGCTCAGTGGGGTGCTTCTCCCTCTCCCTCTGTTATTCCCCCTGCTGTGTGCATGTTTTTCTTTTCTCACTCTCTCTCAAATAAATAAGTAAAATTTAGAGATTATCTCTCTCAAATAAATAAGTCAAATTTTTTTTCTCAATGGGAGGGAGAAGCAGACTCTCCACTGAGCAGGGAGCCTGATGCAGGCTCAATACCAGGACCCTGGGATCATCACCTGAGCTGAAGGCAGACACTTGAACCGACTAAGTCACCCAGGCACTCCAGTTGTTTATTTATTTATTTATTTTTATTATGCATATGTTTTATCTCTCTTTTCTTCAAGTCTTTTTTTCGATCTTTTTACTTTTTTCATAAAACTGAATTATTTCAAGATGACTTGGTCATCCTCTTTTCCCCCACCCCATAGGTCATAGAGTACATTTTAACTGTTAAAATAATATTAGTATTTAAGTGCTGCCTACACAAATTAAGGAAAATTATCTGTGGTCTGTATTCCTGAAAATATTTTTTTTTATTATGCCTTCCTATTCCAATGACATTTTATAAGGATCTAAATGTTTACATTTGTGATTATTTTTTTCAAGATAATAAAGCTATTACCTCATTCTTTTTTATATCTGATGTTATTTAAAAAATTTCTGTCAGTCTGATTCTTGTTTCTTTATTAATGAATTATTTTTTTTTCTCTCTAACACTTATGATTTTGTGTTTTTTTTGTCTTTGGTATGTATGCCCTAGTTTGGGATTCATAGTGTCAACTATAGTTATGAATATTTTCTTTCTTTTCTTGTATGTAAGTTTTAATCCAGTGTCTTGACTATTTTATGCTTGAGAAATAGATGTACATTAATATTCAAATATTTCCTTCCTTTTTCTTCTTTCATTTAAAAAAAGTCATTTATTTTTATTTTATTTAAAAAATATTTATTTATTTATTTGGAGTAGAGAGAGAGGGTCATGAAGAGTGGCTGATTATATACTTTCAATTTGGGAGGAGCTGAGGGATAGCACAAGCCTCCAAGGTATTTTATAAACAAGGTTTCCAGACCTCTAGGGGGCTAGCTATTGTTAGGGAAAGGTCATTTATTACTATTTGGTAAAAACTCAGGGAAGAGACTCTTCTGACGTGTATCAGTGGGTATATGCTTGGGAGATGATTGCCAATGTATATCTTGAGGGCAGGGGTGGGGAGTAGAGATAAAGAAGTTTCCAAAGTAATTTTTACATGTGAAAGTAGATTTTCAGTATCCTGGGGGGTGGACTAAGAATGCTTTTTGCCCTGAGTGGATGTGTCCACATGGAAGCAGCTGAGTCCCCAGAGGAACTTCAAGGACTTGTCAACAGGCTATGAGTAGTAAGGAAATCTAATTTTTTCTCTAGCTTTTGTTCCACACACATCACCTACATCTTACACCTCTTTTATATTGATAATTTTAAGGCTTTGCTGGTATCCAGATGACTATATCCTTAAGTGACTTCTTATCTCTATTGGATCCATTACGTATTCTATCCATTGTATTCTTAATTCAACTAGATTACATATATTTAATCTATTAGCACCACTAGGTTCTTATTCTTGTTTTTATTTCAAAATCTTTCCTTATTTCCTTACATTATTTATTGGGTATATTTTAAATCCCTGATATACTCACTTATTATATATAAGCTGTCAACCTTATTCTTATTTTGAGGTAGCTATATCTTTTTGGGTTTTAGGACATCATACCAACAATGCCAAATAATTTTCAGAAAACAGCAGGATCTCCAAGAATTCAACTAAATTCTGACACTATCTACCTGAACATAGTGTAAGATTTTATCAGTTAAGGGATCAGTCCTCCAAGACTATCTCCAACCCCACCTCAGATGCCAGTCTCACTGTAGGCCCTAGGTTATTACCTGTGCTTGTGACTGAGCAACTACAGGTTGGAGGTCCCAGTGGCCTACTTCTTACGTTCTTTTAATTTGTTACAGGGACTCACAAAACTCAGAAAAATACTTACTTTATGTTTGCCAGCTTATTAAAAGATATAATAGAAGATTTAAGTCAATAGATAGATAAAGAAGTGCACAGGGCAAGGTATGGAGAATGGGCACAGAGCTTCTATTACCTTCTGGAAGACTGCCACTCTTCCTGCCTTTTCATACATTTCACAAACTAAAAGCTTTCTGAACCCAGTCCTTTCAGGTTTTCTGTGGAAGCTTCGTGACATAGTCATGACTGACTAAATCATTGTCATTTGCTGATCTAATCTCCAGCTCCTCTTCCCTCCCCAGATAATCCTGAATTGGGAGGAAGGGGAGGCATGTTGGGCAAAAAGTTATGAAGGCTTTCACCAAGTGGTTGGTCCTTAAGGCAAACAGCCCTTGGCTTGAGTGAGGTCTGAAGGTCACTTTATTAACATAACAAAACACACCTCTCTCACCCTTATCACAAAAAATTCCAAGAGTTTTAGGAGCTGTGAGTCAGTAGCCATGGTTGAAAACTAAATATTCAGATGACCAAAATATATTTCTTGAAAACCACTCCATTACACTACATGCTTAAGTATTTAATTATGTGATCTTTTAAACTAATATTTTTCTAAGAGTCTAAACTGTTCTGTCAGTTATCTGGATTGGGGAGTGATGTATTGCCAAATTTCTATCATTTCAGTCCAGGAAGTCAAAGAGAAACAACAGGAGAGCCCCTTAGGGCAGGAAGTTCAAAGTTACAATGTTTACTACTACTCCCTTTTCTTGATTTTTTTTTAAACAAGCAAATCATCTCTTCAGAGTTGCTGTTTAAAGCCAAGAATATGCGGAATTGGGAGGAAAAAATAGTTAAATTTGGAGACTTGCAGAGGTAGAATCAGAGTAGTGAAAGCCATTACAGTAACTGAACTAACTGAGGTCAGTCTTTGGTGAATCACAGAAACAGGTGGAGTTGTCAAACAAAGGAATCTTTGTTTACAACATACAAGGAGATCACAGGGAATAAGTTCCAAGGCCTTGACTGTTTGAACAGGAGAGAGAGATTTTTATTTCGTATTTAAGATGAATACTCAGAAGGGAGAGTTTTATTATCCCGTGTATGGTTGGTCATAAGGTTGTGGATGCATGCACATCCACATATGTATTTGTGCAATATGTATTGCATGTTCACCTGAATGAAGCTTGTATTCCACCGAGGGCAGAAACTTCAATGTTAGAATAAAGCAGAGGTAACTGTTGGACAAGGGAAAGGGACTCTGCAGGCTTCAAGAGCAGATATAAAGTAGATGGGGTCTTGGACTCATTTTCTGGGACAAGGAATGCAAGGCCTTGATTACTTTTGAAATAGCACTAGGAGTTTTACCACTGATTTATTGTCTCAATAGCTTAGGCTATTTCCTGGTCTGGTGGTGACTGTTAGTTTTCCCATTGCCTTGTTCCCTCAAAATCCTTAACTAGTGAGGTTTTTGCATTTCTTTGTAAGAACCTCCCAGGAAGTTTTGGAAGAAGTGTGCTTGGGCAAGTACACAGGTGGGGTATAGATCATTGAAAATAGCTGGGGACAAAAAATGACTTTTCTTATGTCAGGAAAACTATATCTCATCTTTAATTTTCTGGGAACCTCTAACTCTTTCTGCTGATGTTAGCAGCAGGCATCTGAGATACTACTGATTGTTCTCTTGAACCTAAGGAAAAGGGAATGTAGAAAGCAAAAGACAAAACTTTAAAATCTATCCTGCAACTCATCAATTCACTGCAGCCACCTCTCTGTCTTTCCCGTTCTCTTTTTCTCTCTTTCTCTTTTTCTCTCACTTTCTCTCTCACATACGCACAACACACGCAAATCAACTTAAAACAATTTTTAATTTTCCCTATTCCATTTTAATATACTTGAGGCATGATCATTTTCTTAGTAAATACAAGAAAAAAAATCGAGGATTCCATCATTCTGTGTGATTAAAGTATTGAGGAATTTACTTCCAATAGCACTTATAAAAACATATTTTATTTAAGTAATATTATATAATCAGGTGCCTGCATTTTTCTTATTCTCCAACTAGTGGTATTTGGCAATTAATATTTTGTCAATCAATATTCCCCTATATCTGAATGTGTGGGCAGTGAGAGGTGAGTTAGAGGCAAGGATGGTGAACACTCCCAACAACTGCAGACTACATATATCTTAAGCCATGATTTTGTTTGCAAAGGTCAACATTGATAATGTCCTAGTCATACCTCCGTGTACCAGGAAAGAAGTAGCATATTTCTTGAAAGACACAGCTATCAAAGCTCCATTGAGAAACCGTAAAGATGGAGAAGGGATTTGCAAATACTATATCTGATAATGGACATCTACTCTGATTATTAAAAAATGAAAAAAAAATAAAAAACCTTACTAATAACCAAACAGAGTATCCAATTTTACATGTGAAGGAAATAATGGAAGAGACATGTCACCAAAAGGATATGGATGGCTTATAAGCACATGACAAATTTCTCAACATTTAGACATTAAAGAAATACAAATTAAAATCCTAATGAGGCATGCTTACATATCTATTAGAATGGCTAAAATTATAAAGGCTAATTGTACTTGGTCTGAGCTAGAATGAGAAGCAACAAAAAATCTAAATTGTTGTTGGCATATATCATGATACCACCACTTTGGAAAATAGTTTGAAAATTTTTTTAAATGCAAAATATGTTGCAGTTACACAAATAGCCATTTTACTTCTAGGCATTTAACCAAGAGAAACATACCCTATGTTCATACAAGGACTTGTATGTGAATTTCATAGCAGCTTTTAGAATTGAAAACAGTGGAAATGTTGTTCATCAATGTCCATCAATAGAGAAAAGACAGATTATGATCTATTCATTAAAGAGATTACTATTCAACATCAAAATGAACTATTTACAATTGGAGATTCTCAAAGTAATGATGCTGAGAAAAGAAAAGCCAGGCAATGAATAGTATATACTGTGTGATTCCATGACTATAAAAAATCTAGAAAATACAAATGTATATATAGTCACAGTCATCAAATATTTTGGTGTGATTTTAGTGCCTTCATCTGTGCTCCCATAGCTTCCTACACTTGGATCTCCGAGCATTTGTTACACCATGTGAAAATATGAACTCTTTTTCTTTATTCTGTCTTACTAGAATAAGAATCCTTGAAATTTTATGGACATTTGAACTCTCAGTTATTAGCAGAAATTCTATCACACAGTAAGTTTCCAAATATAAAAGCCAGAGTTTTACAATGACTTCTAAGCTTTCACATGATCTAGCCACTCATTTAACCTCGGTGACCTCTTTCCCTGCTACTCTTCAGTCACTCACAGTGGCCTCCTTGCTATTCCTCAGATATGCCAGGCATGATCCAACCTTATGGCCTTCAAGATAGCCAATTCCTTTGTCTGGAGTGACCTTATTGCTGATAGTTCTGGGCAAATTCATCACCTTTCCATACCTTTGTTCAATTGTCAGCTTCATTGTAACTACCCTGATCTTCCTATTGAAACTTTTAGCTCCCCATCCCCTGCCTAGCAACCTTGATTTTTCTCACCCTGATCGAATTTTTCTTTTTCCCCATTGTACTCATCATTTTTGAATGCACTATGCAATTTTTATTAAGGTTTATAGCTTTTAATTGTCTCACCCATTAAAATAAAAGTTCTAGGGCGCCTGGGTGGCTCAGTGGGTTAGGCCGCTGCCTTCAGCTCAGGTCATGATCTCAGGGTCCTGGGATCAAGTCCCGCATCGGGCTCTCTGCTCAGCAGGGAGCCTGCTTCCTCCTCTCTCTCTCTCTCTGCCTGCCTCTCTGCCTACTTGTGATCTCTCTCTCTGTCAAATAAATAAATAAAATATTTAAAAAAAATAAAATAAAATAAAAGTTCTACAAAGCCAAGTATTTCATTTACCAGTGTAGTCTGAAGTAATATCTGCCATATAATAGGTTCAATAGACAATTGGTAAATTTCAGAATAAATTAATGTTGAGAGTATACTGACTTTCATAAGTCATTTCAATAATTTTTTCCAAAAAATAAACTATGTAAAACATTCCTTAAATTTACTTTCAAAATATTTTATAGCATATAATGGACAATATACATAAGCCTTAAAGAAACAATCATATAAATAACCATTTCATACCTACTTAAAAACTGCATAATACCACACTCCTAGATCCTCTCTGAACGCTCTAAAATAACCCTTCAAAGGAAATACATTTTTAAAAATAACAGAGTTTATGTCAAATAATTTAATAAAAGTTTCATTCATCTATGTAGATCATAATAAATGTTTTTAATAAGCATGAAATTATAACTCTGAAGTGTGCTAAAATGAAACCACCTGCGAAGGGTGAGAGAACAAAAATAAACATCATTTTTCCAAATAAGAGGAATTTATTACCTTTGAATCAAAGCATGTGGATTTGTTCAAACTGGCCATAAAGGAATATGGAGACACAAACCATAGAAACGTTTGCTGCTTTTCTGCATTTTTCAAAGCTGAGTTTTTAGCTGGAGGCCGCTCCTTTATGAAAAATTGCTGATACCATATAGTAAAAGCTATTATATGATCTTTTACAAACCATTTCCTATCTTTGCATTCTCATGTGCCAAGACAGACACGGATTATTTAAAACCCTGAAGAGAGTTCTCTTGCATTTAAATTGCCTGTAACCTTCGTGTAATAGATTTATGATTGATGATAGATTTAGTTAAAATATAACTATTTTACATATTTACTCTCAGTAAACAATTTCAACCTATGCTCACTTAAGTAACTTGGTGCATAATCCCTTTCCTATTAAACCATGGTGCAAGGACCAATGCCGCGTTTCCGAGGGAACCCCAAGCTATTTTTCTAGAATGGCCATATGCTTATATATCAGGTGACCTGTTTGCACTCCCTTTGTGGAGCACCTACCCTGGAGGTCATGTAATAACCAATGACCAAAAAAACAAACAAAAAACCCAAACATCCAGGTCAAAGTGCCATCCCTGCCTGGAGACAAGGAGACTGCTCAGACACATCCAGGGCAGGCATCTCAGCCCAGGCCTGTGCTGGGGAAGCTGGTTCCTGGCTTTGGGCGCAATCTGGAAGCCAGCAAACTGACCCAAGAGTGCAGCTGGCGTTAGGACAGATGATCTTTTGCAGCCAGGCCGCGGGCAGACACCCGCTCAGGGAGCCAGGCTAGGAGGCTGCCCAGCGCGCCAGCGCTGGCAAGGCTCGCACACCGCAAGGGCTTAGCCCTGCAACCCAGCCCAGGCCCAGCCTCAGGAGGGATGGTGGCGGGGGGGGCGCAGAGAAGGGGCTTTTTCTAATTCCCAAAGCAGGAAGTGAGCTCACGGAGGACTCAGGAGGGAGGTGGGCGGGGGCGGGTCGGGGGCGGCCCAGAGAAGGGGCTTTGCTAATTGCCAAGACGGGAAGTGAGCTCACGGAGGACTTGGCAGAGACTCTGGGAGGACCAGGAGGGGCTGGCGGAGGAGGGGCGCGCAGCGCCAGGGTGTTGTGCTGTGGCCCAGTCGGGACTGCAGGACCCACCGGACTCGCCGCTGCCTGTGCTCTACTGCGCTCCAGCCCAGCCCCCCAGGCAGCTCTGTCCTGTTCCTGCTGCCTGCTGCCCCTCCCCGCCCCATGGCTTCTCAGGAGAACCCTCTGCTCACAGGTAAAGTGACACCTCGCCGCGCCCTCACCTGGAGCAGAAAACGAGGGCCACTAGCGGGGGTCGGGGGTGTCCGGGCCTAGGCTCCCGCGAACCCCAGGGCACTGGGACAACCCCGGACACCGCGCCACACCCTGTCCGCAAGGGGTCCAGCCTGGGACAGCGCTGCAGGAGGTACCCCCCACCCGCCAGCGGGCAGGCTAGCCCCCGTCCTTGGCACACCCACGCGCATGTCAGAGCCTCCTGCCATTCCCAGGGCACCCAGAACCCAGAGAGTGAGGCCTTGGGTGCTTTCTTGTGACAGATTCAAGGCAATTCTTCGACTTTGGGGCTTCAGAGTTAACATAGTTTTCATTTGAGATTATTATTTTTGTGTGGGGGCCATAGCTTTTCATTTGCCCTATGGTTGTTTTCACTCCCGGTTCTGAAGAAGCCCCTAAATCCTAACCCTGTTGAGGACTCCAAAAGCTCTCAGAGCAGCAGGGCTGGGGGACAGTGTGGCACATGGTTTGGTTTCTCCTCTGGCCTGATTCTGTGGCAGCCCCGCTCTGTCCTCAGACTTCAGAGCAATATGTGAACAAGTGGAGAAGGGACCAGGGGGTCAGGAAGGTGGCCACCGAAGAGTGACTTCTCTGGAGGGTGGCTGAGCTAGCAAGTGAGCATGTTAGTCCACCTCTGCCTGCAGTCAGGATGGAGCAGAACAGGGGCCAGGGAAGGGGAGGAGGAGCAGAGAGCAGGGACAAAGGGACCAAAGAGGAGATTCGGATGAAGGGAAGTAATGGGGAGCAAAGAGAAGAAACTCTAGAAGACAGGCATGTAGAAAGGAAAAGGGATGAAGTGGGCATTGGGAAAGGGCACCACCAGGGAAGGAGAGAGGGGAAGGGAAGAGAGAGGAAGAGAGGAAAGGGGAAAGGGAGAAGGGAGGAGTCAGCATGCCAGGGCTCCCCCTGCATCTGAAGAAGAGGTGGCTGGTCCAGCTTGTCAAACAGGGTGCTCACTCTTTGGTCCCAGTTTCTGCTCCCAGTGCTACTGGGCTTTGCAAGGAAGGCAGGCTGTCCCCTGGGATCTACTGGAGCCCACTGGAGCCCACATGAGGGTGGGAGAGGTAAGATGCCACCGGGTCCTGTCCTGAGCTGCTCCCAGCCACCAGCCTCACCACATGGTGCAAGAGGGACCCCAGAACAAAGGAAGGACACAGGCCCGCATGTCTGCCGGTGGCCCTAGACACTTAGCTCATCGCAGTGAACCACACCGCCTCCTCAACCCAGGTTTTCAAAGCCTCCTTCTTCGTTCCTGGCTTTCATGTCTCTAGAAACATGAGCCAGATCTAACTCATCTCTGACAGACAATTCTGACTCACCCTGTGTCAGATTTTTATTAGTGGCTGTGAGAGAGTAAGTTAGCAATGCTCCAACAAACGGACTGTTTCCTCCCACTTGACCTCAACAGTCTTATACATTTTCTTAGAGAAAAACATCTTGTCTCCTTCCATTAAGCTCATAACATGGTCTAATAGTATACATGTGCCTTCATTTGATGCGAAGCGATACAGGGGTCCTTTGTTTTTTTTTTTTAATTTTATAAGGTAAAGTCCGTGAACACATCCAACTTGACGAATACGTCTCTAAAATGTCAATCCAGGCAAAGCTTTTTCTGCCTACAATTTGGAGCCTACGTGGTGACGTTTTTAAAATGCTTTCAGTCCCTCAGTGAGGCTCTTAGAAGCTAGCCAGGGCCTACTACGTGCCAGGCACTGTGTCAGGTGTTGGAGCTAAAGGGAAGGAGAGCTTGGAGGCTGGCTGGGGAGGGACATCCATGACACAACCACAGCTAGAAACGGAGGCCAGTGCTTGAAAAGAGAGAGCAGGCTGCATGGAGAGTGTGTACCATGGGGCTTGTGGGCTCACGAATAAGTGGGAGTAACTGGAGTGGGGAGATGGGGGAGAGGAAGAGGGTCTTCCCATCAATGGGAATCACCTGTGCTTGGAGGCAGGCACCATGAGGGGTCTCCACAGGAAGAGGGAGGCAGTGTGGTTGAAGGGCAGAGAGATGGGGCAGAACAGGCATCAGTCAGTTGGAGGGGTATGAAGAGACTGATGGGAGGATTATGGGTGCCTTTGGAGGACTGAGAATTTGTTAGAAGATCAGTGCAGATTTCTATGGAGACAAATGCCAGGAACTGATAGGTCTTTGAAAGGTCACTCTGGCTGCCTTTTGGCAAAGGGGTTGGTAAAAGGCACTTGCAGGTGTGAACACACCAGGTGGGAGGTGAGTGCAGGAAATCAGGTGAGGGAGCATGGGAACTTGGTCCGGAGCTATAGAAGGGAGAATAGCCTTTAAGGAGTTCCACAAATTGGCACCAGCTGTGGCTTCATTACAGAGCTGGAAGGGGGAGGTGGGTGTGTCCTGGAGGTTACAGAAATTACATGAGAAAGGGACGTCTTTTTAGATCTTTTTTTCAACTAGAGGAACTCTCACCTTATTGATAGAATTCCAGAGTGGGAACCGATGGACATGAGGACGTCTTTGAAATGTCTGAATATGTTCTTCAACATCTTTGCAAGTGACGAGGAGACCTTGACCTTAGGAGGCCTCGGCCCTCTTTGTAGCCAAAAAGACTTCACCTACAGATTTGGGTTCTCCATTTTAAAGTCAAGGAGACAGTCCTTCCAAAGGACACCTCCTATCATTTTACCCTCTCATCATGCCTCACGTGCTGGGATCTCCAAGACCCTCTGTTCCAGGTTGTGAGTATCCACTTTGGCCGGGCTGGTCTTGCCAAGAACACCACCACAGGAAATCTAGAGCCTGTAGTGCTATGAATAACATCATCTAAGACTGTATTTGCTGCCCTCATGGCCTCTTCCCACCATGACTCACTGAAGCTTTTTACACATTGTATCCATTAAGCTATAGTTCCCAAAGCTCATCTTCTCTACTGCCATTAATTTTTAGGGGTTTTAAGGTTTGCCTGCAAACCTTAAACTTGTCCCCCTTAATTGGATCCCTGTGCCCCCACAATGTCTTTGAATGCCTTTCACCATGATCCGCGAATGAGATCTGAGACCACTGCTGGTACCTAACACTTCTTGGCACCTTGTCTGTTAGGTTCTTGGAAGAGGAGGTGGGTATGGAGATGAGTGGGGATGAGAGTGGGAGGATTTCTCCCTTCACTTCCCTTTTGTTTTTTCCAATAATGGGTTTTGAGAGGGAGGGAAAGGTTAACCAGACCATTTATTTCCATCTCCCATTGATAAAATGTTTACCACTCCCAACTGGAAGAACTTAGATCTTTCATTTGAATCTCCAGGAAAATCTCCCAAACCCAGACCACCACCATGTGGATTCAGCCATCTTCTGATTCACCTCCAGACTGTCACCTCCTAACTGCTCAAGCCACAGGTTAAGGGTGAAATGTTCAATGCCCAAGCAAGTAAGTGTGGAACACGTTTATCTAAGCAATTGCATGCAGCTCTGTATCTGCATACAGGGGGTCTCTCCCAAGCCTTTCCAACCTCAGAAAAACAAGACAAAGCCCCAGCGATCTGGGGTATATATTATTCATTCATTCCTGGGTTCAACACTCATGGCGGATCCCCACCAAGACAGTGGGAGAGCAAGGACTGGAGAAATCCTCGAGGCTGAAGTCTGAGGAGGATTTCAATATCATCAGTTGTGGATAACCCTTGGTGCTCATCATATCACGTGTCCTCCTTAATGCCTATCACCCAGTTACTCCATGTCTCCCACTTCCCTTCCCACACAGCATCTCTCAGTTTGTTTCCTATAGTTAAAGGTGCCTCATGGTTTGTCTCCCTTTCTGATGACTCCCATTCAGATTTCCCTTCCTTCCCTCTGATCCTCTGTACTACATCTTAATCTCAACAGTCAAGCAGTGGTAGTGTTTCAGTCATGGAGTCATGCATATTCTAAATCTGATGAGGTGGATTCCTACACTGCCTTTGTCTCTGCTAGAGCGCTTACATTTGTTATATTATTGCTGCTGTGTTCATCTTTCTCGTTCACTGAATGTCTGATAAAAGAATTAGTAAAATGTGTGACTGCAGAAAATACAATGGTCATGGATGATGAAGATTTTCTCCTTGACCAGACTGGAGTCAAGTTCCTCTGAGTCCTCTTTCTGTCCAGCCTTGACCTCAGGCTCCACCCACTTAGCCCAGGTTTAGCAAGAAATCTGCTTAGTCATTTTTCAGCAATCTCCTATCCTACTCTTGATATCTGATCAAATTCCTTATCTCTCACCCCTGGTATCTTAACACTCTTTTTTTTTTTTTTAAGATTTATTTATTTTGACAGAGAGAGAGCCTGAGCAGGGGGAATAGCAGAGGGAGAGAGAGAACCAGACTCCCCACTGAGCAGCAAGCCCAATGCCAGGCTTGATCCTGGGACCAGATCATGACCTAAGCCAAAGCCAGAGATTTAACCAACTAAGCCACCCAGGTGCTTCAGTATCTATAACACTTAATATCTGATCAAATCCCTTATACCCAGGGCACCTGGTTGATGCAGCTGGTTGAACAGCTTAGTTTCTGCTCTGGTCATGATGTCACGGTCCTGAGATTAAGCCTCACGTCAGGCTCTATGCTCAGTGAAGAGTCTGATTAAAATTCTCTTTCCCTCTCTCTCTACCCCTACCCCTGCTCCCTCTCTCTAAAATGTATTAATAGGTGTTTTAAAAAATTCCTTATCCCCTGATCTCAATAGTTTAGGACCCTAGCTTTCCTTCAACAATATTACTGTCCAGATGGTTTAGCCAGAATCCCTTCATCCTTACCCTTGATGTTCCATCTTAATTTTACATTCAGTGACCCCCACCATGCTCTTTAGCTGTAAATCTCCATTTGTCTGAGCTGAGCCAGATTTCTCTCCCATACTATAAAATAAAATCCAATCGTAGTAGCATCTCCTGAATAAAATCTTCCTTACTGTCTTTAATGGGTGTCACAAATTTTTTTTTTCTTTAACAGTCAGGAGGGTGCTAATGGAGTACCATGACAAAAGGCCTAACTTCCTATAATGGACATTTCCTTGCTTTACCTGACAAATACTCTTTCTCTCTTCTAAGGAAAATTTCCCGTTCTCAGTATAACTGCTAACTGGCCCAGGGGTAGACAAGTGAGTCAGATGAAACCAAAATGAAAGTTCTGTTGAGACACTGGACCTTGTGGATTCAAGCCAAGGACAAAAAAGTGTTGGTACTTCATTATTCTGATGGTCCATTAACTCTTACTTTTTTGATTCCTGTGTCTATTACTGCCCCTGCCTTTTTGAAGATAATGACCATTCATCTGAGTACACGGTTCACAGAATCCCTTTGCAATGGCCCATGCGGGCCAAGGTAGTAGAGCATAATAGATCTCTGTAAGTTTTTAAAAAATGTCTTTGTCCCTGTTGCCCATGGCCATTAAAGACAAAAGGTCGAGGGTAGGGGGATATTGGAAAAGGTGAAGTTCTAGTTACTCACTGATTTTTTGATTGGTAGAGAGAAAGCAACACCTACACACAGGGCCAGTGGGTGAGTGGAGGAAACATCTTTGGCTCTAGGAGGAATGGGGAAAGGAGAAATATTAATATTCTTTGTCTTTGGAAGTGCCCCTGAAGACTTCCCCACACAGGAAAATGACCTAGCGTGACTCTCCTAAACTTCGGCAAGCCCCTTCAATTTAACTGACATCTAGATCTGATACTCCCTGCTGGATAACTCTGATCATTATTTGATTGTTATTTATTTTATTTTAAAATTATTTTTAAAGAAAATTTTAATCTAAATACAATTAATTAACATATAATACTAGTGTCAGACATACAGGTTAGTGATTCATCAGTCTTTTATTTTTATTTTTTTTTAAAGATTTATTTATTTAACAGAGAGAAATCATAAGTAGACAGAGAGGCAGCCAGAGAGAGAGAGAGGGAAGCAGGCTCCCTGCTGAGCAGAGAGCCCGACGCAGGACTCGATCCCAGGACCCTCAGATCATGACCTGAGCCAAAGGCAGCGGCTTAATCCACTGAGCCATCCAGGCGCCCCATCAGTCTTTTATAACACCCAGTGCTCACTGTATCACATGCCTTCCTTAATGTCCATCACCCAGTTACCCCATCCACCCATCCCCCTCCCCTCCAAGAACCCTCAGTTTGTTTACTGTGATTAAGAGTCTCTTCTGAGGGGTACCTGGCTGGCTCAGTGGGTTAAAGCCTCTGCCTTCAACTCAGGTTATGATCTCAGGGTCCTGGGATCGAGCCCCACATCAGGCTCTCTGCTCCCTGGGGAGTCTGCATCCTCCTCTCTCTCTCTTCCTGCCTCTCTGCCTACTTGTGATCTCTGTTTGTCAAATAAGTAAATAAAAATCCTTTTTTTTTTAAAGTCTCTTCTGGTTTGTCTCCCTCTTTGACTTCATCTTGTTTTATTTTTGTCCTTTATTCCCCTATGATTCTGTTTTGTTTCTTAAACTCCACATATGAGTGAGATCATATGATAATTTTCTTTCTCTGACTGACTTATTTCGCTTGGCATAATACCCTCTACTTTCATCCCTGTCATTGCAAATAATTGCCATTTAATTTAAGTCGACAGAGAAGGCCACTAGAAACAGAGGTGATGTCCCCAGCTCCTGTCCCTCCATGCAGAACATCTGTCAACACCTGTGGACATCTTTTCCTCCCCCCATTCCTATGAATGTTGCTCAGTTGTTACATGGCATGGACAAATGCTGTTGGCTGGTGGCATGGACACACTGGACAAGCTTGGCCTTCGGTAAAACAAAGACTGGATTCAATTACTCAAACTGAAACAGGAATGCTTGGATGAACAAGCCTGCCAGGAAGTCCCACTGGAGGTATTCAACCCGTGCCCCTTCCCTCTTTGGACCAAGAACCTGAACTTGAGAGATGAATGGCTTATCCAAGGTTATGGCAAGGTTACACAGAGCTGAAACTAGACACAGGTGTACATGCCTATTGATCAAGGCTGGCTGTGCAATCGAACTGCCTCAAATCATGATTCTTTTTGCCACTTCTTATTCTCTGACCCTGTTTTTCATAGCTTAGGATGTAGGAATAATAAAAATATCAGCTAATGGGGTATCCTGACATTTTGATGTTTTAGTTCTTGTCAGACATGTACCATAATGCTTAGCACATGGATATGTGTGTGCACACACATGCACATGCTTGACACTCAAAACATTGTTCCCTGATATTAACCTTATTAGTGCACTTTACATCCACCACCAATTGGCTGTTTTGTCACAAACTGATTAAAGCAGAACTGTCAAGTGAGGAACTTCAAAGCCAAAGCATTAAGTGCTTTGAAAAACCAGCACCTGGGAGGATTTGTCTCAGCATCTGTGATTAGAAGGCAGCAAAAAGAGACTTTGGGGACACAGTTCACCCCTTCGTGGAGCAGCCATTCAGAACTTTCTCCGAAGGGCTAATGCCTAATCTTCCAAAGACCAGCAAGAACAAGCTTATGGTCTGTTAAAATCAGATTTTTAAAAGATTTTTATTTATTTATTTGAGAGAGAGAGAGAGAGAGAGCATGAGAGGGGAGAAGGTCAGAGGGAGAAGCGGACTCCCCATGAAGCTGGGAGCCTGATGCAGTCCTCGATCCTGGGACTCCTGAATCAAAATCAGATTGATTGACTCAATACAGTCAGGGAGGACATTCCTCAGGAGTCACAGAATGCTGGTTGCCATGATGGAGGAGTCTTTTACAAAGTCTGGGCTCTCACAGAAGGAGTCTGAAGCACGTGTATGGAAAGCAGAGGTCAGTTCTGGATTAGAAGCTCTTCCTGAGGGGAAATGAGTAGAAGCAGGGATTATCCAGGACTTGGGCTCTGCCTTATTCAGTTCAAGTTGCTGCAACAAATGATGACAGACTGGGTGGCTGAAACAGCAAAACATGTACTATTCCTTGCAGTTCTAGAGACTGAGAAGTCAAAAAGCATGATCCTGGGAGATCTGATATCTAGCAAGGGACTGCTTCATTATCTATAGATGCCCATATTTCTGTTGTAGCCTTGCATGGATGACAGCTGGCAGAACAATCTCTCAGGTCTTTTCTCAGAAGTGCTTTTATCTCATTCACAAGTGTTCCAATCTCATGACCTCATCACCTCTCAAAGCCCATACCTCCTGATGGCACTCCTTGAGGGTCAGGGCTTCAACATCTGAAATGGGACAAGACACACACATTCAGTCCATTAGCAAGTGTTGTCATGAGGACAGCGTAGCTTATCAACTGGGTATCCCCAGGAATCCATGGGACTAGCAAAGCAGAATCTGGGGGCGTCACTGGTAGGAAAACAGGAGTTCCCCAAGAGACAGTCCTCATAGCATTTTACAGAGACAGCATGACCCTTGAGAAACAATAGTTTCCGTGACCCATACACCAGCCTTTATCTCTGCCTGTCCTCCCTGCTAGATTCACAGCAAGCCTACTTCTTTCTTTTCCAGTACAAATGGATTTCCACTCTCTGAATCCTGATGAATTTTTGCTCTTTTGCAGTTAGTAGGATGTCAGTCAGGATTCTGCATGTCTGGATTTGCAATCGTGGCAACTGCCATTTGTCTAGGGACCTTCGCGGCAGAACCCGGCCTCTACCACTATTGCCCAAGGTAGGGACTCTGGTCCCTTGAGCGTCCTGTGCTGCTGTCAAAGGTCTGTGTGCATTGGCTTATTGTTTTTTTTTTTTAAATGTAATTGCTTATACGTGTGTTTTATCATGCTCAAGTGGCCTTGCTGTAGAAATAGTGGCCAAGCCACACCTAGAAGTCACTGAAGAAAGTTCTAAGAACTCCTGGTTGGTATGAGGCTAGAGAGAGAGAGAGAAAGAGAGAAAAGAAATCTGCCTTTCTGCATTTTGCAAGTCCCTGGGCAAAATCTGTTGGCTGTGCACTCCTCACACGGAGATTCCAGGCAGGGAGGCCCTCCTGAGCCTCATCTCCCTGAGTTCCTCCTCCAGGAGCAATCCCTAGTTTGAGTCCAGGGTTAGGGAAGGAAGAGCAGCAAAGCAGGGTCCAGAAGGAAGGACTGCCACAGACCATGGAGCACCAGAGGGCCAGGCTGGTACCTTCTCACTGTTGGGGTACAAATGGGCTCAGCTCATCAGGTACAGGGGTGCCCTTGGCCCCTCTGGTGGGCTTTGCAGTGCCCCAAACTCAAAGAAAAAAGGCTGGCTCCGGTGACTTATTTTTGAGTGGGAAGGAGCTGACAGCAATGGAATTAAACAAGTAGGGAATGATTTTGGAAAGTTGGAGGGTTTGTCCTTTATATCTCAGCTTTCTCTCCTATCTTCTCTTGCTCTGTAGTGTGTTCTCAAAGAAGATTTTGGCATGATATTCCTGTTCACTGATTTACCCCTGAGCTGTGTCTTTTCTGCTGTTCAGCTCATCTGGTGAATTCTTTTACTGTAAAAAGTATCTTGCCCTTGCAAGTGCAAGGGCAAGACCTGAGAAATCCCAGAGATTTCAGCTTGCCACCCAGAAGGAAACCAGGCTATTTGGAATGCTGGAAAGGATTCAGAGTAGGGGAAATCGTCTTGGACATCTGAGACCACCCCCACATTCAGCGGTCCCCTGGACACAAACCCAGACCTTGATACTGATCCTGAACCATGCTCTCAACTCAGACCCCTGTGATCCTCGCCACAGTGCTTTCAGATCAGTGCAGCCATGCCCATAGGCACAAACTCTTAAGCCTAGATTCTGTCCTGAGAGGTCTGTCCCCGACGGTTGGATCCAAAGCCTCAGAGATTGGGGACAGTGAGGAACACCATAGGACTCACCCTGCCACCCTAAAAGGAACCATGCCATTTGGAACTCCAGAAAGGATTCAGAGGAACTGAAATCTGCATGCCCAGCTGAGGACACACCCACACAGAGCTGACTCCTGGACACAAAGCCAGAGCCAGACACTCACCCTCACCTACACTGTCAACTCAGCCACCCAGACAGCTCTCCATGGGGTCTTCAGGTCAGTCCTGCCATGACCCTGGTCCCTAACACTAACACTTGGATGGGTTCTTTAATGATCTCCTCATTTCAGGTTATGTGGTGGTTCTACAGGACATTGTCCTGGTGTGGGAACAAACACACTGAAGCATCCCGTGTGAAGTGGCAATCGTGGTAAAGAAATGACGGCTGGGGAATCTGAGTGTGGAGACAGCACGTATTTGTGCTGCTATAACAAGCTGACTGCACTTTGAAATCACCGCAGAGGAAATGACTCTTCCAAACATCCATGTTAGCACGACGACACGGAAGCAGAGAGAACATCAGACTTTGGGGTGGAGGCCAAGCCCTCCCAGATCCAGGTCACCCAACATGGAGAGGACACATGTTAGCAAGAGACTCGTGGGAGGATTAAATCATGGGCCCCTGTATCTCAGGTGCAGAAGAATCAGTGGATTTGGAATTTCAGTTTTCCACAACGTTCCAGCACAAGCTGGTTAGAACTGTGCAAAAGCAGGAAGGGAAGCCCCAGTAAAGTGGACTGGGGATGCCAGGAGGGGAGGCTGGAAGTGGGCGCCTGGTGCTCAGTGCCCATTACAGACCCCACATTGCAATCCCCCACAGGAGAGACTCACCAATTTCAGGCCCCACAGGGGAAGCCGGAGGTTCATCTCCTGACTTTTTGTAGGAGCTTTGCAGCTCAGCTGGTGAGAATTCTCCATCACCCTGCCTTTCTCTGGGGGACTTTCCTTCAAGCACCCTTCCCAACTTCTTCCTCCTCCATGAAATAATGTTCCTCTCCTTTGTTTCTCGCACTTGCCTGTGATGGAACCGTAGCTTGCTCAGCCGAGACTGCCATTCTCTGCTCTTCCCAAATAAACCCATGCTGCTGGTCAAATAACTGGCAGATTGAGTTTAAGGCAAATCGAACTAATAAATTCAAGAACTTGCAAGGAACACAATCAATATGCACAAATTAGTGGCACTCCTACGTCCTCGGAAGGAACCATCAGAAAGAGACTACGGAGAACGATCTCATTTACACCTGCATCCAAGACAGCAAGATACCCGGGAGGCCCCTGAACCAAGAAGGTGACAGACCTGTCCTCTGACAGCCCTGCAACAATGACGACAGACAGGGAGGGGGACACACGGAGATGGGGAGGCACTGTGCTCAGGGAAGAACCCACACTGGGAAAATGCTCCTCTCCCCAAAACCGTCTAAAGAGTCCTCACTCTGGCTCCTGAATTTCCAGACTTCGGTGCAAGCCTGGATTGGGTGTGGACACGGGAAGGACCCCGCAGGGCTGAGGTGGGGGGAGCACAAGCACCGAAGCAGGCGGACGCTCCCTGACTGCAGACCATCTGAGGAGCCCCAGGAACCGAATCCGCGAGCACACAAACACAGACAAGGACCGAGGAGCACCCGAGCCCAGAAAGGGGGGACCCCACAGCCCCGCGCACAGCACAGCAGGAGGCCACGTCTCCTCACACAAAACGACGGAAGTCCCAGTGTCTACACAGGGCGCCCTTCCTCTGTGGGGTCCTGAGACCACGAACCCCTTGACAGTCCACTCAGGCGGCTTCTCCTCACCTCCTCCAGCGTCTGGTCCTTAGGAGGTTGGACTGCTGCCAGTGTGGGCGCGTCCTCCACAACGGGTCCGGTCAGTTTGGCTGCAGAGCCACACCCTCCTCAGCTTGTCCTGTCAGGGTGGGAGGCGCCCCACATTCTCCAGAAGTCTCCACAGTGGGTCCTGAAGAGGCGGGGCTCTGGTCCCACCTGTGGCTGTGCAGCCTGGGCTCAGGGCAGGACCTGCGGTCTGCCGCCCTCTGCAGGCGGTGGAAGGCAGTGCAGGACTGTGGGAGCTCACCCTTCAGTGGAAGGTCCTGCTCCCTCCTGGGGTCCAGCTGATGCCATTTCATTCCAGAAATGCAAGCTGCATGTAGCCCAATACCCCCCAACTTCCCCCAAATAGCTAAGGAACAATGAATTGGAAACAATGTGGAATTACAACAGTCCTTGACCCAAACAGTGGCACTGAACATGGCCCTGATGCAGACCCACACTCTGACCTCAACTTGGTCTCAAGCCTGGACCCTACCCTAATCCAAGACTCTAACCCTAGCCCCCAACCCAAACAATGTTCACAAGAATCAAAAGGTAGAAACTGCAAATATCCATCAATGGCAAGTGCATAAGCAAAGTGTGGTGAAGGGTTTGAATTTGGGTTCAGGTTCAGGTTTTAGTCAGAGTTCTAGATCAGGCTTTGGGTTTAGTGTTATGGTGAGGATTTAGAGTGAAGGACAAGGGAACAGAGTTATAGTTTAGGGCTTTTAGTTTATGATTCAGGCTTTAAGACTCAGGGCTTATGGGATAAAGTTCAAGGTCAAATTTGGGGTTTGGCTTCATGCTGAGATTTGGGTTCAGGGTTCATGACTTGGAGGTCTGGTTTAGGGTTTGGGTTCGTGGTTCAGGGCTTGGGTCCAGGGCTCAGTACAGGCATTAGGTTCCATTTCAGGTTTGGGATTCAGGGTTCTAGTTTGGGCTTTAAGGTCAGCTTAGGTTTCAGCGTTGTTAGGGGTTAAGGTTAGGTTTAGGGATGACACATTTTCTTCAGTTGTCATCATGGACAAAAAAATTCTATCTGAAGTTTCTAAATCAGAAATGTATTTCATCTGGGGGCGCCTGGGTGGCTCCGCGTGTTAAGCCTCTGCCTTGGGCTCAGGTCCTGATCTCAGGGTCCTGGGATCGAGCCTTTCATCAGGCTTTCTGTTTGGCGGGGAGCCTGCTTCCCCATCTTTCTCTCTGCCTGCATCTCTGCCTACTTGTGATCTCTGTCTGTCATATAAATAGAATTAGTAAAAGCTATTATATGATCTTTTACAAACCATTTCCTATCTTTGCATTCTCATGTGCCAAGACAGACACTTAACTCTCCTCATTGTCAGTTTTATTAAATGATTTTCTTCTGCATGTTGACCCGAATAGCTATTTCAAGAATGAATATACAGGAAACTGAGTCGGAGCCCACCTGTGAGAGCCCACCTGTAGAGGCCTTTCATTAGAATGGTCTCTGGTTCTAGCCTCAGTTCTGAATACTGCATGTACCTGAGGACCGAGTCTAGATGTTTCTTTCATCTCTGACTTGAATTTGAAATCCTCCTCAGACTTCAGCTTCCAGGATTTCTCCAGTCCTTGCTCTCCCACTGTCTTGGTGGGGATCAGCCATGAGTGTTGAACACAGGAATGAATGAATGATATATACTTCAGATCGCTGGGGCTTTGCCTTGTTTTTCTGAGGTTGGAATGGCTAGGGAGAGACCCCCTGTATGCAGATACAGAGCTGCATACAATTGCTTAGATAAACGTGTTCCCCACTTATTGCTTGGGCATTGAACATTTCGCCCTTAACCTGTGGCTTGAGCAGTTAGGAGGAGACAATCTGGAGGTGAATCAGAAGATGGCTGAATCCACATGGTGGTGGTCTGGGTTTGGGAGATTTTCCTGGAGATTCAAACGAAAGAACTAAATTCTTCCAGTGGGGAGTGGTAAACATTTTATCGATGGGAGATGGAAAATAAATGGTCTGGTTAAACTTTCCCTCCCCCTCAAAACCCATTATTGGAAAAAACAAAAGGGAAGTGAAGGGAGAAATCCTCCCACTCACATCCCCACTCATCTCCATACCCACCTCCTCTTCCAAGAACCTAACAGACAAGGTGCCAAGAAGTGTTAGGTACCAGCAGTGGTCTCAGATCTCATTCAAGGATCATGGTGAAAGGCATTCAAAGACATTTTGGGGGCACAGGGATCCAATTAAGGGGGACAAGTTTAAGGTTTGCAGGCAAACCTTAAAACCCCTAAAAATTAATGGCAGTAGAGAAGATGAGCTTTGGGAACTATAGCTTAATGGATACAATGTGTAAAAAGCTTCAGTGAGTCATGGTGGGAAGAGGCCATGAGGGCAGCAAATACAGTCTTAGATGATGTTATTCATAGCACTACAGGCTCTAGATTTCCTGTGGTGGTGTTCTTGGCAAGACCAGCCCGGCCAAAGTGGATACTCACAACCTGGAACAGAGGGTCTTGGAGATCCCAGCACGTGAGGCATGATGAGAGGGTAAAATGATAGGAGGTGTCCTTTGGAAGGACTGTCTCCTTGACTTTAAAAGGGAGAACCCAAATCTGTAGGTGAAGTCTTTTTGGCTACAAAGAGGGCCGAGGCCTCCTAAGGTCAAGGTCTCCTCGTCACTTGCAAAGATGTCGAAGAACATATTCAGACATTTCAAAGATGTCCTCATGTCCATCGGTTCCCACTCTGGAATTCTATCAATAAGGTGAGAGTTCCTCTAGTTGAAAAAGAGATCTAAAAAGACGTCCCTTTCTCATGTAATTTCTGTAACCTCCAGGACACACCCACCTCCCCCTTCCAGCTCTGTAATGAAGCCACAGCTGGTGCCAATTTGTGGAACTCCTTAAAGGCTATTCTCCCTTCTATAGCCCCGGACCAAGTTCCCATGCTCCCTCACCTGATTTCCTGCACTCACCTCCCACCTGGTGTGTTCACACCTGCAAGTGCCTTTTACCAACCCCTTTGCCAAAAGGCAGCCAGAGTGACCTTTCAAAGACCTATCAGTTCCTGGCATTTGTCTCCATAGAAATCTGCACTGATCTTCTAACAAATTCTCAGTCCTCCAAAGGCACCCATAATCCTCCCATCAGTCTCTTCATACCCCTCCAACTGACTGATGCCTGTTCTGCCCCATCTCTCTGCCCTTCAACCACACTGCCTCCCTCTTCCTGTGGAGACCCCTCATGGTGCCTGCCTCCAAGCACAGGTGATTCCCATTGATGGGAAGACCCTCTTCTTCTCCCCAACCTCCCCACTCCAGTTACTCCCACTTATTCATGAGCTCACAAGCCGCATGGTACACACTCTCCATGCAGCCTGCTCTCTCTTTTCTAGCACTGGCCTCCGTTTCTAGCTGTGGTTGTGTCATGGATATCCCTCCCAGCCAGCCTCCAAGCTCTCCTTCCCTTTAGCTCCAACACCTAACACAGTGCCTGGCACGTAGTAAGCCCTGGCCAGCTTCTAAGAGCCTCACTGAGGGACTGAAAGCATTTTAAAAACGTCACCATGTAGGCTCCAAACTGTAGGCAGAAAAAGCTTTGCCAGGATTGACATTTTAGAGATGTATTCGTCTAGTTGGATGTGTTCACTGACTTTACCTTGTAAATTAAAAAAAAAAAAAAAGGACCTCTGTATCGCTTTGCATCCAACGAAGGCACGTGTATACTATTAGACCACGTTATGAGCTTAATGGAAGGAGACAAGATGTTTTCGCTAAGAAAATGTATAAGACTGTTGAGGTCAAGTGGGAGGACACAGTCCGTTTTTTGGAGCATTGCTATCTTACTCTATCACAGCCACTAATAAAAATCTGACACAGGGTGAGTCAGAATGGTCTGTCAGAGATGAGTTAGATCTGGCTCATGTTCCTAGAGACATGAAAGCCAGGAATGAATAAGGAGGCTTTGAAAGAATGGGTTGAGGAGGCGGTGTGGTTTACTGCGATGAGCTAAGTGCCCAGGGCCACCGGCAGATATGCGTGCCTGTGTCCTTCCTTTGTTCTGGGGTCCCTCTTGCACCATGTGGTGAGGCTGGTGGCTGGGAGCAGCTCAGGACAGGACCCCGTGTCATCATACCTCTCCCACCCTCATGTGGGCTCCAGTGGGCTTCAGTAGGTCCCAGGGGACAGCCTGCCTTCCTTGCAAAGCCCAGTAGCACTGGGAGCAGAAACTGGGACCAAAGAGTGAGCACCCCGATTGACAAGCTAGACCAGCCACCTCTTCTTCAGATGCAGGGGGAGCCCTGGCATGCTGACTCCTCCCTTCTCCCTTTCCCCTTTCCTCTCTTTTTCCCTCTTCCCTTCCCCTCTCTCCTTCCCTGGTGGTGCCCTTTCCCAATGCCCACTTCATCCCTTTTCCTTTCTACATGCCTGTCTTCTAGAGTTTCTTCTCTTTCCTCCCCATTACTTCCCTTCATCCGAATCTCCTCTTTGGTCCCTTTGTCCCTGCTATCTGCTCCTCCTCCCCTTCCCTGGCCCCTGTTCTGCTCCATCCTGACTGCAGGCAGAGCTGGCCTAACATGCTCACTTGCTAGCTCAGCCACCCTCCAGAGAAGTCACTCTTCGGTGGCCACCTTCCTGACCCCCTGGTCCCTTGTCCACTTGTTCAGATATTGCTCTGAAGTCTGAGGAGGACAGAGCAGGGCTGCCACAGAATCAGGCCAGAGGAGAAACCAAACCATGTGTCCACACTGTCCCGAGCACTGCTGCTCTGACAGCTTACAGAGTCCTCAACAGGGTTAGGATTTAGGGGCTTCTCGGAATCGGGAGTGAAAACAACCATAGGTCAAAAGAAAAGCTATGGCCCCCCACACAAAAATAATAATCTCAAATGAAAACTATGTTAACTGTGAAGTCTCAAAGTCGAATAATTGCCTTGAATCTCTCACTAAAAAGCACCCAAGGACTCACTCTCTGGGTTCTGGGTGCCCTGGGAATGGCAGGAGGCTCTGAACGCACGTGGGGGTGCAGAACCATGGGGGCTACCCGCCTGCTTGCGGGGGGGTTTACCTCGTGCAGCGGTGTCCCCGGCCGACCCCTTGCGGACAGGGTGCGGCGCGGCGTCCCGGGTGGTCCCGGTGCCCTGTGGTTCGGGAGAGGCTAGGCCTGTACATCCCCCCACCCCCAGCTCGTGGCCTGCGTTTTCTGCTCCAGGTGAGGGCGCAGCGCAGTGTCACTTTACCTGTGAGCAGAGGGTGCTCCGGAGAAGCCAAGGGGCGGGGAGGGGCAGCAGGCGGCGGGAACGGTACAGCGGGGCATCCGCCTCAGTCGCTGGTCTGGAGCGCGGGAGCGCAGGGGCGGCGAATATGGTGGGCTTGAAGTCCCGCCTGGGCCTCAGCACAGCACCATGGCGCTGCACGCCCCTCCTCCGCCAGCCCCTCCACCTCCTCACAGACTCTCCGCCACGCCCTCCAGGAGCTCACTTCCCACCTTGGCAATTAGCAGAGCCCATTCTCCCGGCCGCTCCCGCCCAGCCCCCGCCCCCCTCCCTCCTGAGTCCTCCGCGAGCTCACTTCCCGCTTTGGAAATTAGCAAAGCCCCTTCTCTGCGCCGCCTCAGCCCCACTCCCTCCTGAGGCCCGGCCACGGCTGGGGTGCGGGGCGAAGCCCTGGCGGGCTGCGAGCATTGCCAGCTCAGGCGCTGCGCAGCCTCCTAGCCTGGCTCCCTGAGCGGGTGTCCGCGTGCGGACTGGCTGCGAAAAGATCATCAGTCCCAAACGCCGGCTGCACTCTTGGGTCAGTTTGCTGGCTTCCAGATTGCGCCCAAAGCCAGGAACCAGCTTCCCCAGCACAGGCCTGGGCTGAGATGCCTGCCCTGGATGTGTCTGAGCAGTCTCCTTGTCTCCAGGCAGGTATGGCACTTCGACCTAAATGTTTGGGTTGTTTCTTTTTTTGGTCATTGGTTATTACATAACCTCCAGGGTAGGTGCTCCACAAAGGGAGTGAAAACAGGACGCCTGATATATAGGCTTACGGCCATTCTAGAAAAATAGCTTGGGGTTCTCTCGGAAAAGCGGCATTGGTCCTTGCACTATGGTTTAATAGAAAAGGGATTATGCACCAAGTTACTTAAATGAGCATAGGTTGAAATCGTTTACTGAGAGTAAATATTTTAAGTAGTTATATTTTAACTAAATCTATCATCAATCATAAACCTATTACACGAAGGTTACAGGCAATTTAAATGCAAGAGCACTCTCTTCAGGGTTTTAAATAATCCCTGTCTATCTTGGCACATGAGAATGCAAAGATAGGAAATGGTTTGTAAAAGATCATATAATAGCTTTTACTAATTCTATTTATTTGACAGACAGAGAACACAAGTAGGTAGAGAGGCAGGCAGAGAGAAAGATGGGGAAGCAGGCTCCCCCCCAAGCAGAGTACCTGATGAAGGGCTCTATCCCAGGACCCTGAGATCATGACCTGAGCCCAAGGCAGTGGTTTAACACGCAGAGCCACCCAGGCGCCCCCAGATGAAATACATTTCTGACTTAGAAACTTCAGATAGAATTTTTTTGTCCATGATGACAACTGAAGAAAATGTGTCATCCCTAAACCTAACCTTAACCCCTAACAACGCTGAAACCTAAGCTGACCTTAAAGCCCAAACTAGAACCCTGAATCCCAAACCTGAAATGGAACCCAATGCCTGTACCTGAGCCCTGGACCCAAGCCCTGAACCACGAACCCAAACCCTAAACCAGACCTCCAAGTCATGAACCCTGAACCCAAATCTCAGCATAAAGCCAAACCCCAAATTTGACCTTGAACTTTATCCCATAAGCCCTGAATCTTAAAGCCTAAATCAAAAACTGAAAGCCCTAATATATAACTCTGTTCCCTTGTCCTTCACTCTAAATCCTCACCCTAACACTAAACCCAAAGCCTGATCTAGAACTCTGACTAAAACCTGAACCCAAAATGAAAACCTTCACCACACTTTGCTTATGCACTTGCCATTGATAGATATTTGCAGTTTCTACCTTTTGATTCTTGTGAACATTGTTTGGGTTGGGGGCTAGGGTTAGGGTCTTGGATTAGGGTAGGGTCCAGGCTTGAGACCAAGTTGAGGTCAGAGTGTGGGTCTGCATCAGGGCCATGTTCAGTGCCACTGTTTGGGTCAAGGACTGTTGTAATTCCACATTGTTTCCAATTCATTGTTCCTTAGCTATTTGGGGGAAGTTGGGGGGGATTGGGCTACATGCAGCTTGCATTTCTGGAATGAAATGGCATCAGCTGGACCCCAGGAGGGAGCAGGACCTTCCACTGAAGGGTGAGCTCCCACAGTCCTGCACTGCCTTCCACCGCCTGCAGAGGGCGGCAGACCGCAGGTCCCGCCCTGAGCCCAGGCTGCACAGCCACAGGTGGGACCAGAGCCCCGCCTCTTCAGGACCCACTGTGGAGACTTCTGGAGAATGTGGGGCGCCTCCCACCCTGACAGGACAAGCTGAGGAGGGTGTGGCTCTGCAGCCAAACTGACCGGACCCGTTGTGGAGGACGCGCCCACACTGGCAGCAGTCCAACCTCCTAAGGACCAGACGCTGGAGGAGGTGAGGAGAAGCCGCCTGAGTGGACTGTCAAGGGGTTCGTGGTCTCAGGACCCCACAGAGGAAGGGCGCCCTGTGTAGACACTGGGACTTCCGTCGTTTTGTGTGAGGAGACGTGGCCTCCTGCTGTGCTGTGCGCGGGGCTGTGGGGTCCCCCCTTTCTGGGCTCGGGTGCTCCTCGGTCCTTGTCTGTGTTTGTGTGCTCGCGGATTCGGTTCCTGGGGCTCCTCAGATGGTCTGCAGTCAGGGAGCGTCCGCCTGCTTCGGTGCTTGTGCTCCCCTCACCTCAGCCCTGCGGGGTCCTTCCCGTGTCCACACCCAATCCAGGCTTGCGCCGAAGTCTGGAAATTCAGGAGCCAGAGTGAGGACTCTTTAGACGGTTTTGGGGAGAGGAGCATTTTCCCAGTGTGGGTTCTTCCCTGAGCACAGTGCCTCCCCATCTCCGTGTGTCCCCCTCCCTGTCTGTCGTCATTGTTGCAGGGCTGTCAGAGGACAGGTCTGTCACCTTCTTGGTTCAGGAGCCTCCCGGGTATCTTGCTGTCTTGGATGCAGGTGTAAATGAGATCGTTCTCCGTAGTCTCTTTCTGATGGTTCCTTCCGAGGACGTAGGAGTGCCACTAATTTGTGCATATTGATTGTGTTACTTGCAAGTTCTGAATTTATTAGTTCGATTTGCCTTAAACTCAATCTGCCAGTTATTTGACCAGCAGCATGGGTTTATTTGGGAAGAGCAGAGAATGGCAGTCTCGGCTGAGCAAGCTACGGTTCCATCACAGGCAAGTGCGAGAAACAAAGGAGAGGAACATTATTTCATGGAGGAGGAAGAAGTTGGGAAGGGTGCTTGAAGGAAAGTTCCCTGGAGAAAGGCAAGGTGATGGAGAATTCTCACCAGCTGAGCTGCAAAGGTCCTACAAAAAGTCAGGAGATGAATCTCCGGCTTCCCCTGTGGGGCCTGAAATTGGTGAGTCTCTCCTGTGGGGGATTGCAATGTGGGGTCTGTAATGGGCACTGAGCACCAGGCGCCCACTTCCAGCCTCCCCTCCTGGCATCCCCAGTCCACTTTACTGGGGCTTCCCTTCCTGCTTTTGCACAGTTCTAACCAGCTTGTGCTGGAACGTTGTGGAAAACTGAAATTCCAAATCCACTGCTTCTTCTGCACCTGAGATACAGGGGCCCATGATTTAATCCTCCCACGAGTCTCTTGCTAACATGTGTCCTCTCCATGTTGGGTGACCTGGATCTGGGAGGGCTTGGCCTCCATCCCAAAGACTGATGTTCTCTCTACTTCCGTGTCGTCGTGCTAACATGGATGTTTGGAAGAGTCATTTCCTCTGTGGTGATTTCAAAGTGCAGTCAGCTTGTTATAGCAGCACAAATACGTGCTGTCTCCACACTCAGATTCCCCAGCCGTCATTTCTTTACCACGTTTGCCACTTCACACGGGATGCTTCAGTGTGTTTGATCCCACACCAGGACAATGTCCTGTAGAACCACCACATAACCTGAAATAAGGAGATCATTACAGAACCCATCCAAGGGTTAGTGTTAGGGACCAGGGACATGGCAGGACTGACCTGAAGACCCCATGGAGATGGTCTGAGTTGACAGTGTAGGTGAGGGTGAGTGTCTGGCTCTGGCTTTGTGTCCAGGAGTCAGCTCTGTGTGGGTGTGTCCTCAGCTGGGCATGCAGATTTCTGCTCCTCTGAATCCTTTCCGGAGTTCCAAATGGCAGTTTCCTTCTGGGCGGCAGGCTGAGTCCTCTGGGATTGCCCAGGTGTCCCAAAATTGTAGGGCACCTACTGCAAGGATTTTGGGGTCAGAATCCTGAGAACCAAACCAAAGGTTATGGTTAGGGCCCACCACATGGCAGGCCCGATCTGCCAGCACTCTGTCCATCTTTCTGGGGAAGGGGGCAGTCGAGGGATTTGTTCAGGGTGAGTGTCAAGCTCCAGGTTTGCATCCAGGGGCCTGCTGAATATGGGGGTGTCCAGAGGTAGGAATGCAGATTTCAGTTCCTCTGAATCCTTTCTAGAGTTCCAAATGGCATGGTTCCTTTCAGGGTGGCAGGGTGAGTCCTATGGTGTTCCTCACTGTCCCCAATCTCTGAGGCTTTGGAGCCAGGCTGTCGGGGACAGAACTCTCAGGACAGAATCTAGGCTTAAGAGTTTGTGCCTATGGGCATGGCTGCACTGATCTGAATGCACTGTGGTGAGGATCACAGGGGTCTGAGTTGAGAGCATGGTTCAGGATCAGTATCAAGGTCTGGGTTTGTGTCCAGGGGACCGCTGAATGTGGGGGTGGTCTCAGATGTCCAAGACGATTTCCCCTACTCTGAATCCTTTCCAGCATTCCAAATAGCCTGGTTTCCTTCTGGATGGCAAGCTGAAATCTCTGGGATTTCTCAGGTCTTGCCCTTGCCCTTGCAAGGGCAAGATACTTTTTACAGTAAAAGAATTCACCAGATGAGCTGAACAGCATAAAAGACACAGCTCAGGAGTAAATCAGTGAACAGGAATATCAGGCCAAAATCTTCTTTAAGAACACACTACAGAGCAAGGGAAGATAGAAGAGAAAGCTGAGATATAAAGGACAAACCCTCCAACTTTCCAACATCATTCCCTACTTGTTTAATTCATTTGCTGTCAGCTCCTTCCCTGTCAAAAATAAGTCACCTGAGCCAGCCCTTTTTCTTCCTGAGTTTGGGGCACTGCAAAGCCCACCAGAGGGGCCAAGGGCACCCCTGTACCTGCTGAGCTGAGCCCATTTGTACCCCAACAGTGAGAAGGTACCAGCCTGGCCCTCTGGTGCTCCATGGTCTGTGGCAGTCCTTCCTTCTGGACCCTGCTTTGCTGCTCTACCTTCCCTAACCCTGGACTGAAACTAGGGATTGCTCCTGGAGGAGGAACTCAGGGAGATGAGGCTCAGGAGGGCCTCCCTGCCTGGAATCTCCGTGTGAGGAGTGCACAGCCAACAGATTTTGCCCAGGGACTTGCAAAATGCAGAGAGGCAGATTTCTTTTCTCTCTTTCTCTCTCTCTCTCTAGCCTCATACCAACCAGGAGTTCTTAGAACTTTCTTCAGTGACTTCCAGGTGTAGCTTGGCCACTATTTCCACAGCAAGGCCACTTGAGCATGATCAAACACACGTATAAGCAATTACATTTAAAAAAAAACCAATAAGCGAATGCACACAGAACTTTGACAGCAGCACAGGACGCTCAAGGGACCAGAGTCCCTACCTTGGGCAATAGTGGTAGAGGCCGGGTTCTGCCGCGCAGGTCCCTAGACCTTTGGCAGTTTCCATGATTGCAAATCCAGACATGCAGAATCCTGAGGGACAACCTACTAACTGCAAAAGAGCAAAAATACATCATGATTCAAAGAGTGGAAATCCATTTGTACTGGAAAAGAAAGAAGTAGGCTTGCTGTGAATCCAGCAGGGAGGACAGGCAGAGATAAAGGCTGGTGTATGGGTCACGGAAACTATTGTTTCTCAAGGGTCATGCTGTCTCTGTAAAATGCTATGAGGACTGTCTTTTGGGGAACTCCTGCTTTCCTACCAGTGACGCCCCCAGATTCTGCTTTGCTAGTCCCATGGATTCCTGGGGATACCCAGTTGATAAGCTACGCTGTCCTCATGACAACACTTGCTAATGGACTGAATGTGTGTGTCTTGTCCCATTTCAGATGTTGAAGCCCTGACCCTCAAGGAGTGCCATCAGGAGGTATGGGCTTTGAGAGGTGATGAGGTCATGAGATTGGAACACTTGTGAATGAGATAAAAGCACTTCTGAGAAAAGACCTGAGAGATTGTTCTGCCAGCTGTCATCCATGCAAGGCTACAACAGAAATATGGGCATCTATGGATAATGAAGCAGTCCCTTGCTAGATATCAGATCTCCCAGGATCTTGCTTTTGGACTTCTCAGTCTCTAGAACTGCAAGGAATAGTACATGTTTTGCTGTTTCAGCCACCCGGTCTGTCATCATTTGTTGCAGCAACTTGAACTGAATAAGGCAGAGCCCAAGTCCTGGTTTATCCCTGCTTCTACTCATTTCCCCTCAGAAAGAGCTTCTAATCCAGAACTGACCTCTGCTTTCCATACACGTGCTTCAGACTCCTTCTGTGAGAGCCCAGACTTTGTAAAAGACTCCTCCATCATGGCAACCAGCATTCTGTGACTCCTGAGGAATGTCTTCCCTGACTGTATTGAGTCAATCAATCGGATTTTGATTCTGGAGTCCCAGGATCAAGGACTGCATCAGGCTCCCAGCTTCATGGGGAGTCCGCTTCTCCCTCTAACCTTCTCCCCTCTCATGCTCTCTCTCTCTCACTCTCTCTCTCTCTCTCTCAAATAAATAAATAAAAATCTTTTAAAAATCTGATTTTAATAGACCATAAGCTTGTTCTTGCTGGTCTTTGGAAGATTAGGCATTAGCCCTTCGGAGAAAGTTCTGAATGGCTGCTCCACGAAGGGGTGAACTGTGTCCCCAAAGTCTCTTTTTGCTGCCTTCTAATCACAGATGCTGAGACAAATCCTCCCAGGTGCTGGTTTTTCAAAGCACTTAATGCTTTGGCTTTGAAATTCCTCACTTGACAGTTCTGCTTTAATCAGTTTGTGACAAAACAGACAATTGGTGATGGATGCAAAGTGCACTGATAAAGTTAATATCAGGGAACAATGTTTTGAGTGTCAAGCATGTGCATGTGTGTGCACACACATATCCATGTGCTAAGCATTATGGTACATGTCTGACAAGAACTAAAACATCAAAATGTCAGGATACCCCATTAGCTGATATTTTTATTATTCCTACATCCTAAGCTATGAAAAACAGGGTCAGAGAATAAGAAGTGGCAAAAAGAATCAAGATTTGAGGCAGTTCGATTGCACAGCCAGCCTTGATCAATAGGCATGTACACCTGTGTCTAGTTTCAGCTCTGTGTAACCTTGCCATAACCTTGGATAAGCCATTCATCTCTCAAGTTCAGGTTCTTGGTCCAAAGAGGGAAGGGGCACAGGTTGAGTACCTCCAGTGGGAATTCCTGGCAGGCTTGTTCATCCAAGCATTCCTGTTTCAGTTTGAGTAATTGAATCCAGTCTTTGTTTTACCGAAGGCCAAGCTTGTCCAGTGTGTCCATGCCACCAGCCAACAGCATTTGTCCATGCCATGTAACAACTGAGCAACATTTATAGGAATGGGGGGAGGAAAAGATGTCCACAGGTGTTGACAGATGTTCTGCATGGAGGGTCAGGAGCTGGGGCCATCACCTCTGTTTCTAGTGGCCTTCTCTGTCGAGTTAAAATAAATGGCAATTATTTGCAACGAGAGGGATGAAAGTAGAGGGTATTATGCCAAGTGAAATAAGTCAGTCAGAGAAAGACAATTATCATATAATCTCACTCATATGTGGAGTTTAAGAAAAAAAAACAGAATCATGGGGGAATAAAGGAAAAAAATAAAACAAGATGAAGTCAAAGAGGGAGACAAACCAGAAGAGACTTTATAAAAAAAAGGATTTTTATTTACTTATTTGACAAACAGAGATCACAAGTAGGCAGAGAGGCAGGAAGAGAGAGAGAGGATGAAGCAGACTCCCCACGGAGCAGAGAGCCTGATGTGGGGCTCAATCCCAGGACCCTGAGATCATAACCTGAGTTGAAGGCAGAGGCTTTAACACACTGAGCCAGCCAGGTACCCCTCAGAAGAGACTCTTAATCACAGTAAACAAACTGAGGGTTCTTGAAGGGGAGGGGGATGGGTGGATGGGGTAACTGGGTGATGTACATTAAGGAAGGTATGTGATACAGTGAGCACTGGGTGTTATAAAAGACTGATGAATCACTAACCTGTATGTCTGAAACTAGTATTATATGTTAATTAATTGTATTTAGATTAAAATTTTCTTTAAAAATAATTTTAAAATAAAATAAATAACAATCAAATAATGATCAGAGTTATCCAGCAGGGAGTATCAGATCTAGATGTCAGTTAAATTGAAGGGGCTTGCCGAAGTTTAGGAAAGTCACGCTAGGTCATTTTCCTGTGTGGGGAAGTCTTCAGGGGCAGTTCCAAAGACAAAGAATATTAATATTTCTCCTTCCCCCATTCCTCCTAGAGCCAAAGATGTTTCCTCCACTCACCCACTGGCCCTGTGTGTAGGTGTTGCTTTCTCTCTACCAATCAAAAAATCAGTGAGTAACTAGAACTTCACCTTTTCCAATATCCCCCTACCCCCGACCTTTTGTCTTTAATGGCCATGGGCAACAGGGACAAAGACATTTTTTAAAAACTTACAGAGATCTATTATGCTCTACTACCTTGGCCCGCATGGGCCATTGCAAAGGGATTCTGTGAACCGTGTACTCAGATGAATGGTCATTATCTTCAAAAAGACAGGGGCAGTGATAGACACAGGAATCAAAAAACTAAGAGTTAATGGACCATCAGAATAATGAAGTACCAACACATTTTTGTCCTTGGCTTGAATCCTCAAGGTCCAGTGTCTCACAGAATTTTCATTTTGGTCTCATCTGACTCACTTGTCCACCCCTGGGCCAGTTGGCAGTTATACTGAGAACTGGAAATTTTCCTTAGAAGAGAGAAAGAGTATTTGTCAGGTAAAGCAAGGAAATGTCCATTATAGGAAGTTAGGCCTTTTGTCATGGTACTCCATTAGCACCCTCCTGACTGTTAAAGAAAAAAAAAAAATTGTGACACCCATTAAAGACAGTAAGGAAGATTTTATTCAAGGGATGCTACTACGATTGGATTTTATTTTATAGTATGGGAGAGAAATCTGGCTCAGCTCAGACAAATGGAGATTTACAGCTAAAGAGCATGGTGGGGGTCACTGAATGTAAAATTAAGATGGAACATCAAGGGTAAGGATGAAGGGATTCTGGCTAAACCATCTAGACAGTAGTATTGTTGAAGGAAGGCTAGGGTCATAAACTATTGAGATCAGGGGATAAGGAATTTTTTAAAAGACTTATTAATACATTTTAGAGAGAGGGAGCAGGGGTAGGGGTAGAGGGAGAGGGAAAGAGAATTTTAATCAGTCTCTTCACTGAGCATAGACCCTGACGTGAGGCTTAATCTCAGAACCGTGACATCATGACCAGAGCAGAAACCAAGAGTCAAACGTTCAACCAGCTGCATCAACCAGGTGCCCTGGCAATAAGGGATTTGATCAGATATTAAGCGTTATAGATACTGAAGAACCTGGGTGGCTTAGTTGGTTAAATCTCTGGCTTTGGCTTAGGTCATGATCTGATCCCAGGATCAAGCCTGGCATTGGGCTTGCTGCTCAGTGGGGAGTCTGGTTCTCTCTCTCCCTCTGCTATTCCCCCTGCTCAGGCTCTCTCTCTGTCAAAATAAATAAATCTTTTAAAAAAAAAAAAAGAGTGGTAAGATACCAGGGGTGAGAGATAAGGAATTTGATCAGATATCAAGAGTAGGATAGGAGATTGCTGAAAAATGACTAAGCAGTTTTCTTGCTAAAACTGGGCTCAGTGGGTGGAGCCTGAGGTCAAGGCTGGACAGAAAGAGGACTCAGAGGAACTTGACTCCAGTCTGGTCAAGGAGAAAATCTTCATCATCCATGACCATTGTATTTTCTGCAGTCACACATTTTACTAATTCTTTTATCAGACATTCAGTGAACGAGAAACATGAACACAGGAGCAATAATATAACAAATGTTAGCGCTCTAGCAGAGACAAAGGCAGTGTAGGAATCCACCTCATCAGATTTAGAATATGCATGACTCCATGACTGAAACACTACCACTGCTTGACTGTTGAGATTAAGATGTAGTACAGAGGATCAGAGGGAAGGAAGGGAAATCTGAATGGGAGTCATCAGAAAGGGAGACAAACCATGAGGCACCTTTAACTATAGGAAACAAAGTGAAAGATGCTCGTGGGAAGGGAAGTGGGAGATATGGAGTAACTGGGTGATAGGCATTAAGGAGGACACGTGATATGATGAGCACCAAGGGTTATCCACAACTGATGAATTTGAAATCCTCCTCAGACTTCAGCCTCGAGGATTTCTCCAGTCCTTGCTCTCCCACTGTCTTGGTGGGGATCCGCCATGAGTGTTGAACCCAGGAATGAATGAATGATATATACCCCAGATCGCTGGGGCTTTGTCTTGTTTTTCTGAGGTTGGAAAGGCTTGGGAGAGACCCCCTGTATGCAGATACAGAGCTGCATGCAATTGCTTAGATAAACGTGTTCCCCACTTACTTGCTTGGGCATTGAACATTTCGCCCTTAACCTGTGGCTTGAGCAGTTAGGAGGTGACAGTCTGGAGGTGAATCAGAAGATGGCTGAATCCACATGGTGGTGGTCTGGGTTTGGGAGATTTAAATGAAAGACCCAAATTCTTCCAGTGGGGAGTGGTAAACATTTTATCGATGGGAGATGGAAAATAAATGGTCTGGTTAACCTTTCCCTCCCCCTCAGAACCCATTATTTGAAAAAACAAAAAGGGAATTGAAGGGAGAAATCCTCCCACTCCCATTCCCACTCATCTCCATACCCACCTCCTCTTCCAAGAACCTAACAGACACGGTGCCAAGAAGTGTTAGATACCAGCAGTGGTCTGAGATCTCATTCAAGGATCATGGTGAAAGGCATTCAAAGACATTTTGGGGGCACAGGGATCCAATTAAGGGGGACAAGTTTAAGGTTTGCAGGCAAACTTTAAACCCCTAAAAATTAATGGCAGTAGAGAAGATGAGTTTGGGAACTATAGCTTAATGGATACAATGTGTAAAAAGCTTCAGTGAGTCATGGTGGGAAGAGGCCATGAGGGCAGCAAATACAGTCTTAGATGATGTTATTCATAGCACTACAGGCTCTAGATTTCCTGTGGTGGTGTTCTTGGCAAGACCAGCCCGGCCAAAGTGGATACTCACAACCTGGAACAGAGGGTCTTGGAGATCCCAGCACGTGAGGCATGATGAGAGGGTAAAATGATAGGAGGTGTCCTTTGGAAGGACTGTCTCCTTGACTTTAAAAGGGAGAACCCAAATCTGTAGGTGAAGTCTTTTTGGCTACAAAGAGGGCCGAGGACTCCTAAGGTCAAGGTCTCCTCGTCACTTGCAAAGATGTTGAAGAACATATTCAGACATTTCAAAGATGTCCTCATGTCCATCGGTTCCCACTCTGGAATTCTATCAATAAGGTGAGAGTTCCTCTAGTTGAAAAAGAGATCTAAAAAGACGTCCCTTTCTCATGTAATTTCTGTAATATCCAGAACACACCCACCTCCCCCTTCCAGCTCTGTAATGAAGCGACAGCTGGTGCCAATTTGTGGAACTCCTTAAAGGCTATTCTCCCTTCTATAGCTCCGGACCAAGTTCCCATGCTCCCTCACCTGATTTCCTGCACTCACCTCCCACCTGGTGTGTTCACACCTGCAAGTGCCTTTTACCAACCCCTTTGCCAAAAGGCAGCCAGAGTGACCTTTCAAAGACCTATCAGTTCCTGGCATTTGTCTCCATAGAAATCTGCACTGATCTTCTAACAAATTCTCAGTCCTCCAAAGGCACCCATAATCCTCCCATCAGTCTCTTCATACCCCTCCAACTGACTGATGCCTGTTCTGCCCCATCTCTCTGCCCTTCAACCACACTGCCTCCCTCTTCCTGTGGAGACCCCTCATGGTGCCTGCCTCCAAGCACAGGTGATTCCCATTGATGGGAAGACCCTCTTCCTCTCCCCCATCTCCCCACTCCAGTTACTCCCACTTATTCGTGAGCCCACAAGCCCCATGGTACACACTCTCCATGCAGCCTGCTCTCTCTTTTCAAGCACTGGCCTCCGTTTCTAGCTGTGGTTGTGTCATGGATGTCCCTCCCCAGCCAGCCTCCAAGCTCTCCTTCCCTTTAGCTCCAACACCTGACACAGTGCCTGGCACGTAGTAGGCCCTGGCTAGCTTCTAAGAGCCTCACTGAGGGACTGAAAGCATTTTAAAAACGTCACCACGTAGGCTCCAAACTGTAGGTAGAAAAAGCTTTGCCTGGATTGACATTTTAGAGACGTATTCGTCAAGTTGGATGTGTTCACTGACTTTACCTTATAAAATTAAAAAAAAAAAAACAAAGGACCTCTGTATCGCTTCGCATCAAACGAAGGCACGTGTATACTATTAGACCATGTTATGAGCTTAATGGAAGGAGACAAGATGTTTTTCTCTAAGAAAATGTATAAGACTGTTGAGGTCAAGTGGGAGGAAACAGTCCGTTTGTTGGAGCATTGCTAACTTACTCTCTCACAGCCACTAATAAAAATCTGACACAGGGTGAGTCAGAATTGTCTGTCAGAGATGAGTTAGATCTGGCTCATGTTTCTAGAGACATGAAAGCCAGGAACGAAGAAGGAGGCTTTGAAAACCTGGGTTGAGGAGGCGGTGTGGTTCACTGCGATGAGCTAAGTGTCTAGGGCCACCGGCAGACATGCGGGCCTGTGTCCTTCCTTTGTTCTGGGGTCCCTCTTGCACCATGTGGTGAGGCTGGTGGCTGGGAGCAGCTCAGGACAGGACCCGGTGGCATCTTACCTCTCCCACCCTCATGTGGGCTCCAGTGGGCTCCAGTAGATCCCAGGGGACAGCCTGCCTTCCTTGCAAAGCCCAGTAGCACTGGGAGCAGAAACTGGGACCAAAGAGTGAGCACCCTGTTTGACAAGCTGGACCAGCCACCTCTTCTTCAGATGCAGGGGGAGCCCTGGCATGCTGACTCCTCCCTTCTCCCTTTCCCCTTTCCTCTCTTCCTCTCTCTTCCCTTCCCCTCTCTCCTTCCCTGGTGGTGCCCTTTCCCAATGCCCACTTCATCCCTTTTCCTTTCTACATGCCTGTCTTCTAGAGTTTCTTCTCTTTGCTCCCCATTACTTCCCTTCATCCGAATCTCCTCTTTGGTCCCTTTGTCCCTGCTCTCTGCTCCTCCTCCCCTTCCCTGGCCCCTGTTCTGCTCCATCCTGACTGCAGGCAGAGGTGGACTAACATGCTCACTTGCTAGCTCAGCCACCCTCCAGAGAAGTCACTCTTCGGTGGCCACCTTCCTGACCCCCTGGTCCCTTCTCCACTTGTTCACATATTGCTCTGAAGTCTGAGGACAGAGCGGGGCTGCCACAGAATCAGGCCAGAGGAGAAACCAAACCATGTGCCACACTGTCCCCCAGCCCTGCTGCTCTGAGAGCTTTTGGAGTCCTCAACAGGGTTAGGATTTAGGGGCTTCTTCAGAACCGGGAGTGAAAACAACCATAGGGCAAATGAAAAGCTATGGCCCCCACACAAAAATAATAATCTCAAATGAAAACTATGTTAACTCTGAAGCCCCAAAGTCGAAGAATTGCCTTGAATCTGTCACAAGAAAGCACCCAAGGCCTCACTCTCTGGGTTCTGGGTGCCCTGGGAATGGCAGGAGGCTCTGACATGCGCGTGGGTGTGCCAAGGACGGGGGCTAGCCTGCCCGCTGGCGGGTGGGGGGTACCTCCTGCAGCGCTGTCCCAGGCTGGACCCCTTGCGGACAGGGTGTGGCGCGGTGTCCGGGGTTGTCCCAGTGCCCTGGGGTTCGCGGGAGCCTAGGCCCGGACACCCCCGACCCCCGCTAGTGGCCCTCGTTTTCTGCTCCAGGTGAGGGCGCGGCGAGGTGTCACTTTACCTGTGAGCAGAGGGTTCTCCTGAGAAGCCATGGGGCGGGGAGGGGCAGCAGGCAGCAGGAACAGGACAGAGCTGCCTGGGGGGCTGGGCTGGAGCGCAGTAGAGCACAGGCAGCGGCAAGTCCGGTGGGTCCTGCAGTCCCGACTGGGCCACAGCACAACACCCTGGCGCTGCGCGCCCCTCCTCCGCCAGCCCCTCCTGGTCCTCCCAGAGTCTCTGCCAAGTCCTCCGTGAGCTCACTTCCCGTCTTGGCAATTAGCAAAGCCCCTTCTCTGGGCCGCCCCTGACCCGCCCCCGCCCACCTCCCTCCTGAGTCCTCCGGGAGCTCACTTCCTGCTTTGGGAATTAGAAAAAGCCCCTTCTCTGCGCCCCCCCCGCCACCATCCCTCCTGAGGCTGGGCCTGGGCTGGGTTGCAGGGCTAAGCCCTTGCGGTGTGCGAGCCTTGCCAGCGCTGGCGCGCTGGGCAGCCTCCTAGCCTGGCTCCCTGAGCGGGTGTCTGCCCGCGGCCTGGCTGCAAAAGATCATCAGTCCTAACGCCAGCTGCACTCTTGGGTCAGTTTGCTGGCTTCCAGATTGCGCCCAAAGCCAGGAACCAGCTTCCCCAGCACAGGCCTGGGCTGAGATGCCTGCCCTGGATGTGTCTGAGCAGTCTCCTTGTCTCCAGGCAGGGATGGCACTTTGACCTGGATGTTTGGGTTTTTTGTTTGTTTTTTTGGTCATTGGTTATTACATGACCTCCAGGGTAGGTGCTCCACAAAGGGAGTGCAAACAGGTCACCTGATATATAAGCATATGGCCATTCTAGAAAAATAGCTTGGGGTTCCCTCGGAAACGCGGCATTGGTCCTTGCACCATGGTTTAATAGAAAAGGGATTATGCACCAAGTTACTTAAGTGAGCATAGGTTGAAATTGTTTACTGAGAGTAAATATGTAAAATAGTTATATTTTAACTAAATCTATCATCAATCATAAATCTATTACACGAAGGTTACAGGCAATTTAAATGCAAGAGAACTCTCTTCAGGGTTTTAAATAATCCGTGTCTGTCTTGGCACATGAGAATGCAAAGATAGGAAATGGTTTGTAAAAGATCATATAATAGCTTTTACTATATGGTATCAGCAATTTTTCATAAAGGAGCGGCCTCCAGCTAAAAACTCAGCTTTGAAAAATGCAGAAAAGCAGCAAACGTTTCTATGGTTTGTGTCTCCATATTCCTTTATGGCCAGTTTGAACAAATCCACATGCTTTGATTCAAAGGTAATAAATTCCTCTTATTTGGAAAAATGATGTTTATTTTTGTTCTCTCACCCTTCGCAGGTGGTTTCATTTTAGCACACTTCAGAGTTATAATTTCATGCTTATTAAAAACATTTATTATGATCTACATAGATGAATGAAACTTTTATTAAATTATTTGACATAAAATCTGTTATTTTAAAAAATGTATTTCCTTTGAAGGGTTATTTTAGAGCGTTCAGAGAGGATCTAGGAGTGTGGTATTATGCAGTTTTTAAGTAGGTATGAAATGGTTATTTATATGATTGTTTCTTTAAGGCTTATGTATATTGTCCATTATATGCTATAAAATATTTTGAAAGTAAATTTAAGGAATGTTTTACATAGTTTATTTTTTGGAAAAAATTATTGAAATGACTTATGAAAGTCAGTATACTCTCAACATTAATTTATTCTGAAATTTACCAATTGTCTATTGAACCTATTATATGGCAGATATTACTTCAGACTACACTGGTAAATGAAATACTTGGCTTTGTAGAACTTTTATTTTATTTTATTTTTTTTAAATATTTTATTTATTTATTTGACAGAGAGAGAGATCACAAGTAGGCAGAGAGGCAGGCAGAGAGAGAGAGAGAGGAGGAAGCAGGCTCCCTGCTGAGCAGAGAGCCCCATGCGGGACTCGATCCCAGGACCCTGAGATCATGACCTGAAGCCGAAGGCAGCGGCCTAACCCACTGAGCCACCCAGGCGCCCTAGAACTTTTATTTTAATGGGTGAGACAATTAAAAGCTATAAACCTTAATAAAAATTGCATAGTGCATTCAAAAATGATGAGTACAATGGGGAAAAAGAAAAATTCGATCAGGGTGAGAAAAATCAAGGTTGCTAGGCAGGGGATGGGGAGCTAAAAGTTTCAATAGGAAGATCAGGGTAGTTACAATGAAGCTGACAATTGAACAAAGGTATGGAAAGGTGATGAATTTGCCCAGAACTATCAGCAATAAGGTCACTCCAGACAAAGGAATTGGCTATCTTGAAGGCCATAAGGTTGGATCATGCATGGCATATCTGAGGAATAGCAAGGAGGCCACTGTGAGTGACTGAAGAGTAGCAGGGAAAGAGGTCACCGAGGTTAAATGAGTGGCTAGATCATGTGAAAGCTTAGAAGTCATTGTAAAACTCTGGCTTTTATATTTGGAAACTTACTGTGTGATAGAATTTCTGCTAATAACTGAGAGTTCAAATGTCCATAAAATTTCAAGGATTCTTATTCTAGTAAGACAGAATAAAGAAAAAGAGTTCATATTTTCACATGGTGTAACAAATGCTCGGAGATCCAAGTGTAGGAAGCTATGGGAGCACAGAAGAAGGCACTAAAATCACACCAAAATATTTGATGACTGTGACTATATATACATTTGTATTTTCTAGATTTTTTATAGTCATGGAATCACACAGTATATACTATTCATGGCCTGGCTTTTCTTTTCTCAGCATCATTACTTTGAGAATCTCCAATTGTAAATAGTTCATTTTGATGTTGAATAGTAATCTCTTTAATGAATAGATCATAATTTGTCTTTTCTCTATTGATGGACATTGATGAACAACATTTCCACTGTTTTCAATTCTAAAAGCTGCTATGAAATTCACATACAAGTCCTTGTATGAACATAGGGTATGTTTCTCTTGGTTAAATGCCTAGAAGTAAAATGGCTATTTGTGTAACTGCAACATATTTTGCATTTAAAAAAATTTTCAAACTATTTTCCAAAGTGGTGGTATCATGATATATGCCAACAACAGTTTAGATTTTTTGTTGCTTCCCAATCTAGCTCAGACGAAGTACAATTAGCCTTTATAATTTTAGCCATTCTAATAGATATGTAAGCATGCCTCATTAGGATTTTAATTTGTATTTCTTTAATGTCTAAATGTTGAGAAATTTGTCATGTGCTTATAAGCCATCCATATCCTTTTGGTGACATGTCTCTTCCATTATTTCCTTCACATGTAAAATTGGATACTCTGTTTGGTTATTAGTAAGGTTTTTTATTTTTTTTTCATTTTTTAATAATCAGAGTAGATGTCCATTATCAGATATAGTATTTGCAAATCCCTTCTCCATCTTTACGGTTTCTCAATGGAGCTTTGATAGCTGTGTCTTTCAAGAAATATGCTACTTCTTTCCTGGTACACGGAGGTATGACTAGGACATTATCAATGTTGACCTTTGCAAACAAAATCATGGCTTAAGATATATGTAGTCTGCAGTTGTTGGGAGTGTTCACCATCCTTGCCTCTAACTCACCTCTCACTGCCCACACATTCAGATATAGGGGAATATTGATTGACAAAATATTAATTGCCAAATACCACTAGTTGGAGAATAAGAAAAATGCAGGCACCTGATTATATAATATTACTTAAATAAAATATGTTTTTATAAGTGCTATTGGAAGTAAATTCCTCAATACTTTAATCACACAGAATGATGGAATCCTCGATTTTTTTTCTTGTATTTACTAAGAAAATGATCATGCCTCAAGTATATTAAAATGGAATAGGGAAAATTAAAAATTGTTTTAAGTTGATTTGCGTGTGTTGTGCGTATGTGAGAGAGAAAGTGAGAGAAAAAGAGAAAGAGAGAAAAAGAGAACGGGAAAGACAGAGAGGTGGCTGCAGTGAATTGATGAGTTGCAGGATAGATTTTAAAGTTTTGTCTTTTGCTTTCTACATTCCCTTTTCCTTAGGTTCAAGAGAACAATCAGTAGTATCTCAGATGCCTGCTGCTAACATCAGCAGAAAGAGTTAGAGGTTCCCAGAAAATTAAAGATGAGATATAGTTTTCCTGACATAAGAAAAGTCATTTTTTGTCCCCAGCTATTTTCAATGATCTATACCCCACCTGTGTACTTGCCCAAGCACACTTCTTCCAAAACTTCCTGGGAGGTTCTTACAAAGAAATGCAAAAACCTCACTAGTTAAGGATTTTGAGGGAACAAGGCAATGGGAAAACTAACAGTCACCACCAGACCAGGAAATAGCCTAAGCTATTGAGACAATAAATCAGTGGTAAAACTCCTAGTGCTATTTCAAAAGTAATCAAGGCCTTGCATTCCTTGTCCCAGAAAATGAGTCCAAGACCCCATCTACTTTATATCTGCTCTTGAAGCCTGCAGAGTCCCTTTCCCTTGTCCAACAGTTACCTCTGCTTTATTCTAACGTTGAAGTTTCTGCCCTCGGTGGAATACAAGCTTCATTCAGGTGAACATGCAATACATATTGCACAAATACATATGTGGATGTGCATGCATCCACAACCTTATGACCAACCATACACGGGATAATAAAACTCTCCCTTCTGAGTATTCATCTTAAATACGAAATAAAAATCTCTCTCTCCTGTTCAAACAGTCAAGGCCTTGGAACTTATTCCCTGTGATCTCCTTGTATGTTGTAAACAAAGATTCCTTTGTTTGACAACTCCACCTGTTTCTGTGATTCACCAAAGACTGACCTCAGTTAGTTCAGTTACTGTAATGGCTTTCACTACTCTGATTCTACCTCTGCAAGTCTCCAAATTTAACTATTTTTTCCTCCCAATTCCGCATATTCTTGGCTTTAAACAGCAACTCTGAAGAGATGATTTGCTTGTTTAAAAAAAAATCAAGAAAAGGGAGTAGTAGTAAACATTGTAACTTTGAACTTCCTGCCCTAAGGGGCTCTCCTGTTGTTTCTCTTTGACTTCCTGGACTGAAATGATAGAAATTTGGCAATACATCACTCCCCAATCCAGATAACTGACAGAACAGTTTAGACTCTTAGAAAAATATTAGTTTAAAAGATCACATAATTAAATACTTAAGCATGTAGTGTAATGGAGTGGTTTTCAAGAAATATATTTTGGTCATCTGAATATTTAGTTTTCAACCATGGCTACTGACTCACAGCTCCTAAAACTCTTGGAATTTTTTGTGATAAGGGTGAGAGAGGTGTGTTTTGTTATGTTAATAAAGTGACCTTCAGACCTCACTCAAGCCAAGGGCTGTTTGCCTTAAGGACCAACCACTTGGTGAAAGCCTTCATAACTTTTTGCCCAACATGCCTCCCCTTCCTCCCAATTCAGGATTATCTGGGGAGGGAAGAGGAGCTGGAGATTAGATCAGCAAATGACAATGATTTAGTCAGTCATGACTATGTCACGAAGCTTCCACAGAAAACCTGAAAGGACTGGGTTCAGAAAGCTTTTAGTTTGTGAAATGTATGAAAAGGCAGGAAGAGTGGCAGTCTTCCAGAAGGTAATAGAAGCTCTGTGCCCATTCTCCATACCTTGCCCTGTGCACTTCTTTATCTATCTATTGACTTAAATCTTCTATTATATCTTTTAATAAGCTGGCAAACATAAAGTAAGTATTTTTCTGAGTTTTGTGAGTCCCTGTAACAAATTAAAAGAACGTAAGAAGTAGGCCACTGGGACCTCCAACCTGTAGTTGCTCAGTCACAAGCACAGGTAATAACCTAGGGCCTACAGTGAGACTGGCATCTGAGGTGGGGTTGGAGATAGTCTTGGAGGACTGATCCCTTAACTGATAAAATCTTACACTATGTTCAGGTAGATAGTGTCAGAATTTAGTTGAATTCTTGGAGATCCTGCTGTTTTCTGAAAATTATTTGGCATTGTTGGTATGATGTCCTAAAACCCAAAAAGATATAGCTACCTCAAAATAAGAATAAGGTTGACAGCTTATATATAATAAGTGAGTATATCAGGGATTTAAAATATACCCAATAAATAATGTAAGGAAATAAGGAAAGATTTTGAAATAAAAACAAGAATAAGAACCTAGTGGTGCTAATAGATTAAATATATGTAATCTAGTTGAATTAAGAATACAATGGATAGAATACGTAATGGATCCAATAGAGATAAGAAGTCACTTAAGGATATAGTCATCTGGATACCAGCAAAGCCTTAAAATTATCAATATAAAAGAGGTGTAAGATGTAGGTGATGTGTGTGGAACAAAAGCTAGAGAAAAAATTAGATTTCCTTACTACTCATAGCCTGTTGACAAGTCCTTGAAGTTCCTCTGGGGACTCAGCTGCTTCCATGTGGACACATCCACTCAGGGCAAAAAGCATTCTTAGTCCACCCCCCAGGATACTGAAAATCTACTTTCACATGTAAAAATTACTTTGGAAACTTCTTTATCTCTACTCCCCACCCCTGCCCTCAAGATATACATTGGCAATCATCTCCCAAGCATATACCCACTGATACACGTCAGAAGAGTCTCTTCCCTGAGTTTTTACCAAATAGTAATAAATGACCTTTCCCTAACAATAGCTAGCCCCCTAGAGGTCTGGAAACCTTGTTTATAAAATACCTTGGAGGCTTGTGCTATCCCTCAGCTCCTCCCAAATTGAAAGTATATAATCAGCCACTCTTCATGACCCTCTCTCTCTACTCCAAATAAATAAATAAATATTTTTTAAATAAAATAAAAATAAATGACTTTTTTTAAATGAAAGAAGAAAAAGGAAGGAAATATTTGAATATTAATGTACATCTATTTCTCAAGCATAAAATAGTCAAGACACTGGATTAAAACTTACATACAAGAAAAGAAAGAAAATATTCATAACTATAGTTGACACTATGAATCCCAAACTAGGGCATACATACCAAAGACAAAAAAAACACAAAATCATAAGTGTTAGAGAGAAAAAAAAATAATTCATTAATAAAGAAACAAGAATCAGACTGACAGAAATTTTTTAAATAACATCAGATATAAAAAAGAATGAGGTAATAGCTTTATTATCTTGAAAAAAATAATCACAAATGTAAACATTTAGATCCTTATAAAATGTCATTGGAATAGGAAGGCATAATAAAAAAAAATATTTTCAGGAATACAGACCACAGATAATTTTCCTTAATTTGTGTAGGCAGCACTTAAATACTAATATTATTTTAACAGTTAAAATGTACTCTATGACCTATGGGGTGGGGGAAAAGAGGATGACCAAGTCATCTTGAAATAATTCAGTTTTATGAAAAAAGTAAAAAGATCGAAAAAAAGACTTGAAGAAAAGAGAGATAAAACATATGCATAATAAAAATAAATAAATAAATAAACAACTGGAGTGCCTGGGTGACTTAGTCGGTTCAAGTGTCTGCCTTCAGCTCAGGTGATGATCCCAGGGTCCTGGTATTGAGCCTGCATCAGGCTCCCTGCTCAGTGGAGAGTCTGCTTCTCCCTCCCATTGAGAAAAAAAATTTGACTTATTTATTTGAGAGAGATAATCTCTAAATTTTACTTATTTATTTGAGAGAGAGTGAGAAAAGAAAAACATGCACACAGCAGGGGGAATAACAGAGGGAGAGGGAGAAGCACCCCACTGAGCAGGGAACCCCCTGTGGGGCTCTATCCCAGGACCCGGGTATTATGACCTGAGCTATAGGTAGACACTTAACTGACTGAACCACTCAGATACCCCAATGAATACAATCTTTAAAAATAATAATAATAATAAAAAATAATATTTCAGATAGTATGATTTTTTTAATGTAAGACTTGGTATAAAAACAGGATGACATACTTGTCTAATTATAGCAAAAGACTTTGATAAGTTTAGATGCAGTAGTACATAAAAAATTTAACTTCTTTCATTAACTGATAATTTAATTAGATTAAATTAAGAGACATCAAAATTTAGAGAATCTAATAGTCCTGATCTATTAATAAATGTAGCCATCCTGACCCCAAAACCATAGTCTTCAGTAAGTATATAAGCATAAGTTGAACATTTACACAAACAGGCCATTATTTAGGTCAGAAGTATATGCCAATAAATTCCTAGAGTTAAATATCAGGTTATATTTTTCAAGAATGAGGCAATAAAATTAGAAAACAATGACCAAAATATTAAATTCATATAATTGGAAGTTAACTTCATACCTAAAATGAAATAATACAGCTAATTCAGAAATTTTAAGAATTACAGTACTTTGGTAATATCAACTCTCAAAATGAGTAACGGACAGGTGGGGCTAGGGAGGAAGAGATCCATAGGGAACTTTGTGAACAGGCTCTCAGAAATCCCCAAAATGTGGTGTGGGAAAACCAGAGTAAAGAGATAAATTGGGCCACCCTACCCCAGGGAAGAGCACCCTGATCTAGGCCTGTGGGATGGAGGACCACCCTGCCCTAGGTGTATGGGGTGGGTCATGTGGGGTGGGTGTCTCTATGAAAAACACCTGTAACCAAAAAAGAATAATCAGACCCTAAAAAGGAGGTAAGCCATTGCAGCAGTTATTGATAGAGATGTTAAAAGGATTAAAGTTGCCTGGTTACCTTTTTATAAAAAATAAACCCTGAAGGCACTCATTGTTAACTGTGTGGGGACCCCTCTTAGTTGTGAGAGCTTTTTCTATATATTCACTTGATAAACTTCTGTCACTTACTCACTCTCCATTGCCCACGAGATTCCTTCTTTGACTCCAAGAGACAAGAACCTAGCTCTCCCACATCATTCCCTAGAGTTAAGTATCAGGCTATATTTTCCAATGATAAGGCAATAAAACTAGAATAGAATGACCAAAATATTAAGTCCATGTAATCCTGGAAGTTAACTTTATACCTAAAAAGAAATAATACAGCTAATTCAGAAATATTTAGAATTACTGTACTATGGTAATATCATTTGTGAAACAAGTGACAATAATTAAAGGTATGAAGGAAATCTAAAGGTTTAATTGTATTAATTCAAAAGAAAAACAAAACAATACAACAAAAACACCAAAGCATAAAACAACAAATCAAAACAAAAAGAATATAAAGGCAAAACCTAAGAACAACAGCAGTAATAACAAAATCTTATAGAAACAAACAAATTTTTGGAATAGATTAATAAGAAAGATTTCACCAATGAGTACTGGTCAGAAATACTCAGAGATGATGAAGATAAAATAAAATACTAAATGAAATGTATAAAAACTAAATTATAGACCTAAGAGACTGATTAAAAATGCTTCTAGAAAAGGAGTCTAATTTGAAGACAATAAAATTAATAGCACCATAGAGAAAACTGTATTTGTGACATAGGGGATCAATTAGAGATGATAAAGTATTTCCTTAAATATCAAAGATAACAATTAGACTCAATGGCTCAGTCAGCTAAGCCTCTGCCTTCACCTCAGATCATGATCCCAAGGCCCTGAGACTGAGCTTGACTCCCTGCTTGGTGGGGAACATGCTTCTTCTTTTCCCTCTCCCTCTGCAGCTTCCCCTGCTGGCACTTGTTCTCTCTCTCTCTCTCTCAATAAATAAAATATTAAAAGTTAAAAAAATTAAGAAATAAGCATCAAAGATTAATCCATAATGTAAAAATATTTATTAAAGTGATTAATTAATTTATATTAAAATTAAATATTTCCTTGCAATTAAGTGCAGTGTGGAGAAAAAGTTAATAGACAACTGACATAGGAATGAACAATACTTAAAATATTTAAAACTGACAAGGAATTATTAGATTTAGACTCCATGATGATCTCTATGTATGTGCATTTAAAACACCTTAAAATACTTTGTAGGAATGTGCTACAGGAAATTAAAGAGGGAGGGAGATAAAGGGGGAAAAAATAGCTCAACTTGAAATGACTAGTTGGTTGCCACTGTGTTTTATTTACATTTTCCACCACTTTTTTGGTCAATGAAATTATTTTACATGTATCTATTATTATCTTGTAGGACATGTTACACTAATATCATTATTAATGAAGTTGAGAATAAGAATATGATGCCTCATTTCATCATAATTGTTAAAAATGATCCCTCAGCTGGTAAATGCAGGAAGCCAGAAACGGAAATAATAATTAGCACCAGTTCAAAAGCTTGTCCACCTGGAACCTGTAAGAAAATCCAACTAGATCCTGAAAATAATGAGTGATCTGAGGAAACTGGACAGGGATATAGATTTCCAGATGCTTTTTACTTATAATGGCAATAGCAACTTAGACAAGGTAATGGAAAAAAATCTATTAATTGGCAGTTGGAAAATTATTAAAAAATATAAACCATAAGCCAATGAGCTTGGGAAAATTATGAAGAATCTACATAAACATAAAAAGAAACAATATATATTTGCCAAGGAACATTCACATTTTAAAAAATAAGTTGAAAGGGGAACAATATGCCATAATACATGTATCAATGTTTTTCATGGAAGTTTAGTATAAAAAATAAACATTTTAAATAATTTATTTGGAAATTGATATCACATATCTGAAAAACTTGGAAGAAGAAATGGATAACCATGACTAAACAAATGTAGCAGAAAAATGATTTACAATAATAGATAAAAGCTATTCAAAAATGCAGTGAATATTGGCCAAAGCTTAGAAAAATCGATAAAATATAAAATGTAAAATGAATTCAGGAATGAAAAATAGAATCCCATTAAATCTAATTTGGAAAGAACTAATAATTTTTTTTTTTGGCCTGAATCTGCTCTGCCTTTCATTAGGTGGGACACTGACCAAGCCCACTCAGCTCCTCTCTCATGCCCAGTAATAGAAAAGTCAGGGACATTAATTACTTCTGTGATGAATTTTAACCACTGTGGATAGGATGCAGAAGCCAGTGGGTTAAACAGATTCTTTCTTGTTTCAGGAAAAGAATTCTGAGATGTATTCTGTGCATTAGGATTGATGCTCAGTTGTCCACAATCATAATCCACTCAGTCTGAACTCATATATGTTTCTCCTGGACCACTTAGCTCTTCTCATTCTCTCCTCTTCCACGTGATCAAATTCCAAAATAATTATTTAGGTTGTGTATGCAAGTCCTGATTTTGAAGGGAAACTCAGTTACAGAAAGAGATGAGAATAAAGATACAGGAAAAAAAATGGTGCACTTGGGTGACTCAATTAGATAAGCATCTGACACTAGATTTCAGCTCAGGTTGTTATCTCAGGGCGATGAGATGAAGCCCCTACAGGCTCTGTGCTAGGCAAGGAGGTTGCTTAAGATTCTCTCTTCTTATCCCTTTCCTTCCCCCCCTCACCTCCCATGCTGTCTTTCTCTTAAATAATAAGCACTGCTGAACTATCTTAGATTCTGTACCTTCTCTCCAGCCATGAACCTATCACTGTCTCTAACTCTTGAAAACTTCATTAGACAAATTAATGTGGTGAAGGAAGCAATATGAGAAAGCCTATTAATCTGATGAGCATGGAACTGAACAAACCCTATAGATACTTTCCCTTTGGTTTCTAGCCTATCAATACCTACAGTGAGTCACATACACTCAAGATTATTGTTTTTATTGTATACTTCATATATTCATTAATTTTTGACTCATTATCATTTTGTTGAAGTGTTAAACTATGGTAATAAACAAACTTTTAAGTAACTTTTCTTCCTATGATACAAATATAACTTGCACTTGAGCTTTAGCTAATTTTATGTTCTAAAATTGCCAAAACAAAATGATCAAGGTTTCTAGATTATTTACTGTATTTTCTACTATATAATATTGTTCTATCTCTTCTGTATAAAGAAAATGAATGCTTGCGGCTCTTGGGTGGCTCAGTGCGTTAAAGCCTCTGCCTTCTGCTCAGGTCATGATCCCAGAGTCCTGGGATAGAGCCCCACATCAGGCTCTCTGCTCAGCAGGGACCCTGCTTCCCTTCCTTTCTCTCTGCCTGCCTCTCTGTCTACTTGTGATCTCTGTCTGTCAAATAAATAAACAAAATCTTTTTAAAAAAAGCAAATGAATGCTTGATAACTAAATGAATGCTTTACTGAACAAATTAAATATGGCAATAGCATTTTATTTTATCATGCTTTACATATTAAACTATAATATTATATCACTAGTCTACAAATAATCTACTCACATAGTGATTTGGAAGCTTTTAGCAAAGGAATTCTTCCTCCTGATTGTAGTATAAAAGCCACAGAAATATACAGAAGACTCCTAGGATAGAAAGTTAAATCCAGTTACCCGTGATGCCTTGAGTAGGACCTGACCTATGTATGCCCTGGGATGCACTAGTAACTGTTACATGTGATAGGATTATATTTAATATCTAGAGTTTCATTTACTTCACAAAGGAGATATAAATTTGAGAATAAAATATTTGATGAATCTATAAAGTCTATATCTATTTGGAACCAATGTGGTAGAATTAAGATGTTAATTTGAAAAAAAATTTCATTGAACACATACACATATTCAATTGTTTTTATATATATATAAACAGCATTATTTATTTATGTAAATAAATGCATTGTCAGTAAAATCCATTTACTTATCAATCATAAGGGTAATTTTAAGTACTAAGAATAAGAAATATGTGAAAAGATAAGTGTTCAAAAGTGCAGTTTGTGGTAATTAATACAATATGATAGGCTCATAAAATAGATATATTACTTGAACTTAAAAGCTTCTATAATTAAGCGATGACCACTTGAAATTTGTAATTAGTCTTGCTGCAGTTTTTTCCTTGCACTTATTGCCCTTCCCCAGAAGTTCATTAAGAATTTCTGTGAATGTCCTTATGTTTAATCTCATTCATAGATTCCACTGCTGCTCACAAAACAAAGCCAAAAAGAGAGGTAACTCTATGTGGCACTCCATCCACAAGCAATACATTCATAAATAATTAAAAAGCTCTCTACTTCATTTGTTACCCATTCAGCTGATAATTTAAATGAGTAACTGAGGCCATTTTACCAGCACTTTTAATAGAATGCGACTCAGAAACTTCACAGTGTTATTTAAGAAGAAATGCTCATGTGTTAAGGTCTTTATTTTTTTTAAATCAACAAAATAATTTTCAAATATTAAAAGCAAATGTCTCCTTTTCCTCCAAGTTTCCTTGCTATGTCAAACTTATAAATAAATACATTACAACCGTATTTTGAGTAGTAGATAAAAACAAATGTTTTGAAACTGTCTGTGGGTTGAGTATCTGGGTTAACTTGTATAAATATCTGAACTCAATGTATTTAGACTTTATTAGATGGTTTTTTTAGACTATTTAAAAATACATGCTCAGGTAATGACAACATTATTTTATTCATTTTAATAAATGAATTATTTTATTTAATTATGTTTAGATATTTATTTATTAAATTAATGATTTAATATTTAACAATCTAAATTTGAAATATTTAAAATTCTAAAAAATATTTATTTAATTAAATTGATATATTTAATATAAATATTCAATAAATTATTTAATCATTATTATAATTATGCAATACATTATGTATTGTGTAATAATTGCATTTTAATAAATAAATAAATGTATTATTTACATTATTTTATTTTACTTTATTTTATTTAGTTGACAAAGAGAGGGAGAACGCAAGCAAAGGGAGTTGCAGGCAGAGGGAGAGGGAGAAGTAGGCTCCCAGCTGAGCAGAAAGTTCAACCTGGGGTTCCATCCCACGACCCTGGGATCACCACCTGAGTCGAAGGCAGATGCTTCACTGACTGAGCCATCCAGATGCCCTAGGCTTTGTATTCTTCGCTTCTAAATATTGATGCTGCTTCATCTCTGGAGTTAGTAAATTGATGTTGAGAATTCATATCAAAGAATTGAGAGTAGCTCTTAAACAGAAACATGTAATTTAGGGGAAAAAAAGAACAGAAGGAAAAGAAAGGCCAAAAGTCAAAAGCACATTAATATAAAATTTAATTAGATAAATTAAGCTGATATTCCTGAAGGGGTCTAATAAAAGGGCTGCAAAGAGCTTATAGGATTAGGAAAATTGTCCACTCCAGGTCATTTCATAGTTTTAAACTATTCCTTATTAATAAATATACTTAGTTCCAGAAACACAACCACATAAGGACATTTCCAACAAGTTTCCTCTAACAGCATTTACAAATTAGACGTTCAAACAATGTACTTCGTAACATGTTGCATCTGTATCTTAAAGTATAAACACTTTCTGTGACACATTTTCTAACAATTAAAATTAATATATATATATATACATATTATATATATATATATCTTACCCTAAATGGAAAAAATATATATATATATAGAAACTTTATCCCTAAATGAAACCTTTCTTTGTTTATTAGCTGAAATAGGTAAATTAGCAACAACAACAACAACAAACAGCTAATTTACCTTTTAATTCATTGCTATTTTCTAAAAATTCCTATTTTATTTTTTCTCGTCTGTCATAATAACTTTCTAAATCTCCTGCCTTATTCAATGTTTTTCTTTTAGTGGAAATCTCTATTTCATATTTATTTTCTCTTCCTCCACTCTTTGCTCTAATAATTCAATATATTATTAGATTTTCTGTTTTTCTCTTTATCCAGATATATCTTTTCTTTCTTTCTTTCTTTTTTAAATAATTTGATTTGCTGGCATTTTACATCAGTACATGCTTTCTTTTTTTTTTTTTTTTTTTTTTTAAGTTTCAGGGGTTGAATTTAATGACTCATCAATTGCATAAAATACATAGTTCTCATTACATCAAATGCCTCCTTAAAGCCCATCACCCAGTTACCCCCACCCCTCCACTGACCTCCCCTCCAGCAAAACCTGTTTGTGTTCTAGAGTTCAGCATCTCTTATGGTTTGCTTCCTTCTCTATTTTAATCTTATTTTATTTTTCCTTCTCTTTCCCTATGTTTATCAGTTTTGTTTCTTTTTTTTTTTTTTATAAATTTATTTTTTATTTTCAGCATAACAGTATTCATTATTTTTCACCACACCCAGTGCTCCATGCAATTCGTGCCCTTTATAATACCCACCACCTAGTACCCCAACCTCTCACCCCCCACCCCTTCAAAACCCTCAGATTGTTTTTCAGAGTCCATAGTCTCTCATGGTTCACCTCCCCTTCCAATTTCCCCCAACTCCCTTCTCCTCTCTAACTCCCCATGTCCTCCATGCTATTTGTTATGCTCCACAAATAAGTGAAACCATATGATAATTGACTCTCTCTGCTTGACTTATTTCACTCAGCATAATAATCTCTTCCAGTCCCGTCCATGTTGCTACAAAAGTTGGGTATTGGTCCTTTCTTTTTTTTTTTTTTTTTTTTTTTTATAAACATATATTTTTATCCCCAGGGGTACAGGTCTGTGAATCACCAGGTTTACACACTTCACAGCACTCACCAAAGCACATACCCTCCCCAATGTCCATAATCCCACCCCCTTCTCCCAAACCCCCTCCCCCCAGCAACCCTCAGTTTGTTTTGTGAGATTAAGAGTCACTTATGGTTTGTCTCCCTCCCAATCCCATCTTGTTTCATTTATTCTTCTCCTACCCACTTAAGCCTCCATGTTGCATCACCACTTCCTCATATCAGGGAGATCATATGATAGTTGTCTTTCTCTGCTTGACTTATTTCGCTAAGCATGATACGCTCTAGTTCCATCCATGTTGTCGCAAATGGCAAGATTTCATTTCTTTTGATGGCTGCATAGTATTCCATTGTGTATATATACCACATCTTCTTGATCCATTCATCTGTGGATGGACATCTAGGTTCTTTCCATAGTTTGGCTATTGTGGACATTGCTGCTATAAACATTCGGGTGCATGTGCCCCTTTGGATCACTACATTTGTATCTTTAGGGTAAATACCCAATAGTGCAATTGCTGGGTCATAGGGCAGTTCTATTTTCAACATTCTGAGGAACCTCCATGTTGTTTTCCAGAGTGGCTGCACCAGCTTGCATTCCCACCAACAGTGTAGGAGGGTTCCCCTTTCTCCACATCCTCGCCAGCATCTGTCATTTCCTGACTTGTTGATTTTAGCCATTCTGACTGGTGTGAGGTGATATCTCATTGTGGTTTTGATTTGTATTTCCCTGATGCCGAGTGATATGGAGCACTTTTTCATGTGTCTGTTGGCCATCTGGATGTCTTCTTTGCAGAAATGTCTGTTCATGTCCTCTGCCCATTTCTTGATTGGATTATTTGTTCTTTGGGTGTTGAGTTTGCTAAGTTCTTTATAGATTCTGGACACTAGTCCTTTATCTGATATGCCGTTTGCAAATATCTTCTCCCATTCTGTCAGTTGTCTTTTGATTTTGTTAACTGTTTCCTTTGCTGTGCAAAAGCTTTTGATCTTGATGAAATCCCAATAGTTCATTTTTGCCCTTGCTTCCCTTGCCTTTTGCGTTGTTCCTAGGAAGATGTTGCTGCGGCAGAGGTCGAAGAGGTTGCTGCCTGTGTTCTCCTCAAGGATTTTGATGGATTCCTTTCGCACATTGAGGTCCTTCATCCATTTTGAGTCTATTTTTGTGTGTGGTGTAAGGAAATGGTCCAATTTCATTTTTCTGCATGTGGCTGTCCAATTTTCCCAGCACCATTTATTGAAGAGGCTGTCTTTTTTCCATTGGACATTCTTTCCTGCTTTGTCGAAGATGAGTTGACCATAGATTTGAGGGTCTATTTCTGGGCTCTCTATTCTGTTCCATTGATCTATGTGTCTGTTTTTGTGCCAGTACCATGCTGTCTTGATGATGACAGCTTTGTAATAGAGCTTGAAGTCCGGAATTGTGATGCCACCAATGTTGGCTTTCTTTTTCAATATCCCTTTGGCTATTCGAGGTCTTTTCTGGTTCCATATAAATTTTAGCATTATTTGTTCCATTTCTTTGAAAAAGATGGATGGTACTTTGATAGGAATTGCATTAAATGTGTAGATTGCTTTAGGTAGCATAGACATTTTCACAATATTTATTCTTCCAATCCAGGAGCATGGAACATTTTTCCATTTCTTTGTGTCTTCCTCAATTTCTTTCATGAGTACTTTATAGTTTTCTGAGTATAGATTCTGTGTCTCTTTGGTTAGGTTTATTCCTAGGTATCTTATGGTTTTGGATGCAATGGTAAATGGGATTGACTCCTTAATATCTCTTTCTTCTGTCTTGCTGTTGGTGTAGAGAAATGCAACTGATTTCTGTGCATTGATTTTATATCCTGACACTTTACTGAATTCCTGTATAAGTTCTAGCAGTTTTGGAGTGGAGTCTTTTGGGTTTTCCACATATAGTATCATATCATCTGCGAAGAGTGATAATTTGACTTCTTCTTTGCCGATTTGGATGCCTTTAATTTCCTTTTGTTGTCTGATTGCTGAGGCTAGGACCTCTAGTACTATGTTGAATAGCAGTGGTGATAATGGACATCCCTGCCGTGTTCCTGACCTTAGTGGAAAAGCTTTCAGTTTTTCTCCATTGAGAATGATATTTGCGGTGGGTTTTTCATAGATGGTTTTGATGATATTGAGGTATGTGCCCTCTATCCCTACACTTTGAAGAGTTTTGATCAGGAAGGGATGTTGTACTTTGTCAAATGCTTTTTCAGCATCTATTGAAAGTATCATATGGTTCTTGTTCTTTCTTTTATTGATGTGTTGTATCACATTGACTGATTTGCGGATGTTGAACCAACCTTGCAGCCCTGGAATAAATCCCACTTGGTCGTGGTGAATAATCTTTTTAATGTACTGTTGAATCCTATTGGCTAGTATTTTGTTGAGTATTTTCGCATCTGTGTTCATCAAGGATATCGGTCTATAGCTCTCTTTTTTGGTGGGATCCTTGTCTGGTTTTGGGATCAAGGTGATGCTGGCCTCATAAAATGAGTTTGGAAGTTTTCCTTCCATTTCTATTTTTTGGAACAGTTTCAAGAGAATAGGAATTAGTTCTTCTTTAAATGTTTGGTAGAATTCCCCCGGGAAGCCATCTGGCCCTGGGCTTTTGTTTGTTTGGAGATTTTTAATGACTGTTTCAATCTCCTTACTGGTTATGGGTCTGTTCAGGCTTTCTATTTCTTCCTGGTTCAGTTGTGGTAGTTTATATGTTTCTAGGAATGCATCCATTTCTTCCAGATTGTCAAATTTATTGCCGTAGAGTTGCTCATAGTATGTTCTTATAATAGTTTGTATTTCTTTGGTGTTAGTTGTGATCTCTCCTCTTTCATTCATGATTTTATTTATTTGGGTCCTTTCTCTTTTCTTTTTGATAAGTCGGGGCAGGGGTTTATCAATTTTATTAATTCTTTCAAAGAACCAGCTCCTACTTTCGTTGATTTTTTCTATTGTTTTTTTGGTTTCTATTTCATTGATTTCTGCTCTGATCTTTATGATTTCTCTTCTCCTGCTGGGCTTAGGGTTTCTCTCTTGTTCTTTCTCCAGCTCCTTTAGGTGTAGGGTTAGGTTGTGTACCTGAGACCTTTCTTGTTTCTTGAGAAAGGCTTGTACCGCTATATATTTTCCTCTCAGGACTGCCTTTATTGTGTCCCACAGATTTTGAACCGTTGTATTTTCATTATCATTTGTTTCCATGATTTTTTTCAATTCTTCTTTAATTTCCTGGTTGACCCATTCATTCTTTAGAAGGATACTGTTTAGTCTCCATGTATTTGGGTTCTTTCCAAACTTCCTTTTGTGGTTGAGTTCTAGCTTTAGAGCATTGTGGTCTGAAAATATGCAGGGAATGATCCCAATCTTTTGATACCGGTTGAGTCCTGATTTAGGACCGAGGATGTGATCTATTCTGGAGAATGTTCCATGTGCACTAGAGAAGAATGTGTATTCTGTTGCTTTGGGATGAAATATTCTGAATATATCTGTGATGTCCATCTGGTCCAGTGTGTCGTTTAAGGCCTTTATTTCCTTGCTGATCTTTTGCTTGGATGACCTGTCCATTTCAGTGAGGGGAGTGTTAAAGTCCCCTACTATTATTGTATTGTTGTTGATGTGTTTCTTTGATTTTGTTATTAATTGGTTTATATAGTTGGCTGCTCCCACGTTGGGGGCATAGATATTTAAAATTGTTAAATCTTCTTGTTGGACAGACCCTTTGAGTATGATATAGTGTCCTTCCTCATCTCTTATTATAGTCTTTGGCTTAAAATCTAATTGATCTGATATAAGGATTGCCACTCCTGCTTTCTTCTGATGTCCATTAGCATGGTAAATTCTTTTCCACCCCCTCACTTTAAATTTGGAGGTGTCTTCGGGCTTAAAATGAGTTTCTTGGAGGCAACATATAGATGGGTTTTGTTTTTTTATCCATTCTGATACCCTGTGTCTTTTGACAGGGGCATTTAGCCCATTCACATTCAGGGTAACTATTGAGAGATATGAATTTAGTGCCATTGTATTGCCTGTAAGGTGACTGTTACTGTATATGGTCTCTGTTCCTTTCTGATCTACCACTTGTAGGCTCTCTCTTTGCTTAGAGGACCCCTTTCAATATTTCCTGTAGAGCTGGTTTGGTATTTGCAAATTCTTTCAGTTGTTGTTCGTCCTGGAAGCTTTTAATCTCTCCTTCTATTTTCAATGATAGCCTAGCTGGATATAGTATTCTGGGCTGCATGTTTTTCTCGTTTAGTGCTCTAAAAATATCATGCCAGCTCTTTCTGGCCTGCCAGGTCTCTGTGGATAAGTCAGCTGCCAATCTAATATTTTTACCATTGTATGTTACAGACTTCTTTTCCCGGGCTGCTTTCAGGATTTTCTCTTTGTCACTGAGACTTGTAAATTTTACTATTAGGTGACGGGGTGTGGGCCTATTCTTATTGATTTTGAGGGGCGTTCTCTGAACCTCCTGAATTTTGATGCTCGTTCCCTTTGCCATATTGGGGAAATTCTCCCCAATAATTCTCTCCAGTATACCTTCTGCTCCCCTCTCTCTTTCTTCTTCTTCTGGAATCCCAATTATTCTAATGTTGTTTCGTCTTATGGTGTCACTTAATTCTCGAATTCTCCCCTCGTGGTCCAGTAGCTGTTTGTCCCTCTTTTGCTCAGCTTCTTTATTCTCTGTCATTTGGTCTTCTATATCACTAATTCTTTCTTCTGCCTCATTTATCCTAGCAGTGAGAGCCTCCATTTTTGATTGCACCTCATTAATAGCTTTTTTGATTTCAACTTGGTTAGATTTTAGTTCTTTTATTTCTCCAGAAAGGGCTTTTATATCTCTCGAGAGGGTTTCTCTAATATCTTCCATGCCTTTTTCGAGCCCGGCTAGAACCTTGAGAATTGTCATTCTGAACTCTAGATCTGACATATTACCGATGTCTGTATTGATTAGGTCCCTAGCCTTTGGTACTGCCTCTTGTTCTTTTTTTTGTGTTGAATTTTTACGTCTTGTCATTTTGGCCAGATAAGAGTAAATGAAGGGGCAAGTAAAATACTAAAAGGGTGGCAACAACCCCAGGAAAATATGCTTTAACTAAATTAGAAGAGATCCAAAATCGTGAGTGGGGAGAAAGGGGATAAAAAGAGGTTCAAAAAGGAAGAAAGAAAAAAAAAGAAAAGAAAAAAAAAATTTTTTTTAAAAAGAAAACACCTGAGAAAAATGTAAAAAAGAAAAAATATATATATTAGATAAACTAGTAAAAAATCGTTAAAAAAGAAAAAGGTAACAGTTAAAAAAAAAAAAATTTTACCCGAAGGCGAGAAGAAAAAGAAAAAAAGAAAAAAAAATGAAAAAGAAAAAATTAAATTAACTGCAAGACTAAAAAAAAATCACAGAAAAAAAAGCCATGTGTTCCGTGCTTGGCTTTCTCCTCCTCTGGAATTCTGCTGCTCTCCTTGGTATTGAAACCGCACTCCTTGGTAGGTGAACTTGGTCTCAGCTGGATTTCTTGTTGATCTTCTGGGGGAGGGGCCTGTTGTAGTGATTCTCAAGTGTCTTTGCCCCAGGCGGAATTACACCGCCCTTACCCGGGGCCGGGGTGAGTAATCCGCTCGGGTTTGCTTTCAGGAGCTTTTGTTCCCTGAGCGCTTTCCGTAGAGTTCCGGAGGACGGGAACACAAATGGCGGCCTCCTGGTCTCCGGCCCGGAGGAGCCGAGAGCCCAGGGCCCCACTCCTCAGTGCGCCCTCAGAGAACAGCGCCCAGTTACTCCCGTCTGCCTGACCTCCGGCCGCGCTCCGAGCTCACCGAGCCTGCGATCGGTTCAAGGTAACACCGAGCTGCGAGCTTACTGTCGGCTCTGTTTCTGTAGCCGGCTTTCCCGTTCCAATACCCGCAAGCTCTGCGACACTCAGACACCCCCGATCCTTCTGTGACCCTGCGGGACCTGAGGCCACGCTGACCCCGCGTGGGCTTCGCCCCGGTTTAGCCTCTGGACTGATGTCCCTCAGCGGAACAGACTTTTAAAAGTCCTGATTTTGTGCACGGTTGCTCCGCCGCTTGCCGGGAGCCGGCCCCTCCCCCCGGGGTCTATCTTCCCGTCGCTTTGGATTCACTTCTCCGCCGGTCCTACCTTTCAGAAAGTGGTTGTTTTTCTGTTTCCAGAATTGCTGTTGTTCTTCTCTTCGGTCTGCCGATGGATTTTCAGGTGTTTGCAATCTTTAGATAAGCTATCTAGCTGATCTCCGGCTAGCTGAAGCAGTCTCAGCTTGCTACTTCTCCGCCATCTTGACTCCTCCCCCCAGTACATGCTTTCTTATGGATGTGAGAAATGTCTGTGGAACTACTAGAAGTATAAACTTTTTTACCTTTAAGAAGTTTACATGGCTCAGTTGGTTAAGTGTCTTCCTTCAGCTTAGGTCATGATGCCAGGGTACTAGGATCCAGTCCTGCATCAGCTGCCTGCTCAGCAAGGAACTGGTTCTTCCTTTCCCTCTGCCCCTCCCTCTCTCTCTCTAATAAATAAATAAAATCATTTAAAAAAAGACTTACTGAAACCTGAGACTGAATTACTAAATTCAGTCTTAATATAAGACAGCTAAACAAAGCAATGATCACAACTGGAAAATTGATTCAGACATTTTTGGTTGACACAGGACCTCTTTCAGTAACAACTTTCCCTAAATATCAATTTCTTTTTAAGGCAAAAAATTTTGACAAGAAATCCAGATCCTTCTCATCATTTTCATATCAATTTAATGTGACATCCTCGGAGTATATAATCAAATATGTAATTATTCTATCTGTTGCCTTGTATATTGCCTGTATCTTTTTCAGACTCAAAGTTCCATTGAGGTAGAGGTTTTTTGTTTTGTTTTTAAAGCAGAGATTTTTAAAGTGTTTGATATATACAAGATGCTTAATAAGTGTTTACAAACCTATGTATTTCAGAAGCCTTAAACAGGCTTTAAAATAATGTAGGTGATATTAGTAGTCATATCAAACAATTTGTAGGTTTCAGTCATGTAAATAACTACATTTCTCAGAGACAGAGAAACATACAAATGATCTGGGTCCAGTAGGATAATGCTAGCATGTGTTGTAAATTCTCTTATATGACCTTATTCTTGCAAGAATTGGTTAAGTGGCAGAAAAAAAGGTATCACTATCTTATACTTTGTTATTTAAATCGATTTATGGAAGTTGTTAATTTCTTACACTGCCCCTTTGTTTCAGTGGACCCAATTTCCGTGGTAATGGTGAGAGGAAAGTAGGCAATTTAGGCAGCAGCAAAAATCTCCTACAAGGCACTATAAAATAAGGCTTGTTCTAGATCATGGGTCTGTCCAAAGGGGAATGTTAAGGGGTAGAATGGATGATGGATGCATTGTGGACTTATAACTATAAGATTAATACTGTTGTGCCTCATTAATGGGTCTATGATTAAAGGAGCGAGACTGATGTAAAGCGAAGGTCAAGCAAAGCTTTATTTCATGCCAAGCATCAAGAATCTAACCGAAAGTTTGGGGCCACACCTCTTATGAGAGAAGGCAACCCTTCGCTGTTTCACAGTCTAGCTTTTAAGGGCAAAGGCCATGCAGTCAGGCCTGGCCACGCACAGGTGACCAATGAGATATGCTCTAGTTCCATCCATGTTGTTGCAAATGGCAAGATTTCATTTCTTTTGATGGCTGCATAGTATTCCATTGTGTATATATACCACATCTTCGTGATCCATTCATCTGTTGATGGGCATCTAGGTTCTTTCCATAGTTTGGCTATTGTGGACATTGCTGCTATAAACATTCGAGTACACGTGCCCCTTTGGATCACTACGTTTGTATCTTTAGGGTAAATACCCAATAGTGCAATTGCTGGGTCATAGGGCAGTTCTATTTTCAACATTCCTCAAGATAATGCACACCAAAGTTCTGGATTAAACAAGAAATTAGATGGCACCTGAACACTTGGTTTAATATTCTCAAAAGGACTATGCAACTTATTTCTTACATTATGACATTGTTTTACAAAGATCCACACTTTTATAAGGTTAGTATTTTTAATAATCAATAAAGTCAATTAATCATGATGAAAAATCAAACATAAACATTTCTACTTTTTGCTTTTGCCCCCTCCATTTAGAACTTATTTATAGCCTGATAATTCAAAGGTCCCTATGTTTATGAAAATCTGGACAGAAATAGCTCTAAGATCCCATTCAGAACTTGATATTAATCTAAGTATTTTGGCTCCATTTATCCTGAGAGCAAAGAGTAGGACAAAGGATTTGAGTACTGTTGGTTTATCTGGGAGATTATCCAAGGTAGAAAAGAATGGGAAAGTGATACAGTGAAGAAGCAACTTTGTCAAAGAGGTACATTGTTGATATAATTGTTGTGGATAGAAAATGAAGGCTTGCTTTTACTGAAAGGTCCTGAGAAACTTCTTTAAGTTGTCCTCATGAAGACCTGAAAACTGACAATTTTACCTATGGTTCTTATTTCCACTTCACTGAGAGCTGTCCTCAGAGGACATTAACTCTCCTACACTTTTGGGTTGTGTTGGAGACATTCTAAAATGAGAGAGAGAACATGAGATGCTATCAGTGTTAAGTAACTGCAATTTCCCATGGAACTATCCACCACAGGTTTGGCTATAATCAGGTGTTGGGCCTTGATATCACAGGGATTTGAGGCAGTATCACTTTAGGTTAATCATTATATCTTAAATTTCCAAAAACTTCAACTGATGAAACTTTGATTATAAATCTATAAATATAACAATAAATCTACAGTATTCAAATTATTTTCATAGAAATACACAAACAAAGCATCAATTGATTAATATTTAAATGTTACAAAATACTGAACTGAAAGAATTTGGTCATAGAACAACGTGTAAGAAGTAGAACTTAGATTTAGGTTAGAACTCAGGATGCATTTGAGACTCAGTTAAGAAATTGAATGGAGAGGGGCGCCTGGGTGGCTCAGTTGGTTGGACGACTGCCTTCAGCTCAGGTCATGATCCTGGAGTCCCAGAATCAAGTCCCACATCGGGCTCCCAGCTCCATGGGGAGTCTGCTTCTCCCTCTGACCTTCTCCTCGCTCATGTTCTCTCTCACTGTCTCTCTCTCTCAAATAAATAAATAAAATCCTTAAAAAAAAAGAAATTGAATGGAGGGACGCATGGGTGGCTCAGTGGGTTAAGCCACTGTCTTCGGCTCAGGTCATGATCCCAGCGTCCTGGGACAGAGCCCCAAATCAGGCTCTCTGCTCAGCAGGGAGCCTGCTTCCTCCTCTCTCTCTGCCTGCCTCTCTGCCTGCTTGTCATCTCTCTCTGTCAAATAAATAAATAAATAAATAAATAAATAAATAAATAAAATCTTAATAAAAAGAAATTGAATGGATGTCTGACTATCTTATAGGTTTGCTAAAAATCAGTGACTTTGTGTTCACGTGTGGCTATGCAGGAATTTTTAACTTTCTCTAAGAAGTTGTTAGATTTGATTATATAATGGCAGTAAAGGATGGGGAAAAGCAAAGTACAAACCCCATAAAGACAAAGACACTGAGTATGAGAAAAGAGTAATAGATAAGAAGAATCAGTGCATTTGAGGAAAATGGGAATTGAAATACACAATGATTGTTGATTTTTTTAGATGGAGAAAACAAAACTAGCTTGCAAGAAGGAAATAACAGAAGACATGTTGTGATGTGATACAGAATCCTGGAAAAGGCAGTAACGTGGAATAAAGGAGTAGGGAGAGCATATCAGGTAATTTGGATAGGAAGGAGTTAGGAGATAATTGCTTGATAAATTTTATATGGCCCACTTAAATGCACAGATTTCTCTTCTTTAATTTATATGGAGAACAGGGTGTCCTTTCTCTTCCCTTTCAGAGCACCAGAGGTGTACTCTTTCAGACTGAAAACCTGAAAAGCTCAGGACTCAGTTGCTTAAGCACAGCTGAGAGGACCTATTTCAATTAAGATTTACATTTTGCTGTAGGTAGTAGACTGTCAAAAGTGGTTTAACCATATTTTTTCATTTAACAAGAAGACTACAGAGAGTGTTTTCTGGTGTTGGTTCAGAGTCTTAAGAAAGTCAAGTGAAGTATCTTAGAGGTTTTCCTGGCTTTTTATTCACAGTTGCAAAAATTGCTGTTGTGGTTCTCACTATTAAGCCCACATTTCTGGCAGAAAGATAGAGGTAAAAGAGAATGATATCTTGTATGACTGATACCTTGTCATATGGTTGCAATGTAACTAGAAAAGAGACAATAAAATATTTGATGTTGTTTTAAGTTTCTTTGTTGTCAATCCCTCAGTGCTTTCTGATATTAAAGGAAAAAGCAGATGGATATTGACCTGGCAACTATCAACACCTGTCAGTCTCTCTTGGATAACCAATATCTCTATAATCTCTTCTTCCCAGTAAAAAAAAATAAAATATATTCATAACCCACACTGTGCCATCTCAAGTTACTGCACCAAGATAAAATTACAATGATTTTCAGTTGTTCCAAATGGACAGAATACCCTTCCTTATGATATCATGTCTTAGAAGATAGATAATTGTCTTGCTACCAATATACCCATATGTGACTGTGGAAGAGACAGGAAAAAAATAATAATATTTATTTATTCCTTGGGTTGACCCTGTTTACACAGATGCATTACTATTAGAAAAGGTTGGTTTGGGACATTGGAATGAATTTACTTAATGGGTCTGTATGTAATTGGGTTGGAAGAAATTTCTAATTTCTACAAAAATTATTAGAATTCTATCTTATTCTCTTTTGTTAATTTTCACATGTTAACAAAGCCAATGTTTTTGTCTAGCAGACAAGATCTTAAATCCTAACAAAACTCAATTTTTTCCTTTTTTTTTTAAGTTTGAGAGTCTCATGTTCTCTCATGCTGCTTTAAATACAACTCAAAAAAAAAAAAAAGGAGCTAAATGGGGCAGTAAGACCAGACTTTTTATTTTATTTTATTTATCTTATTTTTTTTTTAACTTTTTATTTTTTATAAACATATATTTTTATCCCCAGGGGTACAGGTCTGTGAATCACCAGGTTTACACACTTCACAGCACTCACCAAAGCACATACCCTCCCCAATGTCCATAATCCCACCCCCTTCTCCCAAACCCCCTCCCCCCAGCAACCCTCAGTTTGTTTTGTGAGATTAAGAGTCACTTATGGTTTGTCTCCCTCCCAATCCCATCTTGTTTCATTTATTCTTCTCCTACCCACTTAAGCCTCCATGTTGCATCACCACTTCCTCATATCAGGGAGATCATATGATAGTTGTCTTTCTCTGCTTGACTTATTTCGCTAAGCATGATACGCTCTAGTTCCATCCATGTTGTCGCAAATGGCAAGATTTCATTTCTTTTGATGGCTGCATAGTATTCCATTGTGTATATATACCACATCTTCTTGATCCATTCATCTGTGGATGGACATCTAGGTTCTTTCCATAGTTTGGCTATTGTGGACATTGCTGCTATAAACATTCGGGTGCATGTGCCCCTTTGGATCACTACATTTGTATCTTTAGGGTAAATACCCAATAGTGCAATTGCTGGGTCATAGGGCAGTTCTATTTTCAACATTCTGAGGAACCTCCATGCTGTTTTCCAGAGTGGCTGCACCAGCTTGCATTCCCACCAACAGTGTAGGAGGGTTCCCCTTTCTCCGCATCCTCGCCAGCATCTGTCATTTCCTGACTTGTTGATTTTAGCCATTCTGACTGGTGTGAGGTGATATCTCATTGTGGTTTTGATTTGTATTTCCCTGATGCCGAGTGATATGGAGCACTTTTTCATGTGTCTGTTGGCCATCTGGATGTCTTCTTTGCAGAAATGTCTGTTCATGTCCTCTGCCCATTTCTTGATTGGATTATTTGTTTTTTGGGTGTTGAGTTTGCTAAGTTCTTTATAGATTCTGGACACTAGTCCTTTATCTGATATGTCGTTTGCAAATATCTTCTCCCATTCTGTCAGTTGTCTTTTGATTTTGTTAACTGTTTCCTTTGCTGTGCAAAAGCTTTTGATCTTGATGAAATCCCAATAGTTCATTTTTTCCCTTGCTTCCCTTGCCTTTTGCGTTGTTCCTAGGAAGATGTTGCTGCGGCAGAGGTCGAAGAGGTTGCTGCCTGTGTTCTCAAGGATTTTGATGGATTGGGGCAAAGACACTTGAGAATCACTACAACAGGCCCCTCCCCCAGAAGATCAACAAGAAATCCAGCCGAGACCAAGTTCACCTACCAAGGAGTGCGGTTTCAATACCAAGGAGAGCAGCAGAATTCCAGAGGAGGAGAAAGCCAAGCACGGAACTCATGGCTTTTTTCCTGTGATTTTTTTTAGTCTTGCAGTTAATTTAATTTTTTCTTTTTCATTTTTTTTTTTTTTTTTTTTCTTCTCGCCTTCGGGTAAAATTTTTTTTTTTTTAACTGTTACCTTTTTCCTTTTTAACGATTTTTTACTAGTTTATCTAATATATATATTTTTTCTTTTTTACATTTTTCTCAGGTGTTTTCTTTTTTAAAAAAAAAAATTTTTTTTTTTCTTTTCTTTTTTCTTTTTTTTTTTCTTTCTTTCTTTTTGAACCTCTTTTTATCCCCTTTCTCCCCACCCACGATTTTGGACCTCTTCTAATTTGGTTAAAGCATATTTTCCTGGGGTTGCTGCCACCCTTTTAGTATTTTACTTGCCCCTTCATTTACTCTTATCTGGCCAAAATGACGAGACGTAAAAATTCAACGCAAAAAAAAGAACAAGAGGCAGTACCGAAGGCTAGGGACCTAATCAATACAGACATCGGTAATATGTCAGATCTAGAGTTCAGAATGACAATTCTCAAGGTTCTAGCCGGGCTCGAAAAAGGCATGGAAGATATTAGAGAAACCCTCTCGAGAGATATAAAAGCCCTTTCTGGAGAAATAAAAGAACTAAAATCTAACCAAGTTGAAATCAAAAAAGCTATTAATGAGGTGCAATCAAAAATGGAGGCTCTAACTGCTAGGATAAATGAGGCAGAACAAAGAATTAGTGATATAGAAGACCAAATGACAGAGAATAAAGAAGCTGAGCAAAAGAGGGACAAACAGCTACTGGACCACGAGGGGAGAATTCGAGAATTAAGTGACACCATAAGACGAAACAACATTAGAATAATTGGGATTCCAGAAGAAGAAGAAAGAGAGAGGGGAGCAGAAGGTATACTGGAGAGAATTATTGGGGAGAATTTCCCCAATATGGCAAAGGGAACGAGCATCAAAATTCAGGAGGTTCAGAGAACACCCATCAACATCAATAAGAATAGGCCCACACCCCGTCACCTAATAGTAAAATTTACAAGTCTCAGTGACAAAGAGAAAATCCTGAAAGCAGCTCGGGAAAAGAAGTCTGTAACATACAATGGTAAAAATATTAGATTGGCAGCTGACTTATCCACAGAGACCTGGCAGGCCAGAAAGAGCTGGCATGATATTTTTAGAGCACTAAACGAGAAAAACATGCAGCCAAGAATACTATATCCAGCTAGGCTATCATTGAAAATAGAAGGAGAGATTAAAAGCTTCCAGGACAAACAAAAACTGAAAGAATTTGCAAATACCAAACCAGCTCTACAGGAAATATTGAAAGGGGTCCTCTAAGCAAAGAGAGAGCCTACAAGTGGTAGATCAGAAAGGAACAGAGACCTTATTTATCTTATTTTTAATTAAAAAATTAAAGATTGTATTTATTTATTTGAGAGAGAGAGAGAGAGAGCATGAGTGGGGCAGGGGGATGTAGCGGCAGAGAGAGACTGAGAAGTATATTCCCTAATGAGCAGGAAGCCCGATATGGGGCTCGATCCAAGGATCCTGACTGAGATCATGACCAGAGACAAAGGCAGATACATGTGCAACATCCCTTTTTTTCTGGGAAACAATACTTGACAAGAGATGTTTGAAAAAGTACTGGGGAATCAACTTTAATCGGAGATACAAAAATTTAATGGACTTTTGTAAAGCTACAGGGATCCAAATGATGGGAATCCCAGCCCGTTTAGGTTGTGGACCACAGAGTATTCTTCTCTGTAATATTTTATTTTCTTCCATGTCTACTAACTCCAGTCCAAGTTCACTGATCTCTTTTTAGATAGTGCAAAACATGGCAAAGAATACCAAACAAGTGCCCAATATTCTACATTTATTACATCATTTCTAACATACAGAAGTGTTTTATCAAGGCTGGTTCTGTGAACGAACCCAGTTATGCTAAAGTGTGTTTTGTTCTCCAAGAAATTAAATGCATGATTATCACACAATTATAAAATATTTGTGTCAAGAATTTTTATTCAAAAATTAATAAGAGAAGCAGATATTAAAATTAGTTCACATGGGTATTTGGGATATAAGCAGAGTTGTGCAGCAGAAGTGCTCTGGGCCCATAATTTGGGTTATAGAATTTATGTTCTCTAATGAAAAATCACTAACTAGCATTATTGTTAACAAGAATCTTGTGCATTATCATCAGTTTTCTACATTACAACCTCTTGCTCTACAGTTTGTAAATACCTTTGTCAATAGCAAGCTAATAAACGGGGTGACTCCAATGGATTGACATAATCTCCAGAGTTTCTGCCACATAATGCCCAGGACTCCATTGAAAGGACACCTAAGAATTTATTTTGCCCAAAAATTTGATCATTTTCTTCAGTGTCCTTACCTATTTTCCAAACCTAGTCCTTTTGCTTCACCTTTCAGTCTACGGACAACCCTATATCTGACTGACTTGTTAATTCTGGGAATGTTTTGCAGATTAATTTGCTTGCTGGAGGTGGTTCCTCTAATTGATGTCTAAGAACCCTAATTAGTTAAGAAAACTTTTTAAAAACATTTTTATTGCTACTTATTATTATTATTATTATTATTATTGCTAATATCTCTATTATAAATAATTCACAAGGGCATCTTTCTGGCAAAAGACAAAGAGCTGGCTACTAGTAGAAAAAGTACATTTGACTCTGTCAGTGAAAGTGGTAAAGGGATTTGAGAAAATAAGGCAAAGCACTGGAATTATGTGTTAAAACTTTAAATATTAGAGACACATTTACTTAATTTCTAATACTGTTGTTGCTTATAATTAAATATTTTCCATGAACCACGCATTACAGCAAATATATTGTTTATACAGATTAAATTTTCATCAAAAGGGATGCCTGGGTGGCTCAGTTGGTTAAGCAGCTGTCTTTGGCTCAGGTCATGATCCCAGCGTCCTGGGATCGAGTCCCGCATCGGGCTCCTTGCTCGGCCAGGAGCCTGCTTCTCCCTCTGCCTCTGCCTGCCATTCTGTCTGCCTGTGCTTGCTCTCTCGCCCACTCTCTCTGATAAAGAAATAAAATCTTAAAATAAATAAATAAATTTTCATCAAAAAATTGTAAGTGTATTTTATTGTAGGATCATGATAAGCATTTTGCAGATGAGAAATGTGAAATTTAGAAAAGTATGTCTCTTCAAATCCCTCATACAATATCTGGCCTAGATAGAAGGATATACTATCACAATTGGGGAAGATAATTGAGATTACTTAAAATGATAAACTTTACTGTATAGGGCTTTCTAAAAGTTTGCCACAGATTCAGATTCTTTTAAAATATATATCTATTTTGTGTAAAGAGAATGCACTGAGAAGTAAAAAGAAAGTGATATATCAGTGCTACCAACTAATGGCTATAATATCATCACCTTATTTATGAACAATGAAACAGTGTGCAATATTTAAATAAATTTAAACAAATTCCTATTTATTTTATATATTTATAAATTTAAATAAATTCCTATTTATTTATTATTCAAGAAATTCCTCTAACAAACAGTATGTTTTGAAGGTTGCTAGCAGGAAAGTGTTGTACTATGTGGAAGTAATCAGAAAATGGGATCTAAAAGTCTGCTTTCAAGGGCGCCTGGGTGGCTCAGTGGGTTAAAATTCTGCTTTCAAGAAGCTATAACAGTAAGTACTGAGCATTAGCTATTATATGCTATGGATGAATAACTGAAATCTACATTTGAAACTAATGGTACACTATATGTTAACTAATTGAATTTTAAAAAGTTAATTTATAAAACCACTATTTTATAAAACAATATTCCCAACAGACTCTTTGCTTTAAAATACTCACTTTGTAATGAGAGTCATTACTTTGTCTAGCCAATTCTTACATCACTGTTTATCCCTTTCCTGCTTTATCCCTTCCCAGTATCAATAAAGGCTCACTTGGGTTACCTAGAAGGCATAAGAAAGCTTATACTAGATCTGGCTGTTTTTCACCAGCAATTTGACCACCATGTGCACAGGGAAGTCTATTGATAAAGGCTTTATTGCAATAAGTTGCAAATACATGGATGATTTTGAATTCTCTTTCTTGAGGTCTTGTTTCATGCCAATAAGTTTAGGGTGGCTTATTGGAATGGATGTTATTAACATATCTTCATAGTTATAAGTACATGGAATTGTAAAATAGATGAATGAATGTGGCATTACTGACAACTGTCCTCATTTTGAAATCAAATTACAGTGTACTAAGATGAGGAAGCAAAGCAGATTTGGGATTATGAGTGAAATAATTTAAAAAAGTCTTAGGGGTATGATCAGACTATTGGGTAATTCAGTAGAAAAATGTCAACTGATTGAGATTCTGTGTTCCCTGATTTCAGAGAGAAGTTAGGATATATAAGTAAGACGAGGAGACTAGGAAGCCAAGCATAAGTGATAATTTTGTGCCAGGGTGTGTATACATCTGTTTATCTTCTTGCTTTACCACTAAGGTTGCTCCTAGAGGAGAGTTTAAATATGTGTTGGAGCTAATCTCTGTGGATTACACAAGAAACCACATCCTACAGCTCTCCCTGAAACACCCCTTATGATTTCAATGGATTTTGGTTTTTGCATTTTTAGAAATAACAAAATACTTTGAAAACTCATCTACTTTATTACCACCACAAGTGAGTCAGCTGACTCCACATTTTAACACAGTGACAGTCACAGAGGAATGGAGGAATGAGTAGAGTTATCAATATATGTGCTTTTAAGAAGTATGACAGGGTAGCAGCTATTTCCAGGAACCAAAACATGGGTCAGCAGCTGTGCAAGAAAAGTGATGGAAGAAATGACTCATTTCAGAGGAGTTCTATAACATATTAGTTCTATAATGTATCTTCAGCACCCAATTAAATACCCGCTTTGATCTAAAGATAAGGATTTACAGTTAAGGTCCCATTTATGATTTGACTGGTAGGGTCTGAATCATTTTTACTATTGTTTTGACTATTACTTGAAACCTAGAGTAGTACTTGGGATATGTGTTGTGTATTCTGTGAACATGTGCTATTTTTAGATTAGATAACTTCTGTCTCGAACCCCTGTTAATTTGTTTGTTTTTGTTTATTTGATAGTGGTTTCAGTAAATGGATATATCTGAAAAATTGCAAAGCCACTATTAAAATAAGTTATTATTATATATAGCATGGAACTTCACATTCCTCCTTTGAATCCGACAGAGCTTCACCATATCCTTAACAACGTGGGAAAAACATGCTATTATTTTTCTTTATAAAATTTCTCCTGTTAGGCTGTGATGGTTGTCATCAGCAGTAACTCCTCTGAAGGCTTTGTCAAAAGAGTTGAAAAAATTGGAAAGGTGTGAATGAAGCTGTTTGCTGAATATAAAGAAAAGAGCATTGAAATACAATTCACACTCTTACTTCTCCTTCTATGCTTTCAGATATTTGACATTTGAAAATATTGCTTCTAGAAGACATGCCCTATATAATTCTTACTTTAAGGAGCAAGTTGCTTTTATAATTGTTTTATTATTCTACCAATCAAGTATTTCCATTTAAATTAAATTCAATACCATTAAAAAAAAATCAAAAGTGCAGCCATTATTCAATTCCTGGGCTAAATAATTTTAGAAAGCTTTGTGTTATTGAACCTACAGGGTTTTTCTGTAGTTTTAACTCTTTCTTTCTGTGATTTTTCCCATTAGTCACGTAAGTGACTGCAATATAACAGACATTGAGGATAAAGAAGGACTGAATAGAACAATCCTTGGCCTCATGAAGTTGAGAATCTAGCAAGGGAGTCAAACAATTCACTCATTCAGAGACAATTTATTGAGTGCTTGGCCTAAGATGAGCACAACAAAACCCCAGCCCAGAGGAATCATTTTAATGGGAGAGATAGATGATAAGTAAGCCAACTTAAAAAAAAAAGTACTGGAAAAAAAAAGTACTGGTTTTTCTTTAATAGTGATGCATATTTGAACTAAATAAGCACATTTTAAAAAGAGCAGTGATTGAGAAGAGGCTTTTTAACTGAGTGGTCCGAAAGGGCCTCCCTGAAAAAGTCTGTTTTGAACAGATTTCTGAATAATATCAGCTAGGAAGCTGCGTAAAAATCTCAGGGATGGGTGATTTTTCCAGTCAAAAAACTGTAAAGGATCCAAAGTCACAATAGAGCTATAAGTTTCTCTAATAAAGTAACTTCGGACAAAGAATGAGAAGAAATAACTAACCCAGGTTTGAAAGAAATGGGACAGACTTTCTATGGAATTCATATTTAATTAAAGCTTTAAAGGACCAAAATACAATAGAGCAAAATTCTGGTCACGGTGATATACCTAATGAAAGTTCATAAACAAGGTGTGGGAAGCAAAGAGTGTGTGGGAATGTTGGTAAGAACAGTGGGGAAGAGTCATCCCTGAACATGTTCTTAAATGAAGCAATTCTTGTGTTGTTTTAAAGGGTAAATTGGAGTTTGCCTAAGTGATTAGAGAAGGATGCCTCAGCTTATGGAAGTTCAAAGCCATAAAGATGTGATAAACTACTGCGGACATTTTCATGTATATTTGGTGTTGATTCTAGTAATGGTGATCTAAAAACTCCTACTTAGGACAACTAAAAATCCAGACAAAATAGCTTTTAAAATTAAAAATATCAGAAAGATTATAAAAATTAAGTGTGGGATTACTGGGCCAAAATACGAAATACAATGAGAGCCTAGAGATATATGCCCTGAAGCCATTTTAGCTATGAGAGCATTTGAAACTGCTAAAACACACTGAGCTGTGTTGTTAATAGACTCTTGATACTAGAGAAACAAAATTCAAAATCCAGCAGCAATCAAATTTGAGGACTTTGGTACAACCCAAATGTAAGTTGAGATCCCCAAAGCACAAGGAGAAGCAGAAATAAGACTTCTGTGTAAACTGATAAAGTCAATCACTGAATTTGGAGTATGATTGTCTTGTAGAGTCTCAGATATAAGAGATATCCTGCCAAGGAGGACCATACCATTATTATAGCTCTTAATTATCCCTACTCAATAAGAGTTTCAAATATAATGTCTTGAACATAGCAAAATGGAACAAAGCACACAAAGAAAAACCATTAACAAGATTTGATAGACAAAATGGGATTAAGTATGATGTTAAAATGATCAATAAAGATTGTAAAATGGCTTGATTACTCTGCTCAAAGAAATGAGAGGGGAAGCAAATTGAACAAAAAACTGAAACTAAAAATGATATTGAGAAAGGTTTTATAAATGAACCAAATGGATACTCTAAAACTTTATAGATATGACAGCTAATTTAAGATACCACAGGGGTGCCTGGGTGGCTCACTTAATTAACCCTCCAATTCTTTTTACTTTTTTTTTAACACCTTAATTTTATTTTATTTCTTTCACTTTGGCTCAGGTCATGATGTCAGGGTTGTGAAATAGAGCCCAGAGTTGGGCTCTGTGCTGAGCCTGGAGCCTGCTTAAGATTCTTTTCCCTTCTTTTTCTATCCCTCCCTGCGCTCTCACTTGCTCGCTCTCTCTTGCTTGCAAATAAATAGATAGATAGATAGATAGATAGATAGATAATAGACAAAGCAAAATAAAAGCAGATTATGAAAATAAATATAAAGATTTTGAAATGAAAACAAGTTCAAAATAAAATAGAGAAGACCTACACAGCTAAAAGTTCATTCAGAAAATCTACTATTAAAGAAGTCAGTATGACACAATGTTAAGATATCAAAAGATTGGAGCATGTACTTTACAGAAAGGGTAATCCAAATGACCACTCATATATAAAAACTGTTTAGCTTTATTATGAATCTGGAATTAAATTAAATTAAATTAAAAATAAATTAAAACCTAAAATGACATACTATTACACACTTACCATATTGGGCAACAGTAAAATTGTCTTGCAAGAATGTGAAAGAATGAAAGTGCCCATAATGAAAACATTTGAGGTAAGTTGGACAATATTTAGAAAACTTAAAAATAAAAATAAAGATTTGGTCCATTCCTAGAAATACAACATGGAACTAAATGAATATTTTCACCAGGATATGCAAACAGATGATTATAGCTATTTCATTCATAACGGCAGATCAGTAGTGGTCTATTTGCACAATGTTACATTAAATAAGAGAGAATATTAACAAACTGGGATGAGGGGCTAGGTTGTTATCATAAACAGATCTTCTATGGTGCTGATTATGTTCTATTTCTCAAAATCTTTAAGTTAAAAAAGTTTTCAAATTTATATCTAGATAGATAGATGATAGATAGACAGATATCCCAGAAGCTGCAATGCTAGGCTAAGACCAGGCTTTAAAGGGCTTTTCTAGACACTACTAAATACTTGAAACCATTCATTATATCATAGCTCAGTGTTTAAATCTCCATTTGTTTCCTCAGTTTCCTAATATTTATCTTAAAGTGACCTGATCCAGACTTTTGATCACTTTGTCTAAATATTTCTATTTTAACAAAGTCCTTTTTAACACTGAGAGACTAAAACTTAGAAAGATACTCTGATTGTTATCTTACTAGAGTGGAAAATAGTTACCCATTAACTAATGATATCCATGTCTACATTAGATCCATGACATTTTTAATTCTTGGGAGCTTTTGGTTAAATGAATTTTTTAAGCTTCCTTTAAATAAAGCTTTAAGCCATCACCACATGAACAAAATTAAAGAACTAAATGAAAACAGGCCAAGTATTTACAGAGTAATAGAATGTGCAGTGGAAAGAGGACAATTCTGAAATCATAAAGCCTAAATTAGTGTGATGCATCTTTACTAGCCATGTAATCATAAACCAGTTATCTAAATGTGTTAGCCTCAGTTTTTTCACCCATGAAATGGTGATGATAATACTTATTATGCAGAGTTGTTTTGTGGGTGTGATGAAGCATGGAGCATGAGAGTCTCATATTCCATGCTAAAATGATAGCTATTTTTATACTTCTAATAATTCTAATAATAGTAATTAAATTGTTCAAAATGGTAATATTCATTTATATTGAGGCATTGTATTGACTATTCATAGACACATTTACCAAAATAAATTTCATTTTACTTTACCCCCTCTGAGGATATATATTCCCTAATTCAATATGAATCTCACTATGAATAATAATTATCAGAATAAATATGCTGATTTTTCTTCTCTTTATTTTGAGGGAAGTATCCTTTACTGTTGAACATAAAGAAGCTTAAGCAAGTCTGTCTTATTCAAAATTTGCATGCTGCTTTCTTATGAACCTAGATGATAGAGTTGTATGAAATAAATTCATGCAGTTAAGACATTTATGTTTGGAAAACTGGGTGGTCAGTTTAGTATTTCAAAAGAAGATTTTAAATTTAAACCTTAAAGCTGAGCTCTTTCAGCCTTATTTATAGACCATCCTGCATGCTTCATAAGTACTCCTTCATTGTAAACTAAGTAATAGTTTTTGTCACAGTGTATATAACGAAAATGGATTTTATATTCTATTATTTCAGAGTTAGTTGCAGTTTCTACTTCCTTACTTCCTTTTTTGAAAAATAGATTAATTCTAAAAAAAGTTTTTTCAAGCTTTATTGAAAAATAATCGACATATTATAATTTGTAAATTTAAGAAATGATTTCTTATAACATTGCAAACTTTTAACATTGTGTCAATTTTGTACAATTTGATAAATTGGTATACATCTTTATTGCAATATAATCTACATAAAAATGTTAATACATCTACTATCTCGTATAGTGGCCATGTTTTTTATGCATGTATCGTAAGGAATTTTAAGATCTACTCTCATAGCAACTTTTATGTATATAGTATAGTAGAGATAAACTTCAGAGGTCTTGTGGGTTTTGTTCCAGACTGCCTCAATAAAGTGATTATCTCAATAAACTAAGTCAAATTATTATTATTTTTTTTGGTTTCCCAGTGCATATAAAAAATTATGTTTCCCAGTGCATATAAAAATTAAACACTATACTGTACTGTTCAAAAGCATTATGTTTTTAAACAAAAACAATGTATATACCTTAAGTAAACTAGTTCTGAGTTTTCAGTGGGTCATAATTACTGATCACAGATCACCATAACAAATACAATAATAATGAAAAAACTTGAAATATTGCAAGAATTACCAACATGTGACAGAGAGACACAAAATGAACAAATGTTGTTAGAAAAATGGTGGCAGCAGACCTCTTTTATACAAGATTGCTATAAACTTTCAACTTGTAAGAATGTGATATATACAAAGTTTAATAAAGGGAAGCACAATAAAAAAGTATGTATATTTTATTAACTATGATCATGATGCTGTACATTAGATCCCCAGAACTTTTTCATATTATAGTTGCAAGTTTGCACCCTTTGACCACCTTACTCCACGCCAGGTTCACCCCTTGTCAACTCAACTCTAAGTTTCCATTAGTTTGCCTTTTCCTCAGATTCTGTATGTAAGGGATATCACAATACATAAATTAAAAAATATATAAAATCTCTGAAATATTTCACTTAGTATAACACCTTCAAGAGCCATCCAGGCTGTTGTAAATGGCAGTATTTCTTAATTTTTCATGGTTAAGTAGTATTCCATAGTATATATTTACCATACTTATTTTATTCATTCATCCATTAATGGATACTGAAGTTATTTCCATCTCTTGCTTAGAGTTAATAATTTTATAATAAACATAAGAGTGCAGATATGTCTTTGAACAGTGACTTCGTTTCCTTTAGATATATACCTAGAAGTGGGATTACTGAATCATATGGTAATTTTACTTTTAATAATATGAATAATCTCCATACTGTTTTCCATACAAATTTATATCCCTATCACAGTGCATAAGTTCCCCATTTTCCCCAATATTTACCAAAATTTGTTAGTTTCAATTTTTTGGTGGTATATATTCTAATAGGTAGTAATATCTTGCTGTGTTTTTCAGAGGTAAACAACAGCAACAACAACATAATGACTTTGCCCTGAGTTTTTTACGTTGAGCACTTTTTAATGCTCCTGTTGGTCATTTATATAACTTTTTTGAAAAAAAAAGTCTATTGAGATCCTATTGCTATTTTTTTAATTATATATATTTTTTCTATTTGTATCTGTTGGTTATTAACCTCTTTTCAGATATAAGATTTGTAAGTATTTTCTTACATTCTGTGGATTGTGTTTTCATTCTTTCTCTCTCTCTTTTTTTGGCAATGCAGAAACTTTAGTTTGATGTAATACCATTTATTTATTTTTGCTTTTTTTGCTTTTGTTTTTGGTCTGGTATCCAGAAAACTATTGGCAAGACCAATGTCAAGGAGAATTTTTCCTATGTTTTCCTTTAGGAAATGAAGTTTCATGCATCACCTTTCATCTATTTCAAGTTAAAACTTATGAGTGATATAAGGTTCCAGTTTCATACTGTTTATGTGACTATTCAGTTTTAAATATCATTTATTGAACAGATTATTTACCCATTACATATGTTGGCCCCTGTCAAATATTAGGTGACTGTATGAAAGGATTTATTTCTGGACTCTCAATTCTGTTCTACTTGTTTATTGGTCTGTTTTTATGCCAGTATACTTTATTGTTTTGAGCATGAGGGCTTTGTAGTATAGTTTCAAATCAAGAAGTGTAATTTCTCTTCCTCATTGTTTCTCAGAACTGCTTTGATTATTTGTTGTCTTTTATGGTCTCATATAAATTTTAGGATTCTTTACTTACTTCTGTAAAAAAATAATATTGGATTTTTTTTAAGATTTTTAATTTATTTATTTGACAGAGAGAGATGACAATCAGGCAGAGAGGCAGGCGGAGAGAGAAGAGGAAGCAGGCTTCCTGCTGAGCAGAGAGCCTGATGCGGGGCTCGATCCCAGGACCCTGGGATCATGACCTGAGCTGAAGGCAGCGGCTTAACCCACTGAGCCACCCAGGCGCCCCTAACATTGGATTTTTGATAGGAATTGGATTTACAGATGGTTTTCGGGAGTATGGACATTTTAACAATGTTAATTCTTACCATTCATAAATATGAGCTATCTTTCCATTTGTGTCTCCTTCCATTTCTTTATCAATGCCATAATTTATGGAGTACAGATCTTTCATCTTCTTAGTTAAATCTATTCCTAAGTATTTTATAATTTTTGATGCTATTGTGAATTAGATTGTTTTCTTTAGTTTTTCAGATAGTTCATCATTAGAGTGTTAAAATGCTCCTGTCTTGTGCTTACTTTGGCAGCACATATACTAAAATTGGAATGATGCAGAGAAAATTAGCGTGATCACTGAACAAGGATGACATGAAAAACTGGGAAGCAGTCCATATTAAAAAAAATGAAACAAAACAAAATTCTTGTCTTTTATATATTGATCTTGTTATTGGCAGCTTTACTAAATTTGTTTATTCAAATTTTTTTGTGAAGTGTTTAGGATTTTTTAATATGTAAGTTCATGTTATCCAAAAAAAGAAAATTTTACCTCTTCTTTTTTTTTTTTGAAGTCTCTTATTTCTTTGTGTTCCATGTTTCTCTGGCTAGGACATCCAGTACTATGTCAAATGAGAGTAGTGAAAGTGGACACACTTGTCTTTTTTCTGATCTTTAAAAGGAAAACTTTCAAACTTTTTTGATTGAATATGAGATTAACTCTGGCTTGCAATATGTGTTTTTTCTTTAATGGATTTTTTAAATTATTTTTTTTAATTTTTTATAAACATATAATGTGTTTTTATCCCTAGGGGTACACGTCTGTGAATCTCCAGGTTTACACATTTCACAGCACTCACCATCACCCACCATAGCACCTGCCCTCCCCAATGTCCATACTCCCACCATCCTCTCCCAACACACCTCCCCCCAGCAACCCTCAGTCTGTTTTGTGAGATTCAGTCTTTTATGGTTTGTCTCCCTCCCAATCCCATCTTCTTTTATTTTCCTTTTCGTACACCTGAAACCGTCTATGTTGCATCTCTACTTCATCATATCAGGGAGATCATAGGATAGTTGTCTTTCTCAGATTGATTTATTTCGCCAAGCATAATACCCTCTAGTTCCATCCACGTCATCACAAATAGCAGGATTTCATTTCTTTTGATGGCTGCATAGTATTCCATTGTGCATATATACCACATCTTATTTATTGATTCATCTGTTGAAGGACATTTAGGTTCTTTCCATAGTTTAACGATTGTGGACATTGCTGCTATAAATATTTGGGTGCATGTGCCCCTTCAGAATGCCACGTTTGTATCTGTAGGGTATATACCCAGTACTACAATCACTGGGTCATAGGGTAGTTCTATTTTCAGCATTTTGAGGCACTTCCACGCTGTTTTCCAGAGTGGTTGCACCAGCTTGCATTCCCACGTACAGTGTAGGAGGGTTGCCCTTTCTCCACACCCTCGCCAGCATCTGTCATTGACTGACTTGTTCATTTTAGCCATTCTGAAAGGTGTGAGGTGGTATCTCATTCTGGTTTTGATTTGTATTTCCCTGATGCCGAGTAATGTGGAGCATTTTTTCATGTGTCTGTTGGCCATTTGGATGTATTCTTTGCAGAAATGTCTGTTCATGTCCTCTGCCCATTTCTTCATTGGATTATTTGTTCTTAGGGTGTTGAGTTTGATAAGCTCTTTATAGATTTTGGATACTGGCCCTTTATCTGTTATGTCATTTGCAAATATCTTCACCCAGATAACTTCTGACAGTCATCTTTTGGCTTTGTTAACTGTTTCCTTTGCTGGGCAAAAGCTTTTTGATCTGATGAAATCCCAATAGTTCATTCTTGCCCTTGCTTCCCTTGCCTTTGGCGATATTCCTAGGAAGTTGCTGCTGCTGAGGTCAAAGAGGTTGCTACCTGTTCTCTCCTCAAGGATTTTGATGGATTCCTTTCTCACATTATGCTTCTTCATCCATTTCCAGGCTATGTTCATGTATGGTGTAAGGAAATGGTCCAATTTCATTATTCTACATGTGGCTGTTGTACTTTCCCAACACCATTTGTTGAAGAGGCTGTCTTTTTTCCATTGGCCATTCCTTCCTGCTTTGTTGATGATTAGTTGACCATAGAGTTGAGGGTGTATTTCTGGGCTCTCTATTCTGTTTCATTGATCTATGTCTGTTTTGGGGACAGTTCCCTACTATCTTGATGATGACAACTTTGTAATAGATCTTGAGGTCTGGAATTGTGATGCCAACAACTTTGGCTTTCTTTTTCAATATTTATCTGGCTATTCGAGATATTTCCATATATATTTTAGGATTATTTGTCCCATTTCTTTGAAAAAAATGGATGGGATTTTGATAGGGATTGCATTAAATGTGTAGATTGCTTTAGGTAGCATAGACATTTTCACAATATTTGTTCTTCCAATACAGGAGCATGGAACATTTTTCCATTTCTTTGTGTCTTCTTCAATTTCTTTCATGAGTACTTTAGTGTTTTCTGAGTATAGATTCTTTGTCTCTTTGGTTAGCGTTATTCCTAGGTATCTTAGGGTTTGGGGTGCAATTGTAAATGGGATTCACTCCTTAATTTCTATTTCTTCAGTCTTGTTGGTTTAAAAAAAATGCAACCAATTTCTGTGCATTGATTTTATATCCTGACACTTTACAGAATTCCTATACAAGTTATAGCAGATTTGGAGTGGAGTCCTTTAAGTTTTCCACATACAGTATCATATCATCTGAAAACAGGGATAGTTTGACTTCTCTTTTGCCAATTTGGCAAAATTTGGGTGTCTTTAATTTCTTTTTGTTGTCTGATTGCTGAGGCTAGGACTTCTAGTACGTTATTGAATAGCAGTGGTGATAACAGACATCCCTGCCGTGTTCCTGACCTCAGCGGAAAAGTATTCAGTTTTTCTCCATTGAGAATGATATTTGCAGTGGGTTTATCATAGATGGCTTTGATAATATTGATGATATGTGCCCTCTGTCCCTACACTTTGAAGAGTTTTAATCAGGAAGGGATACTGCACTTTGTCAAATGCTTTTTCAGCATCTATGGAGAGTATCATATGGTTCTTGTTCTTTCTTTTATTGATGTGTTGTATCACATTGATTGATTTGCAGATGTTGAACCAACCTTGTAGCCGTGGAATAAATCCCACTTGGTCGTGGTGAATAATCCTTTAATGTACTGTTGAATACTATTGGCTATTATTTTGGTGAGAATTTTCGCATCTGTGTTCATCAACGATATTGGTCTGTAGTTCTCTTTTTTGATGGGATCCTTGTCTGGTTTTGGGATCAAGGTGATGCTGGCCTCAGTAAAAAAAGTTTGGAAGTTTTCCTTCCATTTCTATTTTTTTGGAACAGTATCATTAGAATAGGAATTAATTCTTCTTTAAATGTTTGGCAGAGGGACGCCTGGGTGGCTCAGTTGGTTAAGCAGCTGCCTTCAGCTCAGGTCATGATCCCAGCGTCCTGGGATCGAGTCCCACATCTAACTCCTTGCTCCGCAGGGAGCCTGCTTCTCCCTCTGACTCTGCCTGCCACTCTGTCTGCCTGTGCTTGATCTCCCTCTCTCTCTCTGTCAAATAAATAAATAAAATCTTTAAAAAAAAATTAAATGTTTGGCAGAATTCCCCAGGGAAGCCATCTGGCCCGGGGCTTTTGTTTGTTTGGAGATTTTTGATGACTGTTTCAATCTCCGTACTCGTTATAGGTCTGTTCAGGTTTTCTATTTCTTCCTGGTTCAGTTGTGGTAGTTTATATGTCTCGAGGTATGTATCCATTTCTTCCAGATTGTTGAATTTGTTGGCATAGAGTTGCTCATAGTATGTTCTTATAATTGTTTGTATTTCTTTGGTGTTGGTTGTGATCTCTACTCTTTCATTCAAGATATTATTTATTTGGGTTCTTTCTCTTTTCTTTTTGATAAGTCTGGAAAGGGGTTTATCAATCTTATTAATTCTTTCAAAGAACCAGCTCCTAGTTTCATTGATTTGTTCTATTGTTTTTTTGTTGTTGTTGTTCTTGGTATTTTGTGGTTTTTGTTTCTTTGTTTCTTTGTTTTTATTTCATTGATTTCTGTTCTGATCTTTATAATTCCTCCTCTCCTGCTGGGTTTAGGCGTTCCTTGTTGTTCTTTCTGCAACTTCTTTAGCTGTAGGGTTATGTTGTGTATTTGAGATCTGAGAGAGAAGCGTGGTTGCACATGTCTGTCGCTGCGCTCCACAGGAGCAAGTGTGGGGAAGGCGCAGCACGCCGCCCCCAGAGAAGAGAAGGAGCCGTGGCCTTGTGGTCGGGAAAAGGTCGGGAAGCAGGAGAGCCTGCCCTGGCAGGAACAGCGGGCCAGTGGCAAGACAAATGACACACGATCCCTGTGCGGAGAGAGAAATCTTGGCTGCTAAGGAGACATGAAGGGACGACTAGGACAGGGACGCGTGCTCCACTCTGAGAAAGGAGTCTGGGCAGAAGGCAGGCCTGTCCTGTGCCTCTGGTCCCAAGGGGACAGCATCTCCTGGCCACCTGTCCCAAGGGCAATCGGGCTTGCCCCCAGGTGCCATACCCGGAACTCGCAGAAACAACGCCATGGAGAAACGGGCAGTCAGATGCCGACTTCCACCAAGAGGTGGCAGTGTTGTGGGTGGCAGGGGGTGTGCCTGGTAAGGAGTGGAGACAGTCCCCCACAGTTCCCCATCCAAGTGCACCGGCCTTGTGTAGGGATCCTGTCGCTTCCTCTCTCCTGTGCTGAAGGCACTGGCCTAGACCCCGAGTCTGCCTGAGCGCCCGAGCAAAAGGCAAAGCCTTACCTACGCCAGGAGATGGCAATAGGCATAGAGTGCCATGCTAGGCCATGCACGCTGCTGAAGGGTTGTGACTGTGTCTGCTTAGTTCGGCTTAGTAAGGTGAACCCTCGGCGCGAACTGGGAGCCCGGGAATGCAAGGCCCAAGAGGAACAGCTCTCCCGCGGCTCTTCATTTCTGCCTCCACAGAGCGAACGACCATAGCCTTGCTAAGGAAGCAGCAGCGAAGTGTGGTTCGCACCAAGCTGAAAACCTCTGCGAAAGCATAGCAGTCGCTAGGAAATCAGAGTTGGTTCTGTGGGCTGCTTTTGTTGCTTGCCTTAGCCTAGTGTTGGCAGCATGATGGGAGAAACCCGCATAGAGCGAAAGCCTCTTTGCCGGGGCATCCCCTCTGGGAAAACACAGCATTCTTTGGGAAGTCAGAGTCTGGTCTGTGGGATGCTGCCTGCTGCTTGCCAGAGCTAGTCTCCACAGCACGGTGTAATAAACCGCATGGAGCGAAATCCTCTTTGCCTGGGCATCCCCTCTGCTTGAGAGAGTAGCGCGGTGGCGCCTGTGGAAAGAGCCTTAAGGAAAGGGACACGTCTGTCATGGCAGAGAGATGGAAGCCTGGCTGCTAAGGAGACACGAGGGGAAGATTAGGGCAGGGGAAAGGGCTCCACTCTGAGGAAGGAGTCTGGGCAGAAAGCATGCCTGTCCTGAGCCTTTGGGCTCAAGGAGACAGCAGCTCCTTGGCCACCTGTCCATGGTGGAGACAAGGGCTTGCCACCATGCGCCTACCCTGAACTCGAGAAACAACTCCCAGAAAGAACTGGCCATCAGATGCCGGCTTCCTCCAGGACTTGGAAGCTTGGAGGAGGCACGGGGTTTAAGGGGAAGGAGTGGGGACAGTCTCACAAAGCTCCCTATTCAGTGCACGGGCGGTTGCAGGGATCCTGTCACCTCTCCTTTCCTGTGGGGAAAGCACTGGCTAAGTCCGCGAGTCCTCCTGAGCGGCAGAGTAAAGGGCCAAGCGATGCCTACCCGGGAGATGTTTGTGTGCATAAAGTGTCATCCTAGGAAATGCACACTACTGCACTTTTGTGGCTCTGTCCGCTTAGTTCGGCCTGGCAGGGTGAACCCAGGACGCGAACATGGAGCCCGGGAAAGCAAGGCCCAAGAGGCACCAGCTCTCCCGCATCTCTTCTTCCCTGACGCGACTGAAGCCTTGCTGAGGAAGCAGCGGCGAAGTGCTGTTCGCTCCCAGGCAAAACCTCTGCGAAAACACAGCATTCGCTGAGAAATGATCTGCGGGCTGCTGCTGCTTGTCTGAGCCCAGTCTCCCAGTGGGAGAAATGGCGGTGGGAGAAACCCGCATACAGTGAAAGCCTCTTTGCCTGGGCATCTCTCCTGGGAAAGCACAGCATTCGTAGGGAAATCAGAGTTGGGTTTGGGGATGCTGCTGCTGCTTGCCTTAGCTAGTCTCCGCAGCACTGTGAAAGATACCGCAAGGAGCGAAATACCCTTTGCCCTAGCATCCCCTCTGCCTGAGAGAGAAGCATGGTCGCACAAGTCTGTCACCGCCCTCCCCAGGAGCAAGTGTGGTGAAGGCACAGCACGCCGCCCCCTGGGATGAGAAGGAGCCCTTGGCCTTGGAGTCGGGAAACGCTTGGGAAGCAGAATAGCCTGCCATGGCACGAACAGCAGGCCAGTGGCAAGACAAGTGTCACCCGCTCCCTGTGCGGAGAGATTGAAGCCTGGGTGCTAAGGAGACATGAGGGGACGACTAGGGCAAGGGTGCGTGCTACACTCTGAGGAAGGAGTCTGGGCAGATGGCAGGCCTGTCCTGTGCCTCTGGTCCCAAGGGGAGAATATCTCCTAGGCCACCTGTCCCAAGGGCAGTCGGGCTTGCCCCCAGGTGCCATACCCGGCACTCGCAGAAACAACCCCATATAGAAACGGGCAGTCAGATGCCGTCTTCCACCAAGATGTGGCAGTGTTGTGGGTGGCAGGGGGTGTGCCTGGTAAGGAGTGGAGACAGTCCCCCACAGTTCCCCATCCCAGTGCACGGGCCCTGTGCAGGGATGCTGTCGCCTCCTCTCTCCTGTGGTGAAGGCACTGGCCTAGACCCCGAGTCTGCCTGAGCGTCAGAGCAAAAGGCTAAGCCTTACCTACGCCAGGAGATGGTAATGGGCATAGAGTGCCATGCTAGGCCACGCACACTGCTGCAGGGTTGTGACTGTGTCTGCTTAGTTCGGCTTAGCAAGGTGAACCCTGGGCGCGAACTGGGAGCCCGGGAATGGAAGGCCCAAGAGGCACCACCTCTCCCGCGACTCTTCATCCCTGCCGCGACAGGGCAAAAGACCAAAGCCTTGCTGAAGAAGCAGCAGCGAAGTGCGGTTCGCGCCAAGCTGACAACCTCTGCGAAAGCATAGCACTCGCTGGGAAATCAGAGTTGGTTCTGTGGGCTGCTTTTGCTGCTTGCCTTAGCCTAGTATTCACAGCACGATGGGAGAAACGCGCATAGAGCGAAAGACTCTTTGCCGGGGCATCCCCTTGGGAAGGCAGAGCATTTTTTGGGAAATCAGAGTGGGGTCTGTGGGATGCTGCCTGCTGCTTGCCAGAGCTGGTCTCCACAGCACGGTGTAATACACCCGCATGGAGCGAAATCCTCTTTGCCTGGGCATCACCTCTGCCTGAGAGAGAAGCGCGGTGGCGCCTGTGGAAAGAGCCTTAAGGAAAGGGACACGTCTGTCACGACAGAGAGATGGAAGCCTGGCTGCTAAGGAGAAACGAGGGGAAGCTTAGGGCAGGGGAAAGGGCTCCATTCTGAGGAAGGAGTCTGGGCAGAAAGCATGCCTGTCCTCAGCCTTTGGGCTCAAGGAGACAGCAGCTCCTTGGCCACCTATCCGTGGTGGAGACATGGGCTTGCCACCAGGCGCCTACCCTGAACGTGAGCAACAACTCCCAGAAAGAACTGGCCATCAGAAGCCGGCTTTCTCCAGGATGGGGAAGCTTGGAGGAGGCACGGGGTTTAAGGGGAAGGAGTGGGGACAGTCCCCCAAAGCTCCCTATTCAGTGCACGGGCGGTGTGCAGGGATTCTGTCACCTCTCCTTTCCTGTGGGGAAAGCACTGGCTTAGTCTGCGAGTCCGCCTGAGCGCCAGAGTAAAAGGCCAAGCGATGCCTACCCGGGAGATGTTTGTGTGCATAGAGTGCCATCCTAGGCTACGCAGGCTACTGCACTTTTGTGGCTCTGTCTGCTTAGTTCGGCCTGGCAGGGTGAACCCAGGACGTGAACATGGAGCGCGGGAAAGGAAGACAGAAGAGGCACCAGCTCTCCCGCAGCTCTTCTTCCCTGACGAGACTGAAGCCTTGCTGAGGAAGCAGCGGCGAAGTGCTGTTCGCTCCAAGGCAAAGCCTCTGCGAAAGCACAGCATTCGCTGAGAAATGTTCGGCGGGCTGCTGCTGCTTGCCTGAGCTCAGTCTCCCAGTGGGAGAAATCGCGGTGGGAGAACCCGCATACAGTGAAAGCCTCTTTGCCTGGGCATCACCCCTGGGAAAGCACCGCATTCGTAGGGAATTCAGAGTTGGGTTTTGGGATGCTGCTGCTGCTTGCCTGAGCTAGTCTCCGCAGCACGGTGGAAGATACCCGCATGGAGCGAAATACCCTTTGCCCTAGCATGCCCTCTGCCTGAGAGAGAAGCATGGTCGCACAAGTCTGTCACCGCGCTCCCCAGGAGGAAGTGTGGGGAAGGCCCCGCACGCCGCCCCCTGGGATGAGAAGGAGCCCTTGGCCTTGGGGTCCGGAAACGCTTGGGAAGCAGGATAGCCTGCCATGGCAGGAACAGCAGGCCAGTGGCAAGACAAGTGTCACCCACTCCCTGTGCGTAGAGATCGAAGCCTGGCTGCTAAGGAGACATGAGTGGACGACTAGGGCAGGGGCGCGTGCTCCACGCTGAGGAAGGAGTCGGGCAGATGGCAGGCCTGTCCTGTGCCTCTGGTCCCAAGGGGAGAGCATCTCCTAGGCCACCTGTCCCAAGGGCAGTCGGGCTTGCCCCCAGTTGCCATACCCGGAACTCGCAGAAACAACCCCATGGAGAAACGGGCAGTCAGATGCTGTCTTCCACCAAGATGTGGCAGTGTTGTGGGTGGCAGGGGTGTGCCTGGTAAGGAGTGGATACAGACCCCACAGTTCCCCATCCCAGTGCACGGGTCGTGTGCAGGGATCCTGTTGCCTCCTCTCTCCTGTGGTGAAGGCACTGGCCTAGACCTCGAGTCTGCCTGAGCGCATTAGCAAAAGTCAAAGCCTTACCAATGACAGGAGATGGTAATAGGCATAGAGTGCCATCCTAGGCCATGCACGCTGCTGTAGGGTTGTGATTATGTCTGCTTAGTTCGGCTTAGCAAGGTGAACCCCAGGCGCTAACGGGGAGCCCAGGAATGCAAGGCCCAAGAGGCACCAGCTCTCCCGCGGCTCTTCATCCCAGCCACAACAGAGCGAACGACCAAAGCCTTGCTGAGGAAGCAGCAGCGAAGTGCGGTTCGCACCAAGCTGAAAACTTCTGCAAAAGCATAGCAGTCGCTGGGAAATCAGAGTTGGTTCTGTGGGCTGCTTTTGCTGCTTGCCTTAGCCTAGTATTCGCAGCACGATGGGAGAAACCCACATAGAGCGAAAGCCTCTTTGACAGGGCAACCCCTCTGGGAAAGCACACCATTCTTTGGGAAATCAAAGTCGGGTCTGTGGGATGCTGCCTGCTGCTTGCCCGAGCTGGTCTCCACAGCACGGTGTAATACACTCGCATGGAGCGAAATCCTCTTTGCCTGGGCAACCCCTCTGCCTGAGAAAGAAGCGCGGTGACGCCTGTGGAAAGAGCCTTAAGGAAATGGACACGTTTGTCAGGGCAGAGCGACGGAAGCCTGGCTGCTAAAGAGACTTAGGGGAAGATTAGGGCAGGGGAAAGGGCTCCACTCTGTGGAAGGAGTCTGGGCAGAAAGCAGGCCTGTCCTGTGCCTCTGGTCCCAAGGGGACCGCATCACCTTGGCCACCTGCCCCGTCGGCAGTCGGGCTTGCTCCAAGGTGCGATACCCGGAACTCGCAGAAACAACCCCATGGATAAACGGGCAGTCAGATGCCGTCTTCCACCAAGATGTGGCAGTGTTGTGGGTGGCAGGGTTTGTGCCTGGTAAGGAGTGGAGACAGTCCCCCACAGTTCCCCATCCCAGTGCACGGGCCGTGTGCAGGGATCCTGTCGCCTTCTCTCTCCTGTGGTGAAGGCACTGGTCTAGACCCCGAGTCTGCCTGAGCGCATGAGCAAAAGTCAAAGCCTTACCTATGACAGGAGATGGTAATAGGCATAGAGTGCCATGCTAGGCCACGCACGCTGCTGCAGGGTTGTGACTGTGTCTGCTTAGTTCGGCTTAGTAAGGTGAACCCTGGGCGCGAACTGGGAGCCCGGGAATGCAAAGCCCAAGAGGAACAGCTCTCCCGCGGCTCTTCATTCCTGCCTCCACAGAGCGAACTACCATAGCCTTGCTAAGGAAGCAGCAGCGAAGTGCGGTTCGCACCAAGCTGAAAACCTCTGCGAAAGCATAGCAGTCGCTAGGAAATCAGAGTCGGTTCTGTGGGCTGCTTTTGTTGCTTGCCTTAGCCTAGTGTTGGCAGCATGATGGGAGAAACCCGCATAGAGCGAAAGCCTCTTTGCCGGGGCATCCTCTCTGGGAAAACACGGCATTCTTTGGGAAGTCAGAGTCTGGTCTGTGGGATGCTGCCTGCTGCTTGCCAGAGCTAGTCTCCACAGCACGGTGTAATAAACTGCATGGAGCGAAATCCTCTTTGCCTGGGCATCCCCTCTGCTTGAGAGAGTAGCGCGGTGGCACCTGTGGAAAGAGCCTTAAGGAAAGGGACACGTCTGTCATGGCAGAGAGATGGAAGCCTGGCTGCTAAGGAGACACGAGGGGAAGATTAGGGCAGGGGAAAGGGCTCCACTCTGAGGAAGGAGTCTGGGCAGAAAGCATGCCTGTCCTGAGCCTTTGGGCTCATGGAGACAGCAGCTCCTTGGCCACCTGTCCATGGTGGAGACAAGGGCTTGCCACCATGCGCCTACCCTGAACTCGAGAAACAACTCCCAGAAAGAACTGGCCATCAGATGCCGGCTTCCTCCAGGACTTGGAAGCTTGGAGGAGGCACGGGGTTTAAGGGGAAGGAGTGGGGACAGTCTCACAAAGCTCCCTATTCAGTGCACGGACGGTTGCAGGGATCCTGTCACCTCTCCTTTCCTGTGGGGAAAGCACTGGCTAAGTCCGCGAGTCCTCCTGAGCGGCAGAGTAAAGGGCCAAGCGATGCCTACCCGGGAGATGTGTGTGTGCATAAAGTGCCATCCTAGGAAATGCACACTACTGCACTTTTGTGGCTCTGTCCGCTTAGTTCGGCCTGGCAGGGTGAACCCAGGACGCGAACATGGAGCCCGGGAAAGCAAGGCCCAAGAGGCACCAGCTCTCCCGCATCTCTTCTTCCCTGACGCGACTGAAGCCTTGCTGAGGAAGCAGCGGCGAAGTGCTGTTCGCTCCAAGGCAAAACCTCTGCGAAAACACAGCATTCGCTGAGAAATGATCTGCGGGCTGCTGCTGCTTGTCTGAGCCCAGTCTCCCAGTGGGAGAAATGGCGGTGGGAGAAACCCGCATACAGTGAAAGCCTCTTTGCCTGGGCATCTCTCCTGGGAAAGCACAGCATTCGTAGGGAAATCAGAGTTGGGTTTGGGGATGCTGCTGCTGCTTGCCTTAGCTAGTCTCCGCAGCACTGTGAAAGATACCGCAAGGAGCGAAATACCCTTTGCCCTAGCATCCCCTCTGCCTGAGAGAGAAGCATGGTCGCACAAGTCTGTCACCGCCCTCCCCAGGAGCAAGTGTGGTGAAGGCACAGCACGCCGCCCCCTGGGATGAGAAGGAGCCCTTGGCCTTGGAGTCGGGAAATGCTTGGGAAGCAGAATAGCCTGCCATGGCACGAACAGCAGGCCAGTGGCAAGACAAGTGTCACCCGCTCCCTGTGCGGAGAGATTGAAGCCTGGGTGCTAAGGAGACATGAGGGGACGACTAGGGCAAGGGCGCGTGCTACACTCTGAGGAAGGAGTCTGGGCAGATGGCAGGCCTGTCCTGTGCCTCTGGTCCCAAGGGGAGAATATCTCCTAGGCCACCTGTCCCAAGGGCAGTCGGGCTTGCCCCCAGGTGCCATACCCGGAACTCGCAGAAACAACCCCATGGAGAAACGGGCAGTCAGATGCCGTCTTCCACCAAGATGTGGCAGTGTTGTGGGTGGCAGGGGGTGTGCCTGGTAAGGAGTGGAGACAGTCCCCCACAGTTCCCCATCCCAGTGCACGGGCCCTGTGCAGGGATGCTGTCGCCTCCTCTCTCCTGTGGTGAAGGCACTGGCCTAGACCCCGAGTCTGCCTGAGCGTCAGAGCAAAAGGCTAAGCCTTACCTACGCCACAGATGGTAATGGGCATAGAGTGCCATGCTAGGCCACGCACACTGCTGCAGGGTTGTGACTGTGTCTGCTTAGTTCGGCTTAGCAAGGTGAACCCTGGGCGCGAACTGGGAGCCCGGGAATGGAAGGCCCAAGAGGCACCACCTCTCCCGCGACTCTTCATCCCTGCCGCGACAGAGCAAATGACCAAAGCCTTGCTGAGGAAGCAGCAGCGAAGTGCGGTTCGCGCCAAGCTGACAACCTCTGCGAAAGCATAGCACTCGCTGGGAAATCAGAGTTGGTTCTGTGGGCTGCTTTTGCTGCTTGCCTTAGCCTAGTATTCACAGCACGATGGGAGAAACGCGCATAGAGCGAAAGACTCTTTGCCGGGGCATCCCCTTGGGAAGGCAGAGCATTTTTTGGGAAATCAGAGTGGGGTCTGTGGGATGCTGCCTGCTGCTTGCCAGAGCTGGTCTCCACAGCACGGTGTAATACACCCGCATGGAGCGAAATCCTCTTTGCCTGGGCATCACCTCTGCCTGAGAGAGAAGCGCGGTGGCGCCTGTGGAAAGAGCCTTAAGGAAAGGGACACGTCTGTCACGACAGAGAGATGGAAGCCTGGCTGCTAAGGAGAAACGAGGGGAAGCTTAGGGCAGGGGAAAGGGCTCCATTCTGAGGAAGGAGTCTGGGCAGAAAGCATGCCTGTCCTCAGCCTTTGGGCTCAAGGAGACAGCAGCTCCTTGGCCACCTCTCCGTGGTGGAGACATGGGCTTGCCACCAGGCGCCTACCCTGAACGTGAGCAACAACTCCCAGAAAGAACTGGCCATCAGAAGCCGGCTTTCTCCAGGATGGGGAAGCTTGGAGGAGGCACGGGGTTTAAGGGGAAGGAGTGGGGACAGTCCCCCAAAGCTCCCTATTCAGTGCACGGGTGGTGTGCAGGGATTCTGTCACCTCTCCTTTCCTGTGGGGAAAGCACTGGCTTAGTCTGCGAGTCCGCCAGAGTAAAAGGCCAAGCGATGCCTACCCGGGAGATGTTTGTGTGCATAGAGTGCCATCCTAGGCTACGCAGGCTACTGCACTTTTGTGGCTCTGTCTGCTTAGTTCGGCCTGGCAGGGTGAACCCAGGACGTGAACATGGAGCGCGGGAAAGGAAGACAGAAGAGGCACCAGCTCTCCCGCAGCTCTTCTTCCCTGACGAGACTGAAGCCTTGCTGAGGAAGCAGTGGCGAAGTGCTGTTCGCTCCAAGGCAAAGCCTCTGCGAAAGCACAGCATTCGCTGAGAAATGTTCGGCGGGCTGCTGCTGCTTGCCTGAGCTCAGTCTCCCAGTGGGAGAAATCGCGGTGGGAGAACCCGCATACAGTGAAAGCCTCTTTGCCTGGGCATCACCCCTGGGAAAGCACCGCATTCGTAGGGAATTCAGAGTTGGGTTTCGGGATGCTGCTGCTGCTTGCCTGAGCTAGTCTCCGCAGCACGGTGGAAGATACCCGCATGGAGCGAAATACCCTTTGCCCTAGCATGCCCTCTGCCTGAGAGAGAAGCATGGTCGCACAAATCTGTCACCGCGCTCCCCAGGAGGAAGTGTGGGGAAGGCCCCGCACGCCGCCCCCTGGGATGAGAAGGAGCCCTTGGCCTTGGGGTCCGGAAACGCTTGGGAAGCAGGATAGCCTGCCATGGCAGGAACAGCAGGCCAGTGGCAAGACAAGTGTCACCCACTCCCTGTGCAGAGAGATCGAAGCCTGGCTGCTAAGGAGACATGAGTGGACGACTAGGGCAGGGGCGCGTGCTCCACTCTGAGGAAGGAGTCGGGCAGATGGCAGGCCTGTCCTGTGCCTCTGGTCCCAAGGGGAGAGCATCTCCTAGGCCACCTGTCCCAAGGGCAGTCGGGCTTGCCCCCAGTTGCCATACCCGGAACTCGCAGAAACAACCCCATGGATAAACGGGCAGTCAGATGCTGTCTTCCACCAAGATGTGGCAGTGTTGTGGGTGGCAGGGGTGTGCCTGGTAAGGAGTGGATACAGACCCCACAGTTCCCCATCCCAGTGCACGGGTCGTGTGCAGGGATCCTGTTGCCTCCTCTCTCCTGTGGTGAAGGCACTGGCCTAGACCTCGAGTCTGCCTGAGCGCATTAGCAAAAGTCAAAGCCTTACCAATGACAGGAGATGGTAATAGGCATAGAGTGCCATCCTAGGCCATGCACGCTGCTGTAGGGTTGTGATTATGTCTGCTTAGTTCGGCTTAGCAAGGTGAACCCCAGGCGCTAACGGGGAGCCCAGGAATGCAAGGCCCAAGAGGCACCAGCTCTCCCGCGGCTCTTCATCCCAGCCACAACAGAGCGAACGACCAAAGCCTTGCTGAGGAAGCAGCAGCGAAGTGCGGTTCGCACCAAGCTGAAAACTTCTGCAAAAGCATAGCAGTCGCTGGGAAATCAGAGTTGGTTCTGTGGGCTGCTTTTGCTGCTTGCCTTAGCCTAGTATTCGCAGCACGATGGGAGAAACCCGCATAGAGCGAAAGCCTCTTTGACAGGGCATCCCCTCTGGGAAAGCACACCATTCTTTGGGAAATCAAAGTCGGGTCTGTGGGATGCTGCCTGCTGCTTGCCAGAGCTGGTCTCCACAGCACGGTGTAATACACTCGCATGGAGCGAAATCCTCTTTGCCTGGGCAACCCCTCTGCCTGAGAAAGAAGCGCGGTGACGCCTGTGGAAAGAGCCTTAAGGAAATGGACACGTTTGTCAGGGCAGAGCGACGGAAGCCTGGCTGCTAAAGAGACACGAGGGGAAGATTAGGGCAGGGAAAGGGCTCCACTCTGTGGAAGGAGTCTGGGCAGAAGGCAGGCCTGTCCTGTGCCTCTGGTCCCAAGGGGACCGCATCACCTTGGCCACCTGCCCCGTCGGCAGTCGGGCTTGCTCCAAGGTGCCATACCCGGAACTCGCAGAAACAACCCCATGGATAAACGGGCAGTCAGATGCCGTCTTCCACCAAGATGTGGCAGTGTTGTGGGTGGCAGGGTTTGTGCCTGGTAAGGAGTGGAGACAGTCCCCCACAGTTCCCCATCCCAGTGCACGGGCCGTGTGCAGGGATCCTGTCGCCTTCTCTCTCCTGTGGTGAAGGCACTGGTCTAGACCCCGAGTCTGCCTGAGCGCATGAGCAAAAGTCAAAGCCTTACCTATGACAGGAGATGGTAATAGGCATAGAGTGCCATGCTAGGCCACGCACGCTGCTGCAGGGTTGTGACTGTGTCTGCTTAGTTCGGCTTAGTAAGGTGAACCCTGGGCGCGAACTGGGAGCCCGGGAATGCAAAGCCCAAGAGGAACAGCTCTCCCGCGGCTCTTCATTCCTGCCTCCACAGAGCGAACGACCATAGCCTTGCTAAGGAAGCAGCAGCGAAGTGCGGTTCGCACCAAGCTGAAAACCTCTGCAAAAGCATAGCAGTCGCTAGGAAATCAGAGTCGGTTCTGTGGGCTGCTTTTGTTGCTTGCCTTAGCCTAGTGTTGGCAGCATGATGGGAGAAACCCGCATAGAGCGAAAGCCTCTTTGCCGGGCATCCTCTCTGGGAAAACAGGGCATTCTTTGGAAATTCAGAGTCTGGTCTGTTGGATGCTGCCTGCTGCTTGCCAGAGCTAGTCTCCACAGCACGGTGTAATAAACTGCATGGAGCGAAATCCTCTTTGCCTGGGCATCCCCTCTGCCTGAGAGAGTAGCGCGGTGGCGCCTGTGGAAAGAGCCTTAAGGAAAGGGACACGTCTGTCATGGCAGAGAGATGGAAGCCTGGCTGCTAAGGAGACACGAGGGGAAGATTAGGGCAGGGGAAAGGGCTCCACTCTGAGGAAGGAGTCTGGGCAGAAAGCATGCCTGTCCTGAGCCTTTGGGCTCATGGAGACAGCAGCTCCTTGGCCACCTGTCCATGGTGGAGACAAGGGCTTGCCACCATGCGCCTACCCTGAACTCGAGAAACAACTCCCAGAAAGAACTGGCCATCAGATGCCGGCTTCCTCCAGGACTTGGAAGCTTGGAGGAGGCACGGGGTTTAAGGGGAAGGAGTGGGGACAGTCTCACAAAGCTCCCTATTCAGTGCACGGACGGTTGCAGGGATCCTGTCACCTCTCCTTTCCTGTGGGGAAAGCACTGGCTAAGTCCGCGAGTCCTCCTGAGCGGCAGAGTAAAGGGCCAAGCGATGCCTACCCGGGAGATGTGTGTGTGCATAAAGTGCCATCCTAGGAAATGCACACTACTGCACTTTTGTGGCTCTGTCCGCTTAGTTCGGCCTGGCAGGGTGAACCCAGGACGCGAACATGGAGCCCGGGAAAGCAAGGCCCAAGAGGCACCAGCTCTCCCGCATCTCTTCTTCCCTGACGCGACTGAAGCCTTGCTGAGGAAGCAGCGGCGAAGTGCTGTTCGCTCCAAGGCAAAACCTCTGCGAAAACACAGCATTCGCTGAGAAATGATCTGCGGGCTGCTGCTGCTTGTCTGAGCCCAGTCTCCCAGTGGGAGAAATGGCGGTGGGAGAAACCCGCATACAGTGAAAGCCTCTTTGCCTGGGCATCTCTCCTGGGAAAGCACAGCATTCGTAGGGAAATCAGAGTTGGGTTTGGGGATGCTGCTGCTGCTTGCCTTAGCTAGTCTCCGCAGCACTGTGAAAGATACCGCAAGGAGCGAAATACCCTTTGCCCTAGCATCCCCTCTGCCTGAGAGAGAAGCATGGTCGCACAAGTCTGTCACCGCCCTCCCCAGGAGCAAGTGTGGTGAAGGCACAGCACGCCGCCCCCTGGGATGAGAAGGAGCCCTTGGCCTTGGAGTCGGGAAATGCTTGGGAAGCAGAATAGCCTGCCACGGCACGAACAGCAGGCCAGTGGCAAGACAAGTGTCACCCGCTCCCTGTGCGGAGAGATTGAAGCCTGGGTGCTAAGGAGACATGAGGGGACGAATAGGGCAAGGGCGCGTGCTACACTCTGAGGAAGGAGTCTGGGCAGATGGCAGGCCTGTCCTGTGCCTCTGGTCCCAAGGGGAGAATATCTCCTAGGCCACCTGTCCCAAGGGCAGTCGGGCTTGCCCCCAGGTGCCATACCCGGAACTCGCAGAAACAACCCCATGGAGAAACGGGCAGTCAGATGCCGTCTTCCACCAAGATGTGGCAGTGTTGTGGGTGGCAGGGGGTGTGCCTGGTAAGGAGTGGAGACAGTCCCCCACAGTTCCCCATCCCAGTGCACGGGCCCTGTGCAGGGATGCTGTCGCCTCCTCTCTCCTGTGGTGAAGGCACTGGCCTAGACCCCGAGTCTGCCTGAGCGTCAGAGCAAAAGGCTAAGCCTTACCTACGCCACAGATGGTAATGGGCATAGAGTGCCATGCTAGGCCACGCACACTGCTGCAGGGTTGTGACTGTGTCTGCTTAGTTCGGCTTAGCAAGGTGAACCCTGGGCGCGAACTGGGAGCCCGGGAATGGAAGGCCCAAGAGGCACCACCTCTCCCGCGACTCTTCATCCCTGCCGCGACAGAGCAAAAGACCAAAGCCTTGCTGAGGAAGCAGCAGCGAAGTGCGGTTCGCGCCAAGCTGACAACCTCTGCGAAAGCATAGCACTCGCTGGGAAATCAGAGTTGGTTCTGTGGGCTGCTTTTGCTGCTTGCCTTAGCCTAGTATTCACAGCACGATGGGAGAAACGCGCATAGAGCGAAAGACTCTTTGCCGGGGCATCCCCTTGGGAAGGCAGAGCATTTTTTGGGAAATCAGAGTGGGGTCTGTGGGATGCTGCCTGCTGCTTGCCAGAGCTGGTCTCCACAGCACGGTGTAATACACCCGCATGGAGCGAAATCCTCTTTGCCTGGGCATCACCTCTGCCTGAGAGAGAAGCGCGGTGGCGCCTGTGGAAAGAGCCTTAAGGAAAGGGACACGTCTGTCACGACAGAGAGATGGAAGCCTGGCTGCTAAGGAGAAACGAGGGGAAGCTTAGGGCAGGGGAAAGGGCTCCATTCTGAGGAAGGAGTCTGGGCAGAAAGCATGCCTGTCCTCAGCCTTTGGGCTCAAGGAGACAGCAGCTCCTTGGCCACCTATCCGTGGTGGAGACATGGGCTTGCCACCAGGCGCCTACCCTGAACGTGAGCAACAACTCCCAGAAAGAACTGGCCATCAGAAGCCGGCTTTCTCCAGGATGGGGAAGCTTGGAGGAGGCACGGGGTTTAAGGGGAAGGAGTGGGGACAGTCCCCCAAAGCTCCCTATTCAGTGCACGGGTGGTGTGCAGGGATTCTGTCACCTCTCCTTTCCTGTGGGGAAAGCACTGGCTTAGTCTGCGAGTCCGCCAGAGTAAAAGGCCAAGCGATGCCTACCCGGGAGATGTTTGTGTGCATAGAGTGCCATCCTAGGCTACGCAGGCTACTGCACTTTTGTGGCTCTGTCTGCTTAGTTCGGCCTGGCAGGGTGAACCCAGGACGTGAACATGGAGCGCGGGAAAGGAAGACAGAAGAGGCACCAGCTCTCCCGCAGCTCTTCTTCCCTGACGAGACTGAAGCCTTGCTGAGGAAGCAGTGGCGAAGTGCTGTTCGCTCCAAGGCAAAGCCTCTGCGAAAGCACAGCATTCGCTGAGAAATGTTCGGCGGGCTGCTGCTGCTTGCCTGAGCTCAGTCTCCCAGTGGGAGAAATCGCGGTGGGAGAACCCGCATACAATGAAAGCCTCTTTGCCTGGGCATCACCCCTGGGAAAGCACCGCATTCGTAGGGAATTCAGAGTTGGGTTTCGGGATGCTGCTGCTGCTTGCCTGAGCTAGTCTCCGCAGCACGGTGTAATAAACCGCATGGAGCGAAATCCTCTTTGCCTGGGCATCCCCTCTGCCTGAGAGAGTAGCGCGGTGGCGCCTGTGGAAAGAGCCTTAAGGAAAGGGACACGTCTGTCATGGCAGAGAGATGGAAGCCTGGCTGCTAAGGAGACACGAGGGGAAGATTAGGGCAGGGGAAAGGGCTCCACTCTGAGGAAGGAGTCTGGGCAGAAAGCATGCCTGTCCTGAGCCTTTGGGCTCATGGAGACAGCAGCTCCTTGGCCACCTGTCCATGGTGGAGACAAGGGCTTGCCACCATGCGCCTACCCTGAACTCGAGAAACAACTCCCAGAAAGAACTGGCCATCAGATGCCGGCTTCCTCCAGGACTTGGAAGCTTGGAGGAGGCACGGGGTTTAAGGGGAAGGAGTGGGGACAGTCCCCCAAGCTCCCTATTCAGTGCACGGGCGGTGTGCAGGGATCCTGTCACCTCTCCTTTCCTGTGGGGAAAGCACTGGCTAAGTCCGCGAGTCCTCCTGAGCGGCAGAGTAAAGGGCCAAGCGATGCCTACCCGGGAGATGTGTGTGTGCATAAAGTGCCATCCTAGGAAATGCACACTACTGCACTTTTGTGGCTCTGTCCGCTTAGTTCGGCCTGGCAGGGTGAACCCAGGACGCGAACATGGAGCCCGGGAAAGCAAGGCCCAAGAGGCACCAGCTCTCCCGCATCTCTTCTTCCCTGACGCGACTGAAGCCTTGCTGAGGAAGCAGCGGCGAAGTGCTGTTCGCTCCAAGGCAAAACCTCTGCGAAAACACAGCATTCGCTGAGAAATGATCTGCGGGCTGCTGCTGCTTGTCTGAGCCCAGTCTCCCAGTGGGAGAAATGGCGGTGGGAGAAACCCGCATACAGTGAAAGCCTCTTTGCCTGGGCATCTCTCCTGGGAAAGCACAGCATTCGTAGGGAAATCAGAGTTGGGTTTGGGGATGCTGCTGCTGCTTGCCTTAGCTAGTCTCCGCAGCACTGTGAAAGATACCGCAAGGAGCGAAATACCCTTTGCCCTAGCATCCCCTCTGCCTGAGAGAGAAGCATGGTCGCACAAGTCTGTCACCGCCCTCCCCAGGAGCAAGTGTGGTGAAGGCACAGCACGCCGCCCCCTGGGATGAGAAGGAGCCCTTGGCCTTGGAGTCGGGAAATGCTTGGGAAGCAGAATAGCCTGCCATGGCACGAACAGCAGGCCAGTGGCAAGACAAGTGTCACCCGCTCCCTGTGCGGAGAGATTGAAGCCTGGGTGCTAAGGAGACATGAGGGGACGACTAGGGCAAGGGCGCGTGCTACACTCTGAGGAAGGAGTCTGGGCAGATGGCAGGCCTGTCCTGTGCCTCTGGTCCCAAGGGGAGAATATCTCCTAGGCCACCTGTCCCAAGGGCAGTCGGGCTTGCCCCCAGGTGCCATACCCGGAACTCGCAGAAACAACCCCATGGAGAAACGGGCAGTCAGATGCCGTCTTCCACCAAGATGTGGCAGTGTTGTGGGTGGCAGGGGGTGTGCCTGGTAAGGAGTGGAGACAGTCCCCCACAGTTCCCCATCCCAGTGCACGGGCCCTGTGCAGGGATGCTGTCGCCTCCTCTCTCCTGTGGTGAAGGCACTGGCCTAGACCCCGAGTCTGCCTGAGCGTCAGAGCAAAAGGCTAAGCCTTACCTACGCCACAGATGGTAATGGGCATAGAGTGCCATGCTAGGCCACGCACACTGCTGCAGGGTTGTGACTGTGTCTGCTTAGTTCGGCTTAGCAAGGTGAACCCTGGGCGCGAACTGGGAGCCCGGGAATGGAAGGCCCAAGAGGCACCACCTCTCCCGCGACTCTTCATCCCTGCCGCGACAGAGCAAAAGACCAAAGCCTTGCTGAGGAAGCAGCAGCGAAGTGCGGTTCGCGCCAAGCTGACAACCTCTGCGAAAGCATAGCACTCGCTGGGAAATCAGAGTTGGTTCTGTGGGCTGCTTTTGCTGCTTGCCTTAGCCTAGTATTCACAGCACGATGGGAGAAACGCGCATAGAGCGAAAGACTCTTTGCCGGGGCATCCCCTTGGGAAGGCAGAGCATTTTTTGGGAAATCAGAGTGGGGTCTGTGGGATGCTGCCTGCTGCTTGCCAGAGCTGGTCTCCACAGCACGGTGTAATACACCCGCATGGAGCGAAATCCTCTTTGCCTGGGCATCACCTCTGCCTGAGAGAGAAGCGCGGTGGCGCCTGTGGAAAGAGCCTTAAGGAAAGGGACACGTCTGTCACGACAGAGAGATGGAAGCCTGGCTGCTAAGGAGAAACGAGGGGAAGCTTAGGGCAGGGGAAAGGGCTCCATTCTGAGGAAGGAGTCTGGGCAGAAAGCATGCCTGTCCTCAGCCTTTGGGCTCAAGGAGACAGCAGCTCCTTGGCCACCTATCCGTGGTGGAGACATGGGCTTGCCACCAGGCGCCTACCCTGAACGTGAGCAACAACTCCCAGAAAAAACTGGCCATCAGAAGCCGGCTTTCTCCAGGATGGGGAAGCTTGGAGGAGGCACGGGGTTTAAGGGGAAGGAGTGGGGACAGTCCCCCAAAGCTCCCTATTCAGTGCACGGGCGGTGTGCAGGGATTCTGTCACCTCTCCTTTCCTGTGGGGAAAGCACTGGCTTAGTCTGCGAGTCCGCCAGAGTAAAAGGCCAAGCGATGCCTACCCGGGAGATGTTTGTGTGCATAGAGTGCCATCCTAGGCTACGCAGGCTACTGCACTTTTGTGGCTCTGTCTGCTTAGTTCGGCCTGGCAGGGTGAACCCAGGACGTGAACATGGAGCGCGGGAAAGGAAGACAGAAGAGGCACCAGCTCTCCCGCAGCTCTTCTTCCCTGACGAGACTGAAGCCTTGCTGAGGAAGCAGTGGCGAAGTGCTGTTCGCTCCAAGGCAAAGCCTCTGCGAAAGCACAGCATTCGCTGAGAAATGTTCGGCGGGCTGCTGCTGCTTGCCTGAGCTCAGTCTCCCAGTGGGAGAAATCGCGGTGGGAGAACCCGCATACAGTGAAAGCCTCTTTGCCTGGGCATCACCCCTGGGAAAGCACCGCATTCGTAGGGAATTCAGAGTTGGGTTTCGGGATGCTGCTGCTGCTTGCCTGAGCTAGTCTCCGCAGCACGGTGGAAGATACCCGCATGGAGCGAAATACCCTTTGCCCTAGCATGCCCTCTGCCTGAGAGAGAAGCATGGTCGCACAAGTCTGTCACCGCGCTCCCCAGGAGGAAGTGTGGGGAAGGCCCCGCACGCCGCCCCCTGGGATGAGAAGGAGCCCTTGGCCTTGGGGTCCGGAAACGCTTGGGAAGCAGGATAGCCTGCCATGGCAGGAACAGCAGGCCAGTGGCAAGACAAGTGTCACCCACTCCCTGTGCGGAGAGATCGAAGCCTGGCTGCTAAGGAGACATGAGTGGACGACTAGGGCAGGGGCGCGTGCTCCACTCTGAGGAAGGAGTCGGGCAGATGGCAGGCCTGTCCTGTGCCTCTGGTCCCAAGGGGAGAGCATCTCCTAGGCCACCTGTCCCAAGGGCAGTCGGGCTTGCCCCCAGTTGCCATACCCGGAACTCGCAGAAACAACCCCATGGAGAAACGGGCAGTCAGATGCTGTCTTCCACCAAGATGTGGCAGTGTTGTGGGTGGCAGGGGTGTGCCTGGTAAGGAGTGGATACAGACCCCACAGTTCCCCATCCCAGTGCACGGGTCGTGTGCAGGGATCCTGTTGCCTCCTCTCTCCTGTGGTGAAGGCACTGGCCTAGACCTCGAGTCTGCCTGAGCGCATTAGCAAAAGTCAAAGCCTTACCTATGACAGGAGATGGTAATAGGCATAGAGTGCCATCCTAGGCCATGCACGCTGCTGTAGGGTTGTGATTATGTCTGCTTAGTTCGGCTTAGCAAGGTGAACCCCAGGCGCTAACGGGGAGCCCAGGAATGCAAGGCCCAAGAGGCACCAGCTCTCCCGCGGCTCTTCATCCCAGCCACAACAGAGCGAACGACCAAAGCCTTGCTGAGGAAGCAGCAGCGAAGTGCGGTTCGCACCAAGCTGAAAACTTCTGCAAAAGCATAGCAGTCGCTGGGAAATCAGAGTTGGTTCTGTGGGCTGCTTTTGCTGCTTGCCTTAGCCTAGTATTCGCAGCACGATGGGAGAAACCCGCATAGAGCGAAAGCCTCTTTGACAGGGCATCCCCTCTGGGAAAGCACACCATTCTTTGGGAAATCAAAGTCGGGTCTGTGGGATGCTGCCTGCTGCTTGCCAGAGCTGGTCTCCACAGCACGGTGTAATACACTCGCATGGAGCGAAATCCTCTTTGCCTGGGCAACCCCTCTGCCTGAGAAAGAAGCGCGGTGACGCCTGTGGAAAGAGCCTTAAGGAAATGGACACGTTTGTCAGGGCAGAGCGACGGAAGCCTGGCTGCTAAAGAGACACGAGGGGAAGATTAGGGCAGGGGAAAGGGCTCCACTCTGTGGAAGGAGTCTGGGCAGAAGGCAGGCCTGTCCTGTGCCTCTGGTCCCAAGGGGACCGCATCACCTTGGCCACCTGCCCCGTCGGCAGTCGGGCTTGCTCCAAGGTGCCATACCCGGAACTCGCAGAAACAACCCCATGGATAAACGGGCAGTCAGATGCCGTCTTCCACCAAGATGTGGCAGTGTTGTGGGTGGCAGGGTTTGTGCCTGGTAAGGAGTGGAGACAGTCCCCCACAGTTCCCCATCCCAGTGCACGGGCCGTGTGCAGGGATCCTGTCGCCTTCTCTCTCCTGTGGTGAAGGCACTGGTCTAGACCCCGAGTCTGCCTGAGCGCATGAGCAAAAGTCAAAGCCTTACCTATGACAGGAGATGGTAATAGGCATAGAGTGCCATGCTAGGCCACGCACGCTGCTGCAGGGTTGTGACTGTGTCTGCTTAGTTCGGCTTAGTAAGGTGAACCCTGGGCGCGAACTGGGAGCCCGGGAATGCAAAGCCCAAGAGGAACAGCTCTCCCGCGGCTCTTCATTCCTGCCTCCACAGAGCGAACGACCATAGCCTTGCTAAGGAAGCAGCAGCGAAGTGCGGTTCGCACCAAGCTGAAAACCTCTGCAAAAGCATAGCAGTCGCTAGGAAATCAGAGTCGGTTCTGTGGGCTGCTTTTGTTGCTTGCCTTAGCCTAGTGTTGGCAGCATGATGGGAGAAACCCGCATAGAGCGAAAGCCTCTTTGCCGGGCATCCTCTCTGGGAAAACAGGGCATTCTTTGGAAATTCAGAGTCTGGTCTGTTGGATGCTGCCTGCTGCTTGCCAGAGCTAGTCTCCACAGCACGGTGTAATAAACTGCATGGAGCGAAATCCTCTTTGCCTGGGCATCCCCTCTGCTTGAGAGAGTAGCGCGGTGGCACCTGTGGAAAGAGCCTTAAGGAAAGGGACACGTCTGTCATGGCAGAGAGATGGAAGCCTGGCTGCTAAGGAGACACGAGGGGAAGATTAGGGCAGGGGAAAGGGCTCCACTCTGAGGAAGGAGTCTGGGCAGAAAGCATGCCTGTCCTGAGCCTTTGGGCTCATGGAGACAGCAGCTCCTTGGCCACCTGTCCATGGTGGAGACAAGGGCTTGCCACCATGCGCCTACCCTGAACTCGAGAAACAACTCCCAGAAAGAACTGGCCATCAGATGCCGGCTTCCTCCAGGACTTGGAAGCTTGGAGGAGGCACGGGGTTTAAGGGGAAGGAGTGGGGACAGTCTCACAAAGCTCCCTATTCAGTGCACGGACGGTTGCAGGGATCCTGTCACCTCTCCTTTCCTGTGGGGAAAGCACTGGCTAAGTCCGCGAGTCCTCCTGAGCGGCAGAGTAAAGGGCCAAGCGATGCCTACCCGGGAGATGTGTGTGTGCATAAAGTGCCATCCTAGGAAATGCACACTACTGCACTTTTGTGGCTCTGTCCGCTTAGTTCGGCCTGGCAGGGTGAACCCAGGACGCGAACATGGAGCCCGGGAAAGCAAGGCCCAAGAGGCACCAGCTCTCCCGCATCTCTTCTTCCCTGACGCGACTGAAGCCTTGCTGAGGAAGCAGCGGCGAAGTGCTGTTCGCTCCAAGGCAAAACCTCTGCGAAAACACAGCATTCGCTGAGAAATGATCTGCGGGCTGCTGCTGCTTGTCTGAGCCCAGTCTCCCAGTGGGAGAAATGGCGGTGGGAGAAACCCGCATACAGTGAAAGCCTCTTTGCCTGGGCATCTCTCCTGGGAAAGCACAGCATTCGTAGGGAAATCAGAGTTGGGTTTGGGGATGCTGCTGCTGCTTGCCTTAGCTAGTCTCCGCAGCACTGTGAAAGATACCGCAAGGAGCGAAATACCCTTTGCCCTAGCATCCCCTCTGCCTGAGAGAGAAGCATGGTCGCACAAGTCTGTCACCGCCCTCCCCAGGAGCAAGTGTGGTGAAGGCACAGCACGCCGCCCCCTGGGATGAGAAGGAGCCCTTGGCCTTGGAGTCGGGAAATGCTTGGGAAGCAGAATAGCCTGCCACGGCACGAACAGCAGGCCAGTGGCAAGACAAGTGTCACCCGCTCCCTGTGCGGAGAGATTGAAGCCTGGGTGCTAAGGAGACATGAGGGGACGAATAGGGCAAGGGCGCGTGCTACACTCTGAGGAAGGAGTCTGGGCAGATGGCAGGCCTGTCCTGTGCCTCTGGTCCCAAGGGGAGAATATCTCCTAGGCCACCTGTCCCAAGGGCAGTCGGGCTTGCCCCCAGGTGCCATACCCGGAACTCGCAGAAACAACCCCATGGAGAAACGGGCAGTCAGATGCCGTCTTCCACCAAGATGTGGCAGTGTTGTGGGTGGCAGGGGGTGTGCCTGGTAAGGAGTGGAGACAGTCCCCCACAGTTCCCCATCCCAGTGCACGGGCCCTGTGCAGGGATGCTGTCGCCTCCTCTCTCCTGTGGTGAAGGCACTGGCCTAGACCCCGAGTCTGCCTGAGCGTCAGAGCAAAAGGCTAAGCCTTACCTACGCCACAGATGGTAATGGGCATAGAGTGCCATGCTAGGCCACGCACACTGCTGCAGGGTTGTGACTGTGTCTGCTTAGTTCGGCTTAGCAAGGTGAACCCTGGGCGCGAACTGGGAGCCCGGGAATGGAAGGCCCAAGAGGCACCACCTCTCCCGCGACTCTTCATCCCTGCCGCGACAGAGCAAAAGACCAAAGCCTTGCTGAGGAAGCAGCAGCGAAGTGCGGTTCGCGCCAAGCTGACAACCTCTGCGAAAGCATAGCACTCGCTGGGAAATCAGAGTTGGTTCTGTGGGCTGCTTTTGCTGCTTGCCTTAGCCTAGTATTCACAGCACGATGGGAGAAACGCGCATAGAGCGAAAGACTCTTTGCCGGGGCATCCCCTTGGGAAGGCAGAGCATTTTTTGGGAAATCAGAGTGGGGTCTGTGGGATGCTGCCTGCTGCTTGCCAGAGCTGGTCTCCACAGCACGGTGTAATACACCCGCATGGAGCGAAATCCTCTTTGCCTGGGCATCACCTCTGCCTGAGAGAGAAGCGCGGTGGCGCCTGTGGAAAGAGCCTTAAGGAAAGGGACACGTCTGTCACGACAGAGAGATGGAAGCCTGGCTGCTAAGGAGAAACGAGGGGAAGCTTAGGGCAGGGGAAAGGGCTCCATTCTGAGGAAGGAGTCTGGGCAGAAAGCATGCCTGTCCTCAGCCTTTGGGCTCAAGGAGACAGCAGCTCCTTGGCCACCTATCCGTGGTGGAGACATGGGCTTGCCACCAGGCGCCTACCCTGAACGTGAGCAACAACTCCCAGAAAGAACTGGCCATCAGAAGCCGGCTTTCTCCAGGATGGGGAAGCTTGGAGGAGGCACGGGGTTTAAGGGGAAGGAGTGGGGACAGTCCCCCAAAGCTCCCTATTCAGTGCACGGGTGGTGTGCAGGGATTCTGTCACCTCTCCTTTCCTGTGGGGAAAGCACTGGCTTAGTCTGCGAGTCCGCCAGAGTAAAAGGCCAAGCGATGCCTACCCGGGAGATGTTTGTGTGCATAGAGTGCCATCCTAGGCTACGCAGGCTACTGCACTTTTGTGGCTCTGTCTGCTTAGTTCGGCCTGGCAGGGTGAACCCAGGACGTGAACATGGAGCGCGGGAAAGGAAGACAGAAGAGGCACCAGCTCTCCCGCAGCTCTTCTTCCCTGACGAGACTGAAGCCTTGCTGAGGAAGCAGTGGCGAAGTGCTGTTCGCTCCAAGGCAAAGCCTCTGCGAAAGCACAGCATTCGCTGAGAAATGTTCGGCGGGCTGCTGCTGCTTGCCTGAGCTCAGTCTCCCAGTGGGAGAAATCGCGGTGGGAGAACCCGCATACAGTGAAAGCCTCTTTGCCTGGGCATCACCCCTGGGAAAGCACCGCATTCGTAGGGAATTCAGAGTTGGGTTTCGGGATGCTGCTGCTGCTTGCCTGAGCTAGTCTCCGCAGCACGGTGGAAGATACCCGCATGGAGCGAAATACCCTTTGCCCTAGCATGCCCTCTGCCTGAGAGAGAAGCATGGTCGCACAAATCTGTCACCGCGCTCCCCAGGAGGAAGTGTGGGGAAGGCCCCGCACGCCGCCCCCTGGGATGAGAAGGAGCCCTTGGCCTTGGGGTCCGGAAACGCTTGGGAAGCAGGATAGCCTGCCATGGCAGGAACAGCAGGCCAGTGGCAAGACAAGTGTCACCCACTCCCTGTGCAGAGAGATCGAAGCCTGGCTGCTAAGGAGACATGAGTGGACGACTAGGGCAGGGGCGCGTGCTCCACTCTGAGGAAGGAGTCGGGCAGATGGCAGGCCTGTCCTGTGCCTCTGGTCCCAAGGGGAGAGCATCTCCTAGGCCACCTGTCCCAAGGGCAGTCGGGCTTGCCCCCAGTTGCCATACCCGGAACTCGCAGAAACAACCCCATGGATAAACGGGCAGTCAGATGCTGTCTTCCACCAAGATGTGGCAGTGTTGTGGGTGGCAGGGGTGTGCCTGGTAAGGAGTGGATACAGACCCCACAGTTCCCCATCCCAGTGCACGGGTCGTGTGCAGGGATCCTGTTGCCTCCTCTCTCCTGTGGTGAAGGCACTGGCCTAGACCTCGAGTCTGCCTGAGCGCATTAGCAAAAGTCAAAGCCTTACCAATGACAGGAGATGGTAATAGGCATAGAGTGCCATCCTAGGCCATGCACGCTGCTGTAGGGTTGTGATTATGTCTGCTTAGTTCGGCTTAGCAAGGTGAACCCCAGGCGCTAACGGGGAGCCCAGGAATGCAAGGCCCAAGAGGCACCAGCTCTCCCGCGGCTCTTCATCCCAGCCACAACAGAGCGAACGACCAAAGCCTTGCTGAGGAAGCAGCAGCGAAGTGCGGTTCGCACCAAGCTGAAAACTTCTGCAAAAGCATAGCAGTCGCTGGGAAATCAGAGTTGGTTCTGTGGGCTGCTTTTGCTGCTTGCCTTAGCCTAGTATTCGCAGCACGATGGGAGAAACCCGCATAGAGCGAAAGCCTCTTTGACAGGGCATCCCCTCTGGGAAAGCACACCATTCTTTGGGAAATCAAAGTCGGGTCTGTGGGATGCTGCCTGCTGCTTGCCAGAGCTGGTCTCCACAGCACGGTGTAATACACTCGCATGGAGCGAAATCCTCTTTGCCTGGGCAACCCCTCTGCCTGAGAAAGAAGCGCGGTGACGCCTGTGGAAAGAGCCTTAAGGAAATGGACACGTTTGTCAGGGCAGAGCGACGGAAGCCTGGCTGCTAAAGAGACACGAGGGGAAGATTAGGGCAGGGGAAAGGGCTCCACTCTGTGGAAGGAGTCTGGGCAGAAGGCAGGCCTGTCCTGTGCCTCTGGTCCCAAGGGGACCGCATCACCTTGGCCACCTGCCCCGTCGGCAGTCGGGCTTGCTCCAAGGTGCCATACCCGGAACTCGCAGAAACAACCCCATGGATAAACGGGCAGTCAGATGCCGTCTTCCACCAAGATGTGGCAGTGTTGTGGGTGGCAGGGTTTGTGCCTGGTAAGGAGTGGAGACAGTCCCCCACAGTTCCCCATCCTAGTGCACGGGCCGTGTGCAGGGATCCTGTCGCCTTCTCTCTCCTGTGGTGAAGGCACTGGTCTAGACCCCGAGTCTGCCTGAGCGCATGAGCAAAAGTCAAAGCCTTACCTATGACAGGAGATGGTAATAGGCATAGAGTGCCATGCTAGGCCACGCACGCTGCTGCAGGGTTGTGACTGTGTCTGCTTAGTTCGGCTTAGTAAGGTGAACCCTGGGCGCGAACTGGGAGCCCGGGAATGCAAAGCCCAAGAGGAACAGCTCTCCCGCGGCTCTTCATTCCTGCCTCCACAGAGCGAACGACCATAGCCTTGCTAAGGAAGCAGCAGCGAAGTGCGGTTCGCACCAAGCTGAAAACCTCTGCAAAAGCATAGCAGTCGCTAGGAAATCAGAGTCGGTTCTGTGGGCTGCTTTTGTTGCTTGCCTTAGCCTAGTGTTGGCAGCATGATGGGAGAAACCCGCATAGAGCGAAAGCCTCTTTGCCGGGCATCCTCTCTGGGAAAACACAGCATTCTTTGGGAAGTCAGAGTCTGGTCTGTTGGATGCTGCCTGCTGCTTGCCAGAGCTAGTCTCCACAGCACGGTGTAATAAACCGCATGGAGCGAAATCCTCTTTGCCTGGGCATCCCCTCTGCCTGAGAGAGTAGCGCGGTGGCGCCTGTGGAAAGAGCCTTAAGGAAAGGGACACGTCTGTCATGGCAGAGAGATGGAAGCCTGGCTGCTAAGGAGACACGAGGGGAAGATTAGGGCAGGGGAAAGGGCTCCACTCTGAGGAAGGAGTCTGGGCAGAAAGCATGCCTGTCCTGAGCCTTTGGGCTCATGGAGACAGCAGCTCCTTGGCCACCTGTCCATGGTGGAGACAAGGGCTTGCCACCATGCGCCTACCCTGAACTCGAGAAACAACTCCCAGAAAGAACTGGCCATCAGATGCCGGCTTCCTCCAGGACTTGGAAGCTTGGAGGAGGCACGGGGTTTAAGGGGAAGGAGTGGGGACAGTCCCCCAAGCTCCCTATTCAGTGCACGGGCGGTGTGCAGGGATCCTGTCACCTCTCCTTTCCTGTGGGGAAAGCACTGGCTAAGTCCGCGAGTCCTCCTGAGCGGCAGAGTAAAGGGCCAAGCGATGCCTACCCGGGAGATGTGTGTGTGCATAAAGTGCCATCCTAGGAAATGCACACTACTGCACTTTTGTGGCTCTGTCCGCTTAGTTCGGCCTGGCAGGGTGAACCCAGGACGCGAACATGGAGCCCGGGAAAGCAAGGCCCAAGAGGCACCAGCTCTCCCGCATCTCTTCTTCCCTGACGCGACTGAAGCCTTGCTGAGGAAGCAGCGGCGAAGTGCTGTTCGCTCCAAGGCAAAACCTCTGCGAAAACACAGCATTCGCTGAGAAATGATCTGCGGGCTGCTGCTGCTTGTCTGAGCCCAGTCTCCCAGTGGGAGAAATGGCGGTGGGAGAAACCCGCATACAGTGAAAGCCTCTTTGCCTGGGCATCTCTCCTGGGAAAGCACAGCATTCGTAGGGAAATCAGAGTTGGGTTTGGGGATGCTGCTGCTGCTTGCCTTAGCTAGTCTCCGCAGCACTGTGAAAGATACCGCAAGGAGCGAAATACCCTTTGCCCTAGCATCCCCTCTGCCTGAGAGAGAAGCATGGTCGCACAAGTCTGTCACCGCCCTCCCCAGGAGCAAGTGTGGTGAAGGCACAGCACGCCGCCCCCTGGGATGAGAAGGAGCCCTTGGCCTTGGAGTCGGGAAATGCTTGGGAAGCAGAATAGCCTGCCATGGCACGAACAGCAGGCCAGTGGCAAGACAAGTGTCACCCGCTCCCTGTGCGGAGAGATTGAAGCCTGGGTGCTAAGGAGACATGAGGGGACGACTAGGGCAAGGGCGCGTGCTACACTCTGAGGAAGGAGTCTGGGCAGATGGCAGGCCTGTCCTGTGCCTCTGGTCCCAAGGGGAGAATATCTCCTAGGCCACCTGTCCCAAGGGCAGTCGGGCTTGCCCCCAGGTGCCATACCCGGAACTCGCAGAAACAACCCCATGGAGAAACGGGCAGTCAGATGCCGTCTTCCACCAAGATGTGGCAGTGTTGTGGGTGGCAGGGGGTGTGCCTGGTAAGGAGTGGAGACAGTCCCCCACAGTTCCCCATCCCAGTGCACGGGCCCTGTGCAGGGATGCTGTCGCCTCCTCTCTCCTGTGGTGAAGGCACTGGCCTAGACCCCGAGTCTGCCTGAGCGTCAGAGCAAAAGGCTAAGCCTTACCTACGCCACAGATGGTAATGGGCATAGAGTGCCATGCTAGGCCACGCACACTGCTGCAGGGTTGTGACTGTGTCTGCTTAGTTCGGCTTAGCAAGGTGAACCCTGGGCGCGAACTGGGAGCCCGGGAATGGAAGGCCCAAGAGGCACCACCTCTCCCGCGACTCTTCATCCCTGCCGCGACAGAGCAAAAGACCAAAGCCTTGCTGAGGAAGCAGCAGCGAAGTGCGGTTCGCGCCAAGCTGACAACCTCTGCGAAAGCATAGCACTCGCTGGGAAATCAGAGTTGGTTCTGTGGGCTGCTTTTGCTGCTTGCCTTAGCCTAGTATTCACAGCACGATGGGAGAAACGCGCATAGAGCGAAAGACTCTTTGCCGGGGCATCCCCTTGGGAAGGCAGAGCATTTTTTGGGAAATCAGAGTGGGGTCTGTGGGATGCTGCCTGCTGCTTGCCAGAGCTGGTCTCCACAGCACGGTGTAATACACCCGCATGGAGCGAAATCCTCTTTGCCTGGGCATCACCTCTGCCTGAGAGAGAAGCGCGGTGGCGCCTGTGGAAAGAGCCTTAAGGAAAGGGACACGTCTGTCACGACAGAGAGATGGAAGCCTGGCTGCTAAGGAGAAACGAGGGGAAGCTTAGGGCAGGGGAAAGGGCTCCATTCTGAGGAAGGAGTCTGGGCAGAAAGCATGCCTGTCCTCAGCCTTTGGGCTCAAGGAGACAGCAGCTCCTTGGCCACCTCTCCGTGGTGGAGACATGGGCTTGCCACCAGGCGCCTACCCTGAACGTGAGCAACAACTCCCAGAAAGAACTGGCCATCAGAAGCCGGCTTTCTCCAGGATGGGGAAGCTTGGAGGAGGCACGGGGTTTAAGGGGAAGGAGTGGGGACAGTCCCCCAAAGCTCCCTATTCAGTGCACGGGTGGTGTGCAGGGATTCTGTCACCTCTCCTTTCCTGTGGGGAAAGCACTGGCTTAGTCTGCGAGTCCGCCAGAGTAAAAGGCCAAGCGATGCCTACCCGGGAGATGTTTGTGTGCATAGAGTGCCATCCTAGGCTACGCAGGCTACTGCACTTTTGTGGCTCTGTCTGCTTAGTTCGGCCTGGCAGGGTGAACCCAGGACGTGAACATGGAGCGCGGGAAAGGAAGACAGAAGAGGCACCAGCTCTCCCGCAGCTCTTCTTCCCTGACGAGACTGAAGCCTTGCTGAGGAAGCAGTGGCGAAGTGCTGTTCGCTCCAAGGCAAAGCCTCTGCGAAAGCACAGCATTCGCTGAGAAATGTTCGGCGGGCTGCTGCTGCTTGCCTGAGCTCAGTCTCCCAGTGGGAGAAATCGCGGTGGGAGAACCCGCATACAGTGAAAGCCTCTTTGCCTGGGCATCACCCCTGGGAAAGCACCGCATTCGTAGGGAATTCAGAGTTGGGTTTCGGGATGCTGCTGCTGCTTGCCTGAGCTAGTCTCCGCAGCACGGTGGAAGATACCCGCATGGAGCGAAATACCCTTTGCCCTAGCATGCCCTCTGCCTGAGAGAGAAGCATGGTCGCACAAATCTGTCACCGCGCTCCCCAGGAGGAAGTGTGGGGAAGGCCCCGCACGCCGCCCCCTGGGATGAGAAGGAGCCCTTGGCCTTGGGGTCCGGAAACGCTTGGGAAGCAGGATAGCCTGCCATGGCAGGAACAGCAGGCCAGTGGCAAGACAAGTGTCACCCACTCCCTGTGCAGAGAGATCGAAGCCTGGCTGCTAAGGAGACATGAGTGGACGACTAGGGCAGGGGCGCGTGCTCCACTCTGAGGAAGGAGTCGGGCAGATGGCAGGCCTGTCCTGTGCCTCTGGTCCCAAGGGGAGAGCATCTCCTAGGCCACCTGTCCCAAGGGCAGTCGGGCTTGCCCCCAGTTGCCATACCCGGAACTCGCAGAAACAACCCCATGGATAAACGGGCAGTCAGATGCTGTCTTCCACCAAGATGTGGCAGTGTTGTGGGTGGCAGGGGTGTGCCTGGTAAGGAGTGGATACAGACCCCACAGTTCCCCATCCCAGTGCACGGGTCGTGTGCAGGGATCCTGTTGCCTCCTCTCTCCTGTGGTGAAGGCACTGGCCTAGACCTCGAGTCTGCCTGAGCGCATTAGCAAAAGTCAAAGCCTTACCAATGACAGGAGATGGTAATAGGCATAGAGTGCCATCCTAGGCCATGCACGCTGCTGTAGGGTTGTGATTATGTCTGCTTAGTTCGGCTTAGCAAGGTGAACCCCAGGCGCTAACGGGGAGCCCAGGAATGCAAGGCCCAAGAGGCACCAGCTCTCCCGCGGCTCTTCATCCCAGCCACAACAGAGCGAACGACCAAAGCCTTGCTGAGGAAGCAGCAGCGAAGTGCGGTTCGCACCAAGCTGAAAACTTCTGCAAAAGCATAGCAGTCGCTGGGAAATCAGAGTTGGTTCTGTGGGCTGCTTTTGCTGCTTGCCTTAGCCTAGTATTCGCAGCACGATGGGAGAAACCCGCATAGAGCGAAAGCCTCTTTGACAGGGCATCCCCTCTGGGAAAGCACACCATTCTTTGGGAAATCAAAGTCGGGTCTGTGGGATGCTGCCTGCTGCTTGCCAGAGCTGGTCTCCACAGCACGGTGTAATACACTCGCATGGAGCGAAATCCTCTTTGCCTGGGCAACCCCTCTGCCTGAGAAAGAAGCGCGGTGACGCCTGTGGAAAGAGCCTTAAGGAAATGGACACGTTTGTCAGGGCAGAGCGACGGAAGCCTGGCTGCTAAAGAGACACGAGGGGAAGATTAGGGCAGGGGAAAGGGCTCCACTCTGTGGAAGGAGTCTGGGCAGAAGGCAGGCCTGTCCTGTGCCTCTGGTCCCAAGGGGACCGCATCACCTTGGCCACCTGCCCCGTCGGCAGTCGGGCTTGCTCCAAGGTGCCATACCCGGAACTCGCAGAAACAACCCCATGGATAAACGGGCAGTCAGATGCCGTCTTCCACCAAGATGTGGCAGTGTTGTGGGTGGCAGGGTTTGTGCCTGGTAAGGAGTGGAGACAGTCCCCCACAGTTCCCCATCCTAGTGCACGGGCCGTGTGCAGGGATCCTGTCGCCTTCTCTCTCCTGTGGTGAAGGCACTGGTCTAGACCCCGAGTCTGCCTGAGCGCATGAGCAAAAGTCAAAGCCTTACCTATGACAGGAGATGGTAATAGGCATAGAGTGCCATGCTAGGCCACGCACGCTGCTGCAGGGTTGTGACTGTGTCTTTTTAGTTCGGCTTAGTAAGGTGAACCCTGGGCGCGAACTGGGAGCCCGGGAATGCAAAGCCCAAGAGGAACAGCTCTCCCGCGGCTCTTCATTCCTGCCTCCACAGAGCGAACGACCATAGCCTTGCTAAGGAAGCAGCAGCGAAGTGCGGTTCGCACCAAGCTGAAAACCTCTGCAAAAGCATAGCAGTCGCTAGGAAATCAGAGTCGGTTCTGTGGGCTGCTTTTGTTGCTTGCCTTAGCCTAGTGTTGGCAGCATGATGGGAGAAACCCGCATAGAGCGAAAGCCTCTTTGCCGGGCATCCTCTCTGGGAAAACACAGCATTCTTTGGGAAGTCAGAGTCTGGTCTGTTGGATGCTGCCTGCTGCTTGCCAGAGCTAGTCTCCACAGCACGGTGTAATAAACCGCATGGAGCGAAATCCTCTTTGCCTGGGCATCCCCTCTGCCTGAGAGAGTAGCGCGGTGGCGCCTGTGGAAAGAGCCTTAAGGAAAGGGACACGTCTGTCATGGCAGAGAGATGGAAGCCTGGCTGCTAAGGAGACACGAGGGGAAGATTAGGGCAGGGGAAAGGGCTCCACTCTGAGGAAGGAGTCTGGGCAGAAAGCATGCCTGTCCTGAGCCTTTGGGCTCATGGAGACAGCAGCTCCTTGGCCACCTGTCCATGGTGGAGACAAGGGCTTGCCACCATGCGCCTACCCTGAACTCGAGAAACAACTCCCAGAAAGAACTGGCCATCAGATGCCGGCTTCCTCCAGGACTTGGAAGCTTGGAGGAGGCACGGGGTTTAAGGGGAAGGAGTGGGGACAGTCCCCCAAGCTCCCTATTCAGTGCACGGGCGGTGTGCAGGGATCCTGTCACCTCTCCTTTCCTGTGGGGAAAGCACTGGCTAAGTCCGCGAGTCCTCCTGAGCGGCAGAGTAAAGGGCCAAGCGATGCCTACCCGGGAGATGTGTGTGTGCATAAAGTGCCATCCTAGGAAATGCACACTACTGCACTTTTGTGGCTCTGTCCGCTTAGTTCGGCCTGGCAGGGTGAACCCAGGACGCGAACATGGAGCCCGGGAAAGCAAGGCCCAAGAGGCACCAGCTCTCCCGCATCTCTTCTTCCCTGACGCGACTGAAGCCTTGCTGAGGAAGCAGCGGCGAAGTGCTGTTCGCTCCAAGGCAAAACCTCTGCGAAAACACAGCATTCGCTGAGAAATGATCTGCGGGCTGCTGCTGCTTGTCTGAGCCCAGTCTCCCAGTGGGAGAAATGGCGGTGGGAGAAACCCGCATACAGTGAAAGCCTCTTTGCCTGGGCATCTCTCCTGGGAAAGCACAGCATTCGTAGGGAAATCAGAGTTGGGTTTGGGGATGCTGCTGCTGCTTGCCTTAGCTAGTCTCCGCAGCACTGTGAAAGATACCGCAAGGAGCGAAATACCCTTTGCCCTAGCATCCCCTCTGCCTGAGAGAGAAGCATGGTCGCACAAGTCTGTCACCGCCCTCCCCAGGAGCAAGTGTGGTGAAGGCACAGCACGCCGCCCCCTGGGATGAGAAGGAGCCCTTGGCCTTGGAGTCGGGAAATGCTTGGGAAGCAGAATAGCCTGCCATGGCACGAACAGCAGGCCAGTGGCAAGACAAGTGTCACCCGCTCCCTGTGCGGAGAGATTGAAGCCTGGGTGCTAAGGAGACATGAGGGGACGACTAGGGCAAGGGCGCGTGCTACACTCTGAGGAAGGAGTCTGGGCAGATGGCAGGCCTGTCCTGTGCCTCTGGTCCCAAGGGGAGAATATCTCCTAGGCCACCTGTCCCAAGGGCAGTCGGGCTTGCCCCCAGGTGCCATACCCGGAACTCGCAGAAACAACCCCATGGAGAAACGGGCAGTCAGATGCCGTCTTCCACCAAGATGTGGCAGTGTTGTGGGTGGCAGGGGGTGTGCCTGGTAAGGAGTGGAGACAGTCCCCCACAGTTCCCCATCCCAGTGCACGGGCCCTGTGCAGGGATGCTGTCGCCTCCTCTCTCCTGTGGTGAAGGCACTGGCCTAGACCCCGAGTCTGCCTGAGCGTCAGAGCAAAAGGCTAAGCCTTACCTACGCCACAGATGGTAATGGGCATAGAGTGCCATGCTAGGCCACGCACACTGCTGCAGGGTTGTGACTGTGTCTGCTTAGTTCGGCTTAGCAAGGTGAACCCTGGGCGCGAACTGGGAGCCCGGGAATGGAAGGCCCAAGAGGCACCACCTCTCCCGCGACTCTTCATCCCTGCCGCGACAGAGCAAAAGACCAAAGCCTTGCTGAGGAAGCAGCAGCGAAGTGCGGTTCGCGCCAAGCTGACAACCTCTGCGAAAGCATAGCACTCGCTGGGAAATCAGAGTTGGTTCTGTGGGCTGCTTTTGCTGCTTGCCTTAGCCTAGTATTCACAGCACGATGGGAGAAACGCGCATAGAGCGAAAGACTCTTTGCCGGGGCATCCCCTTGGGAAGGCAGAGCATTTTTTGGGAAATCAGAGTGGGGTCTGTGGGATGCTGCCTGCTGCTTGCCAGAGCTGGTCTCCACAGCACGGTGTAATACACCCGCATGGAGCGAAATCCTCTTTGCCTGGGCATCACCTCTGCCTGAGAGAGAAGCGCGGTGGCGCCTGTGGAAAGAGCCTTAAGGAAAGGGACACGTCTGTCACGACAGAGAGATGGAAGCCTGGCTGCTAAGGAGAAACGAGGGGAAGCTTAGGGCAGGGGAAAGGGCTCCATTCTGAGGAAGGAGTCTGGGCAGAAAGCATGCCTGTCCTCAGCCTTTGGGCTCAAGGAGACAGCAGCTCCTTGGCCACCTATCCGTGGTGGAGACATGGGCTTGCCACCAGGCGCCTACCCTGAACGTGAGCAACAACTCCCAGAAAAAACTGGCCATCAGAAGCCGGCTTTCTCCAGGATGGGGAAGCTTGGAGGAGGCACGGGGTTTAAGGGGAAGGAGTGGGGACAGTCCCCCAAAGCTCCCTATTCAGTGCACGGGCGGTGTGCAGGGATTCTGTCACCTCTCCTTTCCTGTGGGGAAAGCACTGGCTTAGTCTGCGAGTCCGCCAGAGTAAAAGGCCAAGCGATGCCTACCCGGGAGATGTTTGTGTGCATAGAGTGCCATCCTAGGCTACGCAGGCTACTGCACTTTTGTGGCTCTGTCTGCTTAGTTCGGCCTGGCAGGGTGAACCCAGGACGTGAACATGGAGCGCGGGAAAGGAAGACAGAAGAGGCACCAGCTCTCCCGCAGCTCTTCTTCCCTGACGAGACTGAAGCCTTGCTGAGGAAGCAGTGGCGAAGTGCTGTTCGCTCCAAGGCAAAGCCTCTGCGAAAGCACAGCATTCGCTGAGAAATGTTCGGCGGGCTGCTGCTGCTTGCCTGAGCTCAGTCTCCCAGTGGGAGAAATCGCGGTGGGAGAACCCGCATACAGTGAAAGCCTCTTTGCCTGGGCATCACCCCTGGGAAAGCACCGCATTCGTAGGGAATTCAGAGTTGGGTTTCGGGATGCTGCTGCTGCTTGCCTGAGCTAGTCTCCGCAGCACGGTGGAAGATACCCGCATGGAGCGAAATACCCTTTGCCCTAGCATGCCCTCTGCCTGAGAGAGAAGCATGGTCGCACAAGTCTGTCACCGCGCTCCCCAGGAGGAAGTGTGGGGAAGGCCCCGCACGCCGCCCCCTGGGATGAGAAGGAGCCCTTGGCCTTGGGGTCCGGAAACGCTTGGGAAGCAGGATAGCCTGCCATGGCAGGAACAGCAGGCCAGTGGCAAGACAAGTGTCACCCACTCCCTGTGCGGAGAGATCGAAGCCTGGCTGCTAAGGAGACATGAGTGGACGACTAGGGCAGGGGCGCGTGCTCCACTCTGAGGAAGGAGTCGGGCAGATGGCAGGCCTGTCCTGTGCCTCTGGTCCCAAGGGGAGAGCATCTCCTAGGCCACCTGTCCCAAGGGCAGTCGGGCTTGCCCCCAGTTGCCATACCCGGAACTCGCAGAAACAACCCCATGGAGAAACGGGCAGTCAGATGCTGTCTTCCACCAAGATGTGGCAGTGTTGTGGGTGGCAGGGGTGTGCCTGGTAAGGAGTGGATACAGACCCCACAGTTCCCCATCCCAGTGCACGGGTCGTGTGCAGGGATCCTGTTGCCTCCTCTCTCCTGTGGTGAAGGCACTGGCCTAGACCTCGAGTCTGCCTGAGCGCATTAGCAAAAGTCAAAGCCTTACCTATGACAGGAGATGGTAATAGGCATAGAGTGCCATCCTAGGCCATGCACGCTGCTGTAGGGTTGTGATTATGTCTGCTTAGTTCGGCTTAGCAAGGTGAACCCCAGGCGCTAACGGGGAGCCCAGGAATGCAAGGCCCAAGAGGCACCAGCTCTCCCGCGGCTCTTCATCCCAGCCACAACAGAGCGAACGACCAAAGCCTTGCTGAGGAAGCAGCAGCGAAGTGCGGTTCGCACCAAGCTGAAAACTTCTGCAAAAGCATAGCAGTCGCTGGGAAATCAGAGTTGGTTCTGTGGGCTGCTTTTGCTGCTTGCCTTAGCCTAGTATTCGCAGCACGATGGGAGAAACCCGCATAGAGCGAAAGCCTCTTTGACAGGGCATCCCCTCTGGGAAAGCACACCATTCTTTGGGAAATCAAAGTCGGGTCTGTGGGATGCTGCCTGCTGCTTGCCAGAGCTGGTCTCCACAGCACGGTGTAATACACTCGCATGGAGCGAAATCCTCTTTGCCTGGGCAACCCCTCTGCCTGAGAAAGAAGCGCGGTGACGCCTGTGGAAAGAGCCTTAAGGAAATGGACACGTTTGTCAGGGCAGAGCGACGGAAGCCTGGCTGCTAAAGAGACACGAGGGGAAGATTAGGGCAGGGGAAAGGGCTCCACTCTGTGGAAGGAGTCTGGGCAGAAGGCAGGCCTGTCCTGTGCCTCTGGTCCCAAGGGGACCGCATCACCTTGGCCACCTGCCCCGTCGGCAGTCGGGCTTGCTCCAAGGTGCCATACCCGGAACTCGCAGAAACAACCCCATGGATAAACGGGCAGTCAGATGCCGTCTTCCACCAAGATGTGGCAGTGTTGTGGGTGGCAGGGTTTGTGCCTGGTAAGGAGTGGAGACAGTCCCCCACAGTTCCCCATCCCAGTGCACGGGCCGTGTGCAGGGATCCTGTCGCCTTCTCTCTCCTGTGGTGAAGGCACTGGTCTAGACCCCGAGTCTGCCTGAGCGCATGAGCAAAAGTCAAAGCCTTACCTATGACAGGAGATGGTAATAGGCATAGAGTGCCATGCTAGGCCACGCACGCTGCTGCAGGGTTGTGACTGTGTCTGCTTAGTTCGGCTTAGTAAGGTGAACCCTGGGCGCGAACTGGGAGCCCGGGAATGCAAAGCCCAAGAGGAACAGCTCTCCCGCGGCTCTTCATTCCTGCCTCCACAGAGCGAACGACCATAGCCTTGCTAAGGAAGCAGCAGCGAAGTGCGGTTCGCACCAAGCTGAAAACCTCTGCAAAAGCATAGCAGTCGCTAGGAAATCAGAGTCGGTTCTGTGGGCTGCTTTTGTTGCTTGCCTTAGCCTAGTGTTGGCAGCATGATGGGAGAAACCCGCATAGAGCGAAAGCCTCTTTGCCGGGCATCCTCTCTGGGAAAACAGGGCATTCTTTGGAAATTCAGAGTCTGGTCTGTTGGATGCTGCCTGCTGCTTGCCAGAGCTAGTCTCCACAGCACGGTGTAATAAACTGCATGGAGCGAAATCCTCTTTGCCTGGGCATCCCCTCTGCTTGAGAGAGTAGCGCGGTGGCACCTGTGGAAAGAGCCTTAAGGAAAGGGACACGTCTGTCATGGCAGAGAGATGGAAGCCTGGCTGCTAAGGAGACACGAGGGGAAGATTAGGGCAGGGGAAAGGGCTCCACTCTGAGGAAGGAGTCTGGGCAGAAAGCATGCCTGTCCTGAGCCTTTGGGCTCATGGAGACAGCAGCTCCTTGGCCACCTGTCCATGGTGGAGACAAGGGCTTGCCACCATGCGCCTACCCTGAACTCGAGAAACAACTCCCAGAAAGAACTGGCCATCAGATGCCGGCTTCCTCCAGGACTTGGAAGCTTGGAGGAGGCACGGGGTTTAAGGGGAAGGAGTGGGGACAGTCTCACAAAGCTCCCTATTCAGTGCACGGACGGTTGCAGGGATCCTGTCACCTCTCCTTTCCTGTGGGGAAAGCACTGGCTAAGTCCGCGAGTCCTCCTGAGCGGCAGAGTAAAGGGCCAAGCGATGCCTACCCGGGAGATGTGTGTGTGCATAAAGTGCCATCCTAGGAAATGCACACTACTGCACTTTTGTGGCTCTGTCCGCTTAGTTCGGCCTGGCAGGGTGAACCCAGGACGCGAACATGGAGCCCGGGAAAGCAAGGCCCAAGAGGCACCAGCTCTCCCGCATCTCTTCTTCCCTGACGCGACTGAAGCCTTGCTGAGGAAGCAGCGGCGAAGTGCTGTTCGCTCCAAGGCAAAACCTCTGCGAAAACACAGCATTCGCTGAGAAATGATCTGCGGGCTGCTGCTGCTTGTCTGAGCCCAGTCTCCCAGTGGGAGAAATGGCGGTGGGAGAAACCCGCATACAGTGAAAGCCTCTTTGCCTGGGCATCTCTCCTGGGAAAGCACAGCATTCGTAGGGAAATCAGAGTTGGGTTTGGGGATGCTGCTGCTGCTTGCCTTAGCTAGTCTCCGCAGCACTGTGAAAGATACCGCAAGGAGCGAAATACCCTTTGCCCTAGCATCCCCTCTGCCTGAGAGAGAAGCATGGTCGCACAAGTCTGTCACCGCCCTCCCCAGGAGCAAGTGTGGTGAAGGCACAGCACGCCGCCCCCTGGGATGAGAAGGAGCCCTTGGCCTTGGAGTCGGGAAATGCTTGGGAAGCAGAATAGCCTGCCACGGCACGAACAGCAGGCCAGTGGCAAGACAAGTGTCACCCGCTCCCTGTGCGGAGAGATTGAAGCCTGGGTGCTAAGGAGACATGAGGGGACGAATAGGGCAAGGGCGCGTGCTACACTCTGAGGAAGGAGTCTGGGCAGATGGCAGGCCTGTCCTGTGCCTCTGGTCCCAAGGGGAGAATATCTCCTAGGCCACCTGTCCCAAGGGCAGTCGGGCTTGCCCCCAGGTGCCATACCCGGAACTCGCAGAAACAACCCCATGGAGAAACGGGCAGTCAGATGCCGTCTTCCACCAAGATGTGGCAGTGTTGTGGGTGGCAGGGGGTGTGCCTGGTAAGGAGTGGAGACAGTCCCCCACAGTTCCCCATCCCAGTGCACGGGCCCTGTGCAGGGATGCTGTCGCCTCCTCTCTCCTGTGGTGAAGGCACTGGCCTAGACCCCGAGTCTGCCTGAGCGTCAGAGCAAAAGGCTAAGCCTTACCTACGCCACAGATGGTAATGGGCATAGAGTGCCATGCTAGGCCACGCACACTGCTGCAGGGTTGTGACTGTGTCTGCTTAGTTCGGCTTAGCAAGGTGAACCCTGGGCGCGAACTGGGAGCCCGGGAATGGAAGGCCCAAGAGGCACCACCTCTCCCGCGACTCTTCATCCCTGCCGCGACAGAGCAAAAGACCAAAGCCTTGCTGAGGAAGCAGCAGCGAAGTGCGGTTCGCGCCAAGCTGACAACCTCTGCGAAAGCATAGCACTCGCTGGGAAATCAGAGTTGGTTCTGTGGGCTGCTTTTGCTGCTTGCCTTAGCCTAGTATTCACAGCACGATGGGAGAAACGCGCATAGAGCGAAAGACTCTTTGCCGGGGCATCCCCTTGGGAAGGCAGAGCATTTTTTGGGAAATCAGAGTGGGGTCTGTGGGATGCTGCCTGCTGCTTGCCAGAGCTGGTCTCCACAGCACGGTGTAATACACCCGCATGGAGCGAAATCCTCTTTGCCTGGGCATCACCTCTGCCTGAGAGAGAAGCGCGGTGGCGCCTGTGGAAAGAGCCTTAAGGAAAGGGACACGTCTGTCACGACAGAGAGATGGAAGCCTGGCTGCTAAGGAGAAACGAGGGGAAGCTTAGGGCAGGGGAAAGGGCTCCATTCTGAGGAAGGAGTCTGGGCAGAAAGCATGCCTGTCCTCAGCCTTTGGGCTCAAGGAGACAGCAGCTCCTTGGCCACCTATCCGTGGTGGAGACATGGGCTTGCCACCAGGCGCCTACCCTGAACGTGAGCAACAACTCCCAGAAAGAACTGGGCATCAGAAGCCGGCTTTCTCCAGGATGGGGAAGCTTGGAGGAGGCACGGGGTTTAAGGGGAAGGAGTGGGGACAGTCCCCCAAAGCTCCCTATTCAGTGCACGGGCGGTGTGCAGGGATTCTGTCACCTCTCCTTTCCTGTGGGGAAAGCACTGGCTTAGTCTGCGAGTCCGCCAGAGTAAAAGGCCAAGCGATGCCTACCCGGGAGATGTTTGTGTGCATAGAGTGCCATCCTAGGCTACGCAGGCTACTGCACTTTTGTGGCTCTGTCTGCTTAGTTCGGCCTGGCAGGGTGAACCCAGGACGTGAACATGGAGCGCGGGAAAGGAAGACAGAAGAGGCACCAGCTCTCCCGCAGCTCTTCTTCCCTGACGAGACTGAAGCCTTGCTGAGGAAGCAGTGGCGAAGTGCTTTTCGCTCCAAGGCAAAGCCTCTGCGAAAGCACAGCATTCGCTGAGAAATGTTCGGCGGGCTGCTGCTGCTTGCCTGAGCTCAGTCTCCCAGTGGGAGAAATCGCGGTGGGAGAACCCGCATACAGTGAAAGCCTCTTTGCCTGGGCATCACCCCTGGGAAAGCACCGCATTCGTAGGGAATTCAGAGTTGGGTTTCGGGATGCTGCTGCTGCTTGCCTGAGCTAGTCTCCGCAGCACGGTGGAAGATACCCGCATGGAGCGAAATACCCTTTGCCCTAGCATGCCCTCTGCCTGAGAGAGAAGCATGGTCGCACAAGTCTGTCACCGCGCTCCCCAGGAGGAAGTGTGGGGAAGGCCCCGCACGCCGCCCCCTGGGATGAGAAGGAGCCCTTGGCCTTGGGGTCCGGAAACGCTTGGGAAGCAGGATAGCCTGCCATGGCAGGAACAGCAGGCCAGTGGCAAGACAAGTGTCACCCACTCCCTGTGCGGAGAGATCGAAGCCTGGCTGCTAAGGAGACATGAGTGGACGACTAGGGCAGGGGCGCGTGCTCCACTCTGAGGAAGGAGTCGGGCAGATGGCAGGCCTGTCCTGTGCCTCTGGTCCCAAGGGGAGAGCATCTCCTTGGCCACCTGTCCCAAGGGCAGTCGGGCTTGCCCCCAGTTGCCATACCCGGAACTCGCAGAAACAACCCCATGGAGAAACGGGCAGTCAGATGCTGTCTTCCACCAAGATGTGGCAGTGTTGTGGGTGGCAGGGGTGTGCCTGGTAAGGAGTGGATACAGACCCCACAGTTCCCCATCCCAGTGCACGGGTCGTGTGCAGGGATCCTGTTGCCTCCTCTCTCCTGTGGTGAAGGCACTGGCCTAGACCTCGAGTCTGCCTGAGCGCATTAGCAAAAGTCAAAGCCTTACCTATGACAGGAGATGGTAATAGGCATAGAGTGCCAATCTAGGCCATGCACGCTGCTGTAGGGTTGTGATTATGTCTGCTTAGTTCGGCTTAGCAAGGTGAACCCCAGGCGCTAACGGGGAGCCCAGGAATGCAAGGCCCAAGAGGCACCAGCTCTCCCGCGGCTCTTCATCCCAGCCACAACAGAGCGAACGACCAAAGCCTTGCTGAGGAAGCAGCAGCGAAGTGCGGTTCGCACCAAGCTGAAAACTTCTGCAAAAGCATAGCAGTCGCTGGGAAATCAGAGTTGGTTCTGTGGGCTGCTTTTGCTGCTTGCCTTAGCCTAGTATTCGCAGCACGATGGGAGAAACCCGCATAGAGCGAAAGCCTCTTTGACAGGGCATCCCCTCTGGGAAAGCACACCATTCTTTGGGAAATCAAAGTCGGGTCTGTGGGATGCTGCCTGCTGCTTGCCAGAGCTGGTCTCCACAGCACGGTGTAATACACTCGCATGGAGCGAAATCCTCTTTGCCTGGGCAACCCCTCTGCCTGAGAAAGAAGCGCGGTGACGCCTGTGGAAAGAGCCTTAAGGAAATGGACACGTTTGTCAGGGCAGAGCGACGGAAGCCTGGCTGCTAAAGAGACACGAGGGGAAGATTAGGGCAGGGGAAAGGGCTCCACTCTGTGGAAGGAGTCTGGGCAGAAGGCAGGCCTGTCCTGTGCCTCTGGTCCCAAGGGGACCGCATCACCTTGGCCACCTGCCCCGTCGGCAGTCGGGCTTGCTCCAAGGTGCCATACCCGGAACTCGCAGAAACAACCCCATGGATAAACGGGCAGTCAGATGCCGTCTTCCACCAAGATGTGGCAGTGTTGTGGGTGGCAGGGTTTGTGCCTGGTAAGGAGTGGAGACAGTCCCCCACAGTTCCCCATCCTAGTGCACGGGCCGTGTGCAGGGATCCTGTCGCCTTCTCTCTCCTGTGGTGAAGGCACTGGTCTAGACCCCGAGTCTGCCTGAGCGCATGAGCAAAAGTCAAAGCCTTACCTATGACAGGAGATGGTAATAGGCATAGAGTGCCATGCTAGGCCACGCACGCTGCTGCAGGGTTGTGACTGTGTCTGCTTAGTTCGGCTTAGTAAGGTGAACCCTGGGCGCGAACTGGGAGCCCGGGAATGCAAAGCCCAAGAGGAACAGCTCTCCCGCGGCTCTTCATTCCTGCCTCCACAGAGCGAACGACCATAGCCTTGCTAAGGAAGCAGCAGCGAAGTGCGGTTCGCACCAAGCTGAAAACCTCTGCGAAAGCATAGCAGTCGCTAGGAAATCAGAGTCGGTTCTGTGGGCTGCTTTTGTTGCTTGCCTTAGCCTAGTGTTGGCAGCATGATGGGAGAAACCCGCATAGAGCGAAAGCCTCTTTGCCGGGCATCCTCTCTGGGAAAACACAGCATTCTTTGGGAAGTCAGAGTCTGGTCTGTTGGATGCTGCCTGCTGCTTGCCAGAGCTAGTCTCCACAGCACGGTGTAATAAACCGCATGGAGCGAAATCCTCTTTGCCTGGGCATCCCCTCTGCCTGAGAGAGTAGCGCGGTGGCGCCTGTGGAAAGAGCCTTAAGGAAAGGGACACGTCTGTCATGGCAGAGAGATGGAAGCCTGGCTGCTAAGGAGACACGAGGGGAAGATTAGGGCAGGGGAAAGGGCTCCACTCTGAGGAAGGAGTCTGGGCAGAAAGCATGCCTGTCCTGAGCCTTTGGGCTCATGGAGACAGCAGCTCCTTGGCCACCTGTCCATGGTGGAGACAAGGGCTTGCCACCATGCGCCTACCCTGAACTCGAGAAACAACTCCCAGAAAGAACTGGCCATCAGATGCCGGCTTCCTCCAGGACTTGGAAGCTTGGAGGAGGCACGGGGTTTAAGGGGAAGGAGTGGGGACAGTCTCACAAAGCTCCCTATTCAGTGCACGGGCGGTTGCAGGGATCCTGTCACCTCTCCTTTCCTGTGGGGAAAGCACTGGCTAAGTCCGCGAGTCCTCCTGAGCGGCAGAGTAAAGAGCCAAGCGATGCCTACCCGGGAGATGTGTGTGTGCATAAAGTGCCATCCTAGGAAATGCACACTACTGCACTTTTGTGGCTCTGTCCGCTTAGTTCGGCCTGGCAGGGTGAACCCAGGACGCGAACATGGAGCCCGGGAAAGCAAGGCCCAAGAGGCACCAGCTCTCCCGCATCTCTTCTTCCCTGACGCGACTGAAGCCTTGCTGAGGAAGCAGCGGCGAAGTGCTGTTCGCTCCAAGGCAAAACCTCTGCGAAAACACAGCATTCGCTGAGAAATGATCTGCGGGCTGCTGCTGCTTGTCTGAGCCCAGTCTCCCAGTGGGAGAAATGGCGGTGGGAGAAACCCGCATACAGTGAAAGCCTCTTTGCCTGGGCATCTCTCCTGGGAAAGCACAGCATTCGTAGGGAAATCAGAGTTGGGTTTGGGGATGCTGCTGCTGCATGCCTTAGCTAGTCTCCGCAGCACTGTGAAAGATACCGCAAGGAGCGAAATACCCTTTGCCCTAGCATGCCCTCTGCCTGAGAGAGAAGCATGGTCGCACAAGTCTGTCACCGCGCTCCCCAGGAGGAAGTGTGGGGAAGGCCCCGCATGCCGCCCCCTGGGATGAGAAGGAGCCCTTGGCCTTGGGGTCCGGAAACGCTTGGGAAGCAGGATAGCCTGCCACGGCAGGAACAGCAGGCCAGTGGCAAGACAAGTGTCACCCACTCCCTGTGCGGAGAGATCGAAGCCTGGCTGCTAAGGAGACATGAGTGGACGACTAGGGCAGGGGCGCGTGCTCCACTCTGAGGAGCCCAAGAGGCACCAGCTCTCCCGCGGCTCTTCATCCCAGCCACAACAGAGCGAACGACCAAAGCCTTGCTGAGGAAGCAGCAGAGAAGTGTGGTTCGCACCAAGCTGAAAACTTCTGCAAAAGCATAGCAGTCGCTGGGAAATCAGAGTTGGTTCTGTGGGCTGCTTTTGCTGCTTGCCTTAGCCTAGTATTCGCAGCACGATGGGAGAAACCCGCATAGAGCGAAAGCTTCTTTGACAGGGCATCCCCTCTGGGAAAGCACACCATTCTTTGGGAAATCAAAGTCGGGTCTGTGGGATGCTGCCTGCTGCTTGCCCGAGCTGGTCTCCACAGCATGGTGTAATACACTCGCATGGAGCGAAATCCTCTTTGCCTGGGCAACCCCTCTGCCTGAGAAAGAAGCGCGGTGACGCCTGTGGAAAGAGCCTTAAGGAAATGGACACGTTTGTCAGGGCAGAGCGACGGAAGCCTGGCTGCTAAAGAGACACGAGGGGAAGATTAGGGCAGGGGAAAGGGCTCCACTCTGTGGAAGGAGTCTGGGCAGAAGGCAGGCCTGTCCTGTGCCTCTGGTCCCAAGGGGACCGCATCACCTTGGCCACCTGCCCCGTCGGCAGTCGGGCTTGCTCCAAGGTGCCATACCCGGAACTCGCAGAAACAACCCCATGGATAAACGGGCAGTCAGATGCCGTCTTCCACCAAGATGTGGCAGTGTTGTGGGTGGCAGGGTTTGTGCCTGGTAAGGAGTGGAGACAGTCCCCCACAGTTCCCCATCCCAGTGCACGGGCTGTGTACAGGGATCCTGTCGCCTTCTCTCTCCTGTGGTGAAGGCACTGGTCTAGACCCCGAGTCTGCCTGAGTGCATGAGCAAAAGTCAAAGCCTTACCTATGACAGGAGATGGTAATAGGCATAGAGTGCCATGCTAGGCCACGCACGCTGCTGCAGGGTTGTGACTGTGTCTGCTTAGTTCGGCTTAGTAAGGTGAACCCTGGGCGCGAACTGGGAGCCCGGGAATGCAAAGCCCAAGAGAAACAGCTCTCCCGCGGCTCTTCATTCCTGCCTCCACAGAGCGAACGACCATAGCCTTGCTAAGGAAGCAGCAGCGAAGTGCGGTTCGCACCAAGCTGAAAACCTCTGCGAAAGCATAGCAGTCGCTAGGAAATCAGAGTCGGTTCTGTGGGCTGCCTTTGTTGCTTGCCTTAGCCTAGTGTTGGCAGCATGATGGGAGAAACCCGCATAGAGCGAAAGCCTCTTTGCCGGGCATCCCCTCTGGGAAAACACAGCGTTCTTTGGGAAGTCAGAGTCTGGTCTGTGGGATGCTGCCTGCTGCTTGCCAGAGCTAGTCTCCACAGCACGGTGTAATAAACCGCATGGAGCGAAATCCTCTTTGCCTGGGCAACCCCTCTGCCTGAGAGAGAAGCGCGGTGGCGCCTGTGGAAAGAGCCTTAAGGAAAGGGACACGTCTGTCACGGCATAGCGAGGAAAGCCTGGCTGCTAAGGAGACACGAGGGGAAGATTAGGGCAGGGGAAAGGGCTCCACTCTGAGGAAAGAGTCTGGGCAGAAAGCATGCCTGTCCTGAGCCTTTGGGCTCAAGGAGACAGCAGCTCCTTGGCCACCTGTCCGTGGTGGAGACATGGGCTTGCCACCAGGCGCCTACCCTGAACTCGAGAAACAACTCCCAGAAAGAACTGGCCATCAGATGCCGGCTTCCTCCAGGATGTGGAAGCTTGGAGGAGGCATGGGGTTTAAGGGGAAGGAGTGGGGACAGTCCCCCAAGCTCCCTATTTAGTGCATGGGCGGTGTGCAGGGATCCTGTCACCTCTCCTTTCCTGTGGGGAAAGCACTGGCTTAGTCTGCGAGTCCGCCAGAGTAAAAGGCCAAGCGAATACTACCCTTTGAGATGTTTGTGTGCATAGAGTGCCATCCTATGCTACGCAGGCTACTGCACTTTTGTGGCTCTGTCTGCTTAGTTCGGCCTGGCAGGGTGAACCCAGGACGTGAACATGGAGCGCGGGAAAGGAAGACAGAAGAGGCACCAGCTCTCCAGCAGCTCTTCTTCCCTGACGCGACTGAAGCCTTGCTGAGGAAGCAGCGGCGAAGTGCTGTTCGCTCCAAGGCAAAGCCTCTGCGAATGCACAGCATTCGCTGAGAAATGTTTGGCGGGCTTCTGCTGCTTGCCTGAGCTCAGTCTCCCAGTGGGAGAAATGGCAGTGGGAGAAACCCGCATAGAGCGAAAGCCTCTTTGCCGTAGCATTCCCTCTGGGAAAGCACAGCATTCTTTGGGAAATCAGAGTCGGGTCTGTGGGATGCGGCCTGCTGCTTGCCAGAGTTGGTCTCCACAGCACGGTGTAATAAACCCGCATGGAGCGAAATCCTCTTTGCCTGGGCATCCCCTCTGCCTGAGAGAGAAGCGCGGTGGCGCCTGTGGAAAGAGCCTTAAGGAAAGGGACACGTCTGTCACGGCAGAGCGAGGAAAGCCTGGCTGCTAAGGAGACACGAGGGGACGATTAGGGCAGGGGAAAGGGCTCCACTCTGAGGAAGGAGTCTGGGCAGAAAGCATGCCTGTCCTGAGCCTTTGGGCTCAAGGAGACAGCAGCTCCTTGGCCACCTGTCCGTGGTGGAGACATGGGCTTGCCACCAGGCGCCTACCCTGAACTCGAGAAACAACTCCCAGAAAGAACTGGCCATCAGATGCCGGCTTCCTCCAGGACTTGGAAGCTTGGAAGAGGCATGGGGTTTAAGGGGAAGGAGTGGGGACAGTCCCCCAAGCTCCCTATTCAGTGCACGGGCGGTGTGCAGGGATCCTGTCACCTCTCCTTTCCTGTGGGGAAAGCACTGGCTAAGTCCGCGAGTCCTCCTGAGCGGCAGAGTAAAGGGCCAAGCGATGCCTACCCGGGAGATGTTTGTGTGCATAAAGTGCCATCCTAGGAAATGCACACTACTGCACTTTTGTGGCTCTGTCCGCTTAGTTCGGCCTGGCAGGGTGAACCCAGGACGCGAACATGGAGCCCGGGAAAGCAAGGCCCAAGAGGCACCAGCTCTCCCGCATCTCTTCTTCCTTGACGCGACTGAAGCCTTGCTGAGGAAGCAGCGGCGAAGTGCTGTTCGCTCCAAGGCAAAACCTCTGCGAAAACACAGCATTCGCTGAGAAATGATCTGCGGGCTGCTGCTGCTTGTCTGAGCCCAGTCTCCCAGTGGGAGAAATGGCGGTGGGAGAAACCCGCATACAGTGAAAGCCTCTTTGCCTGGGCATCTCTCCTGGGAAAGCACAGCATTCGTAGGGAAATCAGAGTTGGGTTTGGGGATGCTGCTGCTGCTTGCCTTAGCTAGTCTCCGCAGCACTGTGAAAGATACCGCAAGGAGCGAAATACCCTTTGCCCTAGCATCCCCTCTGCCTGAGAGAGAAGCATGGTCGCACAAGTCTGTCACCGCCCTCCCCAGGAGCAAGTGTGGTGAAGGCACAGCACGCCGCCCCCTGGGATGAGAAGGAGCCCTTGGCCTTGGAGTCGGGAAACGCTTGGGAAGCAGAATAGCCTGCCATGGCACGAACAGCAGGCCAGTGGCAAGACAAGTGTCACCCGCTCCCTGTGCGGAGAGATTGAAGCCTGGGTGCTAAGGAGACATGAGGGGACGACTAGGGCAAGGGCGCGTGCTACACTCTGAGGAAGGAGTCTGGGCAGATGGCAGGCCTGTCCTGTGCCTCTGGTCCCAAGGGGAGAATATCTCCTAGGCCACCTGTCCCAAGGGCAGTCGGGCTTGCCCCCAGGTGCCATACCCGGCACTCGCAGAAACAACCCCATGGAGAAACGGGCAGTCAGATGCCGTCTTCCACCAAGATGTGGCAGTGTTGTGGGTGGCAGGGGGTGTGCCTGGTAAGGAGTGGAGACAGTCCCCCACAGTTCCCCATCCCAGTGCACGGGCCCTGTGCAGGGATGCTGTCGCCTCCTCTCTCCTGTGGTGAAGGCACTGGCCTAGACCCCGAGTCTGCCTGAGCGTCAGAGCAAAAGGCTAAGCCTTACCTACGCCAGGAGATGGTAATGGGCATAGAGTGCCATGCTAGGCCACGCACACTGCTGCAGGGTTGTGACTGTGTCTGCTTAGTTCGGCTTAGCAAGGTGAACCCTGGGCGCGAACTGGGAGCCCGGGAATGGAAGGCCCAAGAGGCACCACCTCTCCCGCGACTCTTCATCCCTGCCGCGACAGAGCAAATGACCAAAGCCTTGCTGAGGAAGCAGCAGCGAAGTGCGGTTCGCGCCAAGCTGACAACCTCTGCGAAAGCATAGCACTCGCTGGGAAATCAGAGTTGGTTCTGTGGGCTGCTTTTGCTGCTTGCCTTAGCCTAGTATTCACAGCACGATGGGAGAAACGCGCATAGAGCGAAAGACTCTTTGCCGGGGCATCCCCTTGGGAAGGCAGAGCATTTTTTGGGAAATCAGAGTGGGGTCTGTGGGATGCTGCCTGCTGCTTGCCAGAGCTGGTCTCCACAGCACGGTGTAATACACCCGCATGGAGCGAAATCCTCTTTGCCTGGGCATCACCTCTGCCTGAGAGAGAAGCGCGGTGGCGCCTGTGGAAAGAGCCTTAAGGAAAGGGACACGTCTGTCACGACAGAGAGATGGAAGCCTGGCTGCTAAGGAGAAACGAGGGGAAGCTTAGGGCAGGGGAAAGGGCTCCATTCTGAGGAAGGAGTCTGGGCAGAAAGCATGCCTGTCCTCAGCCTTTGGGCTCAAGGAGACAGCAGCTCCTTGGCCACCTATCCGTGGTGGAGACATGGGCTTGCCACCAGGCGCCTACCCTGAACGTGAGCAACAACTCCCAGAAAGAACTGGCCATCAGAAGCCGGCTTTCTCCAGGATGGGGAAGCTTGGAGGAGGCACGGGGTTTAAGGGGAAGGAGTGGGGACAGTCCCCCAAAGCTCCCTATTCAGTGCACGGGCGGTGTGCAGGGATTCTGTCACCTCTCCTTTCCTGTGGGGAAAGCACTGGCTTAGTCTGCGAGTCCGCCAGAGTAAAAGGCCAAGCGATGCCTACCCGGGAGATGTTTGTGTGCATAGAGTGCCATCCTAGGCTACGCAGGCTACTGCACTTTTGTGGCTCTGTCTGCTTAGTTCGGCCTGGCAGGGTGAACCCAGGACGTGAACATGGAGCGCGGGAAAGGAAGACAGAAGAGGCACCAGCTCTCCCGCAGCTCTTCTTCCCTGACGAGACTGAAGCCTTGCTGAGGAAGCAGTGGCGAAGTGCTGTTCGCTCCAAGGCAAAGCCTCTGCGAAAGCACAGCATTCGCTGAGAAATGTTCGGCGGGCTGCTGCTGCTTGCCTGAGCTCAGTCTCCCAGTGGGAGAAATCGCGGTGGGAGAACCCGCATACAGTGAAAGCCTCTTTGCCTGGGCATCACCCCTGGGAAAGCACCGCATTCGTAGGGAATTCAGAGTTGGGTTTCGGGATGCTGCTGCTGCTTGCCTGAGCTAGTCTCCGCAGCACGGTGGAAGATACCCGCATGGAGCGAAATACCCTTTGCCCTAGCATGCCCTCTGCCTGAGAGAGAAGCATGGTCGCACAAGTCTGTCACCGCGCTCCCCAGGAGGAAGTGTGGGGAAGGCCCCGCACGCCGCCCCCTGGGATGAGAAGGAGCCCTTGGCCTTGGGGTCCGGAAACGCTTGGGAAGCAGGATAGCCTGCCATGGCAGGAACAGCAGGCCAGTGGCAAGACAAGTGTCACCCACTCCCTGTGCGGAGAGATCGAAGCCTGGCTGCTAAGGAGACATGAGTGGACGACTAGGGCAGGGGCGCGTGCTCCACTCTGAGGAAGGAGTCGGGCAGATGGCAGGCCTGTCCTGTGCCTCTGGTCCCAAGGGGAGAGCATCTCCTTGGCCACCTGTCCCAAGGGCAGTCGGGCTTGCCCCCAGTTGCCATACCCGGAACTCGCAGAAACAACCCCATGGAGAAACGGGCAGTCAGATGCTGTCTTCCACCAAGATGTGGCAGTGTTGTGGGTGGCAGGGGTGTGCCTGGTAAGGAGTGGATACAGACCCCACAGTTCCCCATCCCAGTGCACGGGTCGTGTGCAGGGATCCTGTTGCCTCCTCTCTCCTGTGGTGAAGGCACTGGCCTAGACCTCGAGTCTGCCTGAGCGCATTAGCAAAAGTCAAAGCCTTACCTATGACAGGAGATGGTAATAGGCATAGAGTGCCATCCTAGGCCATGCACGCTGCTGTAGGGTTGTGATTATGTCTGCTTAGTTCGGCTTAGCAAGGTGAACCCCAGGCGCTAACGGGGAGCCCAGGAATGCAAGGCCCAAGAGGCACCAGCTCTCCCGCGGCTCTTCATCCCAGCCACAACAGAGCGAACGACCAAAGCCTTGCTGAGGAAGCAGCAGCGAAGTGCGGTTCGCACCAAGCTGAAAACTTCTGCAAAAGCATAGCAGTCGCTGGGAAATCAGAGTTGGTTCTGTGGGCTGCTTTTGCTGCTTGCCTTAGCCTAGTATTCGCAGCACGATGGGAGAAACCCGCATAGAGCGAAAGCCTCTTTGACAGGGCATCCCCTCTGGGAAAGCACACCATTCTTTGGGAAATCAAAGTCGGGTCTGTGGGATGCTGCCTGCTGCTTGCCAGAGCTGGTCTCCACAGCACGGTGTAATACACTCGCATGGAGCGAAATCCTCTTTGCCTGGGCAACCCCTCTGCCTGAGAAAGAAGCGCGGTGACGCCTGTGGAAAGAGCCTTAAGGAAATGGACACGTTTGTCAGGGCAGAGCGACGGAAGCCTGGCTGCTAAAGAGACACGAGGGGAAGATTAGGGCAGGGGAAAGGGCTCCACTCTGTGGAAGGAGTCTGGGCAGAAGGCAGGCCTGTCCTGTGCCTCTGGTCCCAAGGGGACCGCATCACCTTGGCCACCTGCCCCGTCGGCAGTCGGGCTTGCTCCAAGGTGCCATACCCGGAACTCGCAGAAACAACCCCATGGATAAACGGGCAGTCAGATGCCGTCTTCCACCAAGATGTGGCAGTGTTGTGGGTGGCAGGGTTTGTGCCTGGTAAGGAGTGGAGACAGTCCCCCACAGTTCCCCATCCTAGTGCACGGGCCGTGTGCAGGGATCCTGTCGCCTTCTCTCTCCTGTGGTGAAGGCACTGGTCTAGACCCCGAGTCTGCCTGAGCGCATGAGCAAAAGTCAAAGCCTTACCTATGACAGGAGATGGTAATAGGCATAGAGTGCCATGCTAGGCCACGCACGCTGCTGCAGGGTTGTGACTGTGTCTGCTTAGTTCGGCTTAGTAAGGTGAACCCTGGGCGCGAACTGGGAGCCCGGGAATGCAAAGCCCAAGAGGAACAGCTCTCCCGCGGCTCTTCATTCCTGCCTCCACAGAGCGAACGACCATAGCCTTGCTAAGGAAGCAGCAGCGAAGTGCGGTTCGCACCAAGCTGAAAACCTCTGCGAAAGCATAGCAGTCGCTAGGAAATCAGAGTCGGTTCTGTGGGCTGCTTTTGTTGCTTGCCTTAGCCTAGTGTTGGCAGCATGATGGGAGAAACCCGCATAGAGCGAAAGCCTCTTTGCCGGGCATCCTCTCTGGGAAAACACAGCATTCTTTGGGAAGTCAGAGTCTGGTCTGTTGGATGCTGCCTGCTGCTTGCCAGAGCTAGTCTCCACAGCACGGTGTAATAAACCGCATGGAGCGAAATCCTCTTTGCCTGGGCATCCCCTCTGCCTGAGAGAGTAGCGCGGTGGCGCCTGTGGAAAGAGCCTTAAGGAAAGGGACACGTCTGTCATGGCAGAGAGATGGAAGCCTGGCTGCTAAGGAGACACGAGGGGAAGATTAGGGCAGGGGAAAGGGCTCCACTCTGAGGAAGGAGTCTGGGCAGAAAGCATGCCTGTCCTGAGCCTTTGGGCTCATGGAGACAGCAGCTCCTTGGCCACCTGTCCATGGTGGAGACAAGGGCTTGCCACCATGCGCCTACCCTGAACTCGAGAAACAACTCCCAGAAAGAACTGGCCATCAGATGCCGGCTTCCTCCAGGACTTGGAAGCTTGGAGGAGGCACGGGGTTTAAGGGGAAGGAGTGGGGACAGTCTCACAAAGCTCCCTATTCAGTGCACGGACGGTTGCAGGGATCCTGTCACCTCTCCTTTCCTGTGGGGAAAGCACTGGCTAAGTCCGCGAGTCCTCCTGAGCGGCAGAGTAAAGGGCCAAGCGATGCCTACCCGGGAGATGTGTGTGTGCATAAAGTGCCATCCTAGGAAATGCACACTACTGCACTTTTGTGGCTCTGTCCGCTTAGTTCGGCCTGGCAGGGTGAACCCAGGACGCGAACATGGAGCCCGGGAAAGCAAGGCCCAAGAGGCACCAGCTCTCCCGCATCTCTTCTTCCCTGACGCGACTGAAGCCTTGCTGAGGAAGCAGCGGCGAAGTGCTGTTCGCTCCAAGGCAAAACCTCTGCGAAAACACAGCATTCGCTGAGAAATGATCTGCGGGCTGCTGCTGCTTGTCTGAGCCCAGTCTCCCAGTGGGAGAAATGGCGGTGGGAGAAACCCGCATACAGTGAAAGCCTCTTTGCCTGGGCATCTCTCCTGGGAAAGCACAGCATTCGTAGGGAAATCAGAGTTGGGTTTGGGGATGCTGCTGCTGCTTGCCTTAGCTAGTCTCCGCAGCACTGTGAAAGATACCGCAAGGAGCGAAATACCCTTTGCCCTAGCATCCCCTCTGCCTGAGAGAGAAGCATGGTCGCACAAGTCTGTCACCGCCCTCCCCAGGAGCAAGTGTGGTGAAGGCACAGCACGCCGCCCCCTGGGATGAGAAGGAGCCCTTGGCCTTGGAGTCGGGAAATGCTTGGGAAGCAGAATAGCCTGCCATGGCACGAACAGCAGGCCAGTGGCAAGACAAGTGTCACCCGCTCCCTGTGCGGAGAGATTGAAGCCTGGGTGCTAAGGAGACATGAGGGGACGACTAGGGCAAGGGCGCGTGCTACACTCTGAGGAAGGAGTCTGGGCAGATGGCAGGCCTGTCCTGTGCCTCTGGTCCCAAGGGGAGAATATCTCCTAGGCCACCTGTCCCAAGGGCAGTCGGGCTTGCCCCCAGGTGCCATACCCGGAACTCGCAGAAACAACCCCATGGAGAAACGGGCAGTCAGATGCCGTCTTCCACCAAGATGTGGCAGTGTTGTGGGTGGCAGGGGGTGTGCCTGGTAAGGAGTGGAGACAGTCCCCCACAGTTCCCCATCCCAGTGCACGGGCCCTGTGCAGGGATGCTGTCGCCTCCTCTCTCCTGTGGTGAAGGCACTGGCCTAGACCCCGAGTCTGCCTGAGCGTCAGAGCAAAAGGCTAAGCCTTACCTACGCCACAGATGGTAATGGGCATAGAGTGCCATGCTAGGCCACGCACACTGCTGCAGGGTTGTGACTGTGTCTGCTTAGTTCGGCTTAGCAAGGTGAACCCTGGGCGCGAACTGGGAGCCCGGGAATGGAAGGCCCAAGAGGCACCACCTCTCCCGCGACTCTTCATCCCTGCCGCGACAGAGCAAAAGACCAAAGCCTTGCTGAGGAAGCAGCAGCGAAGTGCGGTTCGCGCCAAGCTGACAACCTCTGCGAAAGCATAGCACTCGCTGGGAAATCAGAGTTGGTTCTGTGGGCTGCTTTTGCTGCTTGCCTTAGCCTAGTATTCACAGCACGATGGGAGAAACGCGCATAGAGCGAAAGACTCTTTGCCGGGGCATCCCCTTGGGAAGGCAGAGCATTTTTTGGGAAATCAGAGTGGGGTCTGTGGGATGCTGCCTGCTGCTTGCCAGAGCTGGTCTCCACAGCACGGTGTAATACACCCGCATGGAGCGAAATCCTCTTTGCCTGGGCATCACCTCTGCCTGAGAGAGAAGCGCGGTGGCGCCTGTGGAAAGAGCCTTAAGGAAAGGGACACGTCTGTCACGACAGAGAGATGGAAGCCTGGCTGCTAAGGAGAAACGAGGGGAAGCTTAGGGCAGGGGAAAGGGCTCCATTCTGAGGAAGGAGTCTGGGCAGAAAGCATGCCTGTCCTCAGCCTTTGGGCTCAAGGAGACAGCAGCTCCTTGGCCACCTATCCGTGGTGGAGACATGGGCTTGCCACCAGGCGCCTACCCTGAACGTGAGCAACAACTCCCAGAAAAAACTGGCCATCAGAAGCCGGCTTTCTCCAGGATGGGGAAGCTTGGAGGAGGCACGGGGTTTAAGGGGAAGGAGTGGGGACAGTCCCCCAAAGCTCCCTATTCAGTGCACGGGCGGTGTGCAGGGATTCTGTCACCTCTCCTTTCCTGTGGGGAAAGCACTGGCTTAGTCTGCGAGTCCGCCAGAGTAAAAGGCCAAGCGATGCCTACCCGGGAGATGTTTGTGTGCATAGAGTGCCATCCTAGGCTACGCAGGCTACTGCACTTTTGTGGCTCTGTCTGCTTAGTTCGGCCTGGCAGGGTGAACCCAGGACGTGAACATGGAGCGCGGGAAAGGAAGACAGAAGAGGCACCAGCTCTCCCGCAGCTCTTCTTCCCTGACGAGACTGAAGCCTTGCTGAGGAAGCAGTGGCGAAGTGCTGTTCGCTCCAAGGCAAAGCCTCTGCGAAAGCACAGCATTCGCTGAGAAATGTTCGGCGGGCTGCTGCTGCTTGCCTGAGCTCAGTCTCCCAGTGGGAGAAATCGCGGTGGGAGAACCCGCATACAGTGAAAGCCTCTTTGCCTGGGCATCACCCCTGGGAAAGCACCGCATTCGTAGGGAATTCAGAGTTGGGTTTCGGGATGCTGCTGCTGCTTGCCTGAGCTAGTCTCCGCAGCACGGTGGAAGATACCCGCATGGAGCGAAATACCCTTTGCCCTAGCATGCCCTCTGCCTGAGAGAGAAGCATGGTCGCACAAGTCTGTCACCGCGCTCCCCAGGAGGAAGTGTGGGGAAGGCCCCGCACGCCGCCCCCTGGGATGAGAAGGAGCCCTTGGCCTTGGGGTCCGGAAACGCTTGGGAAGCAGGATAGCCTGCCATGGCAGGAACAGCAGGCCAGTGGCAAGACAAGTGTCACCCACTCCCTGTGCGGAGAGATCGAAGCCTGGCTGCTAAGGAGACATGAGTGGACGACTAGGGCAGGGGCGCGTGCTCCACTCTGAGGAAGGAGTCGGGCAGATGGCAGGCCTGTCCTGTGCCTCTGGTCCCAAGGGGAGAGCATCTCCTAGGCCACCTGTCCCAAGGGCAGTCGGGCTTGCCCCCAGTTGCCATACCCGGAACTCGCAGAAACAACCCCATGGAGAAACGGGCAGTCAGATGCTGTCTTCCACCAAGATGTGGCAGTGTTGTGGGTGGCAGGGGTGTGCCTGGTAAGGAGTGGATACAGACCCCACAGTTCCCCATCCCAGTGCACGGGTCGTGTGCAGGGATCCTGTTGCCTCCTCTCTCCTGTGGTGAAGGCACTGGCCTAGACCTCGAGTCTGCCTGAGCGCATTAGCAAAAGTCAAAGCCTTACCTATGACAGGAGATGGTAATAGGCATAGAGTGCCATCCTAGGCCATGCACGCTGCTGTAGGGTTGTGATTATGTCTGCTTAGTTCGGCTTAGCAAGGTGAACCCCAGGCGCTAACGGGGAGCCCAGGAATGCAAGGCCCAAGAGGCACCAGCTCTCCCGCGGCTCTTCATCCCAGCCACAACAGAGCGAACGACCAAAGCCTTGCTGAGGAAGCAGCAGCGAAGTGCGGTTCGCACCAAGCTGAAAACTTCTGCAAAAGCATAGCAGTCGCTGGGAAATCAGAGTTGGTTCTGTGGGCTGCTTTTGCTGCTTGCCTTAGCCTAGTATTCGCAGCACGATGGGAGAAACCCGCATAGAGCGAAAGCCTCTTTGACAGGGCATCCCCTCTGGGAAAGCACACCATTCTTTGGGAAATCAAAGTCGGGTCTGTGGGATGCTGCCTGCTGCTTGCCAGAGCTGGTCTCCACAGCACGGTGTAATACACTCGCATGGAGCGAAATCCTCTTTGCCTGGGCAACCCCTCTGCCTGAGAAAGAAGCGCGGTGACGCCTGTGGAAAGAGCCTTAAGGAAATGGACACGTTTGTCAGGGCAGAGCGACGGAAGCCTGGCTGCTAAAGAGACACGAGGGGAAGATTAGGGCAGGGGAAAGGGCTCCACTCTGTGGAAGGAGTCTGGGCAGAAGGCAGGCCTGTCCTGTGCCTCTGGTCCCAAGGGGACCGCATCACCTTGGCCACCTGCCCCGTCGGCAGTCGGGCTTGCTCCAAGGTGCCATACCCGGAACTCGCAGAAACAACCCCATGGATAAACGGGCAGTCAGATGCCGTCTTCCACCAAGATGTGGCAGTGTTGTGGGTGGCAGGGTTTGTGCCTGGTAAGGAGTGGAGACAGTCCCCCACAGTTCCCCATCCCAGTGCACGGGCCGTGTGCAGGGATCCTGTCGCCTTCTCTCTCCTGTGGTGAAGGCACTGGTCTAGACCCCGAGTCTGCCTGAGCGCATGAGCAAAAGTCAAAGCCTTACCTATGACAGGAGATGGTAATAGGCATAGAGTGCCATGCTAGGCCACGCACGCTGCTGCAGGGTTGTGACTGTGTCTGCTTAGTTCGGCTTAGTAAGGTGAACCCTGGGCGCGAACTGGGAGCCCGGGAATGCAAAGCCCAAGAGGAACAGCTCTCCCGCGGCTCTTCATTCCTGCCTCCACAGAGCGAACGACCATAGCCTTGCTAAGGAAGCAGCAGCGAAGTGCGGTTCGCACCAAGCTGAAAACCTCTGCAAAAGCATAGCAGTCGCTAGGAAATCAGAGTCGGTTCTGTGGGCTGCTTTTGTTGCTTGCCTTAGCCTAGTGTTGGCAGCATGATGGGAGAAACCCGCATAGAGCGAAAGCCTCTTTGCCGGGCATCCTCTCTGGGAAAACAGGGCATTCTTTGGAAATTCAGAGTCTGGTCTGTTGGATGCTGCCTGCTGCTTGCCAGAGCTAGTCTCCACAGCACGGTGTAATAAACTGCATGGAGCGAAATCCTCTTTGCCTGGGCATCCCCTCTGCTTGAGAGAGTAGCGCGGTGGCACCTGTGGAAAGAGCCTTAAGGAAAGGGACACGTCTGTCATGGCAGAGAGATGGAAGCCTGGCTGCTAAGGAGACACGAGGGGAAGATTAGGGCAGGGGAAAGGGCTCCACTCTGAGGAAGGAGTCTGGGCAGAAAGCATGCCTGTCCTGAGCCTTTGGGCTCATGGAGACAGCAGCTCCTTGGCCACCTGTCCATGGTGGAGACAAGGGCTTGCCACCATGCGCCTACCCTGAACTCGAGAAACAACTCCCAGAAAGAACTGGCCATCAGATGCCGGCTTCCTCCAGGACTTGGAAGCTTGGAGGAGGCACGGGGTTTAAGGGGAAGGAGTGGGGACAGTCTCACAAAGCTCCCTATTCAGTGCACGGACGGTTGCAGGGATCCTGTCACCTCTCCTTTCCTGTGGGGAAAGCACTGGCTAAGTCCGCGAGTCCTCCTGAGCGGCAGAGTAAAGGGCCAAGCGATGCCTACCCGGGAGATGTGTGTGTGCATAAAGTGCCATCCTAGGAAATGCACACTACTGCACTTTTGTGGCTCTGTCCGCTTAGTTCGGCCTGGCAGGGTGAACCCAGGACGCGAACATGGAGCCCGGGAAAGCAAGGCCCAAGAGGCACCAGCTCTCCCGCATCTCTTCTTCCCTGACGCGACTGAAGCCTTGCTGAGGAAGCAGCGGCGAAGTGCTGTTCGCTCCAAGGCAAAACCTCTGCGAAAACACAGCATTCGCTGAGAAATGATCTGCGGGCTGCTGCTGCTTGTCTGAGCCCAGTCTCCCAGTGGGAGAAATGGCGGTGGGAGAAACCCGCATACAGTGAAAGCCTCTTTGCCTGGGCATCTCTCCTGGGAAAGCACAGCATTCGTAGGGAAATCAGAGTTGGGTTTGGGGATGCTGCTGCTGCTTGCCTTAGCTAGTCTCCGCAGCACTGTGAAAGATACCGCAAGGAGCGAAATACCCTTTGCCCTAGCATCCCCTCTGCCTGAGAGAGAAGCATGGTCGCACAAGTCTGTCACCGCCCTCCCCAGGAGCAAGTGTGGTGAAGGCACAGCACGCCGCCCCCTGGGATGAGAAGGAGCCCTTGGCCTTGGAGTCGGGAAATGCTTGGGAAGCAGAATAGCCTGCCACGGCACGAACAGCAGGCCAGTGGCAAGACAAGTGTCACCCGCTCCCTGTGCGGAGAGATTGAAGCCTGGGTGCTAAGGAGACATGAGGGGACGAATAGGGCAAGGGCGCGTGCTACACTCTGAGGAAGGAGTCTGGGCAGATGGCAGGCCTGTCCTGTGCCTCTGGTCCCAAGGGGAGAATATCTCCTAGGCCACCTGTCCCAAGGGCAGTCGGGCTTGCCCCCAGGTGCCATACCCGGAACTCGCAGAAACAACCCCATGGAGAAACGGGCAGTCAGATGCCGTCTTCCACCAAGATGTGGCAGTGTTGTGGGTGGCAGGGGGTGTGCCTGGTAAGGAGTGGAGACAGTCCCCCACAGTTCCCCATCCCAGTGCACGGGCCCTGTGCAGGGATGCTGTCGCCTCCTCTCTCCTGTGGTGAAGGCACTGGCCTAGACCCCGAGTCTGCCTGAGCGTCAGAGCAAAAGGCTAAGCCTTACCTACGCCACAGATGGTAATGGGCATAGAGTGCCATGCTAGGCCACGCACACTGCTGCAGGGTTGTGACTGTGTCTGCTTAGTTCGGCTTAGCAAGGTGAACCCTGGGCGCGAACTGGGAGCCCGGGAATGGAAGGCCCAAGAGGCACCACCTCTCCCGCGACTCTTCATCCCTGCCGCGACAGAGCAAAAGACCAAAGCCTTGCTGAGGAAGCAGCAGCGAAGTGCGGTTCGCGCCAAGCTGACAACCTCTGCGAAAGCATAGCACTCGCTGGGAAATCAGAGTTGGTTCTGTGGGCTGCTTTTGCTGCTTGCCTTAGCCTAGTATTCACAGCACGATGGGAGAAACGCGCATAGAGCGAAAGACTCTTTGCCGGGGCATCCCCTTGGGAAGGCAGAGCATTTTTTGGGAAATCAGAGTGGGGTCTGTGGGATGCTGCCTGCTGCTTGCCAGAGCTGGTCTCCACAGCACGGTGTAATACACCCGCATGGAGCGAAATCCTCTTTGCCTGGGCATCACCTCTGCCTGAGAGAGAAGCGCGGTGGCGCCTGTGGAAAGAGCCTTAAGGAAAGGGACACGTCTGTCACGACAGAGAGATGGAAGCCTGGCTGCTAAGGAGAAACGAGGGGAAGCTTAGGGCAGGGGAAAGGGCTCCATTCTGAGGAAGGAGTCTGGGCAGAAAGCATGCCTGTCCTCAGCCTTTGGGCTCAAGGAGACAGCAGCTCCTTGGCCACCTATCCGTGGTGGAGACATGGGCTTGCCACCAGGCGCCTACCCTGAACGTGAGCAACAACTCCCAGAAAGAACTGGGCATCAGAAGCCGGCTTTCTCCAGGATGGGGAAGCTTGGAGGAGGCACGGGGTTTAAGGGGAAGGAGTGGGGACAGTCCCCCAAAGCTCCCTATTCAGTGCACGGGCGGTGTGCAGGGATTCTGTCACCTCTCCTTTCCTGTGGGGAAAGCACTGGCTTAGTCTGCGAGTCCGCCAGAGTAAAAGGCCAAGCGATGCCTACCCGGGAGATGTTTGTGTGCATAGAGTGCCATCCTAGGCTACGCAGGCTACTGCACTTTTGTGGCTCTGTCTGCTTAGTTCGGCCTGGCAGGGTGAACCCAGGACGTGAACATGGAGCGCGGGAAAGGAAGACAGAAGAGGCACCAGCTCTCCCGCAGCTCTTCTTCCCTGACGAGACTGAAGCCTTGCTGAGGAAGCAGTGGCGAAGTGCTTTTCGCTCCAAGGCAAAGCCTCTGCGAAAGCACAGCATTCGCTGAGAAATGTTCGGCGGGCTGCTGCTGCTTGCCTGAGCTCAGTCTCCCAGTGGGAGAAATCGCGGTGGGAGAACCCGCATACAGTGAAAGCCTCTTTGCCTGGGCATCACCCCTGGGAAAGCACCGCATTCGTAGGGAATTCAGAGTTGGGTTTCGGGATGCTGCTGCTGCTTGCCTGAGCTAGTCTCCGCAGCACGGTGGAAGATACCCGCATGGAGCGAAATACCCTTTGCCCTAGCATGCCCTCTGCCTGAGAGAGAAGCATGGTCGCACAAGTCTGTCACCGCGCTCCCCAGGAGGAAGTGTGGGGAAGGCCCCGCACGCCGCCCCCTGGGATGAGAAGGAGCCCTTGGCCTTGGGGTCCGGAAACGCTTGGGAAGCAGGATAGCCTGCCATGGCAGGAACAGCAGGCCAGTGGCAAGACAAGTGTCACCCACTCCCTGTGCGGAGAGATCGAAGCCTGGCTGCTAAGGAGACATGAGTGGACGACTAGGGCAGGGGCGCGTGCTCCACTCTGAGGAAGGAGTCGGGCAGATGGCAGGCCTGTCCTGTGCCTCTGGTCCCAAGGGGAGAGCATCTCCTTGGCCACCTGTCCCAAGGGCAGTCGGGCTTGCCCCCAGTTGCCATACCCGGAACTCGCAGAAACAACCCCATGGAGAAACGGGCAGTCAGATGCTGTCTTCCACCAAGATGTGGCAGTGTTGTGGGTGGCAGGGGTGTGCCTGGTAAGGAGTGGATACAGACCCCACAGTTCCCCATCCCAGTGCACGGGTCGTGTGCAGGGATCCTGTTGCCTCCTCTCTCCTGTGGTGAAGGCACTGGCCTAGACCTCGAGTCTGCCTGAGCGCATTAGCAAAAGTCAAAGCCTTACCTATGACAGGAGATGGTAATAGGCATAGAGTGCCAATCTAGGCCATGCACGCTGCTGTAGGGTTGTGATTATGTCTGCTTAGTTCGGCTTAGCAAGGTGAACCCCAGGCGCTAACGGGGAGCCCAGGAATGCAAGGCCCAAGAGGCACCAGCTCTCCCGCGGCTCTTCATCCCAGCCACAACAGAGCGAACGACCAAAGCCTTGCTGAGGAAGCAGCAGCGAAGTGCGGTTCGCACCAAGCTGAAAACTTCTGCAAAAGCATAGCAGTCGCTGGGAAATCAGAGTTGGTTCTGTGGGCTGCTTTTGCTGCTTGCCTTAGCCTAGTATTCGCAGCACGATGGGAGAAACCCGCATAGAGCGAAAGCCTCTTTGACAGGGCATCCCCTCTGGGAAAGCACACCATTCTTTGGGAAATCAAAGTCGGGTCTGTGGGATGCTGCCTGCTGCTTGCCAGAGCTGGTCTCCACAGCACGGTGTAATACACTCGCATGGAGCGAAATCCTCTTTGCCTGGGCAACCCCTCTGCCTGAGAAAGAAGCGCGGTGACGCCTGTGGAAAGAGCCTTAAGGAAATGGACACGTTTGTCAGGGCAGAGCGACGGAAGCCTGGCTGCTAAAGAGACACGAGGGGAAGATTAGGGCAGGGGAAAGGGCTCCACTCTGTGGAAGGAGTCTGGGCAGAAGGCAGGCCTGTCCTGTGCCTCTGGTCCCAAGGGGACCGCATCACCTTGGCCACCTGCCCCATCGGCAGTCGGGCTTGCTCCAAGGTGCCATACCCGGAACTCGCAGAAACAACCCCATGGATAAACGGGCAGTCAGATGCCGTCTTCCACCAAGATGTGGCAGTGTTGTGGGTGGCAGGGTTTGTGCCTGGTAAGGAGTGGAGACAGTCCCCCACAGTTCCCCATCCTAGTGCACGGGCCGTGTGCAGGGATCCTGTCGCCTTCTCTCTCCTGTGGTGAAGGCACTGGTCTAGACCCCGAGTCTGCCTGAGCGCATGAGCAAAAGTCAAAGCCTTACCTATGACAGGAGATGGTAATAGGCATAGAGTGCCATGCTAGGCCACGCACGCTGCTGCAGGGTTGTGACTGTGTCTGCTTAGTTCGGCTTAGTAAGGTGAACCCTGGGCGCGAACTGGGAGCCCGGGAATGCAAAGCCCAAGAGGAACAGCTCTCCCGCGGCTCTTCATTCCTGCCTCCACAGAGCGAACGACCATAGCCTTGCTAAGGAAGCAGCAGCGAAGTGCGGTTCGCACCAAGCTGAAAACCTCTGCGAAAGCATAGCAGTCGCTAGGAAATCAGAGTCGGTTCTGTGGGCTGCTTTTGTTGCTTGCCTTAGCCTAGTGTTGGCAGCATGATGGGAGAAACCCGCATAGAGCGAAAGCCTCTTTGCCGGGCATCCTCTCTGGGAAAACACAGCATTCTTTGGGAAGTCAGAGTCTGGTCTGTTGGATGCTGCCTGCTGCTTGCCAGAGCTAGTCTCCACAGCACGGTGTAATAAACCGCATGGAGCGAAATCCTCTTTGCCTGGGCATCCCCTCTGCCTGAGAGAGTAGCGCGGTGGCGCCTGTGGAAAGAGCCTTAAGGAAAGGGACACGTCTGTCATGGCAGAGAGATGGAAGCCTGGCTGCTAAGGAGACACGAGGGGAAGATTAGGGCAGGGGAAAGGGCTCCACTCTGAGGAAGGAGTCTGGGCAGAAAGCATGCCTGTCCTGAGCCTTTGGGCTCATGGAGACAGCAGCTCCTTGGCCACCTGTCCATGGTGGAGACAAGGGCTTGCCACCATGCGCCTACCCTGAACTCGAGAAACAACTCCCAGAAAGAACTGGCCATCAGATGCCGGCTTCCTCCAGGACTTGGAAGCTTGGAGGAGGCACGGGGTTTAAGGGGAAGGAGTGGGGACAGTCTCACAAAGCTCCCTATTCAGTGCACGGGCGGTTGCAGGGATCCTGTCACCTCTCCTTTCCTGTGGGGAAAGCACTGGCTAAGTCCGCGAGTCCTCCTGAGCGGCAGAGTAAAGAGCCAAGCGATGCCTACCCGGGAGATGTGTGTGTGCATAAAGTGCCATCCTAGGAAATGCACACTACTGCACTTTTGTGGCTCTGTCCGCTTAGTTCGGCCTGGCAGGGTGAACCCAGGACGCGAACATGGAGCCCGGGAAAGCAAGGCCCAAGAGGCACCAGCTCTCCCGCATCTCTTCTTCCCTGACGCGACTGAAGCCTTGCTGAGGAAGCAGCGGCGAAGTGCTGTTCGCTCCAAGGCAAAACCTCTGCGAAAACACAGCATTCGCTGAGAAATGATCTGCGGGCTGCTGCTGCTTGTCTGAGCCCAGTCTCCCAGTGGGAGAAATGGCGGTGGGAGAAACCCGCATACAGTGAAAGCCTCTTTGCCTGGGCATCTCTCCTGGGAAAGCACAGCATTCGTAGGGAAATCAGAGTTGGGTTTGGGGATGCTGCTGCTGCATGCCTTAGCTAGTCTCCGCAGCACTGTGAAAGATACCGCAAGGAGCGAAATACCCTTTGCCCTAGCATGCCCTCTGCCTGAGAGAGAAGCATGGTCGCACAAGTCTGTCACCGCGCTCCCCAGGAGGAAGTGTGGGGAAGGCCCCGCATGCCGCCCCCTGGGATGAGAAGGAGCCCTTGGCCTTGGGGTCCGGAAACGCTTGGGAAGCAGGATAGCCTGCCACGGCAGGAACAGCAGGCCAGTGGCAAGACAAGTGTCACCCACTCCCTGTGCGGAGAGATCGAAGCCTGGCTGCTAAGGAGACATGAGTGGACGACTAGGGCAGGGGCGCGTGCTCCACTCTGAGGAGCCCAAGAGGCACCAGCTCTCCCGCGGCTCTTCATCCCAGCCACAACAGAGCGAACGACCAAAGCCTTGCTGAGGAAGCAGCAGAGAAGTGTGGTTCGCACCAAGCTGAAAACTTCTGCAAAAGCATAGCAGTCGCTGGGAAATCAGAGTTGGTTCTGTGGGCTGCTTTTGCTGCTTGCCTTAGCCTAGTATTCGCAGCACGATGGGAGAAACCCGCATAGAGCGAAAGCTTCTTTGACAGGGCATCCCCTCTGGGAAAGCACACCATTCTTTGGGAAATCAAAGTCGGGTCTGTGGGATGCTGCCTGCTGCTTGCCCGAGCTGGTCTCCACAGCATGGTGTAATACACTCGCATGGAGCGAAATCCTCTTTGCCTGGGCAACCCCTCTGCCTGAGAAAGAAGCGCGGTGACGCCTGTGGAAAGAGCCTTAAGGAAATGGACACGTTTGTCAGGGCAGAGCGACGGAAGCCTGGCTGCTAAAGAGACACGAGGGGAAGATTAGGGCAGGGGAAAGGGCTCCACTCTGTGGAAGGAGTCTGGGCAGAAGGCAGGCCTGTCCTGTGCCTCTGGTCCCAAGGGGACCGCATCACCTTGGCCACCTGCCCCGTCGGCAGTCGGGCTTGCTCCAAGGTGCCATACCCGGAACTCGCAGAAACAACCCCATGGATAAACGGGCAGTCAGATGCCGTCTTCCACCAAGATGTGGCAGTGTTGTGGGTGGCAGGGTTTGTGCCTGGTAAGGAGTGGAGACAGTCCCCCACAGTTCCCCATCCCAGTGCACGGGCTGTGTACAGGGATCCTGTCGCCTTCTCTCTCCTGTGGTGAAGGCACTGGTCTAGACCCCGAGTCTGCCTGAGTGCATGAGCAAAAGTCAAAGCCTTACCTATGACAGGAGATGGTAATAGGCATAGAGTGCCATGCTAGGCCACGCACGCTGCTGCAGGGTTGTGACTGTGTCTGCTTAGTTCGGCTTAGTAAGGTGAACCCTGGGCGCGAACTGGGAGCCCGGGAATGCAAAGCCCAAGAGAAACAGCTCTCCCGCGGCTCTTCATTCCTGCCTCCACAGAGCGAACGACCATAGCCTTGCTAAGGAAGCAGCAGCGAAGTGCGGTTCGCACCAAGCTGAAAACCTCTGCGAAAGCATAGCAGTCGCTAGGAAATCAGAGTCGGTTCTGTGGGCTGCCTTTGTTGCTTGCCTTAGCCTAGTGTTGGCAGCATGATGGGAGAAACCCGCATAGAGCGAAAGCCTCTTTGCCGGGCATCCCCTCTGGGAAAACACAGCGTTCTTTGGGAAGTCAGAGTCTGGTCTGTGGGATGCTGCCTGCTGCTTGCCAGAGCTAGTCTCCACAGCACGGTGTAATAAACCGCATGGAGCGAAATCCTCTTTGCCTGGGCAACCCCTCTGCCTGAGAGAGAAGCGCGGTGGCGCCTGTGGAAAGAGCCTTAAGGAAAGGGACACGTCTGTCACGGCATAGCGAGGAAAGCCTGGCTGCTAAGGAGACACGAGGGGAAGATTAGGGCAGGGGAAAGGGCTCCACTCTGAGGAAAGAGTCTGGGCAGAAAGCATGCCTGTCCTGAGCCTTTGGGCTCAAGGAGACAGCAGCTCCTTGGCCACCTGTCCGTGGTGGAGACATGGGCTTGCCACCAGGCGCCTACCCTGAACTCGAGAAACAACTCCCAGAAAGAACTGGCCATCAGATGCCGGCTTCCTCCAGGATGTGGAAGCTTGGAGGAGGCATGGGGTTTAAGGGGAAGGAGTGGGGACAGTCCCCCAAGCTCCCTATTTAGTGCATGGGCGGTGTGCAGGGATCCTGTCACCTCTCCTTTCCTGTGGGGAAAGCACTGGCTTAGTCTGCGAGTCCGCCAGAGTAAAAGGCCAAGCGAATACTACCCTTTGAGATGTTTGTGTGCATAGAGTGCCATCCTATGCTACGCAGGCTACTGCACTTTTGTGGCTCTGTCTGCTTAGTTCGGCCTGGCAGGGTGAACCCAGGACGTGAACATGGAGCGCGGGAAAGGAAGACAGAAGAGGCACCAGCTCTCCAGCAGCTCTTCTTCCCTGACGCGACTGAAGCCTTGCTGAGGAAGCAGCGGCGAAGTGCTGTTCGCTCCAAGGCAAAGCCTCTGCGAATGCACAGCATTCGCTGAGAAATGTTTGGCGGGCTTCTGCTGCTTGCCTGAGCTCAGTCTCCCAGTGGGAGAAATGGCAGTGGGAGAAACCCGCATAGAGCGAAAGCCTCTTTGCCGTAGCATTCCCTCTGGGAAAGCACAGCATTCTTTGGGAAATCAGAGTCGGGTCTGTGGGATGCGGCCTGCTGCTTGCCAGAGTTGGTCTCCACAGCACGGTGTAATAAACCCGCATGGAGCGAAATCCTCTTTGCCTGGGCATCCCCTCTGCCTGAGAGAGAAGCGCGGTGGCGCCTGTGGAAAGAGCCTTAAGGAAAGGGACACGTCTGTCACGGCAGAGCGAGGAAAGCCTGGCTGCTAAGGAGACACGAGGGGACGATTAGGGCAGGGGAAAGGGCTCCACTCTGAGGAAGGAGTCTGGGCAGAAAGCATGCCTGTCCTGAGCCTTTGGGCTCAAGGAGACAGCAGCTCCTTGGCCACCTGTCCGTGGTGGAGACATGGGCTTGCCACCAGGCGCCTACCCTGAACTCGAGAAACAACTCCCAGAAAGAACTGGCCATCAGATGCCGGCTTCCTCCAGGACTTGGAAGCTTGGAAGAGGCATGGGGTTTAAGGGGAAGGAGTGGGGACAGTCCCCCAAGCTCCCTATTCAGTGCACGGGCGGTGTGCAGGGATCCTGTCACCTCTCCTTTCCTGTGGGGAAAGCACTGGCTAAGTCCGCGAGTCCTCCTGAGCGGCAGAGTAAAGGGCCAAGCGATGCCTACCCGGGAGATGTTTGTGTGCATAAAGTGCCATCCTAGGAAATGCACACTACTGCACTTTTGTGGCTCTGTCCGCTTAGTTCGGCCTGGCAGGGTGAACCCAGGACGCGAACATGGAGCCCGGGAAAGCAAGGCCCAAGAGGCACCAGCTCTCCCGCATCTCTTCTTCCTTGACGCGACTGAAGCCTTGCTGAGGAAGCAGCGGCGAAGTGCTGTTCGCTCCAAGGCAAAACCTCTGCGAAAACACAGCATTCGCTGAGAAATGATCTGCGGGCTGCTGCTGCTTGTCTGAGCCCAGTCTCCCAGTGGGAGAAATGGCGGTGGGAGAAACCCGCATACAGTGAAAGCCTCTTTGCCTGGGCATCTCTCCTGGGAAAGCACAGCATTCGTAGGGAAATCAGAGTTGGGTTTGGGGATGCTGCTGCTGCTTGCCTTAGCTAGTCTCCGCAGCACTGTGAAAGATACCGCAAGGAGCGAAATACCCTTTGCCCTAGCATCCCCTCTGCCTGAGAGAGAAGCATGGTCGCACAAGTCTGTCACCGCCCTCCCCAGGAGCAAGTGTGGTGAAGGCACAGCACGCCGCCCCCTGGGATGAGAAGGAGCCCTTGGCCTTGGAGTCGGGAAACGCTTGGGAAGCAGAATAGCCTGCCATGGCACGAACAGCAGGCCAGTGGCAAGACAAGTGTCACCCGCTCCCTGTGCGGAGAGATTGAAGCCTGGGTGCTAAGGAGACATGAGGGGACGACTAGGGCAAGGGCGCGTGCTACACTCTGAGGAAGGAGTCTGGGCAGATGGCAGGCCTGTCCTGTGCCTCTGGTCCCAAGGGGAGAATATCTCCTAGGCCACCTGTCCCAAGGGCAGTCGGGCTTGCCCCCAGGTGCCATACCCGGCACTCGCAGAAACAACCCCATGGAGAAACGGGCAGTCAGATGCCGTCTTCCACCAAGATGTGGCAGTGTTGTGGGTGGCAGGGGGTGTGCCTGGTAAGGAGTGGAGACAGTCCCCCACAGTTCCCCATCCCAGTGCACGGGCCCTGTGCAGGGATGCTGTCGCCTCCTCTCTCCTGTGGTGAAGGCACTGGCCTAGACCCCGAGTCTGCCTGAGCGTCAGAGCAAAAGGCTAAGCCTTACCTACGCCAGGAGATGGTAATGGGCATAGAGTGCCATGCTAGGCCACGCACACTGCTGCAGGGTTGTGACTGTGTCTGCTTAGTTCGGCTTAGCAAGGTGAACCCTGGGCGCGAACTGGGAGCCCGGGAATGGAAGGCCCAAGAGGCACCACCTCTCCCGCGACTCTTCATCCCTGCCGCGACAGAGCAAATGACCAAAGCCTTGCTGAGGAAGCAGCAGCGAAGTGCGGTTCGCGCCAAGCTGACAACCTCTGCGAAAGCATAGCACTCGCTGGGAAATCAGAGTTGGTTCTGTGGGCTGCTTTTGCTGCTTGCCTTAGCCTAGTATTCACAGCACGATGGGAGAAACGCGCATAGAGCGAAAGACTCTTTGCCGGGGCATCCCCTTGGGAAGGCAGAGCATTTTTTGGGAAATCAGAGTGGGGTCTGTGGGATGCTGCCTGCTGCTTGCCAGAGCTGGTCTCCACAGCACGGTGTAATACACCCGCATGGAGCGAAATCCTCTTTGCCTGGGCATCACCTCTGCCTGAGAGAGAAGCGCGGTGGCGCCTGTGGAAAGAGCCTTAAGGAAAGGGACACGTCTGTCACGACAGAGAGATGGAAGCCTGGCTGCTAAGGAGAAACGAGGGGAAGCTTAGGGCAGGGGAAAGGGCTCCATTCTGAGGAAGGAGTCTGGGCAGAAAGCATGCCTGTCCTCAGCCTTTGGGCTCAAGGAGACAGCAGCTCCTTGGCCACCTATCCGTGGTGGAGACATGGGCTTGCCACCAGGCGCCTACCCTGAACGTGAGCAACAACTCCCAGAAAGAACTGGCCATCAGAAGCCGGCTTTCTCCAGGATGGGGAAGCTTGGAGGAGGCACGGGGTTTAAGGGGAAGGAGTGGGGACAGTCCCCCAAAGCTCCCTATTCAGTGCACGGGCGGTGTGCAGGGATTCTGTCACCTCTCCTTTCCTGTGGGGAAAGCACTGGCTTAGTCTGCGAGTCCGCCAGAGTAAAAGGCCAAGCGATGCCTACCCGGGAGATGTTTGTGTGCATAGAGTGCCATCCTAGGCTACGCAGGCTACTGCACTTTTGTGGCTCTGTCTGCTTAGTTCGGCCTGGCAGGGTGAACCCAGGACGTGAACATGGAGCGCGGGAAAGGAAGACAGAAGAGGCACCAGCTCTCCCGCAGCTCTTCTTCCCTGACGAGACTGAAGCCTTGCTGAGGAAGCAGTGGCGAAGTGCTGTTCGCTCCAAGGCAAAGCCTCTGCGAAAGCACAGCATTCGCTGAGAAATGTTCGGCGGGCTGCTGCTGCTTGCCTGAGCTCAGTCTCCCAGTGGGAGAAATCGCGGTGGGAGAACCCGCATACAGTGAAAGCCTCTTTGCCTGGGCATCACCCCTGGGAAAGCACCGCATTCGTAGGGAATTCAGAGTTGGGTTTCGGGATGCTGCTGCTGCTTGCCTGAGCTAGTCTCCGCAGCACGGTGGAAGATACCCGCATGGAGCGAAATACCCTTTGCCCTAGCATGCCCTCTGCCTGAGAGAGAAGCATGGTCGCACAAGTCTGTCACCGCGCTCCCCAGGAGGAAGTGTGGGGAAGGCCCCGCACGCCGCCCCCTGGGATGAGAAGGAGCCCTTGGCCTTGGGGTCCGGAAACGCTTGGGAAGCAGGATAGCCTGCCATGGCAGGAACAGCAGGCCAGTGGCAAGACAAGTGTCACCCACTCCCTGTGCGGAGAGATCGAAGCCTGGCTGCTAAGGAGACATGAGTGGACGACTAGGGCAGGGGCGCGTGCTCCACTCTGAGGAAGGAGTCGGGCAGATGGCAGGCCTGTCCTGTGCCTCTGGTCCCAAGGGGAGAGCATCTCCTTGGCCACCTGTCCCAAGGGCAGTCGGGCTTGCCCCCAGTTGCCATACCCGGAACTCGCAGAAACAACCCCATGGAGAAACGGGCAGTCAGATGCTGTCTTCCACCAAGATGTGGCAGTGTTGTGGGTGGCAGGGGTGTGCCTGGTAAGGAGTGGATACAGACCCCACAGTTCCCCATCCCAGTGCACGGGTCGTGTGCAGGGATCCTGTTGCCTCCTCTCTCCTGTGGTGAAGGCACTGGCCTAGACCTCGAGTCTGCCTGAGCGCATTAGCAAAAGTCAAAGCCTTACCTATGACAGGAGATGGTAATAGGCATAGAGTGCCATCCTAGGCCATGCACGCTGCTGTAGGGTTGTGATTATGTCTGCTTAGTTCGGCTTAGCAAGGTGAACCCCAGGCGCTAACGGGGAGCCCAGGAATGCAAGGCCCAAGAGGCACCAGCTCTCCCGCGGCTCTTCATCCCAGCCACAACAGAGCGAACGACCAAAGCCTTGCTGAGGAAGCAGCAGCGAAGTGCGGTTCGCACCAAGCTGAAAACTTCTGCAAAAGCATAGCAGTCGCTGGGAAATCAGAGTTGGTTCTGTGGGCTGCTTTTGCTGCTTGCCTTAGCCTAGTATTCGCAGCACGATGGGAGAAACCCGCATAGAGCGAAAGCCTCTTTGACAGGGCATCCCCTCTGGGAAAGCACACCATTCTTTGGGAAATCAAAGTCGGGTCTGTGGGATGCTGCCTGCTGCTTGCCAGAGCTGGTCTCCACAGCACGGTGTAATACACTCGCATGGAGCGAAATCCTCTTTGCCTGGGCAACCCCTCTGCCTGAGAAAGAAGCGCGGTGACGCCTGTGGAAAGAGCCTTAAGGAAATGGACACGTTTGTCAGGGCAGAGCGACGGAAGCCTGGCTGCTAAAGAGACACGAGGGGAAGATTAGGGCAGGGGAAAGGGCTCCACTCTGTGGAAGGAGTCTGGGCAGAAGGCAGGCCTGTCCTGTGCCTCTGGTCCCAAGGGGACCGCATCACCTTGGCCACCTGCCCCGTCGGCAGTCGGGCTTGCTCCAAGGTGCCATACCCGGAACTCGCAGAAACAACCCCATGGATAAACGGGCAGTCAGATGCCGTCTTCCACCAAGATGTGGCAGTGTTGTGGGTGGCAGGGTTTGTGCCTGGTAAGGAGTGGAGACAGTCCCCCACAGTTCCCCATCCTAGTGCACGGGCCGTGTGCAGGGATCCTGTCGCCTTCTCTCTCCTGTGGTGAAGGCACTGGTCTAGACCCCGAGTCTGCCTGAGCGCATGAGCAAAAGTCAAAGCCTTACCTATGACAGGAGATGGTAATAGGCATAGAGTGCCATGCTAGGCCACGCACGCTGCTGCAGGGTTGTGACTGTGTCTGCTTAGTTCGGCTTAGTAAGGTGAACCCTGGGCGCGAACTGGGAGCCCGGGAATGCAAAGCCCAAGAGGAACAGCTCTCCCGCGGCTCTTCATTCCTGCCTCCACAGAGCGAACGACCATAGCCTTGCTAAGGAAGCAGCAGCGAAGTGCGGTTCGCACCAAGCTGAAAACCTCTGCGAAAGCATAGCAGTCGCTAGGAAATCAGAGTCGGTTCTGTGGGCTGCTTTTGTTGCTTGCCTTAGCCTAGTGTTGGCAGCATGATGGGAGAAACCCGCATAGAGCGAAAGCCTCTTTGCCGGGCATCCTCTCTGGGAAAACACAGCATTCTTTGGGAAGTCAGAGTCTGGTCTGTTGGATGCTGCCTGCTGCTTGCCAGAGCTAGTCTCCACAGCACGGTGTAATAAACCGCATGGAGCGAAATCCTCTTTGCCTGGGCATCCCCTCTGCCTGAGAGAGTAGCGCGGTGGCGCCTGTGGAAAGAGCCTTAAGGAAAGGGACACGTCTGTCATGGCAGAGAGATGGAAGCCTGGCTGCTAAGGAGACACGAGGGGAAGATTAGGGCAGGGGAAAGGGCTCCACTCTGAGGAAGGAGTCTGGGCAGAAAGCATGCCTGTCCTGAGCCTTTGGGCTCATGGAGACAGCAGCTCCTTGGCCACCTGTCCATGGTGGAGACAAGGGCTTGCCACCATGCGCCTACCCTGAACTCGAGAAACAACTCCCAGAAAGAACTGGCCATCAGATGCCGGCTTCCTCCAGGACTTGGAAGCTTGGAGGAGGCACGGGGTTTAAGGGGAAGGAGTGGGGACAGTCTCACAAAGCTCCCTATTCAGTGCACGGACGGTTGCAGGGATCCTGTCACCTCTCCTTTCCTGTGGGGAAAGCACTGGCTAAGTCCGCGAGTCCTCCTGAGCGGCAGAGTAAAGGGCCAAGCGATGCCTACCCGGGAGATGTGTGTGTGCATAAAGTGCCATCCTAGGAAATGCACACTACTGCACTTTTGTGGCTCTGTCCGCTTAGTTCGGCCTGGCAGGGTGAACCCAGGACGCGAACATGGAGCCCGGGAAAGCAAGGCCCAAGAGGCACCAGCTCTCCCGCATCTCTTCTTCCCTGACGCGACTGAAGCCTTGCTGAGGAAGCAGCGGCGAAGTGCTGTTCGCTCCAAGGCAAAACCTCTGCGAAAACACAGCATTCGCTGAGAAATGATCTGCGGGCTGCTGCTGCTTGTCTGAGCCCAGTCTCCCAGTGGGAGAAATGGCGGTGGGAGAAACCCGCATACAGTGAAAGCCTCTTTGCCTGGGCATCTCTCCTGGGAAAGCACAGCATTCGTAGGGAAATCAGAGTTGGGTTTGGGGATGCTGCTGCTGCTTGCCTTAGCTAGTCTCCGCAGCACTGTGAAAGATACCGCAAGGAGCGAAATACCCTTTGCCCTAGCATCCCCTCTGCCTGAGAGAGAAGCATGGTCGCACAAGTCTGTCACCGCCCTCCCCAGGAGCAAGTGTGGTGAAGGCACAGCACGCCGCCCCCTGGGATGAGAAGGAGCCCTTGGCCTTGGAGTCGGGAAATGCTTGGGAAGCAGAATAGCCTGCCATGGCACGAACAGCAGGCCAGTGGCAAGACAAGTGTCACCCGCTCCCTGTGCGGAGAGATTGAAGCCTGGGTGCTAAGGAGACATGAGGGGACGACTAGGGCAAGGGCGCGTGCTACACTCTGAGGAAGGAGTCTGGGCAGATGGCAGGCCTGTCCTGTGCCTCTGGTCCCAAGGGGAGAATATCTCCTAGGCCACCTGTCCCAAGGGCAGTCGGGCTTGCCCCCAGGTGCCATACCCGGAACTCGCAGAAACAACCCCATGGAGAAACGGGCAGTCAGATGCCGTCTTCCACCAAGATGTGGCAGTGTTGTGGGTGGCAGGGGGTGTGCCTGGTAAGGAGTGGAGACAGTCCCCCACAGTTCCCCATCCCAGTGCACGGGCCCTGTGCAGGGATGCTGTCGCCTCCTCTCTCCTGTGGTGAAGGCACTGGCCTAGACCCCGAGTCTGCCTGAGCGTCAGAGCAAAAGGCTAAGCCTTACCTACGCCACAGATGGTAATGGGCATAGAGTGCCATGCTAGGCCACGCACACTGCTGCAGGGTTGTGACTGTGTCTGCTTAGTTCGGCTTAGCAAGGTGAACCCTGGGCGCGAACTGGGAGCCCGGGAATGGAAGGCCCAAGAGGCACCACCTCTCCCGCGACTCTTCATCCCTGCCGCGACAGAGCAAAAGACCAAAGCCTTGCTGAGGAAGCAGCAGCGAAGTGCGGTTCGCGCCAAGCTGACAACCTCTGCGAAAGCATAGCACTCGCTGGGAAATCAGAGTTGGTTCTGTGGGCTGCTTTTGCTGCTTGCCTTAGCCTAGTATTCACAGCACGATGGGAGAAACGCGCATAGAGCGAAAGACTCTTTGCCGGGGCATCCCCTTGGGAAGGCAGAGCATTTTTTGGGAAATCAGAGTGGGGTCTGTGGGATGCTGCCTGCTGCTTGCCAGAGCTGGTCTCCACAGCACGGTGTAATACACCCGCATGGAGCGAAATCCTCTTTGCCTGGGCATCACCTCTGCCTGAGAGAGAAGCGCGGTGGCGCCTGTGGAAAGAGCCTTAAGGAAAGGGACACGTCTGTCACGACAGAGAGATGGAAGCCTGGCTGCTAAGGAGAAACGAGGGGAAGCTTAGGGCAGGGGAAAGGGCTCCATTCTGAGGAAGGAGTCTGGGCAGAAAGCATGCCTGTCCTCAGCCTTTGGGCTCAAGGAGACAGCAGCTCCTTGGCCACCTATCCGTGGTGGAGACATGGGCTTGCCACCAGGCGCCTACCCTGAACGTGAGCAACAACTCCCAGAAAAAACTGGCCATCAGAAGCCGGCTTTCTCCAGGATGGGGAAGCTTGGAGGAGGCACGGGGTTTAAGGGGAAGGAGTGGGGACAGTCCCCCAAAGCTCCCTATTCAGTGCACGGGCGGTGTGCAGGGATTCTGTCACCTCTCCTTTCCTGTGGGGAAAGCACTGGCTTAGTCTGCGAGTCCGCCAGAGTAAAAGGCCAAGCGATGCCTACCCGGGAGATGTTTGTGTGCATAGAGTGCCATCCTAGGCTACGCAGGCTACTGCACTTTTGTGGCTCTGTCTGCTTAGTTCGGCCTGGCAGGGTGAACCCAGGACGTGAACATGGAGCGCGGGAAAGGAAGACAGAAGAGGCACCAGCTCTCCCGCAGCTCTTCTTCCCTGACGAGACTGAAGCCTTGCTGAGGAAGCAGTGGCGAAGTGCTGTTCGCTCCAAGGCAAAGCCTCTGCGAAAGCACAGCATTCGCTGAGAAATGTTCGGCGGGCTGCTGCTGCTTGCCTGAGCTCAGTCTCCCAGTGGGAGAAATCGCGGTGGGAGAACCCGCATACAGTGAAAGCCTCTTTGCCTGGGCATCACCCCTGGGAAAGCACCGCATTCGTAGGGAATTCAGAGTTGGGTTTCGGGATGCTGCTGCTGCTTGCCTGAGCTAGTCTCCGCAGCACGGTGGAAGATACCCGCATGGAGCGAAATACCCTTTGCCCTAGCATGCCCTCTGCCTGAGAGAGAAGCATGGTCGCACAAGTCTGTCACCGCGCTCCCCAGGAGGAAGTGTGGGGAAGGCCCCGCACGCCGCCCCCTGGGATGAGAAGGAGCCCTTGGCCTTGGGGTCCGGAAACGCTTGGGAAGCAGGATAGCCTGCCAAAGCAGGAACAGCAGGCCAGTGGCAAGACAAGTGTCACCCACTCCCTGTGCGGAGAGATCGAAGCCTGGCTGCTAAGGAGACATGAGTGGACGACTAGGGCAGGGGCGCGTGCTCCACTCTGAGGAAGGAGTCGGGCAGATGGCAGGCCTGTCCTGTGCCTCTGGTCCCAAGGGGAGAGCATCTCCTAGGCCACCTGTCCCAAGGGCAGTCGGGCTTGCCCCCAGTTGCCATACCCGGAACTCGCAGAAACAACCCCATGGAGAAACGGGCAGTCAGATGCTGTCTTCCACCAAGATGTGGCAGTGTTGTGGGTGGCAGGGGTGTGCCTGGTAAGGAGTGGATACAGACCCCACAGTTCCCCATCCCAGTGCACGGGTCGTGTGCAGGGATCCTGTTGCCTCCTCTCTCCTGTGGTGAAGGCACTGGCCTAGACCTCGAGTCTGCCTGAGCGCATTAGCAAAAGTCAAAGCCTTACCTATGACAGGAGATGGTAATAGGCATAGAGTGCCATCCTAGGCCATGCACGCTGCTGTAGGGTTGTGATTATGTCTGCTTAGTTCGGCTTAGCAAGGTGAACCCCAGGCGCTAACGGGGAGCCCAGGAATGCAAGGCCCAAGAGGCACCAGCTCTCCCGCGGCTCTTCATCCCAGCCACAACAGAGCGAACGACCAAAGCCTTGCTGAGGAAGCAGCAGCGAAGTGCGGTTCGCACCAAGCTGAAAACTTCTGCAAAAGCATAGCAGTCGCTGGGAAATCAGAGTTGGTTCTGTGGGCTGCTTTTGCTGCTTGCCTTAGCCTAGTATTCGCAGCACGATGGGAGAAACCCGCATAGAGCGAAAGCCTCTTTGACAGGGCATCCCCTCTGGGAAAGCACACCATTCTTTGGGAAATCAAAGTCGGGTCTGTGGGATGCTGCCTGCTGCTTGCCAGAGCTGGTCTCCACAGCACGGTGTAATACACTCGCATGGAGCGAAATCCTCTTTGCCTGGGCAACCCCTCTGCCTGAGAAAGAAGCGCGGTGACGCCTGTGGAAAGAGCCTTAAGGAAATGGACACGTTTGTCAGGGCAGAGCGACGGAAGCCTGGCTGCTAAAGAGACACGAGGGGAAGATTAGGGCAGGGGAAAGGGCTCCACTCTGTGGAAGGAGTCTGGGCAGAAGGCAGGCCTGTCCTGTGCCTCTGGTCCCAAGGGGACCGCATCACCTTGGCCACCTGCCCCGTCGGCAGTCGGGCTTGCTCCAAGGTGCCATACCCGGAACTCGCAGAAACAACCCCATGGATAAACGGGCAGTCAGATGCCGTCTTCCACCAAGATGTGGCAGTGTTGTGGGTGGCAGGGTTTGTGCCTGGTAAGGAGTGGAGACAGTCCCCCACAGTTCCCCATCCTAGTGCACGGGCCGTGTGCAGGGATCCTGTCGCCTTCTCTCTCCTGTGGTGAAGGCACTGGTCTAGACCCCGAGTCTGCCTGAGCGCATGAGCAAAAGTCAAAGCCTTACCTATGACAGGAGATGGTAATAGGCATAGAGTGCCATGCTAGGCCACGCACGCTGCTGCAGGGTTGTGACTGTGTCTGCTTAGTTCGGCTTAGTAAGGTGAACCCTGGGCGCGAACTGGGAGCCCGGGAATGCAAAGCCCAAGAGGAACAGCTCTCCCGCGGCTCTTCATTCCTGCCTCCACAGAGCGAACGACCATAGCCTTGCTAAGGAAGCAGCAGCGAAGTGCGGTTCGCACCAAGCTGAAAACCTCTGCAAAAGCATAGCAGTCGCTAGGAAATCAGAGTCGGTTCTGTGGGCTGCTTTTGTTGCTTGCCTTAGCCTAGTGTTGGCAGCATGATGGGAGAAACCCGCATAGAGCGAAAGCCTCTTTGCCGGGCATCCTCTCTGGGAAAACAGGGCATTCTTTGGAAATTCAGAGTCTGGTCTGTTGGATGCTGCCTGCTGCTTGCCAGAGCTAGTCTCCACAGCACGGTGTAATAAACTGCACGGAGCGAAATCCTCTTTGCCTGGGCATCCCCTCTGCTTGAGAGAGTAGCGCGGTGGCACCTGTGGAAAGAGCCTTAAGGAAAGGGACACGTCTGTCATGGCAGAGAGATGGAAGCCTGGCTGCTAAGGAGACACGAGGGGAAGATTAGGGCAGGGGAAAGGGCTCCACTCTGAGGAAGGAGTCTGGGCAGAAAGCATGCCTGTCCTGATCCTTTGGGCTCATGGAGACAGCAGCTCCTTGGCCACCTGTCCATGGTGGAGACAAGGGCTTGCCACCATGCGCCTACCCTGAACTCGAGAAACAACTCCCAGAAAGAACTGGCCATCAGATGCCGGCTTCCTCCAGGACTTGGAAGCTTGGAGGAGGCACGGGGTTTAAGGGGAAGGAGTGGGGACAGTCTCACAAAGCTCCCTATTCAGTGCACGGACGGTTGCAGGGATCCTGTCACCTCTCCTTTCCTGTGGGGAAAGCACTGGCTAAGTCCGCGAGTCCTCCTGAGCGACAGAGTAAAGGGCCAAGCGATGCCTACCCGGGAGATGTGTGTGTGCATAAAGTGCCATCCTAGGAAATGCACACTACTGCACTTTTGTGGCTCTGTCCGCTTAGTTCGGCCTGGCAGGGTGAACCCAGGACGCGAACATGGAGCCCGGGAAAGCAAGGCCCAAGAGGCACCAGCTCTCCCGCATCTCTTCTTCCCTGACGCGACTGAAGCCTTGCTGAGGAAGCAGCGGCGAAGTGCTGTTCGCTCCAAGGCAAAACCTCTGCGAAAACACAGCATTCGCTGAGAAATGATCTGCGGGCTGCTGCTGCTTGTCTGAGCCCAGTCTCCCAGTGGGAGAAATGGCGGTGGGAGAAACCCGCATACAGTGAAAGCCTCTTTGCCTGGGCATCTCTCCTGGGAAAGCACAGCATTCGTAGGGAAATCAGAGTTGGGTTTGGGGATGCTGCTGCTGCTTGCCTTAGCTAGTCTCCGCAGCACTGTGAAAGATACCGCAAGGAGCGAAATACCCTTTGCCCTAGCATCCCCTCTGCCTGAGAGAGAAGCATGGTCGCACAAGTCTGTCACCGCCCTCCCCAGGAGCAAGTGTGGTGAAGGCACAGCACGCCGCCCCCTGGGATGAGAAGGAGCCCTTGGCCTTGGAGTCGGGAAATGCTTGGGAAGCAGAATAGCCTGCCACGGCACGAACAGCAGGCCAGTGGCAAGACAAGTGTCACCCGCTCCCTGTGCGGAGAGATTGAAGCCTGGGTGCTAAGGAGACATGAGGGGACGAATAGGGCAAGGGCGCGTGCTACACTCTGAGGAAGGAGTCTGGGCAGATGGCAGGCCTGTCCTGTGCCTCTGGTCCCAAGGGGAGAATATCTCCTAGGCCACCTGTCCCAAGGGCAGTCGGGCTTGCCCCCAGGTGCCATACCCGGAACTCGCAGAAACAACCCCATGGAGAAACGGGCAGTCAGATGCCGTCTTCCACCAAGATGTGGCAGTGTTGTGGGTGGCAGGGGGTGTGCCTGGTAAGGAGTGGAGACAGTCCCCCACAGTTCCCCATCCCAGTGCACGGGCCCTGTGCAGGGATGCTGTCGCCTCCTCTCTCCTGTGGTGAAGGCACTGGCCTAGACCTCGAGTCTGCCTGAGCGTCAGAGCAAAAGGCTAAGCCTTACCTACGCCACAGATGGTAATGGGCATAGAGTGCCATGCTAGGCCACGCACACTGCTGCAGGGTTGTGACTGTGTCTGCTTAGTTCGGCTTAGCAAGGTGAACCCTGGGCGCGAACTGGGAGCCCGGGAATGGAAGGCCCAAGAGGCACCACCTCTCCCGCGACTCTTCATCCCTGCCGCGACAGAGCAAAAGACCAAAGCCTTGCTGAGGAAGCAGCAGCGAAGTGCGGTTCGCGCCAAGCTGACAACCTCTGCGAAAGCATAGCACTCGCTGGGAAATCAGAGTTGGTTCTGTGGGCTGCTTTTGCTGCTTGCCTTAGCCTAGTATTCACAGCACGATGGGAGAAACGCGCATAGAGCGAAAGACTCTTTGCCGGGGCATCCCCTTGGGAAGGCAGAGCATTTTTTGGGAAATCAGAGTGGGGTCTGTGGGATGCTGCCTGCTGCTTGCCAGAGCTGGTCTCCACAGCACGGTGTAATACACCCGCATGGAGCGAAATCCTCTTTGCCTGGGCATCACCTCTGCCTGAGAGAGAAGCGCGGTGGCGCCTGTGGAAAGAGCCTTAAGGAAAGGGACACGTCTGTCACGACAGAGAGATGGAAGCCTGGCTGCTAAGGAGAAACGAGGGGAAGCTTAGGGCAGGGGAAAGGGCTCCATTCTGAGGAAGGAGTCTGGGCAGAAAGCATGCCTGTCCTCAGCCTTTGGGCTCAAGGAGACAGCAGCTCCTTGGCCACCTATCCGTGGTGGAGACATGGGCTTGCCACCAGGCGCCTACCCTGAACGTGAGCAACAACTCCCAGAAAGAACTGGGCATCAGAAGCCGGCTTTCTCCAGGATGGGGAAGCTTGGAGGAGGCACGGGGTTTAAGGGGAAGGAGTGGGGACAGTCCCCCAAAGCTCCCTATTCAGTGCACGGGCGGTGTGCAGGGATTCTGTCACCTCTCCTTTCCTGTGGGGAAAGCACTGGCTTAGTCTGCGAGTCCGCCAGAGTAAAAGGCCAAGCGATGCCTACCCGGGAGATGTTTTTGTGCATAGAGTGCCATCCTAGGCTACGCAGGCTACTGCACTTTTGTGGCTCTGTCTGCTTAGTTCGGCCTGGCAGGGTGAACCCAGGACGTGAACATGGAGCGCGGGAAAGGAAGACAGAAGAGGCACCAGCTCTCCCGCAGCTCTTCTTCCCTGACGAGACTGAAGCCTTGCTGAGGAAGCAGTGGCGAAGTGCTTTTCGCTCCAAGGCAAAGCCTCTGCGAAAGCACAGCATTCGCTGAGAAATGTTCGGCGGGCTGCTGCTGCTTGCCTGAGCTCAGTCTCCCAGTGGGAGAAATCGCGGTGGGAGAACCCGCATACAGTGAAAGCCTCTTTGCCTGGGCATCACCCCTGGGAAAGCACCGCATTCGTAGGGAATTCAGAGTTGGGTTTCGGGATGCTGCTGCTGCTTGCCTGAGCTAGTCTCCGCAGCACGGTGGAAGATACCCGCATGGAGCGAAATACCCTTTGCCCTAGCATGCCCTCTGCCTGAGAGAGAAGCATGGTCGCACAAGTCTGTCACCGCGCTCCCCAGGAGGAAGTGTGGGGAAGGCCCCGCACGCCGCCCCCTGGGATGAGAAGGAGCCCTTGGCCTTGGGGTCCGGAAACGCTTGGGAAGCAGGATAGCCTGCCATGGCAGGAACAGCAGGCCAGTGGCAAGACAAGTGTCACCCACTCCCTGTGCGGAGAGATCGAAGCCTGGCTGCTAAGGAGACATGAGTGGACGACTAGGGCAGGGGCGCGTGCTCCACTCTGAGGAAGGAGTCGGGCAGATGGCAGGCCTGTCCTGTGCCTCTGGTCCCAAGGGGAGAGCATCTCCTTGGCCACCTGTCCCAAGGGCAGTCGGGCTTGCCCCCAGTTGCCATACCCGGAACTCGCAGAAACAACCCCATGGAGAAACGGGCAGTCAGATGCTGTCTTCCACCAAGATGTGGCAGTGTTGTGGGTGGCAGGGGTGTGCCTGGTAAGGAGTGGATACAGACCCCACAGTTCCCCATCCCAGTGCACGGGTCGTGTGCAGGGATCCTGTTGCCTCCTCTCTCCTGTGGTGAAGGCACTGGCCTAGACCTCGAGTCTGCCTGAGCGCATTAGCAAAAGTCAAAGCCTTACCTATGACAGGAGATGGTAATAGGCATAGAGTGCCAATCTAGGCCATGCACGCTGCTGTAGGGTTGTGATTATGTCTGCTTAGTTCGGCTTAGCAAGGTGAACCCCAGGCGCTAACGGGGAGCCCAGGAATGCAAGGCCCAAGAGGCACCAGCTCTCCCGCGGCTCTTCATCCCAGCCACAACAGAGCGAACGACCAAAGCCTTGCTGAGGAAGCAGCAGCGAAGTGCGGTTCGCACCAAGCTGAAAACTTCTGCAAAAGCATAGCAGTCGCTGGGAAATCAGAGTTGGTTCTGTGGGCTGCTTTTGCTGCTTGCCTTAGCCTAGTATTCGCAGCACGATGGGAGAAACCCGCATAGAGCGAAAGCCTCTTTGACAGGGCATCCCCTCTGGGAAAGCACACCATTCTTTGGGAAATCAAAGTCGGGTCTGTGGGATGCTGCCTGCTGCTTGCCAGAGCTGGTCTCCACAGCACGGTGTAATACACTCGCATGGAGCGAAATCCTCTTTGCCTGGGCAACCCCTCTGCCTGAGAAAGAAGCGCGGTGACGCCTGTGGAAAGAGCCTTAAGGAAATGGACACGTTTGTCAGGGCAGAGCGACGGAAGCCTGGCTGCTAAAGAGACACGAGGGGAAGATTAGGGCAGGGGAAAGGGCTCCACTCTGTGGAAGGAGTCTGGGCAGAAGGCAGGCCTGTCCTGTGCCTCTGGTCCCAAGGGGACCGCATCACCTTGGCCACCTGCCCCATCGGCAGTCGGGCTTGCTCCAAGGTGCCATACCCGGAACTCGCAGAAACAACCCCATGGATAAACGGGCAGTCAGATGCCGTCTTCCACCAAGATGTGGCAGTGTTGTGGGTGGCAGGGTTTGTGCCTGGTAAGGAGTGGAGACAGTCCCCCACAGTTCCCCATCCTAGTGCACGGGCCGTGTGCAGGGATCCTGTCGCCTTCTCTCTCCTGTGGTGAAGGCACTGGTCTAGACCCCGAGTCTGCCTGAGCGCATGAGCAAAAGTCAAAGCCTTACCTATGACAGGAGATGGTAATAGGCATAGAGTGCCATGCTAGGCCACGCACGCTGCTGCAGGGTTGTGACTGTGTCTGCTTAGTTCGGCTTAGTAAGGTGAACCCTGGGCGCGAACTGGGAGCCCGGGAATGCAAAGCCCAAGAGGAACAGCTCTCCCGCGGCTCTTCATTCCTGCCTCCACAGAGCGAACGACCATAGCCTTGCTAAGGAAGCAGCAGCGAAGTGCGGTTCGCACCAAGCTGAAAACCTCTGCGAAAGCATAGCAGTCGCTAGGAAATCAGAGTCGGTTCTGTGGGCTGCTTTTGTTGCTTGCCTTAGCCTAGTGTTGGCAGCATGATGGGAGAAACCCGCATAGAGCGAAAGCCTCTTTGCCGGGCATCCTCTCTGGGAAAACACAGCATTCTTTGGGAAGTCAGAGTCTGGTCTGTTGGATGCTGCCTGCTGCTTGCCAGAGCTAGTCTCCACAGCACGGTGTAATAAACCGCATGGAGCGAAATCCTCTTTGCCTGGGCATCCCCTCTGCCTGAGAGAGTAGCGCGGTGGCGCCTGTGGAAAGAGCCTTAAGGAAAGGGACACGTCTGTCATGGCAGAGAGATGGAAGCCTGGCTGCTAAGGAGACACGAGGGGAAGATTAGGGCAGGGGAAAGGGCTCCACTCTGAGGAAGGAGTCTGGGCAGAAAGCATGCCTGTCCTGAGCCTTTGGGCTCATGGAGACAGCAGCTCCTTGGCCACCTGTCCATGGTGGAGACAAGGGCTTGCCACCATGCGCCTACCCTGAACTCGAGAAACAACTCCCAGAAAGAACTGGCCATCAGATGCCGGCTTCCTCCAGGACTTGGAAGCTTGGAGGAGGCACGGGGTTTAAGGGGAAGGAGTGGGGACAGTCTCACAAAGCTCCCTATTCAGTGCACGGGCGGTTGCAGGGATCCTGTCACCTCTCCTTTCCTGTGGGGAAAGCACTGGCTAAGTCCGCGAGTCCTCCTGAGCGGCAGAGTAAAGAGCCAAGCGATGCCTACCCGGGAGATGTGTGTGTGCATAAAGTGCCATCCTAGGAAATGCACACTACTGCACTTTTGTGGCTCTGTCCGCTTAGTTCGGCCTGGCAGGGTGAACCCAGGACGCGAACATGGAGCCCGGGAAAGCAAGGCCCAAGAGGCACCAGCTCTCCCGCATCTCTTCTTCCCTGACGCGACTGAAGCCTTGCTGAGGAAGCAGCGGCGAAGTGCTGTTCGCTCCAAGGCAAAACCTCTGCGAAAACACAGCATTCGCTGAGAAATGATCTGCGGGCTGCTGCTGCTTGTCTGAGCCCAGTCTCCCAGTGGGAGAAATGGCGGTGGGAGAAACCCGCATACAGTGAAAGCCTCTTTGCCTGGGCATCTCTCCTGGGAAAGCACAGCATTCGTAGGGAAATCAGAGTTGGGTTTGGGGATGCTGCTGCTGCATGCCTTAGCTAGTCTCCGCAGCACTGTGAAAGATACCGCAAGGAGCGAAATACCCTTTGCCCTAGCATGCCCTCTGCCTGAGAGAGAAGCATGGTCGCACAAGTCTGTCACCGCGCTCCCCAGGAGGAAGTGTGGGGAAGGCCCCGCATGCCGCCCCCTGGGATGAGAAGGAGCCCTTGGCCTTGGGGTCCGGAAACGCTTGGGAAGCAGGATAGCCTGCCACGGCAGGAACAGCAGGCCAGTGGCAAGACAAGTGTCACCCACTCCCTGTGCGGAGAGATCGAAGCCTGGCTGCTAAGGAGACATGAGTGGACGACTAGGGCAGGGGCGCGTGCTCCACTCTGAGGAGCCCAAGAGGCACCAGCTCTCCCGCGGCTCTTCATCCCAGCCACAACAGAGCGAACGACCAAAGCCTTGCTGAGGAAGCAGCAGAGAAGTGTGGTTCGCACCAAGCTGAAAACTTCTGCAAAAGCATAGCAGTCGCTGGGAAATCAGAGTTGGTTCTGTGGGCTGCTTTTGCTGCTTGCCTTAGCCTAGTATTCGCAGCACGATGGGAGAAACCCGCATAGAGCGAAAGCTTCTTTGACAGGGCATCCCCTCTGGGAAAGCACACCATTCTTTGGGAAATCAAAGTCGGGTCTGTGGGATGCTGCCTGCTGCTTGCCCGAGCTGGTCTCCACAGCATGGTGTAATACACTCGCATGGAGCGAAATCCTCTTTGCCTGGGCAACCCCTCTGCCTGAGAAAGAAGCGCGGTGACGCCTGTGGAAAGAGCCTTAAGGAAATGGACACGTTTGTCAGGGCAGAGCGACGGAAGCCTGGCTGCTAAAGAGACACGAGGGGAAGATTAGGGCAGGGGAAAGGGCTCCACTCTGTGGAAGGAGTCTGGGCAGAAGGCAGGCCTGTCCTGTGCCTCTGGTCCCAAGGGGACCGCATCACCTTGGCCACCTGCCCCGTCGGCAGTCGGGCTTGCTCCAAGGTGCCATACCCGGAACTCGCAGAAACAACCCCATGGATAAACGGGCAGTCAGATGCCGTCTTCCACCAAGATGTGGCAGTGTTGTGGGTGGCAGGGTTTGTGCCTGGTAAGGAGTGGAGACAGTCCCCCACAGTTCCCCATCCCAGTGCACGGGCTGTGTACAGGGATCCTGTCGCCTTCTCTCTCCTGTGGTGAAGGCACTGGTCTAGACCCCGAGTCTGCCTGAGTGCATGAGCAAAAGTCAAAGCCTTACCTATGACAGGAGATGGTAATAGGCATAGAGTGCCATGCTAGGCCACGCACGCTGCTGCAGGGTTGTGACTGTGTCTGCTTAGTTCGGCTTAGTAAGGTGAACCCTGGGCGCGAACTGGGAGCCCGGGAATGCAAAGCCCAAGAGAAACAGCTCTCCCGCGGCTCTTCATTCCTGCCTCCACAGAGCGAACGACCATAGCCTTGCTAAGGAAGCAGCAGCGAAGTGCGGTTCGCACCAAGCTGAAAACCTCTGCGAAAGCATAGCAGTCGCTAGGAAATCAGAGTCGGTTCTGTGGGCTGCCTTTGTTGCTTGCCTTAGCCTAGTGTTGGCAGCATGATGGGAGAAACCCGCATAGAGCGAAAGCCTCTTTGCCGGGCATCCCCTCTGGGAAAACACAGCGTTCTTTGGGAAGTCAGAGTCTGGTCTGTGGGATGCTGCCTGCTGCTTGCCAGAGCTAGTCTCCACAGCACGGTGTAATAAACCGCATGGAGCGAAATCCTCTTTGCCTGGGCAACCCCTCTGCCTGAGAGAGAAGCGCGGTGGCGCCTGTGGAAAGAGCCTTAAGGAAAGGGACACGTCTGTCACGGCATAGCGAGGAAAGCCTGGCTGCTAAGGAGACACGAGGGGAAGATTAGGGCAGGGGAAAGGGCTCCACTCTGAGGAAAGAGTCTGGGCAGAAAGCATGCCTGTCCTGAGCCTTTGGGCTCAAGGAGACAGCAGCTCCTTGGCCACCTGTCCGTGGTGGAGACATGGGCTTGCCACCAGGCGCCTACCCTGAACTCGAGAAACAACTCCCAGAAAGAACTGGCCATCAGATGCCGGCTTCCTCCAGGATGTGGAAGCTTGGAGGAGGCATGGGGTTTAAGGGGAAGGAGTGGGGACAGTCCCCCAAGCTCCCTATTTAGTGCATGGGCGGTGTGCAGGGATCCTGTCACCTCTCCTTTCCTGTGGGGAAAGCACTGGCTTAGTCTGCGAGTCCGCCAGAGTAAAAGGCCAAGCGAATACTACCCTTTGAGATGTTTGTGTGCATAGAGTGCCATCCTATGCTACGCAGGCTACTGCACTTTTGTGGCTCTGTCTGCTTAGTTCGGCCTGGCAGGGTGAACCCAGGACGTGAACATGGAGCGCGGGAAAGGAAGACAGAAGAGGCACCAGCTCTCCAGCAGCTCTTCTTCCCTGACGCGACTGAAGCCTTGCTGAGGAAGCAGCGGCGAAGTGCTGTTCGCTCCAAGGCAAAGCCTCTGCGAATGCACAGCATTCGCTGAGAAATGTTTGGCGGGCTTCTGCTGCTTGCCTGAGCTCAGTCTCCCAGTGGGAGAAATGGCAGTGGGAGAAACCCGCATAGAGCGAAAGCCTCTTTGCCGTAGCATTCCCTCTGGGAAAGCACAGCATTCTTTGGGAAATCAGAGTCGGGTCTGTGGGATGCGGCCTGCTGCTTGCCAGAGTTGGTCTCCACAGCACGGTGTAATAAACCCGCATGGAGCGAAATCCTCTTTGCCTGGGCATCCCCTCTGCCTGAGAGAGAAGCGCGGTGGCGCCTGTGGAAAGAGCCTTAAGGAAAGGGACACGTCTGTCACGGCAGAGCGAGGAAAGCCTGGCTGCTAAGGAGACACGAGGGGACGATTAGGGCAGGGGAAAGGGCTCCACTCTGAGGAAGGAGTCTGGGCAGAAAGCATGCCTGTCCTGAGCCTTTGGGCTCAAGGAGACAGCAGCTCCTTGGCCACCTGTCCGTGGTGGAGACATGGGCTTGCCACCAGGCGCCTACCCTGAACTCGAGAAACAACTCCCAGAAAGAACTGGCCATCAGATGCCGGCTTCCTCCAGGACTTGGAAGCTTGGAAGAGGCATGGGGTTTAAGGGGAAGGAGTGGGGACAGTCCCCCAAGCTCCCTATTCAGTGCACGGGCGGTGTGCAGGGATCCTGTCACCTCTCCTTTCCTGTGGGGAAAGCACTGGCTAAGTCCGCGAGTCCTCCTGAGCGGCAGAGTAAAGGGCCAAGCGATGCCTACCCGGGAGATGTTTGTGTGCATAAAGTGCCATCCTAGGAAATGCACACTACTGCACTTTTGTGGCTCTGTCCGCTTAGTTCGGCCTGGCAGGGTGAACCCAGGACGCGAACATGGAGCCCGGGAAAGCAAGGCCCAAGAGGCACCAGCTCTCCCGCATCTCTTCTTCCCTGACGCGACTGAAGCCTTGCTGAGGAAGCAGCGGCGAAGTGCTGTTCGCTCCAAGGCAAAACCTCTGCGAAAACACAGCATTCGCTGAGAAATGATCTGCGGGCTGCTGCTGCTTGTCTGAGCCCAGTCTCCCAGTGGGAGAAATGGCGGTGGGAGAAACCCGCATACAGTGAAAGCCTCTTTGCCTGGGCATCTCTCCTGGGAAAGCACAGCATTCGTAGGGAAATCAGAGTTGGGTTTGGGGATGCTGCTGCTGCTTGCCTTAGCTAGTCTCCGCAGCACTGTGAAAGATACCGCAAGGAGCGAAATACCCTTTGCCCTAGCATCCCCTCTGCCTGAGAGAGAAGCATGGTCGCACAAGTCTGTCACCGCCCTCCCCAGGAGCAAGTGTGGTGAAGGCACAGCACGCCGCCCCCTGGGATGAGAAGGAGCCCTTGGCCTTGGAGTCGGGAAACGCTTGGGAAGCAGAATAGCCTGCCATGGCACGAACAGCAGGCCAGTGGCAAGACAAGTGTCACCCGCTCCCTGTGCGGAGAGATTGAAGCCTGGGTGCTAAGGAGACATGAGGGGACGACTAGGGCAAGGGCGCGTGCTACACTCTGAGGAAGGAGTCTGGGCAGATGGCAGGCCTGTCCTGTGCCTCTGGTCCCAAGGGGAGAATATCTCCTAGGCCACCTGTCCCAAGGGCAGTCGGGCTTGCCCCCAGGTGCCATACCCGGCACTCGCAGAAACAACCCCATGGAGAAACGGGCAGTCAGATGCCGTCTTCCACCAAGATGTGGCAGTGTTGTGGGTGGCAGGGGGTGTGCCTGGTAAGGAGTGGAGACAGTCCCCCACAGTTCCCCATCCCAGTGCACGGGCCCTGTGCAGGGATGCTGTCGCCTCCTCTCTCCTGTGGTGAAGGCACTGGCCTAGACCCCGAGTCTGCCTGAGCGTCAGAGCAAAAGGCTAAGCCTTACCTACGCCAGGAGATGGTAATGGGCATAGAGTGCCATGCTAGGCCACGCACACTGCTGCAGGGTTGTGACTGTGTCTGCTTAGTTCGGCTTAGCAAGGTGAACCCTGGGCGCGAACTGGGAGCCCGGGAATGGAAGGCCCAAGAGGCACCACCTCTCCCGCGACTCTTCATCCCTGCCGCGACAGAGCAAATGACCAAAGCCTTGCTGAGGAAGCAGCAGCGAAGTGCGGTTTGCGCCAAGCTGACAACCTCTGCGAAAGCATAGCACTCGCTGGGAAATCAGAGTTGGTTCTGTGGGCTGCTTTTGCTGCTTGCCTTAGCCTAGTATTCACAGCACGATGGGAGAAACGCGCATAGAGCGAAAGACTCTTTGCCGGGGCATCCCCTTGGGAAGGCAGAGCATTTTTTGGGAAATCAGAGTGGGGTCTGTGGGATGCTGCCTGCTGCTTGCCAGAGCTGGTCTCCACAGCACGGTGTAATACACCCGCATGGAGCGAAATCCTCTTTGCCTGGGCATCACCTCTGCCTGAGAGAGAAGCGCGGTGGCGCCTGTGGAAAGAGCCTTAAGGAAAGGGACACGTCTGTCACGACAGAGAGATGGAAGCCTGGCTGCTAAGGAGAAACGAGGGGAAGCTTAGGGCAGGGGAAAGGGCTCCATTCTGAGGAAGGAGTCTGGGCAGAAAGCATGCCTGTCCTCAGCCTTTGGGCTCAAGGAGACAGCAGCTCCTTGGCCACCTCTCCGTGGTGGAGACATGGGCTTGCCACCAGGCGCCTACCCTGAACGTGAGCAACAACTCCCAGAAAGAACTGGCCATCAGAAGCCGGCTTTCTCCAGGATGGGGAAGCTTGGAGGAGGCACGGGGTTTAAGGGGAAGGAGTGGGGACAGTCCCCCAAAGCTCCCTATTCAGTGCACGGGCGGTGTGCAGGGATTCTGTCACCTCTCCTTTCCTGTGGGGAAAGCACTGGCTTAGTCTGCGAGTCCGCCAGAGTAAAAGGCCAAGCGATGCCTACCCGGGAGATGTTTGTGTGCATAGAGTGCCATCCTAGGCTACGCAGGCTACTGCACTTTTGTGGCTCTGTCTGCTTAGTTCGGCCTGGCAGGGTGAACCCAGGACGTGAACATGGAGCGCGGGAAAGGAAGACAGAAGAGGCACCAGCTCTCCCGCAGCTCTTCTTCCCTGACGAGACTGAAGCCTTGCTGAGGAAGCAGTGGCGAAGTGCTGTTCGTTCCAAGGCAAAGCCTCTGCGAAAGCACAGCATTCGCTGAGAAATGTTCGGCGGGCTGCTGCTGCTTGCCTGAGCTCAGTCTCCCAGTGGGAGAAATCGCGGTGGGAGAACCCGCATACAGTGAAAGCCTCTTTGCCTGGGCATCACCCCTGGGAAAGCACCGCATTCGTAGGGAATTCAGAGTTGGGTTTCGGGATGCTGCTGCTGCTTGCCTGAGCTAGTCTCCGCAGCACGGTGGAAGATACCCGCATGGAGCGAAATACCCTTTGCCCTAGCATGCCCTCTGCCTGAGAGAGAAGCATGGTCGCACAAGTCTGTCACCGCGCTCCCCAGGAGGAAGTGTGGGGAAGGCCCCGCACGCCGCCCCCTGGGATGAGAAGGAGCCCTTGGCCTTGGGGTCCGGAAACGCTTGGGAAGCAGGATAGCCTGCCATGGCAGGAACAGCAGGCCAGTGGCAAGACAAGTGTCACCCACTC